>NC_056661.1:47153585-47891085 GCF_018350195.1 Panthera tigris | reverse complement strand
GGGTGGCTCAGCTGGTTAAGTGTCTAACTCTTGATTTCACCTTAGGCCATGATCTTGCACTTCGTAAAATCAAGCTCCACATCCACAAGCTGCACTGACAGTGCGGATCCTGCTTGGGATTCTCTCTGTCCCTGTCTCTCTGCCCCTTCCCCACTCATTCCCTCTCTCAATAAATAAATAAACTTTAAAAAAATTAAAACAAGGTATGGCTGGCTCTCTTCTTACTGGTTTGCAAAATATTTCTTCATATGCATATGTACAACTGAAAAAAAATTATAAGTGTTCTTACCATTAAATGGAAACTTTTCACAATCCAACAGAACTGGGGTAGGGAGTTTTGTACACCATGAAAATTTTAGCAAATAAATGCTTTTCCTCCCCTAAAGACATCTGACAACTTTATTTCCACTGAATATTCCATCGTGAAGCAATCACTGAAGTGATATTATAGTAGCTATGTTACATTCAGAGGCATGTATTTTTCTGCTAGTTAATGGTTAAATATTTCTTTGTCTTCAAAGTTACTTTATGGGGGCTTACTTTTTTTTCCCTTTACTTGATTGCTTGAATTTTTGAATAACTTAAGCTGATTTGAGAATAAAATACACAATTCTCTACATTATTTTCACAACCAATATGGAACAAAGATATTTATCTACATGTGAAAAAGAAAAGGGGTGCCTGGGTGGCTCAGTTGGTTAAGCGTCCAACTTCAGCTCAGCTCATGATCTCACAGTCAGTGAGTTCGAGCCCCACGTCAGGCTCTGTGCTGACAGCTCAGAGCCTGGAGACTGCTTTGGATTCTGTGTCTCCTTCTCTCTCTGCCCCTCCCCTACTCATGCTCTGTCTCTCTCTGTCTCAAAAATAAATAAAAACATTAAAAAAAAGAAAGAGAAAAAAATTAGAACACTTCGTCAACCAATACTCATCATTATACAGATGATTCCACCAAGCATCAGTGAAGTTGAGTGAAATCATTATGTTCTTTTCTCTAACATATATCTTTTCTGTCACTGCTCTTCACAAAGTTCAGTAATGTTCAGAAATACCATTTCCACAGTTATTAAAAAAATTAAATGAAACAAAACAAAACAAAAAACAGCTTACAGGGAGAGAAATACTTGGAAGCAAAAACAGCAAGTGAATAGAGTACCCAGAGATTTTTCAGGCAATGGGGTGATGTAATATAAGCTTGCTTAATATACCACAAAAGTGCCAGTTAATGCTTAGAATATGTTCCCATTGGCATTATTCCCACTTGGTTCCACTTCACAACTTAAACATGATTTTCTATGTAATCCTCTTTAGCATATGTATGGTTTTTCTTTTTTTTTTTTTGACTCATAAGACAGTAGTTATATTCCTTTCTAGCTTCTATTTACTAGAACTTACATTTTTAGTCTTTCAAATATAAAATGGCAATTATTTTTCCACAGTTTTGAAGATCCGTGAGCCTAATTTGCTACTGTGCTATCAAGGGTAGGGTACATTTCTTTTTGTTTGTTTGCAATTTTTTTTTTTTACAGTCTTGGTATCTGTATCCATGTTTAAAAAATAATACTGCATATGTTTTATAGTTTTTAGTCAATGTATGGTGAATATTTTTTCATATTATACAATGTTCTTCTACAACATTGTAAAATCATTTAAAATAGTATCATAGAATGGCCAACACATAGAATCTCATACTTCTCTTAACTGTTGATAATTTACGAGCATTAATTTTTTTAAAGTGTTGCGATAAAGTCTTTTAAATTTGCCAGTTTTATCAACAAAATATGTTGCCTTGTTTTATATATATATACAAATATATATATGAATATAATATATAATATATATGTAAATATATAAAATATAAATATAAAATATATATAAATATACATACATATTTTTTAAGATACATATATTTTTTTGAAAATATGAAGTACAGCCATCATTAATTGAGGAAACCAAGCAGTGTGTTTTAGAGATGGATCATCTCTTTTGTTCCTCACATTAACTTCATAAAATAGACATTACAGTTCACATTTGATACAGTGGATCAAGGCTGGTAGACATTGAGTCCTCTGTCCTGTGAAACAAAATTAATAACTAATGGAGTAACTTACATTATGTAGACATCTCTGGCTTTTTTTTTTTTAAGCTTATTTATTTATTTTGAGAGAGAGAGAGGGAGAGAGAGAGAGAGAGAGAGAATCCCAACCAGGCTCCACACTCAGTGAGGAGCTCAAAGTGGGGCTTGATCTCATCACTGGGAGACCACGACCTGAAACGATATTAACAGTTGGATGCTTAAGCAACTGATGCACCCAGGAGCCTCTCTGCTCCATTTTTATAACATGTGCTGATATAACAGGGTGTTATGCCATTAATTTATTGGAACACTTTATATATTAAGTAGCTTAACTCATTGTCTATACTAATACTATACTATTATATGAACACAATAGTTTTTTTAATTAAACTTTTTACTTTTGAGATAACTGTGTGTACACATAAAGCTATAATACATTATTTGGAGAGATCTCATGTAATCTTTAACCAGTTTCCCCCCCAGTGATAACATCTTATAAAACAACAGCAAAATGTGACAAGTAGCATATTAGCATTGATACAGTCAAGTTACAGAACATTTCTATCATCACAAGAAACCTTCATGTTTTCTTTAAATAACCACACACTTAGTGGGAGAAATAGGGAAAAGTATGTCTACTCCATTTTTCTGAAAAGAGACGTCTTTCAATATTTCTTTTTAGAAAGCCTTTACCACTGCTTATAATGGACATGGAACTAAAAAAAATCTGTATAAATTATAAGTTTTGCTACATTTCAAACTAATCTTGAGGGCCCTTACCAGGAGTCCTGGTCAGAAGTCCTTCTCTGCATCCATACATCAGAAAGCACTTAAATATTCTGTTACCTAATGGGAGCTAGTGTAAATGGCAGTCAAATATTTTGTAGGTGCTGCCACTGGAAAATGAACCACATAAATGGAAATGAATATCCTACATTCATAGTATTAAACTTGAAAACTGAACAGGGACATTTATATGTATCATCTACCATCCAGGAGACCTGAGTTAAGTTCCTTCATATGTCTGAGTCTCAGTTTCCTCCTGTGTAGAATTGGAAAAAGAACAGTCAAATTTATGAATATTAAGTTATAACAATAATAGTAAAATATTACTGACTGTGGCAGATATTCTACTTATTTAGTAGATTACTAGATGAAGAAATTGAGGCACTAAATGACTTTGTTTAATATCAAATAGATCTTATGTGATGAGAATAGAGAATGAATCCAAGACTCTCTTCCTTCAGAGCCTTAGTCTTCTCACTTGATAAATGAGAAAACATTTTGCTAAATGGATCCACTAAAAAAAGATATCATTCACTGAGTTAAAACCAATGTAGGAGGGGTTATAAGAACCTGTTTCCAGAGAAAGGGCAACAGGTATATTTATACATTATAGACCTCATCACCAAGAAAAGAATTAAGGAATAGAATCCATTTACTCAACTATACCATTGACTGTCTAGTACATGCCAGTGACTCTTATAAGTATTGTGGCTACAGATAATATTTCCAGGCTTAAGAAGCAGCAAATGCAAAAGCTTGTTGTTAAGAAAGACCTTCTCATGATGCAGTCTTTTGAGCTCCGTAAGAATGGGCCTTGGGCCTGGAGTACTTCACAAAAGAGAGAGAACTCACAGCCTGTGCTGGGCTTGTCGCCCTGTGTGGGAATGTCTTTCCTTGTTTCACACTCAATGTGTATCCTTTGTTATTCTTATGTATATCTGTGATACAGCCCTTAGACAAACCCACTACTATATCTGCCCCTGAGATGAGGGAACAGGGGCCTTTGTTCTGTGACACAAGAGGGATGCATACAGGCCAATGGTTGGCCACAGGGGATCAACACCCTCCACTGAAGCTGATCTTGCTCTGCTCTTCTCTGTGTGAATAAGGTGTTGTTCCTTTCAGTGCTTGACTGTGTTGTGCTTTCCGTGGTGACTGTGATACCAAATGGCAGTAGGTAGAAGTGCTTCGACTTCTGATAATGGGTAACAGATGCTACTTGTTCTACCTCTATTCAGAGAGGAGAAAAGGAAATGCCAATGTGAGTGGATTGCCATTAGCAGTGGGGTGGGTGGTGAACTTGGAGAGTAGGCAGAGGTCATTATCACGCAGACTGTAGTAGGGCATGGTGAGGTGACTGGATTTCATCAAAGTGTGTTGGAAAATTATATTTGAGAGTTTTAAGCAGGAAAATTACCTTCACCTGATTGAATTTTTGAACGACTACCATTGGCTGTGTGTAAAAAAGGGGCTAAAAGAAGAAGCACATAAATTATTTAGGAGACTGTATCCCAGTCATACTAGTAGGTGTTAGCCTTTTCTGTTGAGCACACAATATCAGAAGGAATTACATTTGTCTACTTACATGGGAAAATTTATATTGCATGACAGTAAATTACAACTAACATGAGTGAGCACTCATTCACTTTGTGATATGGCACTATTGTAAGAGCTCTGTGTATATTATCTTATTTAATCCATGCTCAACCTGAGGTAGATGCTATTATTATCCCATTTGATAGCTAAGAAATCAGACACGCAAAAAAATCATGTAATTTTCTCAAAGTCATTGATGTTAGTAAGTGGCAAAGCCAGGATTTAAACCAAAAATAAAAATAATAAAATTTTTTAAATTGGGCTCCAGAGCCTGTTCTTTCAATTGAGGCTGATTGTTGGCAAATGATGGGCATTTATCAGGAGAGAATAAATGTGATTTCAACTTAATAAACAAAGTTGTGGGGCGCCTGGGTGGCTTAGTCACTTAAGTGTCCATCTGACTTCAGCTCAGGTCATGAGCTCCTGGTTCACGAGTTCAAGCTCCACATTGGGCTCTGTACTGACAGCTCGGAGCTTGGATCCTGCTTCAGATGTTGTGTCTTCTCTCTCCACCCCACCCCCGCTCATGCTCTGTCTCTCTCTCTCTCTCTCTCTCAAAAACAAACATAAAAAAAACTTAAAATTACATAAATACAAACCAAAAAAAAAGTGCAAAAAAGGTGATTTTTAACTTTCTAACTCTTAGAAACAAGTGAAATTTAAAAATGTTATTTCTCTTTTTAAATTTTTTTAATGTTTATTTATTTTTGAGAGAGAGAGAGAGACAGACAGACAGACAGAGTGTGAGCAGGGGAGGGGCAGAGAGAGAGGGAGACACAGAATCTGAAACAGGCTCCAGGCTCTGAGCTGTCAGCACAGAGCCTGACGCAGGGCTCGAACTCACAGACTGTGAGATCATGACCTGAGCCGAAGTCGGACGCTTAACTGACTGAGCCACCCAGGTGCCCCTAAAAATGTTATTTCTCAAAGTAGATTTATAAAAATAGATTTTTAAAAAAAATATGTGTCAGCAACTTGAAAAATGACTGCTGATTTACTTAACTTGGGTAAAAATTAGTACTTTTCTAAGTAAACAAACTTTAAACTACATTTCTTGTCAAGCTAATATAAACAAATGTAATACATAAAAAATATATTATAAACAATCTTAAAAGACATAATTTATTTCTCACATTGCCACTCTGGGACCACAACATTCCAAACTTAATTTTTTTTTTTTTTTTTTTAATTAAGATAAGAGTTGTTGAGAATGACAAGAGAGTTAATGCTTGAGTAATGGTTTTGGCTTCACTTGCCTTCTTTTTGCCTAGATAGGTACATTTTTTTCCATGCCATTCTCTTTGGTTCTTGGTGTAGATTATATCACCCACATCCTTAGCAGCTGATAAAGAGGTGGAGAATTAAAGGCTATCAAATTGTCACCGAGCACCAATTCCATTAGATTTCCCTTCTACAGCATACGCTTTTCTAGAGAAACAAGCATCATTATATAATTAATGATCACTCTTTGTTCTTATATAATTCTGTACTTTTAGAGAATACATTATACTTTGGATATATGTTCCTATGTTATGATTTTATTAGTATATGCATTATAAACCTCATGGAGCCAGAGATAATATCTGCTTTTTTTTTTTTTCTGGATATCCACAGCAGCACGGTGTTATATTGAGTAATGGATTTCAAAACCAAAAATTAATGAATAACTAAGAAAGTGGTCAGACAGAATACAGGTAACTAAACGCTGGCATGGGTGAGGCAGTGTCAGAGAAATGGTTTTGAGTTTTAAGTCCGTGACAGGGAATTATCTGTAACCAATTTAGACAGGAAGATTAGGGGAAGCAATGTAGGATAAGGGCTAGATGGATAACAACACCCAACTATATACTTCAGGGGCATGTATCCGGATATCATAAAGCCAGGGAGAGATGTAACTCAACAAAGAACTTTGACAGATAAGAAACGACTAATTAATAGCTTGAATTAAGAAGCTATTAATTATGGTTAAAGCTAAAATGTAGAATTCCTACCACATTAAATGAAATCCAACCAATAAATATTCACAGATTAACATGTGCCCAGAACTTTGCTAAATTGTGTGGAAACTACATACATAAGATTTGCTTCTGGACTTCAAGAATGCCATAATCATGTATGAAAGATAGAAACAGCATCTGTAAACATATAGGAACATGTAAAGTCAGACTGAAGGAATCTAAACCCATAGGAATTTACCATAATAAATGAGATTTAGTCTGATGGTGCATCAATAAAACCAACAGCCAATTTATTAAGGTAGAAAAAGCCCATAATTACTTTGTTTGAGACCATATTCATATTACAAGAATTAATATATGAGGTCAGAAACTGAATGTTACAGTGAAATGTTAGGTTCAACAAATTTTTTCTAAATATAAGGTGTGATTGAACAAATATTTATACACTAATTATTTCCCATAATTTGGAGTAATATAATTTAATTTTCAAAATATCATAATTTTAAAAAGATAATATAAAGATTAATGCATTTAGGTTTACTTGTTAAATTAAAACTTTGCTTTAGGGGCACCTGGGTGGCTCAGACGGTTAAGTGTCTGACTTTGGCTCAGGTCACAATCTCATGGTTCATGAATTTGAACCCCAAGTCGGGCTCTGTGTTGACAGTGTGGAGCCTGGAGCCTGCTTCAGATTCTCTGTCTCCCTCTCTCTCTGACGGTCCCACACTTGAGTTCTCTCTCTCTCTCTCTCACACTCTCTCTCTCTCTCTCAAAAATAAACAAAAAAAAACTGTACCTTAAATTTTGACTATTTTAAAAACCATATTACAGCTACCATATATAGATTTGTAGCTTTGTTATACACCATATAGTGCACATATTCCAAATGTTTCAACTGAAATTCTACTTGTTACAAGCTATTTTTCCTGTGCATTTTTCCTATTATTCCTGTGCTGTTTCTCCTGTGCTATTTTTTCTATGGCTCCTTTGCATCAATTTAAATCATAAAAACGACAAAAGTATAACATGTAAAGTACTCATCATTTAGATTATGGGATTAATTTTTCTAGGAATGCAACATAAATCATATTTTTCTCAATGAAAAAATATAATTTGGTTCAGCTTAAGATAAATGTGTGGGAAAAATAAATTAATCTTATACAGAGTATATCTATGTGGAAAGGAAAGGAATCATTGGCATGAATTCTGCTTTGGTGCATCTATATCCTTAGTGCCAACCTCTGCCTGACTTTGTACTGATGTATACTTAGGACTAGGTAATATAGTAGACACAAAAAATACTGTTTTATTTTTTAATTTTTAAAATTTTTTAATGTTTGTTTATTTTTGACAGAGAGAGAGAGAAAGAGTGAGCATGAGTGGGAGAGGGGCAGAGAGAGAGGGAGACACAGAATCTGAAACAGGCTCCAGGCTCTGAGCTGTCAGCACAGAGCCCGACGCAGGGCTTGAACCCACGAACCGTGAGATCATGACCTGAGCTGAAGTCGGATGCTCAACTGACTGAGCCACCCAGGCGCCCCTCAAAATACTTAAAAATTAATTATTATTATTTTATTTTAGAGAGAGAGCAAGAGAGAGCAAGCAGGGCAGAGGGGCAGAGGGAGAGAGAGAATCTTAAGCAGGATCCATGCTTAGTACAGGACTTGCTCTCAGGACCCTGGGAATATAATTAACATTCAGCACAGATTATAACAATACAGGTTAAGGACTTACAAAAATATAAACATATATGTAAACATAATTCAAATTAAGACACAGAGCATTGCCAGTACCCAAAAGTCTCTCTTCTGCCCACCTCCAGGTAATATGCTCAGCCTCTTCCACAAAGCTAATGACAACAATGAATAAAAGTGGTTTAAGAAATAAGATAAAGTCTAGGTTTTCATAAATGACAACATAACTGTCCCCAAACTATTTGCCTTACCAATTTGAAATGCTACATGTGTTAGTTAGTATCCTTTTAGTAGCTATTATTTTAAATGCGTTTGTTTCTAGTATCAAATACTGCATTTATTAATTAATCAATTTAAAAATATTTTAATGTATGTTTTGGAAAATCTTCATTCATAAGTCCTTTTACAGATGTCTGAGTGTTCCTGTACAATGAAGAATCTCACTGAAATTTGTTAAACAAATAAAAAAGTATGAAGTTTTTATCATTGTCTAATAAATGTATAAATGTGGATTAGATTCATTAAAAGGAACATCAATTTCTTTTCCAAATCCCCCTAATACTAACCTTACATATTAAATTTTTTTCATGTGCTTCAACATTGTGTAGCTTGTTTCACTTACACTGTTTAGACTTTTATTATATTTATTTTTAGAAATTTTAAACTTGGATTTTACTTCAGATGAGATTTCTTACTGCCATTTTATTTTCAAGCTAGTTATTGTTGCTATCTCAGAAAATTATAAGCAGTTAATAATTGGAGTTTTAATTAATTCTAATAGTTTTAAAATTACTTAATGAATAAATGGGATTAAGTTAATAACTTTTATCAACTGAATAAATGACATTGATTTTTAAAGGAAACTTGATGCCCATCATGAAATATACACAAAAAATACCATAGTCTAGGAACAATACTCCTTCTGTCATATGCCTCATTATCTTCATTCATGCTGTTGGTTAACATCTCACTAAAACTCTGAAGGTTGAGATCAGAAAACACAACATTTTCATATTTCTCAGTAACATTCCTCTTTAGCTATCTAGTAAACATCCTTTTTAGTGATCTAAAACCACTTTTTGTGTGTTCAGATATGAGTAGAAAGTTTGAACAAAAACATTTAAGAGAGAAGTAAATTTCAAGTAAGACTAGAGAGAGTTAAAGGGTGGAATGGATTAGAAGTTGTCTGGTCAAATGAATTAAGTCAGTGCTCTGAGAATTTAGAGATGAGAGATCTGACTTGGATTGGATAACTGCTCCAAGTTGAATGCCCTGGGAAGCAGACTGTGAGATGGAGAGTAATGTGAAAAAAGTTTATTAAGGGATGCCTTGGTGGCTCAATCGGTTAAGCATCCAACTTCAGCTCAGGTCATGATCTCGCTGTCTGTGAGTTTAAGGCCCCCGTCGGGCTCTGTGCTTACAGCTCAGAGCCTGGAGCCTGCTTCAGATTCTGTGTCTCCCTCTCTCTCTGCCCCTCCCCCACTCATGCTCTGTCTCTCTTGCTCTCAAAAATAAATAAAACATAAAAAAGTTAAAAAAAATGTTTATTAAGGGGTCTTCTTAGGATCAACACAGGAAGAAGAAGAAGAAGAAGAAGAAGAAGAAGAAGAAGAAGAAGAAGAAGAAGAAGAAGAAAGAGGAGGAGGAGGAGGGGGGGAAGGAGGAGGAGGAGAATGAAGGAGGGGGAGATGGAGAAGGAGAAGAAGAAAGCAGGAATGGCAGAAAGAAGTTGGCTGTACCATAGTTACAACAAAGATCTCAGCTGATCCCAGCAACACATCTGTGGCTGGGATGGTTACTTTGTTGTCACAAGAGGGTGTATCTTTTTTTTTTTAATTTAAATCCAAGTTAGTTAACATATAGTGTAATAATGATTTCAGGAATAGAAATCATTTACATACAACACCCAGTGCTCATCCCAAGTGCTCTCCCTAATGCCCATCACCTATTTAAACCATCCCCCAACCCAATACCCTGCCAGCAACCCTCAGTTTGTGCTCTGTATTTAGGAGTCTCTTATGGTTTGTCTCCCTCTCTGTTTTTATCTTATTTTTGCTTCCCTTCCCCTTCATCTGTTTTGTTTCTTAAATTCCACATATGAGTGAAATCATACAATATTTATCTTTCTCTGATTTCGCTTAGCATAATACAGTCTAGTTCCATATTGTTACAAATGGCAAGACTTCATTCTTTTTAATCACTAATATTCCACTGTGTGTGTATATAAATATAAATATAGATATAGATATAAATAGATATAAATATATATATTTATACATATATATATATATATATACACACATATGTATACACACACACACACATACACACATCACATCTTCTTTATCCACTCTCCACTCATCAGTTGATGAAAGGTTGGGCTCTTTCTATACTTTGGCTATTGTTGATAGTGCTGCTATAAACACTGGGGTGCATGTACCCCTTTGAGTGTGCATTTTTGTATTCCTTGGATAAATACCTAGTAGTGCAACTGCTGGGTCATAGGGTAGTTCTATTTTTAATTTTTTGAGGAACCTCCATACTGTTCTCCAGAGTGGCTGCACCAGTTTGCATTCCCACCATCAGTGTAAAAGTGTTCCCCTTTCTCCGCATCCTTGCCAACATCTGTTGTTTCCTGAGTTGTTAATGTTAGCCACTCTGACTGGTGTGAGGTGGTATCTCAATATAGTTTTGATTTGTATTTCCCTGATGGTGAGTGATGTTGAGCATCTTTTCATGTGTCTGTTAGCCATCTGGACATCTTATTTGGAAAAGTGTCTATTCATATCTTTTGCCCATTTCTTCACTGAATTATTTGTTTTTGGGTGTTGAGTTTGAAAAGTTCTTTACAGATTTTGGATATTAACCAACAGGATGTATCTTTGTATGACTTTATGAAAGAGTCTTTGGATGAAACCTGCCCCAGGAAAAGGGGCTTGCCCATGGCTTTTGGCAAGGCTGCTCTCTACAGATGAGGGAAATTTCTAATCAGAGCTGACAACTAAAGGCTGTTTGCTAGCAGCAAGTGCAACAGCTGTGGGAATTAAGTTCATCAGTACCAAAAGCGGATCTGAGCAGGACATTGCAGCCTCCACTAGAATAACTTCTTTGTCATCATGGAAAGCCAAATAGATCCTAGAAGAAGAAGTCAAATAGATGTCTAGAAGGTAGATTCTTTAAACCATAGACTAGAGATCCCACATCATTTCCCAGCAAATAAACTGCTAAGTAGACATTTTGTAAGCACCTAGAATGGAGAGTGGTAACTGAGAACTAGAATGTCATATTAACTCATTTCTATTTCCTCTGAATCAAAGAGCCTAAATTGTGCCAAACAGGAAACTTAGGGTTATAAGCAATAGCAAACCCAATATAAAATAAACCATATTTTCCATCTGAAAAGTAAAAAAAAAAAATATATATATATATATTTGTACATAACTATATAAGTACATATATAGAAAAGGAAATGTTTGCAAATTGCATGCATGTGTGTGGTTTTGTGTGTGTATCAGCCAAACATTTTGATAAGTCTTTTGCTTCATTCAAAACTGGCAAAACAAAACCTGGATAAGACTGTATGTTGATGGTTCAATGATTAGTTGAATGGCACATTGCCATTTTACAAGAGAAAGTCTTTGATGGCAGAGTCTTGTCTTGTATTCTGTACCATTCAACCATCTTAATAATGGTTTCAAAAAAGGTGTGGCTTGCTTCAAATATTATTGGAGCATATATGCAGTAGGTATAATGTCAGATGATCTATATGCATTATATCATTTAAGAATATAAACACATAGTCATAAAATCTATAGATGATCTAATCCAGAGAGAAATAGCTAATGTATTGGATGGCAGCATGAGAATCCCAGAAGATATTTATCAGCTATTTTCATGCTCTATATTAGACCAGATAAAGTGTAATAATTATAAATCCCAGAATTTGGTTCCCAAAATATCACAAACAAAAGTTAAGATTGATATAAGTAAGAGGGATACATGAAAAAAAATACCAATGTAAGGGATTTCATTGACTGTTTATTCAGTCAGTACAGTAGTATTGTATAAAACAGCTAAAACTATATTGGACATAAACATTTTTTCCATAAATAACACTGCTATTCCTCACTGAGACAGCTCTCCAGATATAAAGTCAAAGCCCTAGGTATGCCATACATGTTAGGACCAAACTTCACTTCACCAGTCCTTCCATGAGCCAATAAATTATCTTTTTGCTCAGTAGTTTGTACTGGTTTACTGTAGCTTGCAGTAATTGATTTCAATCTAGGAGGTAGGATAATGAGGAAACTTATTCCAAATCACCCTAAAAGGTAGGACAAAAATTAATCACTAACATAAAAAAGAGATATAGTAGGATTTAGTTCTCTAGAGGGAATTTTCTAGAATGTAAGCTACATGATTCAAAGAATACTGCCAAATAAGATACTATGTTCTAGGTCACACAGAGTGTTCAGGGAGATGTTAGAACAACTTGAAGATGACTGAAGCATCAGACGGGGAAATATACCAGATAACCTCTGAGGTCCCATCCAATTCTAAAGATCTGTTATTGCAATTAACAATTTTATGATCAAACAATTATTCTGCCTTTAAAAAAGATTATTTAATATATAGACAGTCAAATAGCTATTCTATAACATGCCTTTAAAGTGTCCCTCGAAAATAAAGTGAATGTAAAAATTCAGTGTTATAAAAATGCATAATCATAGTTTAAGCAATTTCTCTTACATTAAGAAGATACATTGCAGACATATGACTCTATTCTCAAAAATTTCCAAAGGTTGAAATGAAAGGAAACCTATGAAAAGGTATAAAATCTCACAAGAGATGATACATTGTGAATGACCAGAATCTTTTGCCCCTAGTGTCTTTAAACAACTGGCAATTTGGAATGAGAAAGCTTCTCATAATCTAATTTGGATTACACAAAACAGATTGTCTATAAAAGCCATACAATAAAAATTCCCCTTCAGCAGAAAACTTTGAGGACATAAAGACCACTTTTCCCCACCTATAAAGTATTGGAGAATTGAATATTAAGGATGAATATTTGCATCCCCTACAGCACCAGCAGGATACCTGCTCAAGATAGATGAATCAAAAGACTTTTTTTTTTCTTTAATTAGAATAAAATTCCCTGGATGGATGGAATGTCCATTACCCTCAAGAGAATCTGGTGGTGGTGAAGATTATGTTGGAGATATTGTATTTTATATCATGTATTTAAATATATTTAAATTTAAACATTCATTTTTCTAATATAGGGTAAAAATATGGTCATTTTAGAAAACCTAAAAAATTAAGAAGTAAATAATAATAAAAATCACCTATGAACAGATGAATACTATTAACATTATGGCACATCTTAAGTCTTCTATAAATTCTATTTTGTGGAGGTGAAACTTCTTAACATACACTTTTTCTTCTTTTTTTTAATCAACTTTATTTCAAAAACACTCTTCAAAGTCATTACATATTCCCACAATTTTAGTGGCAGTATATAATTTCATTCCTTCCTCTTTAGTTCTTAGTTGAAAGAGAATCACAGCTTTCTTTGACTATCTGATGAAAGGATGGACCCCATTCTCAAAAAAATCCAAAGATATATAAAAGTTTAATAATATATCTAGGATGGATGGATCTCCTGGCTTTAGAAGCTCTGGTTTAAAAGAGTTTCTTGTTAGTACTCTGATTTATAATTAGCACAACATAGATCTAGGTGCTACTAAACTTTACTAAGGTAGATTTAGGAATAAATTAAGAAAATTTATTCTGTATAATTTACACATAGTGCATATTCAATGTATTACACTCTTCATTTTTATTTTCACCATTATTTTAAGCATTTATATTTGCCTAACATTCTGAAACATATTCAAATTTGTGTGTATGTGAATATTTCTGGGGAGTAGGTTCATAGCTTTCCATTAAAAATTTGAAGGATTGAGGGGCACCTGGGTGGCTCAGTCAGTTAAGCATCCGACTTCAGCTCAGGTCATGATCTTGCAGTGCAGTTTGTGAGTTTGAGCCCCACGTAGGGCCCTGTGCTGACAGCTTGGAGCCTGGAGCCTGCTTCTGATTCTGTGTCTCCTTCCCTCTCTGCCCCTCCCCCACTCACACTCTATCTCTCTCTGTCTCTCAGAAATAAATAAATGTAAAAAAAAATTGAAGGATCGAGTTTCCTGGGTGACTCAGTTGGCTAAGTGTCTGACTTGACCTCAGGTCATGATCTCACCACTGGTGGGTTCAAGCCCCATGTCAGACTCTGTGCTGACAGCTTGGAGCCTGGAACCTGCTTCAGATTCTGTGTCTCCTTCTCTCTCTTCCCCTCCTCCAACTCGTGCTTGCCTGCTCTCTCTCCTTCAAAAATAAATAAACATTAAAATTTTTTTTTAAATTAAAAGAAAATTTAAAGGATCTTGTTCTCCAAAATAAGAACCCTCTCACTGCAAGAAAAAAACTAAGACTTTTGCAAAGTTTAAGTTTTGCTGCCACAATGATCTTTATTCAATAAAAAGTGTTTCTACCAAAAATGACATCTTTGCTACAAACACAGAAGTACAGCTGGTGTACTTGATAATTCTAGGAGCCTTAGTGTTGTTTACTAATTCAGATTAACTTTATATTCTAAAAACTTTATATTCTAAAAGTAAACAAGAATGTTATGGGGACAGACTTAATTAGACAATAGTTGAAAAACAAATTGTGGATTTATCTTCTTACTCCTGAATCCAGAGTAGAAAAGGGTACAATGTAGCAGGTTGGTAGGGAAAAGTCTGGCAATCTAGTTGGGTACCGGTCATGCTACCTGTTAGCTGTTTAAGAATTTTGGATTTTATTCCTAAGGACAGTGGAGAGTTACTGCAGACCTCTAAGAGGAGTGTGAGGGTTTGTAATTGCTTTACTTAAAGTATCTGCACTAAAATACATTTTGGGGGCTGTATAGGAGTACATGCATTAGTTTCAAGAAAGACCTGGGATCAAAATTCAGCTTTCCTACTGGCAGACCTCATCTGGGTCTTCGTGGCTTCATCTGTAAAATGGGCATGGTGATGTCCAGTGCAGCATGGTTCTACAGTTAAATACTGATAATGCATGCACTGCACTTAGTACTGTGTCTGGTCTGACCCATTGAAAATGTCCAATAAGTGTACCTAATTATTGTTGAGAAAGACAATGACTCAAAAAACTCAAAAAACTAGAAAAAAACCTTTTAGTGCCCCCAGGACTATGATGTAACAAGTATGTGAATAGCTGAAGTGTATTTTAATCTTAAACCTGTGAATTCAAAAGATCATGTTGTATCTGCTTATAATCCTCCAGTCATAGTATGTGACACATAACTCTAATCACTTCTTTTTTCTTTTTTTTCATTTTACCCTAAAAGAATGGATTGAGGAATCTGTGTCTATTTTACCTAATTGCCCTCTAGTTTTTCTCTAGATATTTCAATAGGTTGTATTAAGTCTGGAAGGCATGAGCTGAGTATACAGGCTGTTAAAAATAGAAATATCATATTAGGGAGGTGGGTACACTTATCTAGAAATCTCTGTGAAAGATAGAAAAAAAGGGGCACCTGGGTGGCTCAGTCGGTTCAGCATCCGACTTCAGCTCAGGTCATGATCTCACGGCTCGTGAGTTCAAGCTCTACACTGGGCTCTGTGCCAACAGCTCAGAGCCTGGAGCCTGCTTTGGATTCTGTGTCCCCCTCGCTCTCTGCCCCTAACCCACTCACATTCCGTCTCTGTCTCTCTCAAAAATAATTAAACATTAAAAAAATTTTTAAAAAGAAAGAAAGAAAAGAGGGAGGGAGGGAGGGATGAAAGAAAGAAAGAAAGAAAGAAAGAAAGAAAGAAAGAAAGAAAGAAAAAAGAAAGACCTATGCATTCCTCAATAAAGATGCTCTAAATGGAGACTAAAAATTTGTAATTAATGCCAGATTGCATAAGTGCCAGTTACTTGCAAATCCTTTATCCTGATATGACTGAAACACAACGATGAAAACAGATCTGTAGGGGTTTCTGGGTGGCTCAGTCAGTTAAGGGTCCAACTGGCTCAGGCCACAATCTCATGGTTCAGTGCGTGAGTTAAGGTCCTGTGTTGGGCTCTGTGCTGACAGCTCAGAGCCCAGAGCTGCTTCAGATTCTGTGTCTCCCTCTCTCTCTGTTCTTCCCCAACTCATGCTCTGTCTCTCTCTCTGTCTCTCAAAAATAAATAAACATTAAAAAATTTTTTTAAAGAAAAAAAATTTTTTAAAGAAATAAAAACTGGTATGTAAGAGGAGCAGACAACAAAGAAGCATGCCTTCCAGCACTTGTTAACGAAATTGATCATTCCTTCTGTGGTGCTGCATATTTTTAATCCACTGATTTATCTAAATTTTCCTCCTTACACCTAGGGCTTCCATCAAGGGTTCTATGTTGGGTTGTTAATTTTTTCAAGCCTTCTTCTGCTAGGTACTGAGACACAGGATCAATGTCTGACATACACGGGACACTCAAACACTGTTGTCAAGAATGTTAGCATAGATTAGGCAAAATGTTTGGTAAAAGGATAGAGTGGTAGGCAAGACAAAGTCTTGGCCCTCATAAAACTTACAATCTGCTATGGGGACATATATATTAAAACAATTCCCCCTCAAAATGACTTTTTTGCAATTATGCTAAATATAGTGAAGGACGTTATAGGTTTTGTGGATGGAATATTTGGGAGGCGCCCATTCCAACGGTTCCAGAAGACATTTCTGAGTAAGGAAAATTTTAGCTACAGGTTGCCACCTCTTAACCCCACATGTAGAAACAAGTGATATGTCACAGTGAAGCTGGGTTCCAAGTCATGTGAATATATATATTCATGTGAATATATGTATTCTGAGATCTCAGAACCTATCTAGGAGGGTTATTCATCAGCTAATCAGCTGCCAGGTACAAACATGGACAGAAATATTGCCAGATCCTCATTTTAAAAGAAATTACTGAGGGGAGCCTTGGTGGTTCAGTCAGTTAAGCGTCTGACTCTTGGTTTTGGCTCAGGTCATGATCTTACGGTTTGTGAATTCAAGTCCCACATTGGGCTCTGTGCTGACAGTGCGGAGCCTGCTTGGGATTTTCTCTCTCTCCCTTTCTCTCTCCCTCAAAGTAAATAAATAAACTTCAAAAAATAAAATAAAATAAATTACTGAACAAGGTTCTTCCTGTAAAATCTTGTTTCTAATGCATAAAACACTGCACACTCAACACAGAAGTTGGTAACGTATATATTTAAGTTGATGCTTAAGGGATAAGGTAGGGGCAGGATTGGGTCACATGAAGAGAGAGAAATTCCAAGAAAAGTGAACAGCATTACCAGAAGTCCAGAATGGAAAAGGGCTGTATGCACTCAAGGGTAAGATGTGGTGAGCTGATAGAGGACTGGCAACCGAGCAGGGGCCAAGTGATGCTGCCTAGTTGTAGTTTTAAGAACTTTAGATTTTATTCCTAAGGACAGTGGAGATTTACTGCATAGTCTTGAACAGTGATAACTGCTAGATGCTACTGTGTCAGACCACACGGACAGTTATCTTCCCCAGGAAGTAAACTAGACTCTGCCATTTGGTGTTAGAATTTTAAGACAACACTTCTACTATACACACCACACTTACAAATAATCATAATTATGAAGTTATAAGTTATTAAGACAGAATATAAAATGTCATAGCTGGTATTTAGAGATCACATACCCCAGAACTACCATGTTAACAGATAATGAACAGATCTAAATATATTAAACATATCACACATTTAGAAGCAGGTAGAATTAGAACGCCAGCATCTACTAGCCTCTTTCTCTTTTTCCAAGCCCATCCCAGGCTCTGTATTTTCTCTATATTTAAGAAAAATCTTCTGTACAATGTCATAATATTATCATAGTACTTGCCTATCAAAATTAGCTTTTTCAGACATTCTAAAGAGTGCAATAATCATGAAAACAAACGTGTTGATGAAGAAATAATATACACAGGCTATATATAGGCTATGCATTGACGACATCATTATAACTGATTCATTATGTTTAAACATCTGCATATACACTTACCTTTTACAGCTGCAGGGACACTAGAAAAATATAGTAAAATTTTTGACATTCACTCTTAGCAGAACTATCATTAGTCACTGGAAGACAGCTAATACAAAACTGTTCACTGAAAAGCACATTGGTTTGGGCAGGAAATAATCTTTATCTCCATATTTAATGCTACCCAGGAAAGCTATCTGATTATCTGGTGTCCTATTTATCATAATAGTAATCTTGGTTAATATTTTCCTAGCAAACATTATGGGCTAAATACTTTAATATTTTAATATTAGTTTTTAAAATTAGTTTTAATATTAATTTTTATTAAATATTTTAATAAAATCTTGAGTCTTTAATCATTTCTATAGTCAGAGGATGTATTATTATCACTTTTATTTTATAGACAGGGAAACTGAGAATCAGACAAAAGTTACACAGCTAAGAAGTCTCAGAATTGGGATTTGAACTCAAGCAATGGAGCTCCAGAGATGGTAATAATTAACTGCTACTCTATTTTGCTGTCTTTTCCTCTATTACATGTGAAAAACAGGGGTAATTTAAATGGAGTATATTTAAAGAAAATACAGCTACTTTGGGATTTAAGAAGATAGAGTAATGCGCTTGTTTTCAGATTATATCATGGCTATGATGGAAATTAATTTGGAGAAGACAGAAGTATTGGAAAGACCTTGAAAACTGAATGAACATGATACTCAATATAAAGTAATATGGGTGGCAAAAAGATGGTGTGTCAATCTCATTACAGGCTGGAAGAGATAGCAGAAAAACACAAAACCAACAGTTTAGGATGGCTATGCACTTCTCTCAGGAAAGTGCCTGGGATTTGAGGTCCAGAGGCTCGCAATATAGTTTGGGAACCATCGTTTCCCTACTATTTAATCCTTGTAGCTTGCAATACCTTTGTCTGTTAAATTAAAATATTTTTACCCATTTCACAGCATGACAGTGGGCACTACATGAGATAATCGACATGAAAGACATTTTGGAAACTCTAAAGTGAAATGTTCATGCCTTATTTTACTATTAGCAATTAATTATTTAAAGTATACAGGAAAGTAGTATCAATATGAAGCAAAAAAGAAAAGGAAATTGCCTAAGGAAAGAACATTAATTATTCATATAATGCATGAATATTATAAATATATGTTTAAAATGAAAGTACAGGTGCAAATAATTTATGCCTATAAGCATAGCAAAATGACCAGCCAGATTCACATAGTTTTCTCTTGGTTACAACATTGGAGGGACAGCAGAGCTATCCTCCTGTAGAGTGATAGCTTTTTACATAAATGTAAACATTAAGTATAATTGGCATATGCATACACACACATATGTAAATCTTTTATAGATGCGCATACATGATAAAAATGTGGGTGATTTTAACTGTTTTGTTTTCCTGTATTTTTCAAAAGCTTTATAAAAAAAGAAGGAAAGGTTATATATTATATAAATATCTACTCATGAAGAGTAGAAATACACACATACTTAGATAAGAAGGCACTAACAGCCCTTTAAAAATCTAAATAGATAGGTTAAAAAGGGCAAATGAAAACATTGTTATGAGAGCACGTTTCATTTGCTCAGAGAAATAGAAAGTGATATATTGGAGTAAGCTCAGGATTCACTTGTAAAAATTAATAGGCAACATTCATTAAATACTCTCCATGTGTCAGAAATAGTTATAAACACAGTCACATAAAATCCTTCTACTAATTCTATGACTGTAATACTACGATTATTTCCATTTTACAGTGAAGAAGCTAAGGATAGGAGCAGTTAATTAACTTCTGAAGGTAACCCAGCCTATCAGTGCCAAAACTAGTATCTGCATTTAGGTCTGCCAGAGTCCAAAGACCCCAGTTGATCCAACTTCCTTATTGCTATAATGCTACGGACTGGAGATAACACCAAATACATGAAAGCACACCTTTTGGGGAAAAAGCAAAGAATAAAATAAAATAAAATAAAATAAAATAAAATAAAATAAAAAAGGCTTTTAAAGCAAGGTAAGACTGCTGAAAGAAAAATTTCCTCATCACCATACATCATACACAGTTTGTAGTGTTTAAGCAAGCTCATGGCAGGCCTTTTCAAAAACAAGGGAAATAGCAAAGTCTTTGAGACAAAGCCAGTGAACTATATAAGAACTCCAGAAACACCAGGTATTGGAAAGCATTTCTGCCGCTAAACTCAAACTATAAAGCCTTTGCAGAGATTTGCTTTATGACAGTCACTAAAAGAATGGCTACATGTGGCAAATAGAGCAATGGTTTAAAAAAAAAAAAAGAACAACAAAGCATACTCTTTTTTGTTACACTCTGAGGAAATATGCCAAGTGTAAAGGAGGTAGACAGAAAAACTAGGAGGATTATAGAGCAAAGCAAAGAAAGCAGTAGAGGACTATAAGCAATAAGTAAGCTAGGGAATAAGACACTGGTAATAGCTGCAAAAGTATTTCAGTAACAAGATCACTCCTTAGAAGAAGGCAAGATAAAACAGGGAATTGAGGCTTTTAAAGAAAAGGAAGTAGTAACTCTTTCCTGAAGCAAGTGGGCAAAAAGTAAAGAAGGTGGAGGCCCAACAAATAAATTATACTCATTATTTATGCTTCTGGTTCAAAGGTTAAAACTAGAAAGAAATATACTGAAGATGCTTCCAAGATTTTTATCTTACACATTCTAATCTTAAAAATCTCTTGCTCATGAAAGAGCTTACAGAAAAAAGAAATGTGTGAAGGAGCAAGGATATTGAAAAAATTCAAGTATCATTACAATATAGGAGGTAGAATCTGTCACAGTCTGAATGCAATTGGTCTGAATAAGACATGTCCTTTAGCACTCGAAACGTAAAATTGCATCCTATTTTTTCTACTGAAAGAATTCTACGTTCTCCCGTGGAAACAATTTCTCCCTTTCATAAAACCAAATGTCTGCCACCTATTGGTTCTTTCATATTATCTTTTTGGGCCAGTAGGCTCAGTTATTAAGAGTATCATTAATAATGAGGTCATCTGAAAGATAAGGAGGACAAAGAAGTAATTTCCCCTGGGCCTATTCTGTAAAGATAATCTATAAGTGAATGTGACATTACTGAAACGTTCAAGTCCAACATATCAGTTGAAACAAAGCATAAAACATGGAATGACTGAACATCAGTGGAAGAAAAAAGAAGTAAATGAGATAAATTGACAATGGTAGTAGGCTAGATAGCTCCCATATAATTCAAAAGGATGAATGAGAGAGATTAGATCAAAAGTGGGGGGCATAAATGGGGGAAACTACTGTTTGATAAAAGAAGAAGTATAATAACCATGAAAGAGGGAAGTCCAATGTAGTATTGGGAACCTACTCATGAGAAAGAGGATGAAATAGTCAAGTTGAAGAATATACCACAAGGACTGTAGAAACTGAAAAAGAAAACTTATCCACTTAATAATGAAGGCACACATTTCTCCACACTATCTACCTAGCCTGCATTCATGACAGCACAGTAAGAATTGGGTTACCAAGGTGCATGGGAAGTTACTGAATGGAAAGTAAAGCTGTGTTCAGACTACTATTTCATAGGCTGAAATGAATGGTAGGAACTTCAAGATGCCAGACTGAAAAGACACCTGTGATTGTGGCTGATGTAGTCAACCCTATTCCCTCTGCAGGTATCCAGAACAAATGACTGGTTCCCCTTTGAGAATGAATTTCAAGGGTCTCAAATCAGGTCAGTGTTGAGTGCAATGCCAAGCTCCTGATGCTTTTAGGGGCAACCAAAATGGAGTAAGAGAAAATAAAAGTCATTCAATTGCTATCACTTAGGTCTAGAGCACGAAGAACTTCAGAGGATGAAGGAGCAAATTGTGACACATGAATCATACTACATAACCCTTCCATGCACTGCTCTAACCCAACCCTTATTCCAAACGGGAGCCTCATGTCCCACTTGGTGTATGGACTTTTGGTGCTCTGCATACAGAGAACTCTCAGAAAACTTACTGCCCTGTATGATACTAGGTAAAAGTAAGACAATGAGGGGGAAGAGCAGGGAGGGAGGGAAGCACTGGGATAGAGAAGGTGTAGTAGTTGAATTATATCCCCCCAAAAGACATGTTCAAATCTCAATCCCCAGTGCCTGTGAATGTTACCTTATTTGGAAATAGGTTTTTTTTTTTGCAGATGTAATTAAGAATAGGCCATACTGGATTAGAGTGGGCCCTAAATCTAATGACTTGGATACAGAGGCACATAGGGAAGAAGGTCATGTGATCATGTAGGCAGAGTGAAACGATGCAGAATATCAAGCCAAGAAATGTTAGGAGTCACTGAAAGCTAAGACGAGGCAAGGAAGGATACTTCCCTAGAGGCTTCCCTTCAGAGGGCATGTAGCCTTCCTGACACCTTAATTTCAGACTTCTGGCCTCCAGCATTGTCAGAGAGTAGATTTCTTTCTTTTTTTTTTAAACCACCCTGTCTGCAGTACTTTGTTATGGCAGTCCTAGGAAACTGATATACAGGGAGAGAGAGGGAGGGAGGACAGACTCATAACAACACAAATGCATTCTACTTCACTTGATCATTAATCTGTCTTTGCTGAAAAGGAATTCATAAACTGTCTTGGTGTAACCTTGACAACAACATCAGTAATGATCATATCAACAGGTTGTTTTGGAACATTTTTGGGTTTTCAAACTAATCACCCATAAAAATGTTTGAGTAGATATCTGCCATCTATGTATACTCATCTATTATGCAATAGACAAATGTTCTAATATACTAACATTTATTAAACATTATAACTAAATTAAAATAGTAATAATGGATAAAATAAAGGAGAACAAGGAAATGTCTTAAATAGAATTATATTTATTAATGATACATAAAATCATTTTTCTCACCAAACTATTCTACAAAATATTATTAATAATAACATTTTCAGGGGTGCCTGGGTGGCTCAGTCAGTTAAGCATCTGACTTTGGGTCAGGTCTCATAGCGTGGGTTCAAGCCTCGCTTCAGGCTCTGTGCTGACAGCTCAGAGCCTAGAGACTGCTTTGGATTCTGTTTTTTTTCTTTCTCTCTCTCTCTCTCTCTTTCTCTCTCTCCCCCACTCAAGCTGTGCCTTTCTCTCTCTCAAACATAAATATATAACAATAATAATAATAATAGCATTTTCAGAGAAAGCAATCAGATTGGATATGCTTTATAATTTTTTTAATCTTGCTTGCACATTTTGTCATAAAGCTTTGAAAAGCCCTGATAAAAATTCACTGTTTTCCAGTATTAAAAATAGGCTAGTGAGTGCCCTCTCCCTTGCTATCTATCAACTGCATTTACAAACCAGGTAGAAGGTGTGTTTTTTCCAGTTTAATCAAAGTGATAAAAATCCATTAAAATTTTCATGTAAAGGATATTGAAAGAGCTTACAAAATTTCAAACCCCTTTCCTGAGCATAAGTATCTAGGTACGAGAATTTTTACAGGTAATATACTTAATGTTAAAAAAAAAACTCACACAATGGTAGAAATATTCCCACACATCTGTTTTTAAAAGCTTTCTCCATTCTATGATTTTCCTCCTAAAGGTAGTAATTTTTCTCACTCACTGTTAAAACATCATTTTTACTGTGAAGATACAAATTAAGCATGACAACAACACAATAGAGATAGCTTCCTTTATGGGAGAAAGCTTTATAAGGTGTGCTTTTAGGGATACTGCAAACAGGACTGATCTCTCCCAATAACAATGAAAAAAAACCCCTTCCACTTAATGGCCAGTCAACATTTGTTAGGGGAAATGCCAAACCCTTTTATTCTAACATAAGCAAGATATGCATATATTCATAAATATGTATGTGTATATCTATCTATATAGGTATATATATATCTATATAAGTAGATAGATATACACACTCATATATATGTGTATATATATACTATATATAGTTTACATATATATTCATATGTATACATATGTATATGAATACATATATACAAGTGTATAGTTATGTATATAAACATATATACTATATACACACTATAGACACATATATATTCTTTTTTTAAATATAAATTCAAGTTAGTTAATATATAGTGAGTATTGATTTCAGAAGTAGTTAATGATTCATCACTTACATATGACACGCAGTGCTTGTCCCAACAAGTGCCCTCCTTAATGCCCATTGACCATTTAACTCCCCCCCAACCCACCTGCTGCTATAAACAATGGGGTGCATGTACCCCTATGAATCAGCACTCCTGTATCCTTTGGGTAAATATCGAGTAGGGCAATTGCTGGGTCGTAGGGTAGTTCTATTTTTAAATGTTTGAGGAACCTCCATATTGCTTTTCAGAGTGGCTGCTACAGTTTGCATTCCCACCAACAATGCAAAAGAGATCCCCTTTCTCCACATATTTGCCAACATCTGTTGTTGCCTGAGTTGTTAACGTTAGCCCTTCTGACAGGTGTGAAGTGGTATCTCATTGTGGCTTTGATATTTATTTCCCTGGTGATGAGTGATGTTGAGCAGCTTTTCATGTGTCTGTTAGTTGTCTGGATGTTTTCTTCGGAAAAGTGTCTATTCATGTCTTCTGCCCATTTCTTCACTGGACTATTTGTTTTTTTGGTGTTGAATTTGGGCATATATATATATATATATATATGGGCATATATATATGGGCATATATATATATGGGCATATATATATATATATATATATATATATATATATATTCATTCTACAAGAAGGAAAACTGGTTAGAATGAAATCTATCCCCCACACCCCTACCTCCAGTATCTGCTACATTGCATATAATATTTCATGCAATCCTCACAACAGTTTATTAGAAATAGATACTATCATTATCCCCATTTATACAGGAGTAACATAAAATGAGAAAGGACATTAAATAAGTTAAATAGTGAGGGTTAAATAAGTTACTACGGGTCATATCAATAGCAATCATCAGGACTTGGTGTTGAAATTGGAAATATCTGATCCCAAAACTAATGTTCTGTTATCATCCCCATTCTTCTTTCAGGTTTTAATAGGTTTGGGGGTAAGGAGATAAATAATTCAAATATATTCAATTCCCTATGAATATTCAGTATGTGTCTCAAATGGGGTAAAACTGGGGTATGTAGAAAAATTAGTAGAGATTAGAGGCTCTTAATAAAAGCCTATTGCAAACTTTTGCTTAGGGTTTGTTCATATTTGTGATCTCTTAATATAAACAGTTAAAATGGACAACATTACATAAGAATATGAGTATAAAAAAACACAACATCATCATGCCTTGAGACTTTTTCAATACTTAGAGTGGATATATACAAGGCATGTCAAAGCTTTATAAACAAGAGCAAAATAATAATGTAGGAAGAAGGTTAAGTGCAGCCAAATCACTTTTTTTTTCCCCTTCTAGTTATTCCATGTCCTGATTCAGTAACTCCTGGCATACTCTTTGGACATCAATTATGCATGTACAAGCAAAATGTCTCTGGCATCTACTCACAAAACAGCCTTCTTCTGTTTGGTTCTTTATAACATTTGGTGTATTATGAACATGAATAGTATACTTAGGAGACAAAAGAAAAATTTTGTTTAAGAAAAGAGAAGGGACAGTGTTTCTCATGTAGGGTTCTCAGTACTGGTTGCCAGGAAAGCAGATGAGAAAAATGAAAAATGGCTGGAGAGCTTTTGTTGCAGAGCTGGGCCCAATTTATAATGAGGAAAAAAATAAGTAAGTAAAACATACACACACACCATAGATTGCAAGAGCATTATAGTCCAGGGCACAATGTAGGTACAGAAAAAATTGAAACCAATAGGAAAGAAAAGTCCTCAAGAGTAATAGGAAGATCTAGGAGCCATACCAGGAATGACAAGAGAAGAAGGCAATAGGCAAATATGGAACACCAAGAGTGACAACAGAGAAATCAAGGACAAAGATTGGAGACACGTGTTAAGGAGAGACACGGGGCACTCATATGAAAAATCCTATAGTTCTAATAGATAGTCTTTGTTTAGTTTTAGCTAGTTTGATGTGGGATGCCTGAGCTTGCTTTTGACCCTGTCCTTTGACTTAAAATGTGAAAAGAAAATAGAAGATATTTAAACAAACATTTACTTTCTATTCCCTCTCTCTTCAATTTTCAAAGTAATTTTTTTTTACTAAAAGCAGAAAATAAGTTTGGGGGTGCCTGGGTGGTTTAGATGGTTAAGCGTCCAGCTTCGGCTCAGGTCATGATCTCACAGTTCATGAGTCTGAGCCCCGAATCGGGCTCTGTGCTAACAGTTCAGAGCCTGGAACCTGCTTCAGATTCTGTGTCTCCTCTCTCTGCCCCTCCCACGCTTGTGATCTGCCTCTCTCTCTCAAAAATAAATTAAAAAACTTAAAAAAAAACCCACAATAGCAGCACTGTCAACAATAGCCAAATTATGGAAAGAGCCTAAATGTCCATCAACTGATGAATGGATAAAGAAATTGTGGTTTATATACACAATGGAGTACTACGTGGCAATGAGAAAGAATGAAATATGGCCCTTTGTAGCAACGTGGATGGAACTGGAGAGTGTGATACTAAGTGAAATAAGCCATACAGAGAAAAACAGACACCATATGTTTTCACTCTTATGTGGATCCTGAGAAACTTAACAGAAACCCATGGGGGAGAGGAAGGAAAAAAAAAAAAAGAGGTTAGAGTGGGAGAGAGCCAAAGCATAAGAGACTCTTAAAAACTGAGAACAAACTGAGGGTTGATGGGGGGTGGGAGGGAGGGGAGGGTGGGTGATGGGTATCGAGGAGGGCACCGTTTGGGATGAGCACTGGGTGTTGTATGGAAACCAATTTGACAATAAATTTCATATATTGAAAAAAAAAGAAAGAAATTAAAAATCTAAAAAAAAACCCACAAAGAAAATAAGTTTGAAAAATGGGCCATCAAATACTTCTCAATGTTCATTCCTAAACATGAAATTGATTTGATTCGAATTATGTACCTAACATGTGCCAGGCACTTTTGTAAATAACTTTAAGAGAATTATTTAATTCTGAAACAACACTAATTCTGAGGATGTGAAGAACAAAATTGACAAGGAGTTGACCACTGTTTAAACTAGGCAAGGGGCAGATGGACATATGTTAGATCTTTCTCTTTAATTTTATATATGTTTAAAATTTTCCAAACTTAAAAAAGTAAATTCTAAAAAAGCAATCTTCGTTATAAGTTCTTAGCCCCATTATACTGATGAGAGAATTGAATTAGAAAGACTTTAAATGTCTTAGTCATGATCAAAAATAAGGAATGAGTGATATATAGGTGGAATTTAGACCCAAGTCTCACTGGTTTCAGAATAAAAAGTTCTAAAACCACAGCAGCAATAACAGCACCAAATGCAAATGCTCAGCTATAAACCATTAGACATTTTCCACCTCAAAATTCTCATATCAAGTCACAGTATAGGAGAGAGTAGGTACAGAAAACAAAGACATTCAGTTCCTCTCTAGATAATGTGAAAACAGTATATTGATATCAGATTAAACAATATTTGTCCCATGACATAAGTTTTATTGGATATGCAGTGAATAAATAAGTTTTGGTCAATAATGACATCAACATGAGTCTCTCATTCTCCAAAATTTGAATTACTGTTTCACAGATCCCAAAGTAGGGAGTTTGGAGTGCAAACTCTAGAGTCTGGTAGACCTGAATTTGAATCCTTTGTCTATCATTACAGTGCTCTGAACTTGGTAAACATATACTAAACTTAAACTTGAGCCCATTTGCAAAATGGGGACAATAAAGACTAAGCACAGAGGGTCATGATGGACAGCTTAATAAAATGTGAGTAAAGTACTTAGCAAGGAATGCAGACCATAGTCCATAACAACAACGTGAACAGTTATTGACTATTACTATGAATATAGACACAGTACTGTAGGCTCAGTGAAGTCTCCCAGAGGGGCCAATATTTTAATGGGGTCTAAAAGATTGCAAAGAATTTGATTAGTGAGGAAAGAAAGAGGTGGCCATTTTATAAGAGGAAATACCAAGTGATATAGGTGATAAAAAGATGGTGTGTAACTCACATGACAGGCAGTAAGAGATGGGGAAACACACACACTTCTTTCTCAAGAAGAAAAAGAGAAACCTCACCAATAAAGGATTATATCTGATCATTGAGTGATTTGCCAAAAAATTTCTGAAAATCCTTACTGAATGTTGAGCATTATTAATTACCACTCATTAACTCATCTAAGGGATACACAGGATATAAGGCCTGCCAATGAAAAGGAAGTCTCTGATTTTTTGTCAAAAAATTCCTTTAAACGAAATGGCACTTATCTTCTCAATCGAATTGTGAATTTCTTTAAGGAAATAAACTACATTCCTTTTATGACCCACAGAAGCTAGTATGCACTAATGAATAAACACTGATTAGCAGATTAGCAAGAGAAGAAGGGAAGCATGCTACTAGAATGGTCACACAGGGTCAACCAAACATCTCCAGGGCTGGAAAGTGTTTTCCCAAAGAACATGCTATGTATGCAGGCTTACAAATCAAATGGGAAAAAGTCAGGTTTAACTTGTAGAAAGCCAAGGCAACAAGATGGGTATAAATATAACAAAATTGAAATGAAGAAAAGCCACAACTCCCAAAGCTACAGAAGCAGTCAGATGATAAGCACTGAAAGTCATCAACATTAGTTCCCCTTGAAATAACTGCGTAAAAACATCAAAGACGTGTACAAAGATGTTTTTGTGCTCACTTTAAAAAAATGTTATTTCTTGAAGACAGTAATTTTGTGCAATTTCATTATAGAAGGAATCAGCTTTAAAACAGAATTTCTTGGACAAATTTTAGTACTAAAACATAGCCAAGAAAAGACTAAAGGTATGTGTTGCCTAGAGGTGTCTTGTACAGGGATGGTCAGCAGTGCCAGAGAAGAACACCTATAGAGGAGCAAGGTTAAGAAAAATTCCTTGAAATTGATCAGGAAAAATGAACTTCAGCATCACTCACAGAAAAACACAACAATCAGAAAATACTGGTGGGGGGAGAAAAGAGGAAACTTGCTTCACAGTCTCTCCTTTTACAAAAAAAAAATTACTTAAAAAAATAAATTATTCTCTTTTATCAAGTGTGGTAAATTAGCTTTCTATATCTCCTATTATTACTCTTTCTAATGACTGAGCTGTGGTTTTAAAAGGGAATGGAATAAAAAAAATTGTGATGTCAGTCTATATGCAAAAATTTCAATACGTCTTCAAATAGAGGGCAATGTCAGAAACATAGCTTTCCCAGTTCAAAAATCTTAACATAGGAGAAGGAATTTATGTATCAACTCTTTCATTAAAAAGGGAGGAAATTTCATTCCACATTATAAGACAGCTTTCTCCCACCTTTGGGAAAAAAGGTCATCATTTCGAAACCTGGGAAAACATAAATGATCAATGGAAAAGTATACAAAAAGGAATTAACAACTATATTTAGGCATTGTACAAATCACTTAAGAAAAGGTGAAAAAGGCTTTCAAAATGAATAAAATTTAGTTCTAGAATTCTCTACATAAGTTCAAATTAAAAGTGGAAAAAATTTTTTAAAAAGATATGAAGTTGGAAAAAAATGACAAAAAAACATGCTTTTTAATGTTACACAAAAAGCCAGAAAGAAGTTAGTTCTGCTTTTGATGTGTAATCATGAGCATGACAAAAATAAGTAAATCAATAGAAGTTCTTGTCAATTAAGTTCAATACAATTTAGCACTGGGCCAATGAAAAAAACAATATAAAGTGCACCTGTGAGGTTTCTTGAACTGTAACTATGAACTGGGGCTGTGAATTGCTGAACATGATTAAATTGCTAAGATATCAATTGTCTGACACATTTAAAATAAAAAGAGTCAAAATCCTACAAACTGGAAAATTAGTAATGGGTCTTTAGAACCACCTAGATATTTTCCTCATAATACATAAATATGTTATGTTCAGATAATGTATATCATGAAAAATGTCAAAGCAGGGACCAACTTTGACAACAGGAAAAATACTGAAGAACTATGCTATTAAAAATGATAAAGCCAAAACCAGTTTTTTAGTAATAGGCATATTTTGATCTTATGCCAACAACTATATTCATTAGATACTTAGGCCAACCAAATTCATATCATTATAACAAATTTATGCCAAGTACATCCAGGCTTTTACATGAGGTAAGTAATAGTGAAACACCCTATTTCTTATGCTGTATGTCTTTGAAAGCATGCCTTGATTTCCCCACTTCTTCCCTGGTGTGCTCCGACTCTAGGTGATTCGTGGCCAGGCCAGTAGGACATGATAGGCCGATGCTCTGTAAAGGTATGTAAAGCAATTATGTAATAACTCAATTAATTAATGATCTCAAACAGCATAGTCCATTGATGCACACTATATTATACCCACATTTCTGGCAGAAACATGAATTACTGCCTTGCAATCACTTACTGTTTTAATTTTTTCTAAGCCATCCATATTCAATGTCTGTTAGTATATAAAAATAACTCAATGATACAAAAATGCTAACCATTTAAACAGAACATTTTCAGCTGAAAAGCTATTCTCAACTGATTGTAAAGGTATTTTTTTCTAAAAATTTTTCAAACAAAATATAATTTTTTCCCAGAACTGGTTATCATTGAAAGGAAATGCATACATTGCATATAATGTAGCTGACCAGACACTAATCATATGCCATAATATGTTATATACTAGTTGAATACTATACTGCCTCCTAATCATAAACCATAATGTAATTTATATTAACATCCAAAGATATAAATGAAGATTTTTACACCTGTAATGTGATAGAAGTCTATTTTTTTTCTGACATCATATTTGACATTGTAGAAGAAAAATCAGATAACGAGAAAACATGGGGTGCCTGGGTGGCTCGGTCGATTAAGTGTCTGACTTCAGCTCAGGTCATGATCTCATGGCTAGTGAGTTCAAGCCCTGCGTCAGGCTCTGTGCTCAGAGCCTAGAACTTGCTTCAGATTCTGTGTCCCTCTCTCTTTGCTCTTCCCCTGCTCATGTTCTCTCTCTCTCAAGAATAAATAAACTTTGAAAAATTTAAAAAAAGAGAGAGAAAACATAATAATTTCCTTGAATATATAGTCTAGTTTTACTCTGCTAACCAATGATTAGCTAATTGATGTTTGAAGCAATTTATATATTTTTTAAATTTTTTAATATTTATTTTTGTGTGAGAGAGAGATAGAGCATGGGGGAGGGGTAGAGAGAGAGGGAGACACCAAATCTAAAGCAGGCTCCAGGCTCTGAGCTGTCAGCACAGAGCCTGATGCAGGGCTCTAACTCATGGACTGCAAGATCATGACCTTAGCCAAAGTTGGATGCTGAACCAACTGAACCACCCAGGCACCCCTCTATTTTTTTTTTAATAAAAATGTTCTTCTTTATTTTGAATATAAGAATTTTAGAAGTGATTAAAAAAAAAACAACTTTTAATTACTCATATGTATTTTTGTGAAACATGGCAATGATTTTGATAGTTGAGGATGACAGGACAATAAAAATGAAATACTCAGGTTTTAATGACAATACTTTTTCTACTGTTCAAGAACAGGGATGCATTTGTGCCTCTCTTTCTATTTATCTCTCTATCTCTCTATCTATCTATTTATGGAGATAGAGGAGGGCAAGTACCAATGCCCTTCTTGACAATTTTACTTACATCTTGTCATGTAAGAGACAATATTTCCATTTAAATCGAATTATCTTAAATGAGTGCAATTTCTAAACATGTTCACCTTGTAGAAAGAAATTACCCTGACTATATGAGCTTAAAAGTTAGTTACAACTCAATGTTTCTAGTTATTTTGCAGTCAGATTTCAAGATCAAACATTTCAAATTAACTAAAAATTCTCTATGCCAAGATTTCTCTAGTTCATTTTGGAGGAAGAAATGCAATATGATCAACAAATTAAATACCCTCTCAGAGTTACATAATATAATGTGGTTTCCTTATTCTAGTCCTTTATTGTGATGTTAATCTCATCACGGCCAAAATATGTGTTTATTATATTACCACTGTCATGATAAATAATAACTTACAATTCTTTATTGTAGCTCTTAAAACTATATAATAATTTCATTAATATTTCACATTGTGATTTCAAGAAATAATTTATGAAGAATTATATCTCAAAAGGTACAAGTAATAAAATATTTTTCAGCATCATAAGCAGAAAACACTTCCTGTAGATTATGATAGTCACAATGGCACCTTTTATCTACCTGTGTCATATGCCATATTGAGTGAGGAAGACAGGTGGAGTGGCCTAGGAGATTGAGAACATAGTCAAACATCATCTGAATGGGTTTTCAACTGCTTAAGTATTTACACAATGACAAAGTTTGAATAACATAACAGCATTAGTATTCAATAAAAGCAGATACATGTAGATCCTGTATTTGAATGAGTGAATAGAATATAAAAAACTCTCCAAAGATTCTGAAAAATCAAGATACTTTGTGATGACTTAATAATAAAATAACCTTTTGCAAGGCAGAGTGGAGACTGAATCATCAGAGAATGAAGGACACAGTAACAAATTTAAAATCATGAGTAAACTCAACAAAAATATTTTTTATTCCAAAGAAATAATGGATAGTAGTTGCTTCTGTATGTAAAAAGTTGAATTGCATGAATGGAAATGTTGAAATTAAAAAGTCTTACATCTGCCCTACTTAACTTGGGTAGTCATTTTGCATGTATAAATTCCCACAGACCTTGCTATACATTTTTGTCATGTAATAGCCATGACACATTGTTCCAAACTATGAAATTTCTCTTAAAGAGTACATTATCACTTTTTGAAAAAAGTCAATGTTGGAGGAGTGCTGTCACCAAGATGGCAGTATAGGCCATTCCTGACTGTGGACCTCTTCCTCACAAGAAGAACAACTAACAATTCAGGGACAAGATGAGAATAAAAGAATCCTAGAACACAAAGGTGAGAATGAAGCACTTTCCCCTGCACCACAGAGACCAAGACAGACTTCACTAGAAGGGTAAGAAAAACAACTACACGCTGACCACATTTCTCCCCACCCAGACCAGTGAAGCACATCATAGTGATGTCTTCCCTGAGCCTATGCCTACAGTTCTTCCAGTGGAAAAAGAGAGCCCAGGAGTGACAACCAGCTGCCCAATTTTGTGGGAGTCACTACTCTGAATTTTCCCCATGGGAATCACAGAGGAATATGCAGGGCTAAACAACTAGGAATCTGACTGTTGAAAAAGTCAGATTGAAAGGGGGAGGGGTTTCCAGCAACCAGACTCAGATCAAATTCCTACCTGCAGAGCCCAGGTGGTAGTACCAACCAGTGGTTTTGCTCATCTGCAGAACCATGTTGTGGTTATTGTCGGACCAAGGAATTAGGTGGGTTGAAGGCCCATCTAATTTGCATCCCCAAATGAGGAGTTTTGCCTACCCTGGAGCCTGGTCTGTCCATGCCCAAGAGAATATCCTCCACCCACTATGGTTTCAGACCTCCTGTTCGCCAGAAGGGCTGTTCAGAAAAATTTGAGAGTTGCCTGAAATGGTCCCTCCCCATCTCACTAAGGCAGGAACCTGAGTCATAGTCCCACCTATTGTGGAGGATGGTCTCTAGCCCCATCTGACAAGAAGGGTTGGCAAGAACACCTTGAAGCTGCATAACACAGCAACTGTTGAGCTGAGAAGCAGCTGGGCAGAACTCATTACCCCAAAGCAACACAGTTTAGCTTTTGGAACACAGTTTAACTTGAGTCAAGACCACAAACCAAGAGAATTAGCAGCCTTAGAGCTGCTGTTCCTGCTATGCCAGAGTTAGAAAAATGAATTCATAGCTCCACTTATTACCTAATAGAGCCTTTAGATTACCTGACCAGGGAACCTCTCCAGATCACGTGTGAAGTTGTATAGACAATCCAACAACTCTGCTCATATTGGCACTGGAATAGGGCATGGTTTTCACTGTCTACAGAGAAAAAAATGTTCTCATATAACCAGGATATTTAGTATACATTCTAGCCTGATTTTTGTCGTTTTGCAACCAGCCATGAAGGCCTTAGGTCCTGTCCTGCTGCCCTGCGAGGGAAGATAATTCATACCCGTGACTGAATATAATATCTAGCCCCAAATAACTAGTAAGTCATACCAAAGAATCCAGGTAACATGAAGTCCATCCTACAGCCTCACTTGGGCAGGGAACAAAGCCAGCAGTCCTACCAGCTCTTCTCAGCCAGTGGAACATCCACCATCCGATTGCCAGAGTTCAAACAGTTGCTTCACTCAAAAACAGACCCTAATGGCAAACCGTATCTTCCCAAGAACATTACCAGAAGACACATTCATAAACCCAAACTGAGCTGAATGGTGAAGAACTATTTCTGCCAAAGTGAATCTTCAAAGTCTGGAAGAAGAGCTCGGTTACTCAAACGCAGAGACATCAATGAAAGAAATCAAGGATCATAGAAAAGCTGATAAATATGATACCACCAAAGGAAATTAATAAAGCTCAAGTAACTGATACTAAAGAAATAGAGATCTATGAACAGCCAGACAAAGACTCCAGAATAATCATCTTATTTAGTAAACTGCAAGAACACAAAGAAAGACAACTAAACAAAATTTAAAAAATAATGTGTGAATTAAATGAGAATTTCAACAAAGAGAAAGACACAATTGAAAAAAAACACTGAAGGTGGCTCAGTTGGTTAAGTGTCTGACTCTTGATCTTGGCTCAGGTCATCTCATGGTTTGTGAGTTCAAGCCCCACATCAGGCAGTATGCTGACAGCATGGAGTTTCTCTCTCCCTCTCTCTCTCTCTCTCTCTCTCTCTCTCTCTGTCTGCCCATCCCCTACTCTGTCTCTCTCTCAAAATAAATAAATAAACTTAAAAAAATAGTGAAATCCTTGAACTGAAAAATTCAATAATTGAACTGAAGAATTCAATGGAAACCTTCAAAATCAGACTCGACCATGCAGAAGAAAAAAATCAGTAGATAGGACATTTGAAATTATCCAGTCAGAATAGTAAAAAGAAAAATGAATAAAAAAGAGTGAAGAAAGCCTATGGGAATTAAGGGACACCATAAAAAGAAAAAATATTCTTGGGGCACCTGGGTGGGTCAGTCAGATAAGTGTCAGACTCTTGATTTTGGCTCAGGTCATACTCATGGTTTGTAAGACCAAGCCCACCAAGCCCATGGTTTGTAAGACCAGTGCTCTGCACTGACAGTTCAGAGCCTGCTTGAGATTCTCTCTCTCCCTCTCTCTCTGCTCCTCCCTTGCTCACGTACTCTCTCTCTCTCAAAACAAAACAAAACAAAATATTAAAAAAAGAAAGAATATTCTTATTATGGGGATTCAAGAAGATGAGAGAGAGAAAGGGACAGAAAGTAGATTTAAAGCAGTAATGGCTGAAAACTTCCCAAACCTTGAGGGAGAAATGGACATCCAATTCTAAGAGGCCCAGATGACTTCAACAGGTTCAAACTGAACAGGGCTACACCAAGATACATTATAACTAAATTGTCTAAAGTCAAAGACAAAGCAAGAATTTTGAAAGCAGCAAGAGAAGAGAGAATTTACATAGATAGGAATTCCCATAAAACCATTTATAAACAGAAATTTTACTGGCCAGAAGACAATGGGATGATACATTCAAAATATTAAAATTGAAAAAAAGTCAATGAAGAACATTGTACCTGGTGAAGAGATTCTTCAGACATGAAGGAGGGATAAAGACTTTTCCAAATAAACAAAAGCTGAGATGAAACATTACTACTAGACTTACTTTACAAGAAATGCCAAAGGGAGTTTTTGAGTGGAAATAAAAGAATGCTAAGAACATAAGAAGGCAGTGTAAAACTCACTGGTAATATTGAACATATAGTCAAAGTTGGATTCTGTAATATGGTAATGGTAATGGTGGTGCATAATTCACTTACAACTCTAGTTTAAAAGTAAAAAGAAACATGGGGTGCCTGGGTGGCTCAGTCGGTTGAATGTCCGACTTCCGCTCAGGTCATGATCTCACAGCTCACGAGTTCGAGCCCTGCATCAGGCTCTGTGCTGGGAGCTCGGAGCCTGGAGCCTGGAGTCTGCTTCAGATTCTGTGTCTCCCCTCTCTCTTTCCCTAAACCACTTGCATTCTGTCTCTGTCTCTCTCAAAAATAAAATACACATTAAAAAAAATTAAAAGTAAAAAGAAGCAAACATAGTAAAAATAACAATAACTATTAAAATCTATTATTAGTTACACAATATAAAAAATAAGGAATTTATAAGATCAATACCCTAAAATGTGAGGGGAATGAGAAGTAAAGTGTGAAGCTTAGGAATTCTGTTGAAGTTGTTATTAGGTTAGAATAGGGTGTTATAATTTTAATATGTTTCATGCCAGCGTCACAGTAAACCATAAGAGAAAAACCTATAGGAATCACACAAATAACATGATAAAGAAGTCAAAGCATGCTGATACCACAAGACATCAAAGCACACAAAAAAAAGATAGCAGGATAAGAAACAAGGAATAGTAGATATACTGAACAATCAGAAAATAATGAACAAATGGCAATAATAAGTCTTTACTTATCAATAATTACTTTAAATGTAAACAGACTAAATTACCCAATCAAAAAACAGAATGGCTGAATAGATTTTTTAAGAAATCAGAGAGAGAGAGAGAACCAATGATATGCTGCCTACAAGAGTCTCACTTCAACCTTAAAGACACACAGAGACTTAGAGTGAAGTAAAGGAAAAGGACATTTGAAACAAAGGTAACCAAAAAACAACAACCAAACAAACAAAGAACAAAGAACAAAACAAGAAACAAACAAAAAAAATGAGACTCCAAAAAACAAAGAAAAGATAAACACAACTCCCCCCCACCCCCAAAAAAAACAGGGGTAGCCATACTTACATTAAACAAAATAGACTTTAAACTAAAAGTAACAAAATGAAACCAAACAAAGGGCCATGATATAATGATCAAGGGGTCAAACATATAAAGTACAAAGACTGAATCAGGAAGAAATAAAAAGTCTTAATAGACCAATTACTAGTGAGGAGATTGAATCAGTAATCAATGAACAAAAGCCCATGACCAAAAGGTTTCAATGGTGAATTTTACCAAACATTTAAAGAATTAATGACAATCCTCTCAAACTCTTTCAAAAAATAAAGAGGAGGGAACACTCTCAAACTCATTTTCTGAGGCAAGCATCACCTTGATACCAAAAACAGAAAACTACAGTACCAGAAAAGATAAGTATACATCAATATTGCTGATGAATATTGATGCACCAATTCTCAATAAAATAGTGGTAAAAGTCAGCAACATATTAAAAAGATTATTCATCATGATAAGGGGGATTTACACCTGGAATGCATAAATGGTTCGACATACACAAATCAGTGTGATACATCACATTAACAGAATTAAAAAAATCATATGACCATCTCAACAGACACAAATAAGTCATTTGACAAAATTCAACCTCAATTCATGATAAAAGCTCTTAACAAATTAGGATCTATAAGTAACATACCTCAATAGATAAAGGTCATATATGATAATCCCATAGCTAATATCATACTCAATGTTAAAAGGTTGAAAGCTTTCCCTCTTAGGTCAATAACAAGACAAGAGTGCCTACCCTCACCATCTCTATTCAATATAGTACTGGAAGCCCCTGCCAGAGCAACCAGGTAAGAAAAAGAAATAAAAGAAAGGAAGAAGTAAAACTGATTCTATTTGCAGATGACATGATTTTATATATAGAAAATCCTAAAACCTCCCACCCCTAAATTGTAGACCTAAACAGTAAGTTCAGTGAAGTTGCAGAATACAAAATTAACATCCAAAAATCAGTAGTATTTCTATACACTAGAAATGAACTATATGAAAAAGAAATAAAGAGGGGCATTTGGGCGGCTCAGTCGGTTGAGCATCCGACTCAGGCTCAGGTCATGATCTCACGGCTCGTGAGTTCAAGCCCCACCTTGAGCTCTGTGCTGACAGCTCGGAGCCTGGATCCTGCTTTGGATTTTGTGTCTCCCTCTGTCTCTGCCCCTCCCTCACTTGCACTCTGTCTCTGTCTCTCAAAAATAAACATTAAATTTTTTTTTTTTTAAAAAGAAATAAAGAAAATGAACCTACTAGATAGTATTAAGAAAAATACTTAGGAATAAACTTAACCTAGGAGGTAAAAGTTCTCTACTCTGAAAACAACACAACATCTATGAAACACATAAATGGAAAGGTATCCTGTGTTAATGGATCGGGAAAACTATTACTGCTAAAATGTCTATGCTATCAAAAACCCATGTAATCTCTAGATTACATTGATTACATTGATTACATTGATTACAAATGTAATCTCTATCAAGATTCCAATGGAATTTTTTACAGAAGTAAAATAAAAAAATCAAAAATTTATATGAAACCACAAAAGACCCTGAATAGCCAAAGCAATCCTGAAACAGAAGAACAAACTGAGAGGCATCAAGCCTGTTGATTTCAAACTATACTGCAAAGCTCTAGTAATGAAAACAGTAGGATACAGTCATAAAAACAGACATCTAGATCATTGGAACAGAATTGAGAGCCTAGAAATAAATTTAATCATATATGATAAACCATTATTGACAAGGGAGTCAAGAATACTCAATGGAGAAAAGACAGTTCCTTCAATAAATGATGCTGGGAAAATTGAATATTCATATGTAAAAGAATGACACTAGTCCCCTATTTATACTACTTAAAACTGAGTAAAGTCTTAAATTTAAGACCTGAAACTATGAAACTCCTAGGAAAAAACACAATAGAAAATATCCTTGACATGGATCTTAGCAATGATTCTATTTTGGATACGATAGCTAAAGCACAAGCAACAAAATAAGCAAGTGGGAACACATCAAACAAAAAAGCTTCTGCAAACAAAAGAAATAATTAACAAAGTGAAAAGAGGCCCTACAGAATGGGAAAAAAATATTTGCAAACCATTAGCTTGTAAGTGGTTAATATCTAAAATATATAAAGAACTCATACAACTCAATAGCAAAAAGCAAAAACCCAAAAAATCCAATTAAAAATGGTCAAAAGATCTGAATAGACATTTCTGAAAAAAGGCCAACAGTAAATTAAAAAATCTTCAACATTTTAGTCATTAGAAAAACGCAAATCAAAACCACAAGGAGATAGCACCTTATGTCTGTCAGAATGCATATCATCAAAAAGACAAAAGGTAACAAATGCTGATAAGGATGTGGAGAAAAAGGGAACCCTTGTGTACCACTGATGGGAATATAAATTGATGCGGCTCCTGTGGAAAACAGCATGGAGGGTACTCATAAAATTAAAAATAGAACTATCATATGATCCAGCAATTCTACTTCTGTGAATATACAAAGGAGACAAAAACACTAACTTGAAAAGATATCTGGACTCTCTTGTTCATTTAATATTATTTACAATAGCTATGTGCATTTTAAGTGTCCATTGATGGATGAATGGATAAAGAAAATGTGATATGTATGTTTAGTTAACATCCATATATATAACTCAGCCATAATAAAGAAAGAAACCATGTTGTGACTACATGAATGAACCCTGAAGGCATTATGCTAAGTGAAATAAGTCAAAGACAAATACTGTATGATTTCAGTTATGTGTGGGATCTAAAACAAACAAACAAACAAAAATAAACAAAACAAACAAAAAAAAAACCCAACAATTCATGGAAATAAAAATAGTATTGCATTTTTAAGAACTATTAATATGTCTATTAGCAACACTTTCAAATGTATATTGTATTATTTTTTTTCAGCAGGGTCCTAAATTTCCACTAGACTTCCGAATATTATCATCCTAATACAGTATTTCTTAATGTCTGTCATATATCTTCAGCATTATTAAGACCAAAACCTTAATGTTTATTGAAATCAGTGAGCTAAATGAAGGCAGAGCTACATAATAGCCACCATTTGTACCAATTTTTTCAGGAAAGATACAATTCCATGAATATAGAACTAAATTAAAGTTTTATAACACCTGAATCTCTTTCAAATAACCAACTGACAAATTAGGGGTAAATTGTGTATGTGTATTTTTTAAAATTTCTTTTAATGTTTATTTTCGAGAGAGAGACTGGAAGCTAGTAGAGGAGGGGCAGAGAGAGAGGGAGACACAGAATCTGAAGCAGACTCCAGGCTCTGAGAGCTGTCAGCACAGAGCCCGACGTGGGGCATGAACTCATGAACTGTGAGATCATGACCTGAGACAAAGTTGGATGCTCAACCAACTGACCCACCCAGGTGCCCCGTGTAATTGTATTTTAAACTACACACCCTAATTTTTGGATTAAAATGGGTTATCACTGCAAGAACCTCTCATGTTTGTGAGACTTCCAATTTCAATTAAAATTTCTACATTGCAGAGTATATTTTGTTCCTTTTATATATTAATTATATTGTATTTTTATATTATGGAAACATTCATTTGCCTTGTAGAAAACTTAGAAAATACAGATAAGTTCCTGACAAATAGAAAATTACAGTCACATGTGATTTCACCATTCACAGCATATTTTAGGGTTGTTTCAGTTTCTGTAACATCTTAAGTACTTAATTTTGACATGCTTCTCTTTTCTGTCCCTAGTTTCACATTGCCTTCATTCCACCACTCTTGTAACGATGTGATTTTCATCACTGAGCTCTATTTCTTGTATTCCTCCTGCTCTTACCTCCTTGAGCTGATCTTTAAAAGGCAATCTAAGCTTTCCTCTCCTCCAGAAAGGCTGCGGGGGGGGGGGGGTGTCTTTCACTTTTCTGAGCCTCTTTCCCTCAATAACTGTCTCAAAGTCAATTCCAGTAAATTTTCTATGAAGCGATTCTGCTTATACTCCACCTCGATAGAAATGATCTACATGGAACTTGAGGTAGAGACCCTCATTTCATTCTCAATGTTCAACTTGATTTGAGAGACCTGGCCTCCACTTGAGGTCAGAGGCTTCTCACTGCTGCATACATTAAGTGGTTTTTACTCCTCCCTGAGATTAAGATTACTTCCTTCCCCCCAGTATTATCTTGGAAAGTTGTAGTGCTATTCTTGGATCTCTGAATAGCACTCTTCCTTAAATGGTCTGTGATGGTGTCCTGAAAGAACTTGCTGGCTCAAATCATGATGTTATTGATTAGTTTGTGGTAGCTAAAGGTTTACATGGTATTTTTATAACTCATGTTGAAAGAACACAAAATCAGAAAACTTATATCCTGTTCAAAACTATAAAGAAACATAACCTCACTTAATTATTCTAAAATCCTATGAAGGCTATTAATATGTGCGTTTGTATGTATGTATGTATACTTTAAAGCTTATAAAGTACACATTCAGCCATGTTCCTTTCATTGGAAAGTTCAAGGTAGCAATCTCAAGTTAAAAACAGTCAATATACTTTAACACGATTTTCAAGTATGTTATTCAGGTTTGCAAAGAATTGTGTAAATCTTTTTAAAAAATTATCAATATTACTTTGTAATGCTTCAAGTATCTGTTGATCTCTTTGATAAAGCCAATTTGAGAAGCATTGGTAAGAAACTGAACAGTTACAGCCAACCCCTTGGACATCACTATAGTACTATCATCAGTGCTTTTCCTTCAGAAAGAATCAAATAAGAGAAAGGATTAGAGAATCTTGTCTGATAGATTTCTGCCCTGCTTCTGGTACTAATTAACTAAAAAACTTTGGTCAGGTTTCAACACGTCTGTGTCTGCTTCTCCAATTATAAAATGAGGGAGATTGACCAAGTGAACTCTAAATCCCCTTCCATCCTTAGAAAGCTATGAGTCTGCGACTCTGTTTTCTACTATCCAGGAAACAAAACAAACAAGCAATAAATTATGTCAATCTTTAATTTCAAGTTCAAAATAAAAAATGTGTTATGGGATATGACACTCTTGTGCCCAATAGTGATTGTGTAGTTAATAACTGGATAAGTTATTAAGATAATCTTTTCAAAAGTCAGTGTCTTCACAGGTGAAATGAATATGATTTCATGGATCCCACCAACCTCATAGTGTTTTATAACATTCTTAGAAGCAAAAATAGATATAAAGACCTTATTAATTTTAGATTTCAACACAAATGACATCATATATATTAATATGCAGATGTATGTCTTTCAAGTACTCACACAGTAGTACTTAGTATTTTTGCCTTACCTGGCAACATGCTTGCTGGTCAAGTGGCTGGTTACTATATTCTACCAGTTACCTATGGTTAAAGTTAACAGACAACACTAAATTGAGGCTTACTATGCCATATAAAGATCTGAACAGAACAGAAGTTAAAATGGAAAGTTAGTGCCTGTGTGTATTAAATAAAGCTACCTGTTTACTCACTCATGTTACCCCAGATGAATGAAGTGATGTGTGCAATTTTTGAGTCGAGTTCTTAAAAAGTTACTGCTTGCCTTCCAGCCACTCTCTTTTTCCTCCTCCTGTTCTCTACAAAATCATTACAAATGGATCAGCTCTGAGACTTACAGAGATGAAAGAATATGTGGTCACTCTGCATCCTTCAAATTTAGCTCTGGATCATCATGTGAGTGAAATAAACTTCTACGTTATTTAAGCCTCTGTATTCTGGGATGTCTTTGTTAAAACAACTTAGCACATTAATACAGTTTGTCTACTGTCTTACATTAATTATTCATAGCACCCTCTTTCATGGCTCAAAAGTGTACTGGATTGGATGACAAATGGCATGGTCATCCCAGCTCTAAACACATAAGAGGTTATTATTATATTGTGAGTTCATTCTCCCAGTTTAAGAAATATTTTGCCCCAATAAGCACTGTCATTCAACTATACTGTTATAAAAAGTATTCTCACCTTTGAATAACCTGAAGGGCAAAGACTAATGCTTTTTTATGTTTTAAAAGAAACAGGACAAACTCTACAAAGCCTTTGAAGATAAAGACTGAGGACAAAAAAGCAGCTCAGCACAATCCTTATTCTTGAAAAACATGGCTTTCAAACCTGTATTGTCATCACAGAGTTGCAGTGGCTTTCAACTTGAAGATTACCTACCAAAAAAAAAAAAAAGAAAGAAAGAAAAGAAAAAGAAAAAAAAAAGGAAAAAGAAAAAAAACAACAAAACAAAACAACAAAACAAAAAAACACAAGGAAAGCTACCAATTCCACAGGGACAGCAAAGTTATAGCCAAGAGTTAACTAAGAAGAGCAAGGAAGGAGACCAGTCCTGGTCTGGGAGGAGGGGAGAAATTTTAAGTACTACATCCCTTTTGAGAACTGAAGTAAATAATTCTTCACATTTAAAAATTTCTCAGATTTCTTGAGCAGAAGGCAAAAATCCGACGATGCAAAGCTGCAAATCAGAACCGCGAACGAAATGTTGGAAGAGACCGAGGAGTTCAGTCCTGCTTTTGTTTCAGGATGTTTGAGAAATACCACTGTTCCCCTTCCTGGCCTGCAAACCCCAGCTCCATGTGCCTAACACACCAGGACTAATCTCATCATACCTTTTGTTTTTGTTCTCCTCAGTCACTAGGAATCACAATAACCCTGGGGGTTTATTTCCATTTTCTCTCTATGCATCTCCTTTTCTGTGTTCTTCTCCTGCCAGTCTCCAACTCCCAAAATCTTTCTCCAGTTGTCCTGGAACTGAGGGTCAGATGTGAGCAGAAGCCTCTATATTCTCAACCTCTTTTCCAAACTTGACCCTCTTGCTCTACATCCTGACTCTCCTATGAGGATGCTACTTCCCTACATTTGTCTTGGTTGGTGGCTTTTTTCTTCTATCCACATTCCTGCTTCTACCTGGAAATGTGCGAAGGTCCTTCTTGCTCCCCATTGCTGTTTTCAGACAGCTTCCTCCCTATTTCCTAAAAACATCCACAGATTTGAAGTTTCATCCATCAGACTACACTACCCACTACCCATCCTTTTCTTTTCTTTTAAAAAAGTTTATTTATTTTGAGAGAGAGAGAGAGAGGGAGGGAGGGACAGAACGAGCTGGGGTGGGGCAGAGAGAGGATCTGAAGTGGGCTCTGTGCTAACAGCAGACTGGTGAGGGGCTCAAATGAACCGTGAGATCATGACCTGAGCCAAAGTCAGACACTTAACCAACTGAACCACCCAGGTGCCCTACCCATATTTTTCTTAGTCATTCCACAATGTTATCCCTTGGAGGTTTTATCACTTGGTTTACTGTCACTCTCTGAAAGTACCTTTCCCAATTCCCTGTGAATTAAGTAGCCTGTGAAAGATTCTTGTAGTTCCTTGCTTTCTCAATTCCTTGACCTCCTTTACTCTGGATTTTCTGTCCTTCCTAAACAGTCTCTCACTCTCATTGATGTTTCTTGGGCTTAGTTACTGGTAGTAATTGCATTCCCCTGATGATATCAACTTAACCACATCATTTGGGAACTAACACCTATCTTGTTACTTTTTTATTTTTCCAGTTTTATTGAGATATAATTGACATAAAACATTGTGTCAGTTTAAGGTATATGATGTGTTGATTTGATATATTTATACATCGCAAAGTCATAACCACCATAGCAGTAGCTAGTACCTCCATCATGTCACATAATCACAATTTCTTTTCTGTGGTTAGAACATTTCTGATGTTTTGAAATTTATGCCTACCATACACCTACTCCATCATTTCTGCCACTATAACCACAATCCTTTGAGTTTACCAACTTCTCATTCTCTGTGTATCCTCCTGTCCTTTCTTCTTTAATGAGCCTAGTTAGATTCCACTATTAATTATTATACTAGTTCCTTTGCATTCATGCTCTCTGCTGCATTCCAGTTGTTACTCTCATCTTGCAAAACCTTAGCCTTGGTTAAGCCAGATTTTCCATTTAACTCCGCACAGAAAAACTGGTTGAAGAAAAACAGAGTACTAAATGGCTTTACTTTTTCATGACCACTAATATCAGATGGTCCCCTAGTACTTCCCAAAGTAAGCACAGTGTGGCCTCAAGAGCCAAATTCAGCCCAATGTCTGCTTTTACAAATAAAGATTTATTGGAACAGAGCAACATTTACTTGTCTATATTATTGTTATTTATATTATGTTGTTTTATTTATATTATTGTTATACAGTGTTAGTGTCTATGGCTGCTTTCACTGTATGGCAGAGTTGAGAAATTGTGACAGAGTCCAGATGACCCAGAATCTAAAATATTTACTATCTGATCCTTCATAGAAAAAGTTTGCCAACCTCTTTTCTCATCCATTCACTGTCCTGTTCTTCTAGAAGACTTCTTCTCAACTTTTCAATACCTCTCTGATCCTCACTTTTACTTGAAGCCCTTGTGTCCTATTTTATCTAGAAAAAAGAAGCAGTAAGTATAAAAAATCACCATGTTACCACCACTGCTCATTCTACTGCTAGTGTCTATGTCAATATAAATGATAACTGCAATACTGATTGATAATGTCCCTCTTGCTACGATAGACAAACATGCATGCTCACATTTGCCTTTCAGCTACTGGTCACTTTTTAGTTCTCCTAGACAGAAAAGCTTCTCAAAATTGTTGTCACCATTTCTACATTCTCTCCTGAACTCACTCCAATCGGACTTTTTACTCCCATCATTCAACTTAATTTCTCTTCTCAGATCACCAAGAATCTCCATCCTGCTAAATTCAATGGTCAATTTGCATCCTTTGTTTGTTTGCGTGTTTTTTTCAAATCTGGTCTACTAGCAGCCCCGAATCCCTGCATTCTCCAAGCCCTTTCTTCAGCAGGCTTCTAGGATTTCATACTATGATTTTCTGATTTTCTTCCTACTACTCCTCTTCCTCTTCCTGGCCTCTAAACTGCAGTGTGCCTTGAGCTTACTTCAAGGAGCTCTGCACTCTCTCTCTTGGTCATCCCATCCAGTTTCATGGCTCTCACAGCCATCTTCAGCTTACGATTCTCAGACCTCTTTTCTGAGTTTCAGTCTCATACAACTGTTTACAGGCTTCTCAAACAATTATGTGTCCAAAATCAGACCCCTGATACTCATCCTCCACCAAAACATGATCCTTCCAACCATATTCCCCATTCCAAAAAATGGCCACTTCTCCTATTTGGTTACTTTGGCCAAAAATGTTTGATTTGGTGTGATGCTCTTTCTTTCATAGCTTCTTATTTATCCCAGAGGCTGAATCTTTACAGTGGCCTGTCATGCTCTCTGTGATCTGCTGCCTTGATCTCACCTCTAACTACTTCTCTTCTTGCTCAATGTTTTCTAGTTGTACTGCTCTTGGTTTGAACTTCTAGGAATGTTTCAACCTCAGGGTCACTGTACTTATTCCTCCTCTCTATCCCCTGTTCACGACTTACAACTCCCATCTCTGCTTTATTTTTCTTCCTTGTATTTAGCATTATCTGATGTACTTTTATTTTTTATCATATATTTGTCTTTCTCCACACACTAGAATGTCAACTCCATAAGCAGGAATACATACATAGATATTTCTTCAGGGTAACATCCCAAGCACTTGGAATAGTTCTGGCTTATAACAGGTTTTCAATACACATTTCTTGAATTAAAAAATGCATGAACATTCTTTAAAAAATACAACAATAAGCACACAGATAAAAATTGCTGGCGGAGAGAGAAGAATTGGAAGGTGTTCTCATAGTGACATTCTCTCTTATCTAGCCCTGAAATTATAGTAAATAAAATTAGCCACAAAATTGTGTGTGTATTTATTAATTTATATTCTGTTTAATAAAGTATAAGCTGTCAGTTCTGAAAGCTTTTGTTATGGGACCCGAAGTGGAAAATTGACTGCCTTGCATATTTTCCCCCTTGTGTACTGAGTTTGCGAAAATCCCTTGTGATCACACTACACACGTTCCATTGGATTGACTTAGTTTATAGACTAGTCTGCAGCCTTTCCTTTTATTTCCAATTAACTAGTATTAATCTGTCAACTTTGTAAACTGTGAAATGTTCCATTTTTTCCCAGGTAAAATGGTTTAGCAATCATGTCTTCTTGGAATAGTCAGTGTCTCCTTCAAAAAATCATTCCAGTTAAGCCTTCGCTACCACAGGAAGGGAAGTCAAATGATACAAGACAACATCCTCTGTTACTTGGCAGTCTGAAAGTGTCCATTGAAATAACCTAATTGTCTCTGACTACAGATTTGGTGGTCCATTGAAATAACCTAATAATACCAGACTTCAGATACAGCCCAGAAGGTAACTGGATTACAATTTTAGCTCAATTAATTCATTCACTCATTGAATTTATTTTGACTCAATTCTTCAACAAATATTTATTATTCGTCTACTATGTACCAATGCAGTGTTATGTGCACTGGGGATGTGGCAATAAATAAAATGGTACATGGTCAATATTATTGTGAAGCCTAAATTCAATTAGACAAAAATCTAATACAGAAACAGAAAGATAAACATGAGGTAATGATATAATCATGATTTACATAATATGTGGTAATGTGATAGAAGTTGAAGAGATGCTACGCAGTGGTAGTGAGGACTTCTGAGGAATCTTAATGACACCACCTAAATTATGAGTAGTCCCCCATGAGAGGATATTGGGAAGGATCATTCCTAGCAAAATAAGCAGTTAGTTCTGGTACAAAGACCTCTGGGCAAGAATAAATAACTATTGTATGTGGCCAGTTCAGAGATGCTTATTCCATAAAAATAAAGTTCACTGAATATTTAATAATAAAACAAATAGGCAGCTATTATAGAAATGTGGACACTATCGGAGAAGAGAGTTAAATAAAACTCATTTATTCCCACCATCAAAAGATATATTAGTATTTTCTCTGCACATATGTGTTATTATTATTTCTTTAATATAGTGAGAATACTTCATTTTATGTATTCTCAAGAGTAAAACTCCCATAAACCAGACTTCAAGTTTGGCATTCATGATCATGACACATTTATCTACTAAAGTCTGGAATTCTGGAAGGCACATTTATTAATATGCATCCTACAATCATAGCAATTTTTTAATTTGGATTTAATTTTATTTTTGTATATATTAAACACTTAGAATTAGTTTTTGTTTTTGTTTTTAATAAATAAGCAGGAATATATATCCCAAACAGAGTTGTTATCTTAGGTATACATCTGTCTAACTAGGAAATTTGAATTTCTATTGATGGGCCTAAGGTTGCAAACTTACAAAGACTGGGTAAAGATATACTAAAGGATTACTGCATGATTCAAATGTTATACCAAGATTGGTAATAGCTATTGAGCTACATACGGAACATTATATAAATGAACTTTGTGAAGTTAAAGAATATTTTGGATAAAGGAGTCCTATCTCTAATTATGGTCCTAAAGGGATCAACAGGTTATCCTGATTCTACTGTTAGTGGAATTATTGGCTAAGTTCTGAGACATCTGGGCTTAGTACCAGCCTTACTAGGCTGGCTGACATCGAGCAAGTCATTCAATTTCTGTGCCAGAAATCTATTGTTTGCAACGAGGGTTAATAATTCCTATCTTTCAGCAGCCATGGGTGTCAAAAGGATTAAATGCAGACTTCATCTGAATGCATCAAATATAGTATGTTATTATAGTATAGTGATTTAACTGGGATATTATATACCATCATATATAAAATAAAACATTCCATACAAATTTAAGATGTAGTATCCCTATTTTTCATAACTGTAGTACACAAGGCAATAATGTGCACACAAAATCATTACCCAAGTTTTCTGAGTACTATTGTCCATCCATTTGAAACTTTCATTTTTAATCAGAATTTTAAAGTTATTCTGAGACAATTTTTTAGATCATCTAGAGAATAAACCAGGATGAGGGGTGGGCATTCATCTCTGGTTTACCTTCATAACTTCATGCTTTCAGGAAGAAGAAACCAAAGTAAACTTGCTTGAACTATTTTGTTGTTGTTTGTTTGTTTAATGGAAATTCTTTAGCAAAAGATTTAATCAGTTGTTTGTACTGATTGGCTAATTAGAATGCATTTAACCAAGTGCAAAGCATCTGGTCAATTTGATTGAGTCTATTACTCAAACTGCCAATTTTATTTTAAGGAACACCAATACCACACTTGGGTCATTATAGCTAGACCAAACTTTCTAATGGCTTGAATTGCTCCCTTCCCTCTCTCATTGAGAATGTTTGGTATTTCTAGCACCAACATAAATATTCAAGTCTAAACTATCTAGATATTACCCCAAATGTGTGTATTTCAAGCTGAAACAAAGCCATTGGGACAAGCAAATACATTGCTAAAAATCACTAACTCTCTTCTGGTAACTCTTGTAGATGGGCTGAACTATGGCCAGGGCAAGGAGAACAACCCAAGCAACAGGATTTTGTGATTGCTTTCATTCCAGGCCAACTCACACATGACTCCAGAAAAAATGGCCTTCTTGCTTGGCAAGTATATGAATTACCTCACAGACTCTGCCTACTGAACGGTGAACAACATAGATATGCAACTCCATGAAGCATCAACCCCATGAATATGATCAGTATCAGTGACAGAAGTGACCCCATATATTCTCAAATGCATGCTCGAATTTGTATATCAAAAATCTCTTTACTTTATTATTGTCTTTTAAAATAAAATTTACTTGAATGTACAAATATATTGTTGCCAACCTCACACCCCATCATTTTACTCTCAACAACAACAGTAATGGCTGAAAGTAACATGCATTGAATGTCTGCATGGTTTATCTCATATATTATCCCCATTTTATGGATGATGGTACCAAAGCTCAGAAGGAGCTGAGTAACTTGCCCAAGGCCAGAGAGCTATTAATTGGTAGGAATGGATTCAAACCCATGCCATCTAATTCCAGAGCTGGTGTGATTAACTACTACATTATTAGGTTCATGAGAAAAGAGACTTGAAAACACTAGTAACAAAATCAAGAACAAGTATGACTATGCTTAAGAATGAACTTCTTACAATTAGACCCATAATAGTACATTATTACCAATTATCAAATACAATTGTGAAGTCCATTCTGTTATACCTTGACACAGAGATACAGAGAGAGTGGGGGAGGGACAGAGAGAGAGAAGAAGACAGAGGATACCAAGTAGGCTGTCAGCACAGAGTCTGAAGTGGGGCTCAAACTCACCTGCCAGATCATGACCTGAGCTGAAACCAAGATTTGGACACTTAACTTACTGAGCCACCAAGGAGCCCCTGAACTATGTTTGATATACTTGTTTTCCTCTATGTTGATGGGCTTCTCACACATGCTTCAACTAGCAAGGCAAGGTCATGATTATCTGTCTACCTATCTGTTCCTCCTTCTAGATTTTGAGCTTTCCAAGGACAGGAAAATTTCTTCATTCTTCTGGTGTTTTCTAACTAGCCTAGTTATGGAAGCATGGTCTTAGAGGCATTGTCTTAGAGGCACCGGGTAAATGACTGGTGAATAAATTTTGCTGTTAATACTCAGCAGAATAAACAAAATGACCTTTTGTGTATCTTCCAAATTCATTATTCCTGGACAGAGTCTTCACAGGAAACGTACTGCTCTTGATAGCTATTTAAAACACTGAAGTGCCTCAGTGGAATAATGCAGTTCAAACTTTTAGGACAGTTTATCCTTCAGCTTTAATATAGCTGAAAAATGATCACTTTTTAGCATGATGCATAGTAGTTTCTGCATTTTGATATAGCAACTGACTGGTAAAATTAAATATACATACTAATTTGTTTTTGCTGGGATTACTATTCCTAAGCAAATATCATGGCCTGTCAGTGTTCATATGCCATGAGGTTCTTGAAAACAATAAGTTAGTAAAACATGGCAAATGAGGGCTCCACATGATATATGTATCTAGAAAATAAATAAATAAATAAATAAAAGAGCACAGCTGCTGGAAAAATATTGCTTGAGTTTGAAAACCAGTACTGTAAATTTCTAGATATGGAAACTTGGGGATGTTATATAAACCATTTGCCTTTGTTTCCTCATCTTTCTGACGCAGGTTAATAAAAGGATCTGATAAAACCTTTTGTGATTTGTGAGAATCAAATGCTTTAAGCCACATAAAGCACTTATAATAATATCTGGCACACCATACTCAATATAATTTATTTAATTTCACCTTGTTTATTTATTTAAATCATCAATAATTATGACAATTATTTTGTCCTACATTGGCCTCAGAACTACAAAAAGTAAAGACAACTAGAACAACAGCAATACGTTTTGCCTCAAAACATTTCTAACTACAGTTTTGTTTTATGTCTGCTTCTGCAAAAGAGAAGGCTAAGAGATATACCATCTATCAGGCAGTGTGTCTGTTTATGTTAATATATCCGATCCTTAAATCATGGTAATAAATGAGACTGAGAGAAATTACTCACAGTTGCATTGCTTTTCAGTGGCTGAGTTCAGATCCAAGCTCAGCTCTCTCTGATTCAGAAAATTCTACTCTAGAGCAATGTTTTCCATTCTGTGTGTTGGAGAAATTGGAAATGCTGGAGCTATTTTTAAAATATTCTTTAGGGGTGCCTGGGTGGCTCAGTTGGTTAAGCGTCTAACTCTTGATTTTAACTCAGGTCACGATCTCACGGTTTGTGAGTTCAAGCTCTGAATCGGGCTCTCTGCTGTCAGCACAGAGCCTGCTTTGGATCTTTTGTCCCCCCTGTCTCTGCCCTTCCCCACCGGTTCTCTCTCTCCCTCTCTCAAAATAAATAAATAAACTTAAAAAAAATAAAAATAAAGATTCTTTAGTCCAGGGGTGCCTGAGTGGCTCAGTCAGTTAAGAGTCCAACTCTTAATTTCAGCTCAAATAATGATTTCATGGTTTGGGATATCAAGCCCTGCATTGGGTTCTGCATGGACAGCACAGAGCCTGCTTGGGAATCTCTATCTCCCTCTCTCTCTTACCCACCCAGCTTGTACTTTTTCTCTCTCTCTCAAAATAATAAATACACTTAAACAATAAATAAAAGACCCTTTAGTCTATATGTGCTACGATAACTGTCTGTAAACCAAAGTATTACCATATCACATAATGATATGAAATAGAATTTTAGCATGCTGTGAAAAATAAACACAAATTTAATATTTTAAAAAGTTGAAAATACCCTGTTATTATATAGCTTTTCCAACAAACATCATAAAAATACAATGAAATACTGTCATTTAAGATCATATAACTCTAATATAGATCTTTCTCTATGACATGGAGGAGAACACCACCAGAGGGAGAAAAGTCTTGCCATTAACTGTACAGAGGACCTACAACAAGCCTAGTAGGAAAGTCAAGCTCCATATAGTGAGTGCCTGCCAGCTGGGATTTTACTGAATCAATGAATAAATAAATAACTGAGCATGTACATAGATATATAATACACACACACACACACACACACACACACACACACACAGAAAGGGACTGTGTTTACAGCCCATGAAGACAATCTAAGAACACGTAAGAGCACTTCATTAGCAATGGAATTATAATTCCCTTTCTTCTCCCCTGAACATGAGAACATCTAGAATGGCTTTTCCCTTAAATTTAACTCTAGGAAGGCATTTCTTTATGAAAAAGTTTCTGTGGTCAAGTAAATTTGGCAAATATTGTACTCTATAACCACCTCTTTGTGATTCCTCAAGTACAGAGGCAAACTATAGGCTCTGAAAATCTTATGGTATGAAAACCCAGAATTTCCCTAACCTATTTGATCATAGAAGTCTTTGTCCCAGAACAATCATTAGTCTCTGGCAGAACAAGTTATCCAAGGTACATACTTTGAGAAACAATCTTCTACATTATTCTTACCCATCAAGGTGTCAGGCAGTTCCCCTTTGATACTTCACGTGATTAAGTTATTAAATGTTCTTTATATTATTCACAATATAAAGTCTTTCACAAATGAAAAACAAAAAACCCCACAATTCCTGAAATGGGTCTTTAAACCCAAAAGCCACAAAAGCAAGACCCCTGTCCTCTGTCATGGCAGCTCACAGGTACCCAGGCAGCAACACTCCTCTCCCTAACTTCCCTTTCCCTGCGTGTTCAGTTGTGTGCTGAAAAGTGATCCCTGAGGGTGAAAATGGCTCTGGGGATTGTCAGTAGGTTGCACAGCTGAGTCAACTGTAAGGCTGCAGGGAGGCAAGTAATGCTTTCACAGGTTGGGGAAAAAAAAAAACAAAAAACTAAGACAAACACTCCTGGGAAACTACATCTCAGCACAGTCACTAGCAGGCAGGCTACAAACTTCACACCATGGGACCTCTCTCCACAGCTGCTGATCTCTGAAAGGCCTCCAGCTCATGCCACTGAACAGGGACAGGGAGCCTTTGAGGCCTTGCCAGGATATACTGGGATGGCGAGAACAAGGATGTCTATCTCAGGAGGGTGATCAGTGGGATACCTTCCAAATCCCTTTTAAGATGTTATGACATTCCAGCATATCTCAGGATTCCTATGGAACACAAAAGCTGAAGGAAAGCTACATGCTGACATTCTCTGATCTTATCCACAAACCATCACATTTTTGCTCATTGGACACTACATTGTGGGGACTATACTAGGCTCTGCAGGAGGTGGAAAAAGGAACATCATGGCTTCTTCTTTACCCTTCAAAGAGCTTACAAACTAATTTGGTAATATAACACAAGTGCATTTGAAATAGATAAATTACCATGCAGAGCAATTTATAATTAGCGTCAGGTGAATGGAATGGGTTATATTTGCTGGAAGATGACAATCCAGGCAAAGAGAATGGGTTTGAGCAAAAACTGGAAGGAAGCAATACACCAGCTTGGTGAAAGAGAGAAAGGAAGAATTTGGGTAAAGGAAATTTGAGGGGCAGGTTTAATATGAAATTAGACCTTGGATGCCAGACTAAAAAATACAATTTAGATATTTGTATTTTTTGAAAAAAGGAAGTGAACTAGCCTTACATACTTCTAATGCTACATCTTGCTTTCCTTCAAGGATGAGGGTCTCAATGTCAGAAAGTATGTCTTTTTTCCACTAAATCACTATTTTTTCACACAATAATATTTAATTTGGTGTATTTCATCACTGAGCCCTCTCTGCCTAAAATGACGTCTACTAGAGAATAAGTCCCCATAAATACTTGTTGAAATAATAAATCAATAAATAATGAAAGAGTCAGTCACTTTAATCCATTGGCAGGGTATAGCACAGGTGGTTCAAAGGTGAGAGAGGTGACAAGAAAGGCCAATTTTAAGTCAATTATGTTTCTAGAACCCAGAAGCTATTACAAAAAATTTCATGAACTTCAGTGTATATAGCCCAATTGCAAGGTAATCCACAAAGCAAGTTGATTGACATGTTCTCTGGTCTCTGGGGGAATTTTAAATCTATTCTAGACAAAACTGGCAGAAAACACAGGTAAACAAAAAAAAAAACATAGAAACCAATGACATAAATTTGGATTGTTCACAAACCCTGAGTAAATATATAATATAGGCTGACAGGTAGCAAAGGGGTGGAAATGGAGGGAGAAAAGAAAGAAACAGGAATTTTATTTCTAAGCAAGACAGATTTCAAGAAAACTCAAAAGCTAATTCACCCCCAAAGTGCTGATTTATTTGGAGAAAGTGAAATGATACAAAGCCTTCCCATTGAACTAAACCAGGGGCAAAGTGATGGACAAATTATTTTTAAAATATTTACCACTGATATTGAAAGAAAGCAATCAAAAGAAAGCAAAGGCTTTCTAAATCCACTCTTCTCTCCCTTGAGAAGCTCAGTGTGATTCAAGTAAAAGAGCAGTTTCTATGTCTGTCTCAGGTTCATTTGAAAATTGGAACATTTCTTCAATTCACAAATGGCAAAATGGAAGAGAGGGATGGTCCGCAAGTGTATAAAACTAACTAAAAAGCCTGAACCTGACACTCTCCTTTTTAAAATTTTTTGTAACATTTATGCATTTTTGAAACAGATAGAGAGAGAGAGAGAGAGAGAGAGAGAGAGAGAGAGAGAGAGAGAGAAAACGAGCTGGAGAGAGGCAGAGAGAAAGGGAGACACAGAACTCAAAGCAGGCTCCAGGATCTAAGCTGTCAGTACAGAGCCTGATGCGGGGCTTAAAATCACTAGCTGTGAGATCATGACCTGAGTTGAAGCCAGACACTTAACCAACTGAGCCACCCAGGCACCCCTCTGTCTCCTTGATTAAATGAGACTACCAACTCTCTTTTGGTCCCTCTCCCTGTGTTATAGCCTGGAAACTGCCTCCAGGTAGTAAGCCTGGTGAGTCAAAGGGCTTATCTCCTGTTTCCCTTCTCTCACAGATCATATTGTTGTCCTTCCTGCTTTCCAACTTCTGAACACCATTGCTTCATGTAATTGGTGCTGTGTTCTAGTTGTTCATAGTAAACAGATAATTCTTCTATCACTTCTTCATAGGCAGGAAAGAAGTGTAATGCATATAATTCTCAAGGGAACATAGCAAATTCATCAGACAAACTACCAGGACATAAAGTGAGTATAGATTAATTCAAAAGACTGAAATCTATATAGTACATTCCCCCATCCCTCTTGGGATATGATGTACTAAATTAGCAATCAATAGAATAAGAATTTAGAAAAGCTCCAAATATTTGGAATTTAAACAAGACATTCCTAAATAACAAAAGGTTAATAAAAACTAAACAAAGGAAGTTCCAAAATATTTTAGCTAAGTGATAATGAAAATTCAACATACCAAAATGTTGAGGATGTAGATAAAGCAGTGCTTAGTGGGAAAATTATAGCTTTATAAGTATATAATTGAAAGGAAGAAAGATTTAACATCAATTATCTATTTTCAATCTAATAATCTAGAAAAGAAGAGCAAATTAAAACCAAAGTAAATAGATAATTGGACATACCATAATAATAAGGTAAATATAAGAGTAGAACTCAATGAAATATAAAACAGACACTAGAGAAAAGTACCAAGCTAAAAGTGAGGTTTTTGAAAATAAATAAATTTCTTGAAATACTGATAAAAAATAGAGATATAAATTTCCCCAAATCAGAAATGTAAAGGTTATGAAACTACCGGTATTACCTATGGTAAAAAGATAATAAAGAATATTTTGAACTTTATGGCAATGAATTTACAACTTAGGTGAAACCTACTGAAACCGTTAAAAAAGATAACTTATTAAACTGACACAAAATGAAATAAAAACCCTGAATAGCCCTATATTCATTGAAGAAATTGAATTAATTATCAACCTTGCCACAATGAATGGCCCATGTTTGTATGGGAGTTGCTTTCTCAGTTTATTTCCTCCCCATAAGAAGCTATAGGCTAATGACTTCTTTTAATTTGAACTGCTTCTGTTTGTTTGTTGTTGCTGTTGTTTTTAAGTTCAAACTGATATAATCCATTTAAAATTGTTTTTTATGTATTATATTACAATACATTCCATTACAGAAAAGTCACACACAAAATTTCATGATGACAGCCCCGGTTCTACTTTGGAATCTGAGTCAGGATGCTGTGGGAAAATGTTCTTAAGACTATCAGAAATGCTATTTTCAGAATGTGTCTACAAAGTACACCTCTGAGATCCTTAAAAGCCCTTTTATCTAGCTAGGAGAAGCTTTAAAACTTTCTGAGCTTTCAACAGAGACTTCTAACTGTAACATTGATGTGATCTTTACTCTGAGGACACATTTTTTATAGGCAACACTCTATTTGATATTTGCATTGAGTCCATTTTAATTTTAGAGTCCCTTGCTGGACAAAATTGAGGATGGAAAGAGTTTTATTATAAAGCCCATCAACTCCTGGTTCATTACTATTTCCTCTAAATTATGCTCAAAATTTAGCTCATCTCTCTCCTGTCATGTTATTCATTCATTACCAACAACAGCTAATAAAAGGGTACTGTCACTTTCAACTGATTTTGATCTACTAATTGTCCTCCTACTACATCACCTAGATCCTGTTTCTTAAAATTTCTATAGCATAAACCATACTGCCTTTCCATCTTCCACTAGTAGTCACCTTGGGACCCTTCAGGCCTCTCTCTGCTGCACAGTCATAAATTAACACCATGTTTTAGGTTGTTGTTACTGCAATACCCTACTAGAATGTTTCAGTTTCTTTCTCAGTTATTTGTTTTTGTATAACTAATAATCCCCAAAGCATGTTGGCTTAATTTTATTTGCCTGTGATTTTGTGGGGTCAGGAATTCAGACAGGGCATGGTGGGTCTGACTTGTCTCAGATCCATGTGATGTGGAAATTTATGCAGGAAAAATAATTCCACCAATATCACGCCACCAATTAGCGTCTAGACTAAAGGAGCTATTACTCCATTTTTTTTTCTAATATGGTCTCAGCTAGACTCAGATCTCTGTATTTACAAAGAAAAATGTCCTCTTTTTTGTGCATATGGCAAGTACTGGTAATAAATTTTGATATTTCTTCCCATTGATCCCCAGAATCCATCAAAAAACAGTACTACATCTAATTCCTACTAATCTGGAGTTAATTAGGAGATGAAGTAGTTATTAAATAAACATTCTTGGGTCGCCTGGGTGGCTCAGTCAGTTAAGCATCTGACTCTTGATTTTGGTTCAGGTAGTGATCCCAGGGTCATGGGATTGAACCCCATGTCAGGCTTCCTGCTGAGCATGAAGCCTATTGAGATTGATTCTCTCTCTCTCTCTCAAATAAAACAAACAAACAAACATTCTTGTTTGAAAGAATGTTAAAAAAGATTGAGATAGAAAGTGATATCTATTTTTGTTACTATGTTTGTTTCAAAAGTAAGTTCACATGATCCCTGTCCTATGTGGTTAAATTTTTCATAGATATACAATAATCCAGGAGTATAAAATATTCCACAAAAAAATTGTTCAAGATCTTGTACCACTTCTCATACTACTTCTCTAGTTACAAAAGAGTGATTTATATGCCTCTATCTGTATATTTGTTTTGCTCAAACAATTCTATGTGATTTATCCCAGTTATCTGATACAATTATAGCAATTCTCAAGATCCAATGTACATGCTACTTCTTTCAACAAAAATTTCTTGATCATCTCTTAGAACTAATCCTTCCTCTACTGTCTCAGAGCATTAAGGCTACTAACTTCCTTTTATCACCTCTTTGGGTACATTAATCTCAGTACTTTTAAGTTTCTTACGTGTCAAGGATCATGTAAATATAAGAAAAAAAAGTGTGAATACAATTGTTTTCTGTCATATGAGCTAAGCCTTTAGTTACTGGCTGATGTTGGTTGTCATCAGAAAATAAACTCAGAATTTTAGTGCCAAAACAATATAATATTATCATATAATGATTGAGCACCTATTCCTTGTCAGGCTTTGGGTACCATATTCACATGCTCCTTCTGAATGAATCCTTCAAGAAGACCATGAGATAATGTTAATATTTACATTTTAAAAATAACAATACTGTGAATTTCAGGTTAAATTATATACCCAAGTTCCATGTAATGCCAACCCACTCAGGGGTAGAAGCAAGCAGAACAGAGAATTTTCTTGTTACAAAATTCTTGCTATAGTACTTGCCCCTATAATGTACCAATGGAATATTACTATTTTCTTTATCAAAGGCAAAGTACAAAAGTAACTAAACAGATACCAATCATGCTTGCCTGGCATCTGTAGCAAAGGCCAGAATAAAATGCCATACACTGGTCTGTAAAGCACTGATGAGTAGCTGTAAAAATATGGGTAAAATCCACACAATAAATAAAAGCATGTGTTCCCTTTATATATATATGAGGAGATATAAAGGAGAGTTGATAAGTGAAGAGAGGTTGAGGGGAATGGATATTTAGGCAAAGGGATAAATAGCAATTTCCTCTTCCTGGGATGATCACTAATCACGATCTATGTCATATCATTACATGTCACATGCACAGCTCAATTATGAATAATTATACAATTCTTATCCTAAATAACTATTCTGTAAATAATGATGCTGAAAATAATTAGACAGTGTTATTACATAAATTGAACATTGTTAAATTCCAATGAAACCTAACAATTAGATTCTATTTAGGCAGTGGCACTTGTACCATGTATTCATTAGCCACAAGTCATCTGATAGGTATAACTTATTGTTAATAATACAATTGTGTCACTTTGTTTTGGGATTAATTTGTTCTTCAGTACATCCTCTATATCACTCAACACAGAAAGTGACACAGACATCCAGAAACGGACAGGGACTTTCTACTATTGCTGAGCTCTTTCTTTCAGTAATTAAACAGGGAACAAAACAAATATCCTGTTCCATGGAACATATATGCTCAAGAAATACTGAATGAATGAACACTGGATACTCCCAATTTCTCCTTTTCTCTAAAATGGGTCTCCTTAACAGGCCTCATTCTCCTTATCTCCCTCTTCCTTTTAGTAATGTCTCCCAGCTCCTTTGCTGGCTTTCACTTCTACCTCCAACCACAGAAATAAGGATTTCCCAAGTTTTGGTCATTATTTCTTTGCTCCTTCCTTACTCTGCTCTCATCCACTGAGATCTCATAAGTTTTTTTTTTTTTTTTCCTCTTCTTTCCCTTTATTCAATTTTATTTTCTATTTAAAGTTTGTTTTTATTTGAGTATAGTTGACACACAATGTTACATTAGTTTCAGGAGTACAGCATAGTGATTCAACTTCTATATATGTTATGCTTTGTTCACTACAAGTGTACCCACCATCTGTCACCATACGGTACTATTATAATACCATTAACTGTATCCTGTCTGCTGTGTCTTTCAGTCCTGTGACTTATTCATTTCATAGCTGGAGGCCTGTGTCTCCCATGCCCCTTCACCCATTTTGCCCATCCCCTACTTTCTCCCCTCAGGCAACCATCAATTTATACTCTGTATTTATAAGTCTGATTTGAGATTGCATCAATTATTACAGGTTGGACTTCAGCCCAAACTGTCCCAATTCAAATCCTTCATCAATAGCCTGTTAGAAATTTCCATTTAGATATCTCTCCATAACTTCAAACTCAACTTATGTAATAAAAGCTCAACCCCTCTTCCCTTGAGTCTTCTCATATATAGCAAGGGTAAATTTTTTGGTAAAACCATTTCAGTTTATATACATGTATATCTTTATATAAGCATATGTATATGTTTATGTGTATGGGCATATGGTCATATCCATATGTGTAATGGGCTGTGGTACCAAATATATTTTCTACTTATGAGTTGTGGTCAAAACATTTGAAAGCCAATGGAATATATGGCCACAAAACCAGTGGCCTATAGGAAAAATAATCAAACCAAATCACTCAACACCTATACACTGTTGTAACCAGAGCAATAACCAAAACAATAATATATATTCTGGTTGATAACTTAGCCTGGACAAGAAAATTCAGAGAATTTTAGATTCACAAAGGACAATAGTCTTAGAACGCTGGCTTGCAGGTAGTAAACAAAAACAAATAGAAGTGGAGCTTTGTGTTGTCAGGGCTGCTGTTAGGATGCAGATGGGAAGAAGAGGAACCTGCTTTTAGCAGAGAGTCATGTGGGGCTAGGATTGCACCCTGTGAGGAGGGGGAATGGATGCAGGCATCTATTTTTAAACATTCCTATCCTCTCTAAATCCCTTCAGCCCGAAAGCCTTCAGCCCCTAAAATAGAGTTCAAACATTTTTGTGCAGCAGGCAAGCTTGGAGGTTTTTTTCTTTTCTTTTTTTCCCCCTTCCTGGTGAAGTATTAAACTCCACTGCAGTTATTCTGGCTCTCCTTGCCTAGGAAAAATCATAAATGAATGAACACTGCTTACACATTAGAAGAACATTATGACTATCCTGGCCACATGTCCCAATTTGTTCTGGTTTAAGCCTGCTGCCTTGGCATGATTATTAATAGCATGCTTCCACTCTCAAAAGTGTCTAGGTTTGAACAATAAATTATATGGTCACTCTAATGATTTTGCTATTTATTAGTCTATCATAGCAGAACAGATGGAAAAGTATGAATAGTAAGTTATAAAAAATGCAATGATACATGGTAAGCACGTATTGACACAAATAACAGGGAAGGTACCCTTTATGATTTAGTGCTAGCCTCCATGAAGAAGTAATATTTAAGTTGGAGTGTAAGTAGGAACGAGTGGACAAAGTATGGCCAGAAGACAAGGAGGCAGAGTACACAGCTTATGCAAAGGCCCCGTAGTGATAGAGAGTTTGACCCGTTAGAGGAAATGAAAAGCAGCTCAGAGTGGAGGGGTAACATAGATGGGGTTTGAACTTGGGTGGTCTCAGCATAGAAAGTGGGAGCCACAGGTAAGTTTGGAAATCTGAGTGGTATGACTTGTAGATGAACTAAATAGTGGTGAGGGAGAGAAGGCAGACAGGATGACTCTTAAGTTTCTAGAAGAAATCCAGGAGATGAGGATTCAATTTCTACTGTTTTCTCTGAGTTCTTAGGTACTTTATTGGGATCACTTCTCTCTGGGTCCCAGTTACCTTATCTGTTGAAAAATGAAGGACCCAACACTATCGAAATACCTTACCTCCTTGACAGTCTATAATTCCAAGTTGCATTTCTGTGGCTTCATGTGCATATGAGGCTACAGCCTTTCACACACATTTATCCTTTACAAAGGTTAAGTACAACATTTCTCTCAACAGGTAAACTTACTCTTTTGCACATTTTCTCTGTGTATTTCCTCTAGGTTTCTCTCCATGGTAATGCATTTCTTCTCCTTCTCCTTTAATTCTGATTCTGCTCTTTTTTTTCTTTCAGACTTGGCAGGGCTTTCCATAGTTGGGAATGAAGATTGGCATAGATATTCCAAAATCAATTGTTTTTCAGCACTCCTCCTAAACACACACACACAGAAAAGCAAGCATGAGCAAGCAAATGGGAACCCTGACATAAGGTCACTTCCCACTGCATTCTAGCTGGTGAATCTCCCTGGAGTAATTTGATTAAACACAATCGATTTACTTTGCAGAGACAAGTGCTGCTTCTACCGGCATATTCAGAGACTCTGGGGCAGGGGGCTTCCAACATTTAACAAAATGTGTTCATTTATTTAGCAGAGCTTTATTCTCTCCAAAAAATCATGTTTCTGTTACTGTAGTGGATTCTTTCCAGGTGTCTAGAGAATTTACAAAATAAAACCAAAGTGAATGTATGTGCATGTGTATGCACGTACACATAAACAAGTATATATACCACTGTTACTTTCAAGGCTAGATATTAAAGTACATTTATCAACTGTGCACATAGTGATGCCATTGGACTGACCGGTAAATATAGACACCTTAAGTTTCCAGTCTTCCAAATTTTCCCAGAGGAAAAGAAATGCCCACACTGTAAAGGTAGAGTGAGTGCATTATGAAAAGACTCAAAGTGTGACCTGAAGACAACTTGCCTTGTAAAAAATGCAGACTCCTGAGTCCTATGTCTGAATTATCATATCAAAATTGTGTGTGTGTGTTTGTGTGTGCGCATGTGTGTGTGTGTGTGTGTGTGTGTGTGATCTAGTTGAGCTTCTTAGTGTTTTACATGCATAGGACTCATCTGGGGATCTTGCAAAAATACCACTTCTGATCCAAAAGGTCTGGTGTGGGCCATTAGATTATATCTTTCTCAAAGCTGCCAGGTGATGGCCATTGGATGGTCCACAGACCATAGTTAGGGGAACAAGGCACAGAAGTCTGTGCGCCACTCTATGTGTAGTATTGATGTGCTGCCATTGGAAGATTTCTCCTGCCAGTTCCATTTCAAAGGTAATTGGCTCACTGCTGAAGGCCTGAGAAACAATACACAGTGGAGAATGTTTTCACTAATAGGGCTCATTAGAAAGGGTTCAGAAAACAATATGATCATTTTTACAATTTGAAAATGCCTATTCAATTTACCTTCCTAATGCATCAAGCATACAGAGGCTCAGCAAGGCATCATCTACCTGTGGGCTGTTTGATGCCCAATTTATTTCCTGAGCAATCTTCATTGAGCATTGCCTGTATCACCTTTCTTTCTATGACAACAAAGTGGAACAAGCTGTCAATATGTCTTTCTAGACACTGATCAAGGAAAACAGAGCTTCTCAACACCGATGCTCAGCTTTCCAGCATTGATTACCCCTCAACAAAGTAAATTTACTCTTGAAACAGACAGCCTCCTATGTCAACATGGCTGGGGATGTGAAGAGGTGCCTGTAATTTTCACATTTATTCTCAATCTAAGTCACGTGCAGCTCTGTTGCTGTCCCATTTAACATCTGAAATTGCTAGCTCCTACCCTTGCACTATATTTTTAAATAAAATTTACTGTCAGGGCATCTGGGTGGCTCAGTCAGTTGAGCATCCAACTTTGGCTCAGGTCATGATCTCACGGTTCATGAGTTTGAGGCCTGCATTGGGCTCTGTGCTGACAACTCAGAGCCTGGAGACTGCTTCAGATTCTGTGTCTCCCTCTCTCTCTGTGTCTCCCTTTCTCTCTGCTCCTCCCCCACTTGCGCTCTGTCTCTGCCTCTCAAAAATAAAGAAACGTAATTTAAAAAAAAAGAAATATACTAACATACAGCGTGTAAAGTGTGCTCTCAGTTTTTTGGGATAGATTCCATGTTTCATCACTTACATACCCTTGCACTATTTTTAAGCGAGATTGTTTCATCTGAAGGGGCTCACCAACTCATACATATAGATGTTCATCTTTTGCATCACACTAACTGCAGTTGTCAAGAAATTTAAGTAGGAATAATATTTATTGATTGCTAATTACATGTATAGCATTTGCTTCCTTATCTGGCATAATGTTTGCAATAATACTCCAGGTGTTTAATTATGTCCATTCTCACATCTAAAGAAACTAGGCCAAAAGACAAAATGGAATCTGTAATGAAACTAGTAATGGAAATAGAATTCACCGTAGCTACTTCATTTCCAAACCCACGTTTTCCTTCAAAAACATGGCCTTCTTAGATGCTAGAATGAAGTGAGGTGAGATGATATTGACCGCTTGGAAGGGCTTTACAAGAAATACAATGTATGACAAATTTGAACAAAATGGTTTCAAAGATTCTTTCAAATCCTAATGTTCTAAACCTAATGTCATGGATACATGAAAAAATACATTATATATTATGGATTGCCAATATTGTGTTTCATTGAATCATGCACATATTTAAATAAATTGGCAAAATCTTAACCAGATAAGTGATTTAAGTTAGAAGGAGGTACAACAAAACAGATTTCATCCTATAACATCAAAAAAATTAATAAGTTCAGGAAAAAGGATACCTTATAATATGGTAACAATTTATATGTTTAGCTGGTCACAAATTCAAAATTACCCAGTAAAAAATAAGTTGAGAGCACCTTAGATCATCTCATAAAAAAAGCAGCGTATCTTCCATTTCAAAGAGGCTAGTGTTACTAAGTTTGAGACTGGTTATTACTATAAAATGGTGTTTAACTACAGTAAACTAACTCCTTTTCAACCATCGGCATCTCTGACATTAAAATGATGTGTTCAGTTCTTGAACAGTAGCAAAGTACATTTTTAAAATCCAAATCAGTTGATTATGTTTAAAATAGCGTGAGACAAAGATTGCAAGCTCAGTGCTGATGGGAAAAGGCAGGTAAGATAAATGAATACAACTAGCTTCAGGAAGACTAGAATAAATGAGAGTATGTTCTACTTGTGCAGAGGAAACTTGACCAGTACAGCAAGTACTCTGTATTAAAAGCAATCAGTCAAAGTCAATTTGCGAAAATACCAATGAACAGAATGTCTACTTTTCTGAAGATTTGTCTTTCGCAATCAATTTACTGAAGAACCATTTACCAATTACTTCTTCATCAGAAATTTGTTTCTAATAAACAACTTCTAAGGATTAGAGCTGTATGTTATGTTTTAAAATCAGTCTTTGAAATATTTTTGTATAATTTGGGGGGGGAATGATTTTCTTTTGGATTTTTATTTTAAATGCCAGGCATTGTCAAAAATGTCAAAGCTTTTATAAATGGTAAATAGGGGTTCTTTTTTCTAACTCATTTTTAATCTAATCCACTGGATGTATACTTCTCTTATTCATGGCTTTTGTTTTCTTAAGTGTGATGGAAAGGGAAGAGTTAGCAACAAGTGCCCAGGGAATTGAGGCTGGAAGTTTGTGTATCAAACATCGAGAATAACAGGACTCTCATAAGGTTGTTCCAAGAATCAAATTAGGCAAGTTATATTAAAGTTCTGAGTAATTACTGAGAGGGCAATACATTTGTATTAAGAATTTATTCATCTGTCAATGGAAGAATACAAGGTAAGGCATTCTTACCTAACATTTAAAAAGCAAGGAGAAATTTCTTCAGTACTAACTTTTCATTCAATTCTCCATCTTTCATATTTCTAGTCTGCACAGGGATGCTAAGGACAAACCTGCACTATGAACATAATGAAGAAAGCTAAAATATTTAGAACAGGAACCGTAAACAACAGCATTCTAGGGGGGAAAAAAACCCAGGACATTTTTCTAGGAATTAAAAAAATATGGAAAAAAAAATTTAAACAAATATCCTTATAGGTGGATAGGTTTTGAAGGATATAAAGAAGTAAGGAGAGGAGAAATGAATGAGAGCACTGAGGAAATGTAAATACAATAAAATAGAAGATTGAAAAGTAAAGAGACCCAAAATTAATTTCAGGTGGATTATACATTGAAATGTTTAAACATCCTCTAAAACTCTTAGAACAACATATGCCTAAGATACCACTACAGAGTAAGATTTTCTAAAGCATCCATAAAAAGTGCCAATATGAAGGAAGAGATTGATAAGTTTATGTCCCTATAAGCTAAATACTTTCCTTGAGAACAAAGGACAGCACTTACCAAGCCCCCAAACAAGCAAAAGTCTAGGAGAAGACACTTGTAACCATATCACAGAGAAACAGTTGATGACTCCCACATTTGAAGAACTCATACAAATTAATTAAAAACAAACTAATGATCCAGTAAAAAAAAAAAAAAAATGAACCAACAAAGAATAAGTAACACTCAGATAAAGAATCCCGTTTGGACAATGAATGTACAAAGAATATTAATCTCAGTAGTAATTAGGGAAATGCCAATCTTAAAAAGGTAATATTTCTCTCCCATTAGATTACGAAGAATTGAAGGAAACTGACAACATCAAGGCTTGATAAAATGAGGGAATAGTGATCATGCACATTTTCGTAAATTCTTTGTAGAGAATTTCTTGCCAGTATCTGGTTTTAACCTTTGCTGTCTGCCAGAAAAACTCTTCCAGAAGTCCGTATAGAGACATGCACAAAGATACAGTTTGCAACAGTATTTATCTTAGCAAATTTTTTTTTTATTAACCTCCATCTAAGAGGAATAACTAATGGAATACCCAAATTGTGTCATATCCATGGAATGGAATACTAAGTACCAACAACCATAAAGTAACTCAATCTACATGTACCAGCTTCAGTGATTCACCAACACAGTACTGAACTTAACAAAGGATATTTTCATGTGCATCATGCCATCAATTTTGAACAATATTAAAACATAATAAAACAGTCATATGTGTTGGTCTTTGAGAGGGTCTTATGGAGTAAAACCTAACATGTAGGAGAAAAGAATTTTTTTTCAACTTCAGTATAACAGTTACCCAGAGAGAGATGAAAAGGGATTTAAACTATTTTTCTCTATGTACACAATATTTTATTTTCTCAGAAAATCATGACAAATTTATAACAAATTATTAATACTTTTAAAACTAGCGCAGTTTCATGGGCATTTTCCCATATTTCTCCTGATATTTTTTGATATTTGAAATATTTCCTGTATCAGCAAAAAAGGAAGGGGGAAAATGAGAGAAAAAAAGAGAAGGGGTATTGGTATCAAAGAAAACAAGTAGTCAAGAGAAGAATTACAACTAGGAAATAAGGAATATAAATGAGAAAAAAAAGGAGAAAGGTGAAAAAAATAAAGAATATTAAAAAAAAAAAAAAGTTAGTTGCAAAGGAAACAAAGACTTACACCTTTTCCCCTGACTGGTCCCATTGCTTCTCTTTTCTGACATCTGTTTTCCATTTGCCACAGCTCTTCCTTTTCAGGGCTTAGAAATAAGAAACATACTTAAAATCAAGCTATTTTGTAACATATCTTTTATATACAACATGTTCATGTGCCATTCTCTGAAACAAAACCTTCTGCAAAAGAGCTACACAAAGTAATTGCTATAACAACAGAAATTGATCATGCTTAGACACTTGTATAGCAATTTGACAGAATAAATTTATGTTCCTTGAATGCAACAATAGAAGGTGTGGGCTTTTATTTTATGTATCATATTTTAATTTCATTGCTTTGTCACTTTTTAAATATATATTTTACCAAAGTATCAGCCTGAAAAAGACTGGAAATAAAAATAAATAAATAATAATAAAGAGTTTTTCAACGGAGATTCAGAAGCACTCTTCTAGGGATCACAAAAAGAGAATTCTTCCCTTTGTGGGATGCGTGTGCGTGTGAGTGCACGCATGCATCTTTGAGTTTACACAGGGGCTGCTACTTCTGAGCACTCTCCAGAGTACTTCTCTTTATTCTCAGATGTAGGTTAGCCAAGGACAAAACTGAAGCAACCCAATGAACAACAACAAAAAAGACCTTTTACTTTATCCATTATTCAACAGAAACTACATTAGCATATAATTTAAAAACTATCTTTCTTAAGGATTAAGAGAGAACAAAACCATCCTCAAAGAGAAATAACCAAGGAACATGGAAGGCCACCTGGATGTCTGTTAGAGACAAAATGCAGCCCATTTGGAAGGCTCGTGCTGGCCTGGTGTGGGAGTTGTCTCCCACGCTACATCCTGTTCCTGTGACCAACACAGGAAACTTAATTCAGACCTTAAGGAAATGCCCTCCTGGTTCTGGCGTTAGCACCCACTTCCTGAAAGAGGCTGGCCAGACAGGAGAAAACACCAAGTGGTTAACAGGGCAAGCTTCGGTCCCAGATAAAATTTGGTTTTATTACTGGCTTTGGCTACTTCAGACATTATTATGGAAGAGTTTTATAACCATTCTATGCTTCTGTTTCCTAACCAACAAAACAGAAAATGAGGATAATGAACACATACATCATAAGACTGCTGTGAAGAAAGAAGTTCACATGAAAAGTACTCTTCTTAGTGACAGAAATAAAGTAGTCAATTATTATTATTTCATTAATATTAATATTACTATTAATAGTAATTAAAGCAACACCCATATCCATCTCTCAGGGTCATTTTCAGAGAATAATCTAACCATACATTCACATGAAACTAAATAAAATACAAATTTTTGGCAGCTGAAGGTTTTGTGACACATGCAATAATAGCAACAATTAAGGCAACACAGAAGACCAGTGTCCTAGAATTTTACCAACTATCTTATTTTTTTATTGTTTTAATATCTATTTTATTTTTGAGAGACAGAGAGAGAGAGAGAGAGAGAGAGACAGAGCATGAGCGGGGGAGGGGCAGAGAGACAGGGAGAAACAGAATCTGAAGCAGGCTCCAGGCTCTGAGCTGCCAGCACAGAGCCCCATATGGGGCTCTAAACCATGAGATCATGATCCGAGCTGAAGTCTGACACTTAACCAACTGAGCCACCCAGGAGTCCCTACCAACTATCTTATTGAACAGTGAATAGACATTGTAAGCTGCTCTAGAAGTCAGAACAGGAATCAATGCGTAAACTTTATAAAGGGAAAAAATTTTTTGAGTCAAAAAAACAAAAAAACAAAACAAAACAAAAAAGCTTTCTTAAATACTACAACTCCAAAACAAACCAGTGGACTGATATGCAAGGGAGTAATTTTATGTACTCCACTGTACATATGTGTGCACGCAGGCCCACACACAACACATACAACACACATACAGACATACATCTAATGAAAAAAATTAACAACACTAATATGTCAGTCTATATAGAATGCTTTTCATGTAGTATATTGTCTCATTTGGTTTATCAAAAGCCTGTATACTAGTGATGTGTCATAACCCTTGTACATATTAGGATACTACATCTCAGAACTTTTTTTTAACTTTTTTTTAAATGTTTATTCATTTTTGAGAGAGAAAGCGTGAGCAGGAGGGGCAAGAGAGAGGAGACACAGAATCCAAAGCAGCCTCCAGGCACTGAGCTGTCAGCACAGATCCTGAAGCGGGGCTTGAACCCACAAACCATGAGATCCTGACCTGAGCCGAAGTCAGACGTTCAACAGACTGAGCCACCCAGGTGCCCCAAAACTTTTAAGTAACTTAACTACAGATTCTGAGCTTGAATAGAGGCCAAGCCTTGAACCTAACTAAATCCCGTTATTTATTGCTCTGTTGTTTGCTTTGCCAGTGGGCCTTCTTTTATCACGTTTTAGATGTTTTTACCATTATGAGGATTCTTTTGTTCTCCACGCCAGTGGAATGTGGCGATGTCTGGAGACATATTTTGAGGGTGAGGCACCTAGTAGGTGAAGACTAGGAATGCCACTGACTGTCCTGCATTACACAGGGAAGCCTTCAACAATAAGCAGTTAGTTATCTGTTGCAAAATGTCAGGACTGCTGAGGTTGAAAAATCCTGCTAATTGGTGAAACATCTTTGAATGCTTAGCACTGGATTCTTCTACCAGGCTTAGTTGTACGCCATTGTTAAACTTAAGAATATGGACATTGTGTTTAAATATATAATGTCTCCAGCTTCCTTTTTTTCTCTTAATTTTCCATTTAGCTTCTCTTTTTCAATGTCTCTTGCGAAAATTGCCTTCCTGCAACAACTTGTCAAAACTAATGTTTAACCTGTTAAAATATGGGCCAACTTTCTTGTCATTAAAATGCAATAGTTACCAATTCTGATGGATTTATTTTACATGTAGATATTTTTTCCTTAGAAGATAAACTTGGATTCTAGTTCCTGTGGAGGATTATTTGCTCCCATTTGCATAGATGCTCTGAGAAAAGCAATTCTTCATCTCAATACATGTGAAACAAGTCAGTGGAAAACGCCAGGCATCCTACTTTTATGCAGCGCCACATCTTGAAAAGTGCCCACCACTGTTGTTATGTCATTTTGATAGGAGAAGCAGAAGGCACCCCTGCATTTCTATTCCTTTAGGCTTTATCAGGGCAAGACATTTCCCCATGGGTTTCCACCTTGTCCATTGAAACTCAAGCTCCAAGTTGCATGGGACCATTGCAAAGGAGAGTGACTTGAAAGCATCACCAGCTGCCTTCTTAGCTGATAGAAGCACACCTTTAAGACAAGGCTGTGACTCGGCTGAATGTCGAAGACATTGGTAGGCACAATCTGGCTTTGGCAACTGAATCATTGGTTCATTATCATAATCGAAGCATGACACTCTGGGGAAATGACACTACTACCTTCAATTGATACTTCTGTCAACTACTAAAAATAGGACCTTCCTCAGTTTTGAGGAAAACTGAACTATTTAAAAATCTTGACCTTTTCATAAACCAACAGAAATGCAAAGGTGAGGATCTGTATGAAAATAAACATCATAGAATAAAGCAAAGATACTTGTAAAAATAAAAATAAGAACTACTTTTAAAGAACTTAGTCCTTTACATGTGTAGAATTTCTGAATATAATAAATGTTAAATAAGTATTTGCTAAATAAGTCTACTCATCAATTAATGAACTACAAAATTCTAACAAATTATAACTAGTCACTGTTATACCTATCCATGTCTTAGCAAAGATCCACCTTATTAAAATGTTAAGAGCTGGGGTGCCTGGGTGGCTCAGTCGGTTAAGCGTCCAACTTCAGCTCAGGTCATGATCTCACAATCGGTGAGTTCGAGCCCCGCGTCGGGCTCTGTGCTGACAGCTCAGAGCCTGGAGCCTGCTTCAGATTCTGTGTCTCCCTCTCTCTCTGCCCTCCCCTGCTTATGCTCTGTCTCTCTCTGTCTCAAAAATAAATAAAAACATTAAAAAAATGTTAAGAGCTAAACTGAGATGTCAGTAATAATCATAATAATGTGGACCTTATAAGCTTATTTTGTGCCAGGTACGGTATGAAATGTTCTATATGAAGAATCACATTCAATTTACACAAAACTCCTATAAAGTAAGCTGTAATAATAAACTCATTTTACAGATGATGATATATATTTGCTCAAAAATGTCCAATACATCGTGAGTTATTTCACAACCGGAATACGAGCCCAGGTCTACCTGAATTTAAAGCTCATCCTCCAAACCACTATGTGAGAGTCTAAGTGAGTAATTTGTAATATCTCCATTTGAATTTGCACTTATAGAGGTACCTGTCAGAATTCATCCTCTCCAGGAGTCACTTCTGTTAAGTACTAACTCAGAAAGTCTACATTGGCCCTAGAGGTCCTTAGAGGCATCATGCACAGCAGCAAGGAGGATTCCATCTGAAGCATCCCATCTCCCTACCTGCTTCGGTATCTTCTTTCTATTCTGCTTCACTCATGTATTCAAGAAGCCCGTGGTTATATTCCTGTCAATTTTGAAATTATTTTTGTATGTTACCTATGCCCCTAGTGGATTATCCGTGGGACTCTTGGGGTATCCTTCTTTGTGGACCTTATACTCTATATTAGACCCTCAGCTTCATAAAGGCTAACCTGAAGTTCACCTAATAGGTCAAAGGAGAGCCATCAGCTTGGAACTCAAACTCCTGAAGTTTTGAAAGAGTTTTGACATTGTCTCTAAAACTGGAGATACGCTTGCAGGACTGATAACACTTGTAGGAATAAAGGATAACATACTCATCACACATCCTTTATCATATATCCCATTACCTGATCCCACACTTATACTGGCTATAATTTGTATGAATTATGTAATTATCATGTCAGCTATATGGCCATCATCATGTGTTACATTTTATGTTAAAATCGTTTATATGTTAAATGTAAGCTTTAAATTCTATCAGCCTTGATAACAATATTTTGGCATTTATTTTTTTAATATTATCTGCCTTGATAAAAGGAAGTGGTATGAGCTTCTTTTGAATTGTGTAGGCACTTGTGCATGTATCCTCCTGCACAAGTATACATATATACACAAGTATATATACATGCACTTATGCATGTATCCGAGTTACACTAGCACATAATGCCAGAGGCAGACTTCAAGAGGAGAAGGAAACACAATGATGTAGAGAAACAATGGAAAGTGGAAAACTAGTGGCAGTTCATAGTTCTATTACTAAATTAGAAGTTCATTAAGACTAGGCAGGCTAATTTTTAAATTTTTTAAAAATATTTACTTATTCTTGAGAGAGAGAGAGAGAGAGAGCATGAGACGGGGAGGGGCAGAGAGAGAGGGAGACACAGAATCCAAAGCAGACTCCAGGCTCTGAGCTGTCACCATAGACCCCGATGCGGGGCTCAAACTCACCAACCACAAAATCATGACCTGAGCCGAAGTAAGAAACTCAACCAACTGAGCCACCTAGGTGCTCCCAGGATAATTTTTATATAGTCATAATGTTTAACAGAATGTATGTTTCTTAGTTCCTTCCTTTTTTTTTTATTTGTTGGCTGCAAAAGATGATAGCAAGATTTTTTTAATCCAATGAACTTTTTACAGGACAAATTTTATTTTATTTCAGTAAGAATTATTATAACATAATAAATTATTCTAAAAAATAAAGTTGTAATTATTCTAATCCTAACCCCACCTCCCATAGCAAAGTAGAAACAGCATGTGGGGAGTGCCAGAGCCAAAAGCAGCAAGGTGTGAGTGGAAGCAGAAATGGTAAAACTATTGAAATCAGTTCTAAGATTGCAACATTCCATCATTCAGGGAATCATTAGTGGAGAGGTGAACATCCTGCTTATACTTCTGTGGCTATGGAGGAAATCACTGTGTTAGCATCTGAGACAATATGGGATGCTATAATAACACAAGAATGATTCCTGGATCTCAAAGGAAGGTAGATTTCATGCAGCATCTTGTGTTGAAGAAGACAGGGAGAAGTCAGGTTCCTTTAGGAAAGATTTTCATGTCAATGTTTAAAGTGATAGGGGGTGCCTGGGTGGCTCAACCAGTTAAGCTTGGGACTCTTAATTTCAGATCAGGTCATGATCTTACAGTCATGAGATTGAGTCCTACATATGGCTCTACATTGAGCTTGGAGTCTGCTTGGGATCCTCTCTCTCTTCCTCTCTCTTTGCCCCTCCCCTGCTTGCATGCACACACACACTCTCTGTCTCAAAATTAAATAAATAAACTTAAAAAACATAAAGTGAAAGAAAGTTGTGGTGCTTACAACCTTGGGTATCCAGAAAACTCACTCTTAAAAGTCCATTTTCTTGGCATAAATAAATTATTTCATAATAAGACTATGACCTTCATAACACTGATCATTAAAATTCTTGACTTGGAATATCTTTTGGAGGGATATAGCTGAAATGGAAAGGGTTAATAATAAAGTTCACTCAAAAAGTGTCATGATATCCACCTTTTTTATCTGAGGCTATCCATTTTACCAAGTAGTCATAATGCTTTTCCTCCAGTGTAAGGCAGTAAGGGGATCTGAATGCAAGATATCAGAACACTCAGAGTAGAAGAGGTAAAGGCATCTTGCATACATAACTGAAGCAGGCCAAGTGCACGTTTCAGAGCTTCATGCACGCAGTGGAATATATGGTGATAAAAGACCCAGAGGTCAAAGTGAACTTTAAACACAAACAAGTATAGACATTTTTATTTTATTTTTATTTTTTTAAATTTTTTTAAACATGTATTCATCTTTGAGAGGCAGAGAGAGACAGAGCGCGAGCGGAGATGGAGCAGAGAGCGAGGGAGACACAGAATCTGAAGCAGGCTCCAGGCTCTGAGCTGTTAGCACAGAGCCCGATGCAGGACCCAAACTCACTGACTGCGAGATCATGACCTGAGCAGAAGTCAGACGCTTAACCGACTGAGCCGACAAGTATAGACAGGCGCCGACAAGTATAGACATTTTTAAAAAAGTGTTTGTGAGGCTTAAAAAGTCCTAAAGACAAATTCCTGTACAATATAGAAGAAAAATGCCTATGGATCCCTCAGAAGAAGTTCCACTGAACAAGAACAACAGTAGTACAGAAAATAAGGAACAGACACGATCAGGGACTATTTTATTGGTTTTAATGTCTCTTTTGCTCATTTAGTAGTGAGAAAAGACCAATGGTTTAATGAAAACTACATAATTTATCTTTGTAAACTTCGTTGAATATAATTATGGTTAAATTGATATATAGTAAATTAGACTGGGTTGTCTTTCTATAGTGTACTTTCTAAAAAACATTTATAAAATCTTTTTAATATTTATTTTTGGGAAAGAGAGAGACAGAGCATGAGCGGTGAAGGGGCAGAGAGAGGGAGACACAGAATCCGAAGCAGCAGGACTTGAACTCACAAACCATGAGATCATGACCTGACCTGAAGTTGGATGCCTAACCAACTTAGCCACCCAGGTATCTCTAAAAAATATTTCTTAAAATCCTACATTGAGGGTTGGCAAACCTTTTTTGTTAAACATCAGGTCATCCTTATCAACAAATGGTTCTGGAGAAATTAGACATCCACAGACCTTAAAACAAATAATCTCAACAAGACTCTCACCTTCTAAAAATATTAACTCCAAATGTATCAAAGATGTAAAGGTAAAATGTAAGAAGATAAGACTTCAGAAAAAAATTGTAAGAAAAAATGTTTGGGATTTAGACAAAGAATCCTTAAACTTGATGTCAAAACCATGATTTATATAGGAAATATTGATAAGTGGACTTCATCAAAATGACAAACTTTAGCTCTATGAAATAACCCTGTCAACAGGATGAAAACACAAGTTATAGAAGGGGGGAAACTATCTTCAAACAACATATCTGGCAATGCATTAGTATCTGGAATATGTAAAGAAGAGTCAAAAGTTAGACAAAAAGGCAATCAAATTAGAAAGTATGCAAAGGCAATGAATGACCATTTCACCAAAGAGCATATAATGATTACAAAAAAGCATATGAAAAGACATTTAAAATATTTAGCCCTTACAGAACTACAAATTAAAACCACAATGAGGTATCACTACCACCTATCAGAATGACTAAAATAAAAAATAGTGACAACGTCAAATGCCATCAAGGCTGCAGAGAAATGGGATCATTCACACATTGCTTATGGGACTACAAGTGGTTCAAAAACTCTGGAAGACTATTTGGCAGTTTCTTAAAAACGCTAAACATTCAACTACTATATGACCCAGAAACTGCACTCGTGGGCATTTATCACAAGTAAATGAAAACTTATGTTATAAAAAACCTATACACAAACGTCCAAAGCAGCTTTATTAGTAATAACTGAAAGCTGTAAACTATCCAGAGGTACTTCAATGAGTAAATGGTTAAAGTATAGTGTATGCATAAATGGGATATAACTCAACAACAAAAGTGAAGGTGATTTTGATACAGCAAATTGGATAAATCTCCAGGGAATTATACCAGGTGAAAAAAGTCAATCCCAAAAGGTAACATATCCTACGATTCCATACATATAGTATTCTTAAAATGACAAAAGTATAGAAATGAAGAAGAGATTAGTGGTTTCCAAGATTGAAGGAGAGGGTCTGGACTGGGAAAAAAGTAGATGTGGCTATAAAGTGGCAACACGAGGGATCCTTTTCGTGATGGAACTGTTCTTTATATTGACTTTATAATGCCAATATCCTGGCTGTGATATTGAAAGATGCTCCTTCTGGGGAAAAGGGAGTACATACTACCTGGGTATCTCCATATTATACTTCACAATTGTGTGTGCATTTAAAATGATCTCAAATTACAGAGTTTAAAAAAAAATAAAGAAAAAGGCCATGAATATTTTTGGTTTTTCAGGCCAAGAGGTCTCTGTTGCAACCACTCACCTCTGTTGATGTAGTAGTGTCAAAGCATCCACAGTCAACAAGTAAATCGATGAACAGAGATGTATTTCAGTAAAAGTTTACTCACCGAAAATAGATAGCAAGACTATCTGAACTTTGCAGACTGCTGTACTCAATTAAACACCTCCTAGAAAAATGGCTATAGGTAACTCTCAAGAAACATCACACAACTGGTCCAATCCTAGGGCCCTGTTACAGTTAATGAGACAGTGTAGAAACCAAAATGTAAATTCAAAATAATAAATACTTAACTTGAATCTTTACTACTGTAACAGGAAGATTTATATTACAACAAATTCTTGATGTCTCTCTCGTTTATATTCACATTGTAGGTCCTTTATCCCTGCTATACTTTCAAATTTCACTATTATCTGCTCTCATGTTTTTAACTCCTCCTTATCTCTCTTTCCCACATTTCATGTTTTTTTTTCCTTTTCCCTCCTAGTAAATAGATTGAAAACTTATTTTGTTAAGTCTTGTCCTTTCTCTATTACCTATCCTCAATTTTCCATTAATCTCAAAGAAAAATCTGTCCAAGAAGACCACCTGTAAAGAATGGGTGAGAATAAGAAAATGCACTAGCAAAGTAAGAAATCTTGTTAATGATTGAGAAAGAGGTTACTCTGGCAAAAATCCATACACCAATCAATTTTGTTACGTCCCCTATGATCACACCTGGATGAGCCAGGACATGGCCATCTATTTAAAGGTGCCGTGAGTAGAGGTAAGCAGTTCAGAGACTGTTGTTTTAAAAGTTCTTTGCGACACAACGTCACACACTAGATACATCAGGACAAATTTTTCTAAAGAACTTGGGCTAAAAAAATAACTAATTACATGTTTAGTTTTTTCAGAAGAGGATTACAACTTTTTGCTTTGTTTTGTACAAAGCTTTCTTTCTGTGAATTCAACAAATCTAGCCACAAAGGTCATTTTGTGTTTGTTATGAATGATGACCTCCTAAATTTCTTCCTACATATTACAAGTCCAACTCTCACCCTGGAACCTTTGGCAGAGCACATTTTCATTCATCTTGGAACAGAATGCCCTAAACCGATGAAAGAGAAATATGGCAATCAAATAATGCCTGTCAGAAAACTAAATATGCAGAGTGTATTTCTTCTCATTACTGCATATTATGAGGGCTAGTGGCAGAGAAGAATATCTCTAGTCAGAGCCACTTACATAGAAATTTACATTTAAAAGTAATTGCTATAGATCATAATTGGTTGATTAGGTGTTCTCAAATCCTTAGGCCCTTTTCAGACTTTAAATACATGATGCATGCCAGGCTTTCAGAGGGCCAATTTGTGTAAAAAGAAATGTATTTTGTCCTTTATAAAATATCAAGGTAGAAAATGTTATCCCCTACTTCATATTTTCCCAGACCAGTTATTGTCTTCCGTGTAGGAGTCACCAGCTGCCATGAGGAGAGTTTTTGATATGGAGATGTAAATTATGGAGATGACCCCAAATCTGTATAACTTATTTGGACTATTCCACAAATCTTTTCTTTTAAAGCTGGTCATATTATTTTATTAACCTTAGGAATCATAATTCTGCATGTCATATTAGTAGTGAGTTCATTATATCCCTCTTGGGTGTTCTCTCTTATAATTCCCAGTATGTTTTATGCGGCAGTGGGAGGGTTGTCAACCGTCCCTCTAACCTCCTCAGGCAAAAAAGAAAACTATCTCTTCAGTCCTCTATTGTTTTGCTTTTTGCTGCCACAAAGTATCTTCATCAGCCATGGGCTCTGCCCAGCCTCAGATAGGAGGAGGGTCCATTAGTGAGGTAATACATCAGTGACAAAACCCAAGTAGATAGTCATTGATTCTCCCTTTCTTCCCCAGACATTCATTCACAGAAGTGGATCACATTTTTTTTTTCTCAGCAGTTAAAACTCAATAGGGAAATTATACCCATTCCTCAGACAATGGTTACACCTTTCTAAGGAAGGATGTCTTGAGTAATTCCTAGATGACATATCCTTGTGAGAAAAATTTCTTACAAGGGATCCCATGGTAATTTTTCTGGTACTGTTCTCACTTAGAAAGGAAAGAGAGAGGGGCGTCTGAGCAGCTCAGTCAGTTAAGCATCTGACTTTTTATTTTAGCTCAGATAGTGATCTCACAGATCCTGAGATGGAGTGCTCCACTGGGCTCTGTGCTGACAGCACAGAGTCTGCTTGGGATTCTCTCTCTCTCTCTCTCTCTCTCTGCCCCTCCCCAGCTCACATGCTCACTCTCTTTCTCTCTCAAAACAAATAAATTAGCATTAAAAAGAAAAGAAAAGAAAGAGAGAAAAAAAATAAATCTACAAATTTACAGGGCAATTTGCTTCAGTGCCCATGGCATTACATCAAGGAAATAAAATTCCCCTACACCAAAAATATGTTCCATAAGCCTTAGTTGGTGGTTTATTAATTCACACACACACACACACACACACACACACACACACACAGTGTATCCATAGATAGATAGATAGACGCATTGCGCTTAATCTCACAATTCTCAAGATATGATTTAATTATCATTTTTTATTTTTGCATCACCATCTCCAACAAAAGTTAATAAAGGGCTCCCCCAACAAAACCCTTATTTGTATTATGGTTGTCAACATTTGTATTAAGGTTCCTGCCTTCACCAAGGAATTCCTAGGCAGGGACTGTCATTTCACTCTTTTGTCTATAGTGCTTGGCATATAGCCTGGCACATTTAGGATGTTCAGTCATTGTTAGCAAAGTTTATTCATGTATGAATGGATAGGAAGAAAAAATAGAGAGGGGAAATGAACAAGAGAGGGAGGAATGGAGGGAAGATGGCAAGAAGGGAAGAAGGAAGGAGGGAGGTAAAAAATGAAAGGAAGAAGAAATGGAGAGAGAGAGGAGGGAAAGAAACCATAATGATTTATGCCTTTGGATCAAATCATTATAGTCTGTAGGCATCTTCTGATCAAAACTAAAATTCTGCGAGGCAATAGTGATTGTATCATTAGTTACATAAAATTATTTATCTGATTTCTTAGTGACAACCACGTGAGTAAGATAGATACCAGAAAGTGTGGCACTCGGTAAGAGACTTGAGCATGGTGGAGCGAAGGGATGGCCAGCAGGCTTCAATCCAAGGACTTCTGTACAACTAAGGCTAGTATGAGATTCCAGGAGTAGAGATGAATGTGAAACAGGGAGGAGAGAGAAAAGATCACAAAAGACAGATCAAAAAGACAAGTCAGCATTCTCTAGAGAAAGAGAACCAATAGGACAAATAGAAAAATATATGTAAGAGATTTATGATAGGAACTGGCTCACATGGATATAGAAGCCAAAAAGTCTCACAATCTGCTGTCTACCAGCTACAGAACCAGGATAATTGGTGGTATAATTTACTCTGAGACAGAAGGACTAAGAACAAAGGGTTGCTGGTATAAGTCCTGGAATCTGAAGGCCCAAGAACCAGGACCTTCAATATCCAAGACCAGTAAAAGATGGACTTTCTATTTTTTTAATGTTTATTTATTTTTGATAAAATACAAGCCGGGTAGGGTAGAGAGGGAAGGGGACAGAGGATCTGAAGTGGGTTCCGTGCCACAGCAGCAAGCCTGATGCAGGGCTGAAGTCGGTCGCTCAACCGACTGAGCCACCCAGGTATCCCAAAAGATGAACTTTCTATAGGGAGACAGGGAATTCTAAAGAGGATAGAGGAAATTCACCCTTCCTTTGACTTTTTGTTGTGTTCAGGCCAAGAGATTGGGTGAGGCCTGTCCACAAGATGAGTGTGTATCTCCTTACTCAATCTACTGAATCAAATATCTTCCAGAAACACCTTCAAAGAAGATGCACCCAGAGATAATGTTTTTCCAGCTGAGTGTCCCTTAGCCCAGTCAAGATGATACATAAAGTCAATCATCAGACTCCTTCTCATATCTGTCAGTTTATGAACATTAGTCTTAGAAGTAGCCTGTTCATCACTCACAGCATTAATCACACAAGGCACCCTGTCTACTTCTGTTAGGCAGAAAGAAGCAATGTAAGGAAGACAGGAGTGATTTAGGAGGAAGATCAGACCTGGAATCAGAGGAGCTGTGTGCAGGACTGCCTCCTCCACTTCTGAGCTGCCTGCTGACTTATCTGAATGCATAAAATGTGCATAATCATAATAGACCTCCTGGAGCTGTTGTGAGTACTGCATGATATAATTTACCTGAAACCTCCTCATGAATGATGAAGCACCACGCAGACCCAAAGAGGTGTTTTTGTTGCCCAGAAATAATTGAAAATAAAACCATTTTTGAGAGACAAGTGCAAGTTTTCTTTCACACCTTGATCTCATATGTATAATTTGGAAAATTATAGCATGTGGTTAGTTCAGAAACAGAGGAGCCAACACTCGTCTTTGACTTTCAAGGATTTTGGATGAAATTTGATACCAGAGGGACACAAAGAATTAGCTTGGGAAAATGCATAAATAATACCTCTCCGCTGATAAAAGCAAATACATTTTAACTGTGAAATCCCCCACTGTGAGAAATACTATAACATTCTGTTTGCACAGATAATGCATTGATTATGAACCAGAAACTATTGTATATCCCAGTTTCTGGGGGAAAAAAAAAGTACCCTTTGGAGCCACCACTATTTGTCCTTCCCTTAAAAGAATAGACAGTTGATTTGTAAGTGAAGTAGGAAATAAACCATTTCGCTTTAATTCTCACAATAAACCTATTTAACCTAAACAAAGAAATGTATCTGTTGAGGCTTTAAAAATGAAAAGATCAGTTTTGGGGCACATGGGTGGCTCAGTCGCTTAAGCGGGCTCAGGTCATGATCTCATAGTTTGTGAGTTTGAGCCCTGCATTGGGCTCTCTGCTGTCAGTGCAGAGTCCACTTCAGATATTCTGTCCCCCTCTCTCTTTGTCCCTCCCCCACTTGCATACCCTCTCTCAAAAATAAATCTTTAAATAATAAATAAATAAATAAATAAATAAGAATTAAGAGATCAGTTTCACACAGTCTTTCCAGAAATGAAATCTCTTTCGTGTGTCTCATCCCTTATGCAGGGATAATATTATTGGGATGATGGGATAAGGTAACTATTCTAGAATGTCCGGCACAATGCCAAGAAGTTAATGATGTTCCCAGCAACAAAGATCTTTCATTTTCTTTCTTTCCCCAACCCAGCACCCCTAGAGATTTAGTCAGGGTAGATTACAACAAGGTAGACCTTCACAAAGTGAGTATCAATGTTTTTGTTTTAAACAAATCTCTATGTCCAGAAATCATAGTGTATATTTAATGGCATCGTGTTTATGTGTTTAAATCATGTAATCATCTCTGGAGACTGTGAGGCAGATCAGTATCATTCTTTTGATAGAGCTATCAAAGTTGAGGCTCACTTGGGTGCCTGGGTGGTTCAGTCAAACATCCGACTCTTGACTTTGACTCTGGTTATGATCTCATGGTTCATGAGTCTGAGCCCCCCATCAGATTCTGTGCCGACAGCACAGAGCCAGGTTGGGATTCTCTCTCTTCCTCTCTCTCTGCCCCTCCCCTGCTTATAATTATATCTCCCCCAAAATAAAAACACTTAAAAAAAAAGCTGAGAATCAGAAGGGCTAAAAATTCACCCACACAACTGGTGCAGCCACTATGGAAAAGTGGAGGTTCCTCAAAAAATTAAAAATATGATTACCGCAAGGTTCAGGAATTCTACTCCTGGATATTTACCCAAAGAAATGAAAACAGTAATTCAAAAAGATATACACACATCTATGTTTACTGAAGCATTATTTACAAGAGCCAAATTATTGAAGGAACCCAAATGTCCATCAAAAGATGAATGGATAAAGAATATGTGGCAAACAACAAAAAAGGTGTGGTGTATATACACCATGGAATATTACTCAGCCATAAAAAGAAAGAAATCTTGCCATTTGCAACAACATGGCTAAATATAGAGAATATAATGCTTACGGAAATAAGTCAGGGAAAGACAAATACCAAATAGTTTCATTCATATGTGGAATTTAAGAAACAAAATAAATGAATGAAGAAAAAAAGAGACAAACCAAAAACCCCAACTCTTGGGGTGCCTGAGTGGCTCAGTTGAGTAGGCCTCCGACTTCGACTCAGTTCATGATCTCACAGTTTGTGGGTTTGAGCCCCACGTTGGGTTCCTTGACAGATTGGAACCTGGAACCTGCTTCAGATTCTGTGTGCGTGTCTCTCTCTCTCTCTCTCTCTCTCTCTCTCTCTCTCTCTCGCCCCCTCCTCAGCTTGTGCTCTGTTTCTCTGTCAAAAATAAATAAACATTACAAAAAAACCCCTATTAACTACAGAGAACAAACTGATATTTACCAGAGGGGAGGTGGGTCGGGGAATGGGTGAAACAAGTGAAGGGGATTAAGAGTACATTTATGGCAATGAGTACTGAGTAACATATAGAACTGCTGAATCACTATACTGTACACCTGAAACTAATATAACACTGTATGTTAACTACACTGACATTAAAATTAAAAAAAAATAATTCACCCGCCATCTCTCAGCAAATAGGTAAAAAGAGTTATAATGCAGGCTTAGCTCTCTACCTCTAAGTCCTGTCCCAGGTTTGTGTGAATTCTTTTTTTTTTTAATTTAAAAAAATTTTGTTTATTTATTTTTGAGAGATAGAGACGGAGAATGAGCGGGAGAGGGGCAGAGAGAGAGGGAGACACAGAATCCCAAGCAGGTCCCAGGCTCTGAGTTGTCAGCACAGAGCACGACATGAGGTTCGAAACCAGGAATGATGAGATCATGACCTTGAGCCGAAGTCGGGTGCTTAACTGACTGAGCCACACAGGCGCCCCTGTGTGAATTCTTATGGTACTACTACTATGTTTGAACAGGACTGCAAAGTAGAGCCCTTCAAATCACCTACATCAGAAACAACTGCTCCTTGTTAAGAATTCAGATTCAGGGTCTGTCTCCAGACTTACTAAAGCAAAATCTATGGGTTTTGAGGACTGAAATTTTAATAAATTGTCCAAATGTTTCTTCTGTTAAGTGTCAAGTCCTTTGTTATACGTTATTGCACATGCCTATCCCTAACTTCTGTCCCATGGCATCTAGTACAGGATTGGCCATTGGGTTTCTAGTTAAGCGACAAATGTCATAGGGTTTTCTTAGATAGATAGATGATAGATGCAGCCCTAAAACTCTTTTGATGCCATAAGCAGAACAGCAGATCAGACTTTCCATCTGTCCTTGCGTCCACATTCCTGCCCAATGGAGGACCTGACTGAGTGTAGGATCCCAGAATACATGCAAAAATACATAGTCCATTGAAAACACTGGGGTGTAATTATGTTCTCCTTTATATTACATTAGGAGACTATTTTTGAAATACAAGAGAAAACTTTCCTGTTAAAAAAAAAAAAAAAGGAAGGCAGATTTTCCTTCCTTCTTCCCTTGCTTCCGTCCTTCCTTTCTTTGTTCCTTCCTCCTTCCTTACCTTCTATTTTCTCAAAGCTTTCCTCTAAGTAAAAGTACATTGTCAATAAGTAGTTTATATTTAGTAAAGTTAAAGCTTTCAAATGTGGAACAAATATGTAATGCAGACTCTAAAATATTGCTGTGAACTGGCAAAAGGTAGTTTGGGGTTTGAGGTGCTGGAAATGTACTGAGGCATATATTTTAGAGTCTGTGCTACCAAAAGGACATCTCGAGGAAACAAATAGATCTATTTATCTTGAAGCCTGCCTGGTCCAGCCAGCAAGATGTGATTTGCTGAATGACAGGGCTTATTTCTATGAACTAACAAAAGCCAGGAAGAAGTCATTAGGGAGTCGGAGATTGCTGAGTTTCCATTCCAGACCTCAAACTACATACAACAAATGCTGAAAGGGGAAGATGCAAAGATCAAGAATCATTGACTGGTACCTTTGTGAAGGCACTCTCAGAACTCAGGGAAAAAATAGAAAAAGCTTCCTTCTCTACCCTCCAGAGGCTGCCCGATTCAGTGAGTTGAAAGGCAAGGAGGAGAACGAGTAGCTTCAGAGGACTGATTCTATTCACTTCATGATCCTCCCTAAAGGACCTATGGGGTCCTGAAGCTTGCTAATGGAAATTACCAAGTTCACCATCCTTCTGTCTCCTCCGCTTGAGAGTGAGGGTGAGTTACCGCTAAGGGCAGGCAAAATACGCTACAAACAAAGGATGAAAAATATTTTCAGAAATTAAATGGACTTCAGTGGGTATTGGCAGAACATCACCCTCAGTTTGTCAAGTGGATGTCAGTTGACCTAGTCCAATCAATGCTAGTCATTCACTCTGGCAATAGTAGCTTGTTCCAACCCTTAAACAATTAGCATGTGACATTCACCTGGCCAGAATGCTAGGTAATATTTCTTTATCTATCTATCTATCTACCTACCTACCTATCATCATCCAAACAGTGGATTATGAAAATTATCAAACATCAAACATAACTACCACCAGATTCTACCATTAATATCTTATTATATTTACTTTACCATTTATCCATTCTTCTCTCTATCCATCAATTCATCTTACTTTTGATGTATTTCAACGTAAATTTCAGAGGTCAACAGAGTTTGACAAAAAGAATACATTTACATAATTGAATTAAGCGTATGATTATAGTTTTCTTCTTTTTGTATAAAATTTACATACAATAAAGTGCACAAATCTTAAGTATAAATTTGCAGCATTTTGACAAATGCATATATATCTGTAACCCAAAACTCTACCAAGATATTGAATTTGACAAGCTTCCAAAAAAAGACTTTTAAAAAAAAACAAAAAACAAAAAACAAAAAAAAAACAAAAAAAGACTTTTTCTATCTCTTTCCAGTCAAATTCCACCTATACTACTCCAGAGGCAAGCATTGTTCTAATCATTCTCCACCAGACTAGATTTCCTAATTTTCATCTTTATATATATATGTATGAATATATATATTTATATATGTGTGTGTAATCTTTATACATATAAATATATATATATTTATATATGTGTGTGCATAATCTTTTCATCTTTCTATATATATAATCTATATATAATCTATATATATATAATCATGATTATATATATATGTATATATTATATACATATATATATATATGTGTGTATATATATATACATATATATATAATCATACAGCAGGTATTCCTGTGTAAGGTTTCCTCTGGTTAATATTATTTTGGGGGTTTATCCATATTGTTGTATGTGACAGAAATTTATTGCTGAGTAGTATTTCATTGTATATCTATTCACCTGCTGCTTGATACCTGGGATGTTCCAGTTCTTTGAATAAAGCTATCAACATTCCTTTACAACAAAAGGAACAAGGATGCATTAAAAAAGTCTGCCTCAACTGCTCCATAATTCTATCATTAGTATTTCTAGAATATGATGATAAAAAAGGTGATCAACTTTATTAAATTTTATTATTGTTTCTAAATTCCCTATCTGTGATGCACCCACTTACTATCTGTACCTGGCTGAGCTGTCTTCATTGCCTATGACATCACCGTCTCTTAAAACACTGCTGACTGAAACCAGGTATGCTTCATTCATCTTTATTAGTCCATTTTGTGGTATAGTGTCTGGCACACATATGGCTCAATAAATACTTATTGATTGGCTAGATGAATGATCTGCCATTAATAATGATAGAGAAAAGCAGCAGAATTCAAGTGATGTTTCTTGTTTTTAAAGCCTCTTTTATAACCTGGTATACTTCAGTGTGAGATAAATATGTCAATATACCAATGAACACTTTACATTTAAGAAAATATTTCTCAAAAATTGTCCTGGAGATTTTGATTTTAGTCTGTTAGACAAACCATGTCTGATGTCATGATATTTGATGTTAGTTTGAAGTAAATGACATATGGCCACAGTTCATTGAAATTTAAAATGTATTCACATCAGATGAGACCTTTCTAACCATTCAACTCCAGCTTTATAAAATAGCCAACATTTATTTTCATAAGGTCTTCAAAAAAGTTTGCACCTGTATAAATAAATGGCTTAAGTTTGAGAAATTTATTTTGGAATATGTGTTTGCCTATTTTCAGAGCTGTTTTTACAAGTGATAAAGTCAACTTAAAATGTCACCGCATCTATGAACAAACCAAAAATTGTATTCCTGAAATTATACTGAATCTTAAATGTCTATAGATAAACAACTGGCAATTTATTTGTAATTAGTATCCTCCTATATTTGGAATCTCCATTTATCACATTATTCTGACCTCCCCCTGTGGTTTTTCAACAAATAAATTAATCTGTGGTCATGTTTTATTGAAGGAAATGACTAGAAAATGCCCATGAAACACAAAACAATTTCCTTGGAATGAACACAAAATTACTTCTGACGATTTAAACGAGAAATTTAGCATTTAATTTTTGTAACATGAAGGACCCAATTATAGGCTCTGCAATTAAACAATCTGTCCTTCCTTCCCAATGTCACCATTTCCTGTCTGTGCGAATCTGGGGAATTTACTAAACTTCTCTGCCCTTCAGTTTCCTTTTAAAATGGAAGCAATACACACTAAACCAAACTCATCAGATGGTTGTGAGGATCAAATGTGTTTTCTCTACATGCCGTGTTTAGTCCATGAGGACAGCTAAGTACTGGGTACGTGGAAAGTGATCATGCTCTCTCTCTCTCTTACTAATGCTTCATCTTTTGCCTCATTTTCTACCTTGAAGGCAGAGACTTCTCTACATCTTCCATACCTTCAAAGGAGTCACAATTAGTAGGTATTTAATAAACACCTATTGATTCATACTTAATAATTCACACTCAACAACACATTACCTACACCTTGCATATATCAGAGCCTCTGTCTATTTCAATGCTCAATATCCAACAATCTTTCTTCAGTGTTCACAAAAGAGGTCTGAATTATTATGAAAGTTTTATGGACAAGGCCACTGAAACTCTGAATGACATGATGCAGTATAATGACTCTCTGGGTCCCAAACATTGTCTTTAACTTCACACCATACTCTTTTGCCATTAACGTACAGCTTAAAAAAAATGTATTTGGCAATAAACAGGGTCAAGATCCTTTGACTATTCAACTACTGCAATCACAACAAAGAATTTTATTGCATCTAATAAATATCTCATATAAAATTTTTGATATGTTTCCCTCCCTCAGGTTTCACTCAAAATTGAAAAAGTGAAGCTATTTAGAATACAGTAGTTTGCCAATTTCAGTAAGCTAAGAAAACTGACTTCCCCTGAAGTGAAATATGTGAAAATCGCCTGAATGTTTTGAAATTTAAGACGTAACCCATTATCCATACAGGCACCTGCATTTCACTAGCTTTGATCTCACAGGCAAGATAAATTCTTCAAAATATACTGATATATCTCCAACCAACAGAAAATTCCCAAATTTATTGAACTAGTTGTGTTATGCCATTTGATTTTTGTATCGCCACTTTGCCCTCTTAGAAGTTTGTACGTAGCTGGAGGACTAGACAAGTGTAGTACTAAGATTCATTGTCATACACGCTTCACTGAGTCAAATTCAATGGTCAAAGGTGGAAGGTGAAAATAAATATGCAATCCCCAGGTGGGAAAGAGAAGCAGTGAGGCAAAGAATTTCTGAGCCATAAATCTTTGCCCTGTCAGGCAGGCAGGGAGAATGTAACCTAATGAGGTGTAAAAGGTACAAATCCATTTCTGGATTACTATTTGTCTTCAGAATCATGGATCAGAGGGGTCCAAAATAAGCAGGCACAATCTGGCTAGACATTCACGGCTCTAAACATCTTCCCTACCATCTTCCCTCATTCAGTGGGTGAACCTCCCTTAAATATAATTTGTATGTAGGTAGGAGGAGCTTTGTGTCTGGATTTATGGTACATAATTTTTATTTTTTCAGGAACTCAAGATTTCATATGGGGGGAGAAAAAATAAAAATTTAAAAACATTATCTGAGTTTGAGTTTAGGACTTAGAAACCATCTGATGTCCTTCTGTGATAATTTTTTAAGCCTCTCACATAGGCAACATCTGTTTAGGCACCATGTATTTTCCAAGTAGCTCTTTTAATTTATTCTTCTCTGGGATAAGACAGATTTTCAACAAAATTAGGTTTGGCTGAAAATGAAATTATCTCCAGTAGTGGACACATGGGTACACATTATTTAAAAATCCTGACAGAAGACTTAAGAAAACACGAGTCAGGTTGTTTCCTTTCTTTCCCCCACCATGCACTCTTGAATTAGAGTTGCTCCAGAAAACAAGAGTGAGATATAGGCCGAGGTGACGTCCTGTGTGTGTAAACTGGGCACTGTTGGTTTAATCCTCTGCTGCTGCATTTGGAAATCATTAATGATTTTATATGCACACTTTTGTCTGATGGGACAATGGAGCATGCAGGGGATCAGAGGAGACACCCACAGTGTGCATTTCTGCTGCTGGCCCTTGCTGTCCTATTTGGACATAGTCATGTCAATGCCCCAGAAGCACAAAATTCTGGTAGACCCACAATGTGTGGGAGGTCAGCAAGATTCAAAGGTCATACAAGGGAAGCATGTTTCTTGTATGAGTGAGTAAACTGGGTGCTGAAAGTTCTGAGAGACAACACTCTCTTTTCAAACCAGAACATGCTCTGAAGCTAGAAAAAATCATTTTAAGAAACATGGATAGCTAAAGAATCTTATCATATATTTTCCTTCTTTCTTTTATTTATTTATTTTGAGAGAGAGAGAGAGAGAGAGAGAGAGCATGTGTGAGTTGGGGGAGAGGCAGGGAGAGAGGGAGGGAGAGAGAGAGAGAATCCCTAGCAGGCTCTGCACTGTCAGCGCAAAGCCAGTGGGGCTAGAACTCATGAACCATGAGATCATGACCTCAGCCAAAATAAAGAGGTGGACGCTTAACCAACTGAGCCACCCAGGTGCCCTTCATGTATTTTCTTTCTTTACTTCCCTGTATCAACCAACCACTTATGCAAAAATGGTGACACAGAAGGAAAGGGAAACATAGGGCCACCCATAGTTTCTCTTCCTTTCACTACCTTCTTATTGTTTGAGGCCAAAAATAGTGTTTTTAGAATGGGCACTGATCAAGAAGAGTAGTAAAAATAGTTGAGTTATGGGAATGCAAGCTGGTGCAGCCACTCTGGAAAACAGTATGGAGGTTCCTCAAAAAACTAAAAATAGAACTACTCTATGACCCAGCAATTGCACTACTAGGCATTTATCCATGAGATACAGGTGTGCTGTTTCAAAGGGACACATGCACCCCAATGTTGATAGCAACACCATCAACAGTAGCCAAAGTATGGAAAGAGCCCAAATGTTCATCGATAGATGAATGGATAAAGAAGATGTGGTGCATATATATACATATACACACACATACACAATAGAGTATTACTCGGCAATCAAAAAGAATAAAATCTTGCCATTTGCAACTACATGGATGAAACTGGAGAGTATTATGCTAAGTGAAATTAGTCAGAGAAAGACAAAAATCATATGACTTTACTTATATGAGGACTTTAAGAGACAAAACAGATGAACATAAGGGAAGGGAAACAAAATATAAAAACAGGGAGGGGACAAAACAGAAGACACTCATAAATATGGAGAACGAACTGAGGGTGACTGGAGGGGTTGTGGGAGCAGGGATGGGCTAAATGAGTAAGGGGTACTAAGGAATCTACTCCTGAAATCACTGTTGCACTATATGCTAACTAATTTGAATGTAAATTTTAAAAAATAAAAAATACAATTAAAAATAAATAAATAAATAAACATTTACAAAACGAAAAAAAATTAATTTTAATCAAAAGATTTTAAAAACTACACATCAAAATGAGAGTTATCTTTGGATGGTGAGAATATAAGATTTTTAGTTATTTTTAGTTTTAAGTAATGTACCTTTAACCTTTATTATTTTTATTATTTTTATAATAAAATTATACATATATAAAAAATAGTTGAGTTAGCTTTGTTCAATGTTTCTATTATTCTGTTAAGATTATGTATACATGAGGGCGCCTGGGTGGCTCAGTCAGTTAAGTGTCTGACTCTTGCTTTTGGCTCAGGTCAAGACCTCACAGTTTCTTGAGTTCAAGCCCTGCATTAGGCTCTGTGTTGCCAGTGTGGAGCCTGCTTGGGGTTCTCTCTCTCTCTCTCTCTCTCTCTCTCTCTCTCTGTCTCTCTCTGCCACTCCCTGCCACTCCCCTACTCATGCTGTCTCTGTCTCTCTCAAACAAATAAACTTAAAAATTTTTAGAAAAAGAACATGTATCTATGAGGTAGAAAACAGAAATCATATTATTTTGATGACCCTATGAGTTAAATGCTCGCCGTATATTTTCATTTAAAACTAGCATGGTCCAACATAAGGATGAATGGTAAAAGTAATACTAATAACTTAAAATTTTAATTTTTCTATGCATAGAAAAACACAAAAATATCAAATAACAGTGAAAAGATAAGAGAGATCACAAAGGGAAAAAGTTTTATATTTTTGTGCCTTTAATGGCATGTTTTACCTGCTTACTTTTAAGAAACAAGTTCTTATGTTTAAGAACTTTCAAGAAGTTAACTAACTTGAATTTGAATAGAATCTTGGAAGAAAAAACACAAAACAAAAAAATAAGATCTGCATTCTCATTTTGCACTGGGCCTCATAGGTTATATAGTTGGCAAATGTAGGGAAATGATCTTAATTATTAGGACAAAATATTCCCAGAAATAACTGAAAATGTCTTATGGATCCAAGAGAAATATATTGACTATAAAGTAGATGATTTAGGTAGAAAATTTCATATAATCTTCCTCTCCTTCAAAAATGGATTCTGCACACGCAAGTGAGTAGGCCTCATTCTGCCCCCATCGTACTCCAAACGCAGCATCATTACAAATTAAACTCTGCTTTTGATTCACTCATCAAAATCAAGAACAATTGAAGCACTGGTACTTTTGTCTTCAGGGGACTGGAGTAAAAGAGATGTATATGGTGTCTGATCTCAGATCCTGACAGATATTTTAGTGTTTTTTCCTTCTACCAGGGAACTCAGTGTTCCAGAAAAAGTTGAGTCAGTCAGTGTGTTAGGTTAACTTGTGGCCACTGAGAGATCTAACAGTTGGGAATGTGGATTTTAGAAGATTTCTTTCTATAGATGTATCATATTCCACCACAAGAATGCATCTATCAGCCTGTCCCTTATGAACTTTTGGGGATGCCCATATGAACCCTGTGACATACTTGCTTCTTAAGCTTAAAAACATTTAGAAGACAGGAACAATAGTAAAATGTGATTGAACAATAGGGAAGGATCAGAAGTTGGCTAGCAAGCAAACCCTATGGGCCAGTGTCCTTTCAATTAGAGAGCTAACGCTATGTAGCATCTGTTCAAATATTTGCTGAGCAACTTCTCTGAGAAAGTATGGTAGAAATTCCAAAAAGGGCAATGATGGAAGTGGTCCAGTGAGTAGGAAGATCATCACATGCCTCTGTATAAGCCAACTTTATTCTTACCCTAGTTGATAACTAATTTCTCCTCCTCACCCTCAATAAGATGGAAATTACAATAAAGCTAGAATAATAATAAGTAAAACAAGAAAAGGACACTTTTTCTGAGCAATAGAGGACTGATCAAATATGGAGACAGTAAATATATGAGAAAAAAGAAACCATTAGGAGTTAGAGTTTAAATGTTTTGTCTACCAATGTATCTCAATTTCAGCTATTTCATAAACTGAAACACATAGACAACATCGCAAGAAAGACATACATGGCTGAAACAAACACCTAAGCAAACTTCCCCCAAAACTTACACCAACCTTCGAAGAAAGTTTTTGTTTGAAAGAAGGGGTGAGCTACTTGACATAAGAATTAACATGGAGCCACCCAGAGAAGGAAATAATAGGTCCAGAATGCAAAAATGATACATTAAGGTGTAAGAGGATTTGGCGGCTTGACAAAAAGATTAAGTCAGATAACTGTAAACAAAAGAAGGTAAAGAAAGGAAAAGAAAAAAAAAAAGCAATTGCCGTGGAAATACAATTGGAGGAAGATATGGTGTTGACAAAGAAAATTTTACAAAGACTTCTTCTCTGTATTGTATGATGCATTTTCTCATTTGTTATCTCTTCTAGAGTCCTTTGTGAAGACACATTTTTCAAGGCTTTAGGGATTTCCATGCGAATTTATTCCTAGATATGACATGTTACCTCGAGGTGGTGGCTGGTCATATTTATGTTAAACAACAAACAGTAATGAAGATTGAATTAGGCAATGTCTTTAGTAGGGGATATTAGAAATTAAGAAATTTTCACCAAAGGGGGGAAAACTAGCAAAACGAAAAACAGGCCATCTCAGAAGGGTAACAGCAGGGCAGGGAATACCTAAATACTATGACAAATTTCTTGGAATTAATAGGAATTTAGAATAACTCAAGAGTGGGGAGGAGTGAAATGCTAAAGACATCTTTTGCCCTGCTGAAGGTATTTTAGTCCAGTCTGGAAGACATCTGACAATGGAATTCAGGCAAATTAATATACAAGGTAAGCACAGAGGCATGGGGATCAAGTTGAATCACAGTTCTCCCACTTGCTGGTTGTTATTTAATGTCACCTGAGAGATGGGTAATCATCCTCACTTGTTTATTTAGGGGATAAAGTGAACAAAAATGTACATTAATGGCTTAGAACAGTATTTAACACTGTCTTGATAAATGTTAATTGCTACTATTACTTTCTGAGAAAACACTGAAGACAGACTTTATTTGTTTTTGGAATTCATATTCCAGATTTTAGAAAATTAACATAAATCATCAGTTGGAATCTCAGGCTACAATCTATAATTGAACATTAATATTTCTGCAGCAAAAAGTATGAATGAATACACACAATATTGATATAAAGATCATAAATAGTCTCTTACCAGATTAGATCAGTTTTTACTGACCAATAAGTTACAAAAGGAATTATGTGAAAAAATATTGGTTTCAGATTTTTTTTCAATATTAGAATGCTGGATCAAGGAGGTTGGACCTGGACCATTATCAGCACCATTTCTTGACAAGTTGATTTATTTAATTGTGTGTTTCCTACCAGCCTTATCTGCATTGCTATATTATCAAAGTCAATGTCATATCAATAGTGGATGTGAACCATAAGAAAAGTCAGGCTAAATTTTACTTCATATCCTGTTTAAGAAATTAGTGGGACAATGCAAGATTATTACAAAATAATGTAAACATTCAGGATATGTAAATAATGTAAAACAATTTTTATGTTATGAAATATTTAACGCTATTAGATTAAAAAAGCAATTTGACAAAATTATATAAAGTGAATGTGTTTACTATAAGTGCAAAATAAGGCATCACTAGGTGATTGTATTAGAGGCAAGGTATATTCTCTGTTGACATTTTTCTATGTTTTGGAATTTTCCACAATAAGTATTATTGATTATATTTTAGGAAAAATGTATTTACCTTAAGGTATATAAAATGAACTGCACAACTAGAAAGGAGGGGAGTATAGAAAAGATTTTTGACATTGCAATAACAAGATGTGGATGATACATTGATAATTCTTTAGCTAAATTGATAAATACTGTATGTCTAAGTTGTCATTGAAGGATGACCATATGTAGTACATTATGGATGGCTTTGAATTCTTTCACATTCCTCCTGAGAGATGAAGAAAATCGCTCCTTCTTCTGAATGTGAAACTTGCAGCAAAACTTGTGAGTTTAGATTAGAAGAAGCTGGCAACTTCTTTGCTTTCCTTGAACACTTGCTTTCCAGACATTCCCCCTTGTGATTATCTCTCTTGGAACCAAACTGTCATGCTGTGCTATGCCCACTACCCATGAACAGGTCACATACACGCTCCAACCAACAGCCAGCCATTTACTGTCACCTATGCGAATGGGTCATCTTGAATGTTCTAGCCCAGTCAAGCCTTCAGGTGATGGTAAATTTAAGCAACATCTAACTTCCACCACATGAGAAACACTGAGTAAGTACTGTTGCTTTCCAGAACTTTCCAAATTCCTGACCCACTACAGTATGAGAAAAATAAAATAGTTGTTTTACCTCACTAAGTTTTAGGGCTATTGGTCATGTGGCCATAAATAACCAGAACACCACACTTTGTAAACTTTAAAAAATCATGTATAAAGTCCTAGCTAAAGTACAATCCCTGAAGTCCCTACTTTCAATACAAACAGGCAAAAGAGCCTGGTGGGGTAGTCAGGAGGATTTTTTCTGAAAAGGTTTCATGTGATTCCAAAAGACAAAATCTTATGAATTAAATTTGAAAAAGAGAAGTCATGAACATACATAATTAAATATATGTTAGAATCCTTAAGGGAGTTTTTTTCCTCAATCACTGTGTTAGATGTCTCATAATTCACCAGAGATGCATGTCACTCTTTCATTGTGAGTTATTGTATGGTTAATTCAAGAAAAATAATACAAATCCAACACAGGAAGTTCCCCCAAGGGCTGTTTATTAATTACTATCCAACTTCATAACGGTAGTCATTGTGGAGTATTATTTTTTCTTTCAATGGGCTTTTGTGTTCTCCTTGTTCAAATCAAAAAAGGGCATGCTTGATTACTATCTATTCTGTAAGAATCACTAAAATACTGATCTTAACAACCATTATGTTTTTTTTTTTATAAAGTCTATCACAATTTAATTTTTGAGAACAGAATAGAGAGGGTGGATAAGTAGAGCAAACTGCATGTTTGTAAGTGGATGTATTCAATTCCTCAACTGTAGGGTGCTTAGATACCACAGAGATAGGCATGTAATCTCTTTATCTACTTGTAACAAGCAGAACTTTCCACCTTATTTGTAGGGATAATACTTTCAGGCTCCATAGGAAAAGGCAAGAACAAAAACTTGAAGAGCATTTGCAACAAATCTAATCAAGAATGTAGGTGCCAAGCCTTCTCTAACTTGGAGGTTTGTTCCACAAATTCAAAATCAGAGTATCTAGCTGCTCACACACCTCGCAGTTGGATTATTTTGAGTTCCTTTTGCTTTTTGGAATAGATCTATTATATCAAATTTGGCTGTTACAGAAACACGTGTCAAGAAGACCTACTTTCCCCTATGTATCTGGTGTCTCAGAATCCTAGAATGTGAGATTTGGAAATAGCAGAGATTCTCCATCTCAATGGTTTTCAGACTCTGTTCCATGGTTCCAAAACTTTTGGTTAGGACTTATTTTTTTTTCTTTTTAATGTTTATTTTTTTTTATGAGAGAGAGAGAGAGAGACAGCAAGCAGGTGAGGGGCAGAGAGAGGGAAAGATACAGAATCTGAAGCAGGCTCCAGACTCTGAGCTATCAGCACAGAGCCCTACACAGGGCTCCAACTCACAAGAGCCGAGAGATCATGACCTGCACCAAAGTAGGCCGCTTAAATGACTGAGCCACCCAGGCGTCCTGGCACTGATTTTTAAAATATATTTTACCTATTTTTAAAATATAAATAGCATACAAATTAAAGATACATATATTAAATTATTATATTTAAAACTATAATATACTATATACTAAACTACACTATATTTAAAAACGTCAAAAGCCCTGGAGATGTGGTGTCACTCTACAGATCCCTCTTCCATCTGGGGTGTCCTGAAAGTCATGCTGGGGTCAGACTGATGAATTGGAAAATTCTCCACAGTTCAAATTCTGGAAGGAGACTGACAACTAAATGTAATGAGGTATCTTGGATTGAACCCTGGATGAAAACACTGAAAAGAGGGGCAGGCTGGGCTCTTCCCAGAGGGGAGAGTGGCAGCCCCAACAACCGTGTGCAAAGACTACAACCTTGGGGTTCTGCCTTATAGTTTTTTTTTTGTTGCAGGTGAGACAGAGTCTGTCAGTAAGAACAGACTGAGGAAGTAGTTTTTATGCTTGGAAGGGGTCATGCCTTCTCTCCTGCCAGGCCTTTAGTGTTGTTTTGTGGTTGGTGTCCTTAACTCCTCTTTAGGAGTTAGGCTGGGTTTAAGGTTTGTTATTGCTATGATTACCTTCAGCATAACAAAGGTCTCAAGACACCTAGAGATGTCTTGTGTTTAGGGTAGGGGATGGTTTTATAGAAAGCATCTTTTTTAAATATGAAGTTTATTGTCAGATTGGTTTCTATACAACACCCAATGCTCATCCCAACAAGTGCCCTCCTCAATGCCCATCACCCACTTTCCCCTCCCTCCCACCCCCCATCAACCCTCAGTTTATTCTGAGTTTTTAAGAGTCTCTTATAGTTTGGCTCCCTCCCTCTCTAACTTTTTTCTTTTCCTTCCCCTCCCCCATAGTCTTCTGTTAAGTTTCTCTCTGACCTCAGCCGCAGCAATTTCTTACTCGACACATCTCCAAAGGCAAGGGAATTAGAAGCAAAAATGAACTATTGGGACCTCATGAAGATAAAAAGCTTCTGCACTACAAAAGAAACAATCAACAAAACTAAAAGGCAACCAACAGAATGGGAAAAAATATTTGCAAATGACATATCAGACAAAGGGCTAGTATCCAAAATCTATAAAGAACTCACCAAACTCCACACCCAAAAAAACAAATAATCCAGTGAAGAAATGGGCAGAAAACATGAATAGAAAGCATTAATTAATGTCTCTTTGAATTTCAGTTTGGGAACTTTGTGCTGTGCCTGGTGAGACTCTTCCAGTCTCCTGGCAGTGTCCCACTTGCTTGCAATTGATGCTCCATTAGCCTAGCAGTGGGAAGCAGGGGAGACATCCTGAGGATCTGGTTAATCTTGGGAAGGCACTGTTCCTTGGGAACCATGGATGCATCATGGTGTGGCCTGTTCAGGGCTCAGGTCCTGCCTACCATTGTAATTTCTTTGCACATAGTCCTACCACTCCCCTGGGAATAAAAGTTTTTGAAATGTGTTTTGCATTTCCCTCTCCCCCGTACCCTAAAAGTGACAGTTTTTGTTATCCTTCTTCTTCAGATTACTTTTTAACGAACTTAACAGAGTTTTTTAATTGAAGTATAATGAGCAGAGCGTTGTATTAGTTTCAGGTGTTCAATATAATGATTCAAAAATTCTATACATTACTCAGTGCTCATCACGGCAAATGTACTCTTAATCCCCCTCACTTGTTTCACCCATCCCCCCACCCACCTGCCCTCTGGTAACCATCAGTTTGTTCTCTGTATTTAGGGTCTAGGTTTTTGTTTGTCTCTTTTGTTTGTCTCTTGTCTCTTTATTCACTTGTTTCATTTCTTAATTCCACATTTGAGTGAAATCATATGGTATTTTTCTGTCTCTGTCTAACTTATTTCTCTTAGGATTATACCCTCTAGTTGGTGGAAAAGCAAAATGGTGCAGCCACTGTGAAAAATAGTATGGAGATTCCTCAAAATTAAAAATAGAATTGGGGCGCCTGAGTGGCTCAGTAGGTTGAGCGTCCAACTCTTGATTTTGGCTCAGGTCATGATCCCAGGGTTGTGGGATCGAGCCCCAAGTTGGGCTCCACACTGAGAGGGGAGCCTGCTTTAGATTCTCTCTCTCTCCTCCCATCTCTCCCCACTGCTCACACTCTCTCTCCCTTTATAAAATAAAATATTTAAAAAATTAAAAATAGAATGACTTCAGATTATTTTTTTTCCATCTAAAAGACGGGAGATAGGCCTAGGGAAGCTCTGTGCTCCAATTACAGCAGCTACTATTGCCTTTCCCCCATGTCAGCCCCACGAGGAAAGCTTTCTCAGAATCCATTGTGATCTCTGTCAATCACTGGTAAGAGTTCCAGGTAAAATCACCTACAAGATGGTGTGTGACTAGAATTCTAAGAAACTACATTGTCTACTTCTCAACTCAGCTGAAGATCAGCAGCCATTTGTTTTCTTCTCTGTGTTAGGCATATATTTTTTATGTTATCTTGAAGAAGAATGATATGTTGAGGAATGCTAGTACAAGTGAAAAGGAGCCAAGAAAAGATGAGGTCTCACCAATAAGACATCTTTATCTTAACGTGTTTGACCAGGTAACAGTTTCTGCCCCTGGGTGTAATTTTTGTGGAAAACAATGCTTCATGGATCATGTGTTATGGGGAAGACAGTGAACTTAAGGAAATTCTCTTCACACCTATTAATAAAAAAATAAAATCTAGTCAGCAAGACTACAAACCATATAACCTAAGGGTGATTAACTCAAAAGATAAATTGACCATGAAGTTTTACAAATATTGATTGACCATTATAAGAAGTAGAAGTAATGAACTCTGCAAAAATGTATAGACCATACGCCCCAGGTAAGCAAATGATTCCATCTCATGTTTCCTTACAGGTGTTTCTCTCCAGCTTGCCCTGAGACCGCAGTTCAATGCTAATTTCATGGAGAGTCATGAACTTGCTGTCTGTCTTTTTATAATGGCTGAAGAAGCATCACTACCAACTCTGTGCTGTGGTAAGCATTATGGGAAATGAAGAGATAAAGAGGACATAATCCTGACAAAGATGTATGCATTAAGAGAGTAAATAAGATACATACAAGATATAAATAGCACCTCAGAATTGACCTCAGAATTTCTTAAAGACACCACTAGAGACTCTTGAAAACTGAGAATAAACCGAGGGTTGATGGGGGGTGAGAGGGAGGGGATGAGCACTGGGTGTTGTATGGAAACCAACCTGACAATAAATTTCATATTAAAAAAAAATAAAAATAAATAGTTAAAAAAAAGATACCACTAGAAAGCTTTAAGAAAGAGATGACATTGAGCTGGGCCTCAAAAATCATAAAATGGAGAAGACATTCTAGGAGAATGTGAAGACATTCTAGGAGAAGGTAATGGAATAAATGAAGTCTGAGTTGAGAGGATTTACAAGAGTCAAGCTCAGCTGGAGTGTAAAGTCAAAGAAAGAATGTGAAATAAGGTTGAAGAAGAGGCTTGGGGTGATATTATGGAGAACTTTAAACACCAGCCTATACAGTTTGCATTTTTGATGTCTGTCACTACACACCAACCCTCTCAGAGGACCACTTTTATAGTATGTAGAAGATGCATATTTAGAAACCAATATGAAGTCCAAAGATGTCTGAGCATTACAAGCAAGTAGAGGAAAAGAGGCATGTTTCCCGTCTATTCAAGTACTGTGAATTGTTCTACTTACAGCCAAATATGTGAGCTCTGGAATGGAAGTCCTTATTTGGCCAGACTCTGACTACTACCAAGCACATATTTAGACTCCACCCCTCCCTCCACAGCAGACCCTCTGGGATGAACCTCTCATGACTTGCATATGTCCGGTAAATATGCTAATAAGACAATAACACTTTATGCAGAGGCTATTGCTGATACTTGTTTTTCTCCGTGTGATCATGCATAACTCTCTGGATAAAGTAGAGTAGTGTTGTTTCAGGGCTCATTCAAGCATATAATAGAGTTCCAGTGAATTACAGCAGGCTCCTGCTGAAAGAACCACTTGGTAAGTTATTTTTTTCAAAGAGTTAGACTAATCTTTTGCATACTTTGTACACAGATTTACTCGTCCTGGAAAGTATAGAGTTGGATTTAAGTTTTCCTTGAGGTGTCAGCAGGGTGTGTGAGTTCCTATGGCCCACAGCATTGTCCAAAGGTGATTCAAGGGGATACTGAGCCCCCCTAAGCCTACTGAAGAGCAAGACATTTTCCCCTAGAGAGTCAATGGGATCATGACTTAGTAAATGAGATGCTCATCTCTTCTATCTGCCTTTGTATTAAGGTTTTACTATCTTCTAAATCCTCTCTTGAATAAAAATGTCCGGAGTGATAACATTTCACCAGTAAAGTCTCTCCTTTATGTGGCTTAGTTTATTATAATGGTTTATAAGCTTCTCTTCTTCAATTCACTTGAGGACTGGTGATAACTCTTATTAATACAGGTAGCTCAATAACTACATCATGGTGATAATTGAATAGGAGGGGGGATGAGGATAAAGAGGGGGAGAATTTAAAATAATCGTACCTGATATATTGGTGGTTTATGATGTGCTACATCCTGTTCCTAATTAATTTCAAATACTGTCATCAGAGCTTCTCAATAACTTTATACATTAAGGAATGTTTTCATTATCACTTTAAGGAGCACTGAGGATTAAAGAATTAAATTCTTTTCTTAAAATCACACATTATGAAGCGATAAAATGCATGTACACCTCTACCTCTACCTGTCTGATTCCATGATCCATAGTTTTTATCCCCTGTGTTATTCTGCCTCCCTCTGGAAAAAGAAGCATGCTGTGATGAAGCTTCTCAAGCTACTGATACATCAAAATGAGATGGAGAATCATTAATTATAAGAATAGTCCACTCATCATGGAAGAGAAGAGGAATGCAATGTCCTCAGAACTGTCTGAGCACACCGAGAGACTCAAATTAAAAACAGAAACAAAAACAAAGGCAAAAAACTGCAGTGTCCACTTTCCAACCTGGCTGAAGATCAGCAGCCATTTTTTTCTTCAGTGTGTTAAGCATACATTATCGTTTCACTTTATCTTGAAAAAGAGTGAAATGTTAAGGAGTATGAGCATAAACACAAGGGAGCAGAGAGAAGACAAAGATGCACCAAAAAAATATCTTCATCTTAACCTGTTTGACCAGATTTCCCTCCCCAGGTGTAATTTTTGCTGAGATTTAATACTTGATTCCAGAGAAATGAAACTTTTTGTGGATCATGTAGTATGGAGGAGACAGTGCAATTAAGGAAACACTCTTCACATAACTTAAAATAAAAACAAAATTAGTCAGCAAGATTACAGATCTTATGATTCCACAGTAGTTGCCTCAAAAGATAAATTACCCTTGAAATTTGAGAAGTAGTTATTGATTATCATAAGAAGGAGGGATAATACACTGAAATAATACATCTACTTTCTAAACATAAAGAAAATAGTTACCTATCCATTTTATTGGTCAAAGTCATTTGTTTGGCTCTTTGGCTCTTCACATAATGTCCAAATAAATATTTTGTGTCAAAGACTTCACATTTCTGGATTAACAAAACTGAAATAGTGTTCAAGGGCAAAAAAAAAAATGTGGGATTTGAAGAAATGCCATCATCAGAGGTAAATTTCTGTAAGTTGTAAATTACTATCCAAGGCAACAGTTGTTCTTTAACTAGGAAAATGAACAGCAAAGGAAGCAGATCTCCACATTCCTAAATTCACCTCAATGTTTTCACCCATGAGATACTTTTTTCTTGTTTTTCAATTAAAAGGCTTTCTCCTTCCAAGTCAAGCTGAGCAATGAGCATGATTTATCCTGGATTGTGAGTCAGGTATATTTACCTTCTGTCGTGAAAGACAAATGGCTCTACTGATAGAGATTCCATGTTTTGACTGAGAAGGGCTTGGTGAGGAAACATCTAACCTGTGTCTATGAATACGCAGTATTTGGGGACTTGTTTCAAAAGAGAGTGAGCAGGAGGACGAGAGGAGGAGGCATTTGACATCTGCAGCAGACAGACAACCGTGTGAATCCGTAAGGTTGGTGGATTTCAGAAAAGCTCACTGAGAATGAGACTCTCTGATAAAAAGCTTTGTATTTTATTGCTAACGTTAAGGAAGAGTTCATCAAATACATAAATATGAAAGCGATTTACTGAAAACAAAATGGGACAAGAAGCAAGGCTCTGAAAGCCACTGGATATTTGCAGAGAAAACAGAACTGACAGCCATCCACTCACCACAATGGAAGTGTGTTTACTAAACACAGTGACAAAGAGATGACGCCACATCTGAAATAAATGCAGTGCACTAGCTATCTGACAGTGTTCTCCATGTACATGATATTTTATGTATGAAAATTATACAGGGAACAATTGCACATCTGCCTCTGTATTCTTATAAATAATAAAGGTGAACTACTTCTTGATGATGTAGCCTCTCCTGAATTTGCTCAGGTCAAACCAATTGTGACCCAATTTTCAAAATTTGAAAGGCCGCCCTTCAGCTCCAGTTGTGATATAAAATATTTACAGGCTAGGGGAAAGAGACTGAGAATCTTTCAATTAGAAGTAATCTGTCCTCCGAGAACAAACTGAGGGTTGATGGGGGGTGGGAGGGAGGGGAGGGGGGGTGATGGGTATTGAGGAGGGCACCTTTTGGGACGAGCACTGGGTGTTGTATGGAAACCAATTTGACAATAAATTTCATATATTGAAAAAAATAAATAAATATGGACAAATTGTAAAAAAAAAAAAAAGAAGTAATCTGTCCTACTGTTGTGAAGTATAGAACATTGGAGCATTTCTATCATACTATTGCTGTTGGCTGGTGAAAAGGAAACAACTTTAAAATTTGTAAGTAAAAATGACTTCAGGTCAACACTCCCTTTTTATTGGACAAAAAAAAAAATAGGCCTTTTGTGTGGCTAAGGTCACATGCAATCAGGTGAAAGCAAATCTCCTGACAAGTATTCAGCTTTATCCAATAAAATAACAATTATGAACAAAATAGAGCCCTAGAGATCAAAATGCCATGTGGGTTGTTTAGAGCATGGAAACTTCCAAAACTGTGCCTCAGTAGCATTTGGTAGTATCCAGACAGGATGTTGAGCCACCTGGTCTCATTATCTATTGAACCAAAACAATTCTGCTTTAACGTGTGTGATGTAACAGGTTCCCACAAAATTTTCACTTAAAGATTTCCATGGTTTTAAAAAGTTTGAAACCAACTGGCCAATATCTCATGAAGCACAGACTGAAGTATTTGTTAGAAGTCATAGGTTAATCATTGATAGAGATGAAATCAAACCCATATCTCCTGACCTCAATGCCAATGTGCATTCCCTGTGGGGGGTGTGTGTGAATGTATTGTTTGTTTGCTTGATGTTAGTCCTCAGCCTAGGCCAATGCTTTTCAGCCATGGCTTGAATTAGAATAACTTAGGACACCTTAAACATCTCTATACCCAGGGCACAGTCAAGTGCTATGATTCAAAATCTCCTGGGATAAGACCCAGGTATCTATGATTTTTAAAGCATCCCAGAAGATCCCAATCCTAACCAAGGTGGAGAATCAGTGGTCTTGGCAAAATTTTGAATTCTGTGTTTCTCAATATATAAGTTCCGAGCTTGATTTTCTGCTTTGATGCGAATCAGCTGACAAAACAAGCATGGAGTGGTATCTTGAGGTCTGTTGTCCCCTTCCTTATTGGAGTAGATCAGTGGTTTTCCAAATGTGTTCACAGGAATCTCTGTGATTTCTGAAAATATATTCTGAAGTGTATGAAAAGGTCAAGAGAAGCAAGAGTAAATAAGGCTCAGTCAGGGACCTTTAGCTCATTGAATCAACTTACTCACCTAAGGTCACAATTCTTTTGTTTGTTTGTTTGTTTTTTGTTTTTTTGTTTTTCCTTGAGAGACAGAGAGAGAGAAACAGAATGTGTGTGAGCAGGGGAGAGGGGCAGATGGAGGGAAAGAGAGAGAGAAAATCTCAAGCAGGTTCCACACCCAGCACGGAGCCCTACACAGTGCTTGATCTCATGACTGTGAAATCACGACCTGAGCTGAAATCAAGAGTCAGACACTTAACTGACTGAGCCATCCAGGTGTCCCATAGTCAGGATTCTTTAACTGGTGCCTGCAGCTGTCTAATTCTCCCCAGTATTCTGACCATATATTAGTAAGAATGTGGTAGACCCACAAGCATCATTAATGCTAATTGCCCTGATTTATTGAGTCCTAAGCAAAACATTCTTTCTTCTAGAAACCTGATAGCTACTAGACAGAACATCCAAACCTGTTTTCCCAGGACTGTCCCAGTTTTAGCACAGAAATCCATGTGTCCCACAAAACCCCTCAGTCCTGAGAAAACTGAGATAGTTGGTCACCTTCTGACTAGTAGAGAGAGGGGGCTGGATTACATTGTATAACTTCACCATATAGTCTCTGGGGTATGCCGAATTCATGGAGCAGAGGAGACTGGATAGATGAGTCATAATCGAATTCAGCAGGGGGACCTGGGTAGCTCACTGGATTGAGCTTCCAGTTCTTCATTTTTGGCTTAGATCAAGATCCCAGGCATCTTGGGATAAAGCTCCACGTTGGGCTCCATACTGAGCGTGGAGCCTACTTAAGGTATTCTCTCTTTCTCTCTCTCTCTCTCTCTCTCCCCTCTTGCTTGTGCTCATGCTGTCTATAAATCATACATACATACATACATACATACATACATAAATAATCAATCTAGAAATCAGCAACCTCATTTCATCTATGATCTCCAGATGTGCAGTTACCCATAGCAGCCTATCTAGGGAAGCTGTACTAATCCATTATTATGTTTGGATGGCACTCAATACATGAAGCCATTTCCAGAAATTTTCTCATTTAACTGACCCTCTTAAATTTTCCTTTAAAAAAGATTTACATTTCAACCATTTTTATCCCTTCTTCATGAACTTGGTACAATTTCCATTAGTCTGCAATCATATATCCTTTTCCTTCAATCAGTGTACACTTAAAATTCTCTTTTCTTCCCTTCTTGTTTTTCTCTCATGTGTCTAGTCTATCTTTCTTCCTTAACTTTATTTTTTTCCAATGTGCTTCTACAGTTGGATATTTCCACTGTGGCAGGAAGTCTTTATGCCTAACGCCATGATATTTTCTCCTCCCTTCTTCAGTGTGCAACAGTAGTAGCTATCATTTACTGAGAACTTACTATGAACCAGGCACTGCATTAAGCAGATTTAAGTACATTATCTTATTTGATCTTCACAACAACGGTAAGGGATTAATGATGAACAAACAGTGGCTTTGGGAGACCAAGGGTCTGGAAGAAATCCACATGGAAAATAGCAAAACCAAGACTTGAATTCCCTATTCTCTCTTCCCATAATCTTAGTAATCACACTGATTTGCTTTCCCAAACATATTCTGGTTGCCATGTGGTCCTACTTGTCCTACAATATTTGCCAGAGCCTCCAAGAGTTAAATCCCTCTTCAAAACCACAGGATGATAAACTGGGCAGGCATTGTATTTCTCATATAAGAGATAAGATGACAGAGACACAGACTTTCCTGAGATTAAAAATGTATTACCAGAGTCAAGATGGCTCATTTTACTATTTAAATGTTGCTAAAATCAGTTAGTTTGCCTCTCTGAGGTCTGGTAATGTGTTTCAGGAGTTTCTGCCAGACATATGTTCTTATATTTTATGTCATCAGTTCAATGATAACTAAAGACAGCAACATAAGCATGTTTTAAATCCTCCATCAGTGTGATAACATAGAAATTTCTGTAAAAATAGAAATATTATATATGGAAATATTCTTTATCTGCATTGTTCCAATATGGTAGCCACTAGCCATGTATAGTTCTTAAGCATCTGAAATGTAGTTAAAACACAGAGACACAAAAATAATTAATTTTAAATAATGCAATGTCAAGATATATGTCTAATTGGTATCATATTGGACAATATAATATCTAGATTAGAACTCTGAAACCTATAGCTGTGGATCAATGAGTTTAGGGAGAACACAGCCATAAATATTTTAAAAAATATATTGTCTGTGCCTGCTTTGGGGCCAGTATGTCAAAATTGGGTAAGTGACAAGAGAGCTGTAGGACCCTCGAAGTCTAAAATATTTATTATCTGGTCCTTAAGAAATATTAACTGATGCCTAGTCTACATGGCCACTTAAAGCCTACGTTTACCTTTATGTTTATAGTGGACTTTATGTCATAATAATTTAAAACAGGAAAAAGTGATAGGAAAATTGAGTCAAAGCACAAGAACATGGGAATGCTGAGTATCCAATAACCTGTCTCCTAACACTCAGCATCATATTCACATAGCAGTAGATATACTGAGTTGGTCTTAACTTTGTACCAACTTACTACAGATTATTAACAGAAAATGTGGTATTAAATACGCAAAGAAGAATTTTTTCTGTCTCTAATTGACTATTTAATTAGACTGGGTATTAATTTAATTTGGATTTTAATAGCCCTGTAACATTAACCATATTCTTCAGTTAAATAAGAGGTATAGAATTATCACCTATCAGTACCAAGTGGTACTTGAGTACTGGTCAGTAGCAGAGTTTGGGTCAAGATGAGCATAAATATCCTGAACCTAGCTAACAAAACCTTAAAGTTATTAATAATGTTCTATATAACACATTATACAGACAAGCATTACCACTGTTCAAGAAAAAACACAGAAATAAATTAAGTAGCAAAGCAGACATGAGCTTCTATATTTCTATTATTATTCCTAATATGAGCAATTTTGTTTCAACCAAACAATACCATCTATCACATTTAATTATTGGTGGTGGTAATTTGAATTTCATATAATTTTATCTTTGCATTTATTTTGTATATATATTTCAAATTTGTAAGTAAAGGAAAAGATAAAGAAAGACAGGGAAAAAAATAGATGCAGAGTAGAAAGTAGCAATGGACATTGACAGGGACTTCAAGGACCCCTCAGATTTTGAGGATTCCTGATAGGGGCACATCACAGAGACCCCTTCCTTGAACTGTCCTCCTCATCCCCTCCAGTGGTAGCTGACTGGAATGAATTATGGAATCACAAGTTTCACAATAAAGTATTTTGCATAAAATTAAAAAAAAGCTTCTGTTTGTAAAACCTTCTGAGACGTTTAGATGAAAGAAACAGTATCAGAAAAAGTGGCATTACGGTTAATAAAATTGCACAAATAGCTACTGTGACCCACAAAAAGAAGCCAGCTTTAGTTTTCAGATCAAAGAAAAGAGCACCAGATATGGAGCCTTTTCTACAACCTTCATTTTGTTGAAAAGATTAAATGTATCTCCAGACCTTTGTCTCAGCTATAATCTGCTCATATGATTATAAGCAAAGGTAGGAAAGAATCCCAACCTACTGCCACAATCTATTAAAAGTCCTCAAAGAGGCAATGGATTTTCAACTACGTCTACTTTGTTTCATTGATATAAATAAGAAATAAGCAACACTGTCAAAAGATAATCAGCACCCAAAGTTATAGAATTATTATAGGAAAAAAATATTGAAACACATCTGATTTCTGACTTTATCTTGTGCCAATGTAATTTAGGTTGACATTTGATCACTCTTCATTGGAACATTATTCTGCATTTCACACCATAACATTTTATAGCAAGTGTGATCATAAGAACATGTTATAATAAGTGAGTTAAGAAATTAAGACCTAAAAAGAAGGGAGATTAGTTATAACTTCCTCTTGATGAATTTCTAAGGCTTTGGAAGATAAGAGAGAGAGAAAATAGAGGAAGGAAAATACAAACCTATTTTCTGAGCCCACAGTTCAACACTAGTCTTCTGTTTAGGTCTCAAATAAATCTCTCCCCACCTCCCACAGAGAAAGAAAGAAAAAATGTCATGAATTATTTGGCTCATATGTAATGTTAGACATCATTTAGTCCTGCAGCCCCAGTCTTTTAAAAGCCGGTAGACCAAGTGTTGACTTGGAAGAAAACCCATGACTAACTTTTGCTGGAAAATCTCTTTCCCACACTAATGGGGAAAAACAACTCCTAAAGTTAACCTGCATACTAACCATTCCATTTTGGAAATGTTTCCTTTATACTCTGCTAATTAAAGGGAAGAGACTTGGTAATTCAACTGCATATATTAAGCCTGATTGATGTTAATCTATTGTCTACTTAATAAATCTACAATCATTGCTATTTAAGACTTCATTTCAGGAGCACAAAATGTTTACAGCTCTCAAAAACGCCCAAGGATAAAACAAATTCCCACACACATAGATAAACATCCATATGCATATTGAAATACAAAACGAATTTTAATGCATTAAATCTACAAATAAAACATACTCCAAAATAATTGGTGGGGTTTTAGTAAAAAAGCAAAACACCATTAACCTTTAAAAGGGAAATCACACTGCACATATATTCAACTTGGAAAAAAATTTGAATTATTTGTGAGCTCTTTGACTTTAAGGCTCTTAGGTTAGATTGGCATGGCAATGGGGGAAAATTCCCTGGGGTACACATATTAAGCTCTCTTGGACAGAAATAGAGTTACTAGTAATAAGGGTGCTAAGTATTGTATAACTTTAAACACAAACATGTATAGCTTTGAATTGAAAAAAGCTTTTAATTCATATTCCCCCCCAATTGGGAGCAATCAAGGTAATGTCAATAGGTGAATGAATAAACCAACTTTGGTACATCCTACAATGTAATGTTATCAACAATAAAACAAAATAAGCTATCAGCTTATAAAATGACATGAAGGTACATTAAATGCGTACTGCTAAGTGAAAGAAATCAATCTTTAAAAAAGCTACATACTGTGTGATTCCAAGTGTATAATGTTCAGGGAAAGGCAAAACTGTGGATACAGTAGAGAGATCAGTGGTTGCCAGGGGTTTAGAGAAAGTGGAGGAATGAATATGTGAGCACAGAAGTTGTTTAGGGCAGTGAAACTATTCTGTATGATACTATACTTGTGGATACATGACAATAGGCATTTGTCAAATCCACAAAACTGTATAACACAAAAAGTAAACCTTAATGTAAACCATGGACTTCAGTTAATAATAATGGATCATTATTGGTTCAATTGTGAAAAGTGAAAAGTGGACACTAAGATGTCAATAATAGGGGAAACTATGTGCAGGATTGGGAGGGGAAAAAGGAACTAACTCTCTGTATTCTCTGCCTAATTTTCTGTAAACCTAAAACTGCTCTTAAAAAAAGAAGTCTATTAATGAAAAAACAACAAGGCTAGAAAAATATTTAAAGGCAAGATCATGCCAGGTGTTGTAGACTACATGAGTTAGTAATTTTGTTTTACTCCTAAATGCAATAGACTACTGAAGGCTTTCATGGGGGCAAGGAGGATAGCACGGCCAAATCTGTTTTTCAGACAAATAACACTGCTGTGCGCAGAAAAGTCTGGTAGGGCTGGAGAGTAGAAGTGAGAAATCACTCATGAAACTACCGTAGTATTTCAGGCATAAGGTGATAGTTTATGAACTATAGATAGAGATAGGGAAAAGTGGACATATATGAAAGAAGCTAAAACCAAAAGGATTTAGTGCTGCATCGTATAAAGAAATGTGGGAATAAGGTAAGAAGGTACACATTGGGATGTGGGATGAAGGTACACATTTTGACTACCTGGGACATTTACTGAGATAGGAATGGCTGGATGTATTTATTTCCTAGGGATGCTATAACAAATGACCAAAAACTGGTGGCTTACAATAACAGAAACTTATTTTCTCATGTTAAAGAGGCCAGAATTCCAAACTCAAGATGTCAGGGAGGCCAAGCTCCCTCCAAAGTCTCTAGGGGAGAATCCTTCCTGTTCTTTTCTTGTTTCTGGTGACTCCAGGCATTCTTTGGCTTGTGCTAGCGTAACTGCAATTTCTGTCCCCCATCTTCACACAGTCTTCTCCTCTGTGTCTTTCCTCTTCTGACTTTTAATGAAGTCACTTGTCATGGGATTATCTAGATGGGTGTAGATAATCCTGGATGATCTCATCTGTTGATCCTTAAATTAACTGCATATGCAAAGACCTCTTTTCCAAACCTGCTCACATTCACAGTTTCTACAGATTGGAACATAGATCTCTTTTTGGGGGGGTCATCAAAACACGGCCACCATTTAAAACCTACTACATTGATAAAGAATCAGGGTTTGGTCAAAAATCTTGAGTGTGATTTTGGACATGTTAAGTTTTGTTAGTTTGTTTTTTAAATTTATTTATTTATTTTGAGAGAGAGAAAGGGGGGTGGGGCAGAGAGAGGGACAGACAGAAGCCCAAGCAGCTTCCGTGCTGTCAGCGCAGAGCCTGATTTGGGGCTCAAACTCACAAACCGTGAGATCATGGTCTGAGTGGAGATCAAGAGTCAGATGCTCAACTGACTGAGTCATCCAGACACCCCTGGGCATGTTAAGTTTAGTATGTCTTTGTGGGGGCATCTGGGTTGCTCAGTTGGTTAAGCGTCCAACTTCAGCTCAGGTTGTGATGTCACAGTTTGTAGGTTCGAGCCCTGTGTTGGGCTCTGTGCTGACAGCTCTGAGCCTGAAGCCTGCTTCAGATTCTGTGTCTCCTTCTCTCTCTGCCCCTCCCTCACTTGCATGCACTCTCTCTCTCTTTCAAAAATGAATAAACGTTAAAAAAAATTTAATATGCCTTTGTGATGACTGACAGATGATAACAAGCAGTCAGTTGATTTTGAGTTTAGAGTTCAAGGGACAGACAAAATTTAACGATGTAAATGTGTCACCTACATACTTTGTCAGCTTCTAGTATAAGAATGACCAAGGAAACGGTGCATTTGTGTTTTTCCCATATAATACATGAATCTTAAAAATAATTCTGTTGAGTCCTTTCTTCAAACAGAACAAAAAGCATGTAAGATAAGCCATTGTAATGTACGATGCATATTTATAATTGCATCAAATCAAGAATACAAGGATTTATTTAAATATTTTAGTAGGAATTTTACTCTTCTTTAGAATTAAAGTTGAAATTCTGCATCATAGCAGGAAAACTTAGCTCTGAGCATACCAGAAAAACATGCAGAACCTCCAGAAATAGAGGCTGGCAATGTAACATCAGTCATAGATAGCTAAAGGAAAGAGAGAAGATTAGGCCTAGTCACAGAAAGAGAGACAACTTTTTCACAGTGTTAGCACTTTCATCCACATATTCTTCAAAAGTATTTGAAAACTTACAAAATCAACCAAGTAAATCAAGTGTAATTTCTTTAACCTACCATGTGAAGCTCTCCAAAATATACTTCCATTTTTTTTCAATCCAGTATTATCTTATTTGCTTTAAACGATTGTCAGATCTGACCCCCTGGCATTGGGTAACTTAAACCCATGTCACCCACTTTATTCATTTTTTTTATTTATTAAAAAAATTATTTTAATGTTTATTTTTGAGAGAGAGAGAGAGTGAGCATGAGGGGGAAGGGGCAGAGAGAGACAGAGAGCCAGACACAAATCTGAAGTGGGCTCCAGGCTCTGAGCTGTCAGCACAGAGCCCAACGCATGAACCCAGAGATCATGACCTGAGCCTAAATCGGACATTTGACTGAGACACCCAGGCGCTCCCTACTTTATTCTTTATTGACATAGTCATTCCAAATGAAATAATTTGCTCTCAATTTTAGTTTCTTGAATCTCAAACATTTTAAAATCAATATTAAGTGCCAGTTATGAGGAAGCTTTATCTGAGAACTCCTAATCCATTATTCCCAGCCCCACCCAAAGTTTCCTGGTCTCTACTTAGGATTTTCAGAACATATGAAGTGTGATTTCAACGACTGAATAGACCTTTGTTTATTCAAAAATTTGGTGAACAGTTTTATATTTAATAGCTGCTTAACAAATGTACATCAAATAAAAGGGGTCTCATATAATCACATCTTTTGTCATCCTTGCCTCTAGAGACATGAAAACTGTTCTTGAAATATACATTTATTGTGGCTACACATTTGACATTCTGCTCATTAAGAATTGGGTCCTGTATCCTCTTTTCTTGAATGTGGGAGATCTGTGTGGCCACTGTGCCTAATAGAATATAGTGGAAGTCATGCCGTGTCAGCTTCTGTACCTAAGTCTTAAGACAATGGTAGCATTCAATTTTTGTTCTTCGGGATACTCATTCTTGGAACCCACCTGCCATGCTGTGAGGAAGTCCATGTGTGAGAGGCCCATGTGAAAAGATACTGCAGTTGGTAGCAGTGAACCAACACAGACTTGTAAGCCATACACATAAGCAATGTTGGGGGTGGATTCTCCAGCTTGGGCTCACACTGCATGGACAAGAGAGGAGTCATCCCTTGAAGACCTGTTCACATTGAGGATGGTGAGAGAAATAAGTAGTTGCTGTGTTTAAGTCACTAAGATGTCTGTGGACAGTGAATTATAAGTAGAAGAGACACTCATCACTTCCAGGTCACAACAAATAACAGCTGGTACAATAGGCCTTTCTGACCTCTGTATGCCCTGTCAACAGGGATTTGGAGGAGATTTGTGTTGAGATGGAGAAAACGTCGCATGGAAAATCCTAGATCCCTCAGTCACCACACAAAAGGAAATTGTCCTGGAAAAACATCAACAACTGCAACAGGCTTTTTGTTAGAAAGTTACTTATTAGAGAGTTATTAATACTGTTGTGTTAAGCCACACAATTTGAGGTCATTTGTTACCTTAGTATTATTATATTTCTCTCTTGATTTATATACTAATTCGATTCTCCACAAAGAATCTTGAGAAGGTTGCAACTTAAAATACGTTTTCAAACCAAGTTAAAAGGGAATATAATTTAGTTTGGAGAAAAGTCAATATACATGTGTATGGGGTGGGGAAGAGCTGAATTTGTGTTTCTGTGAATGTTCCTAATTGCTTTTGGACTATCAAACTGAACTAAAAAATAACTTATGGGGGATACAAATGCAATGTTTCTGATAAGTCATCCAAAAACAAACAGCAAACAAATGAATAAACTAGTGCTTTGATTCCATTTCTTTTATATCACTCTTTAAAAAAATGTTTATTTATTTATTTTGAGAGTGTATGTGCACATGAGTGTGGGAGGGGCATTGAGAGAGGGAGAGACAGAATCCCCAGCAGGCTCAGCACTGTGAGCTCCATAGGGTTGTCAATCCCATGAAGCCTGAGATCATGACCTGAGATGAAATCAAGAGCCTACACTTAATCAACTGAGCCACCCAGGCTCCCCAATTATATTTTATTTTTTAATAGGACAAGAATTTTCCAAAAATAAAAGCCTGCCCTGAGTGTTTGTTGAAATGCTTTTAAAAGGTTTTGCTGTTACTTTTTAAAACTCACTACAGAAATTGTGAGAAGTTGAAAAGTCTGTCAGGGCATTGGGAGAACGAGCTGATTAACAAATTTTTTAAAGTCCTGTAGCATGGAGAAGGCCCTATGTTTTCCAAATGTTACATAATTACAATAAAAGGGTTATACTGTAGCAGCACTTTCAGACCAAAAACAAAACAAAACAAAACACCTTACTGGAGATTTTTTGTGCAGAATGATATTCACAGTAGAAATAAACAATGTGAATACTGCTATCCTTGATCCCCTCATTCTTACTTCTGCCCCATACCCCCATCTCAATAAAAGAAATCTGCATTTACCCAGATATCTCACCTTCTACAAGATATATGGATGGATAGATAGAAAAAAAAGTTTTCTTAACGTTTTTGTTTTATTTTTTGAGAGAGACAGAGACAGAGTACGAGCAGGGGAGGGGCAGAGAGAGAGGGAGACACATAATCCAAAGCAGGCTTCGGGCTCTGAGCTGTCAGCACAGAGCCCGAGGTGGAGCTCAAAATCACGAGCCATGAGATCATGACCTGAGATGAAGTCAGATGCTTAACTGACTGAGCCACCCTGGCACCCCAACAGATAGAAAATTTTAAACGCTGGTATCCTCTTTGATCCTTCTTGTTTTCTCACATTACACTCCAGATTTGTCAGCTCTGTCTTCAAAGCACAATCCTATTATGTCTCAGCTTCACCGTGGCCTCCCATTCGGAGCCAGCATCATGTTCCCTTGCAGAAACTGCAGTAGCCTCCAGTGTGGAGGTTTACTTACTTACTTATTTGCTTACTTACACCCACAAGCATTACAGATTTTTCACTCAGAAGCCAGAGGGATCTTTTCATAACTTAAATCAGTTCATGTCCCTTCCCTGCTCAAAAACCTCCAATGGGTGATTCTAATCAGATTTAGAATAAAATGCAAATTCCTATCCTGGCCCACAAAGCTCTAGGTGATCTGATTCATGCCCATCCCTCCAACCTCATCTTTTTCCACATCACCCTTTCTTTATTCCTTTCCAACCTCAAAAGGCCCCTCACTGAACCCTAAATATAACCAGCAGGCCCCAATCCAGAAATACTCTTCTCTCTGTTATATACCTAGCTCACTCAGTCCAGGGGCCTGCTCTAATGTCACATCCTCAGAGAGATTTCTTGGACCCCCATATCTAAAATCACACCATATTTGGGGTACCTGGGTGGCTCAGTTGGTTAAGTATGTGACTCTTGATCTTGGCTCAGGTCATGATCTCATGGTTTGTAGGTTCCAGCCCCACATCAGGCTCTGTGCTGTCTGTGCAGATCATGCTTGGGATTCTGTCACTCCCTCTCTCTGTCCCTCTCCCACTCCCTCTTTCTGTCTCTCTCTCAAAATAAATAAATTTTAAAATAAAATAAAATCACAGCACACTCTCTTTCTCCCTGCTTATTTTTCTTCATTATCCCGCCTGTAACTAAACTAATAAATTATGTATTTATATGTCTATTTGTTTACCACCACCGACACCCCATTAAAATGCAAACCTTATATTCCCTTACTTTTCCTTCACAGAAAGTATTGTACCGTGAACATACTTCGCTGTTGGTTTTTGAAATTTAACAAATATATTGTAGAGGTCACGCCATAATAGTACAAGGGGGTAGTAATTATTTCATTACTTTTGATGTCATCTTCTTCTTCCCTTGACTTGCAATAGTTCTCTGTACTTATGCAGCCCAAGGGAACAAAGAGGAACTGCTTTTGGTTAGTGACTTCTTGTGACCACCATTGAGATACTCTGACCAAACTGTCATGGTCTATTTGAAACAGAGCAGCTCTGCAAGTAGGATGCACTTCCTCAGTGTTCAGTGCAGGAGCTCTTGGGAAGAGGGACATCATTAATAAAAAGGGCACAGGCCCCTCCACCTCTCAAGACAATGGCTCCCTCTGGACTCCTAAGTTTAAAGCGTTTACCTCAAGGGCTACTTCAGTCTCCTCAGGGCTCTGTCATGTCTCTTGGACAAGAGACCATCTATATTACCTCCATGGGTCTAAACTTGCACCACAGAAGTTGATTTACTCTTTCAGAGCTGAAAGACACAAAAGTCCACTCTCCTTCCTCTCCTCCTCCTCCTTCTGGTCTTTTTCTCCTATTTTGTAACAAATGTGACAGACTTTAATTTAGTAATTAGCATGATAAAAGCCATGTATGTATCATACATTGTCATGGATATATATATATATATATATACACATATATTTATATATATGTGTATACATATATATGTGTGTATATATATATATACATATATTTATATATATGTATGTGTATACATATATATGTGTATATATATATATATAATTTTCACAAGTTTATTCCTATTGTGCTGGTATGGGTTTCAGTATGCTATTCTTTACATTTATCTTGGCTTGGGCATCACAGATAATTTGGCTTTCATGTATTTTGGAAAACTCTTAACATATCTCTTCAAATGCTATTTCTAAATTCTATTTTTTGAAAATTAAAAAAAAAAAACAACTCTGTTTTGATTGTTGATATATTTCCTTGCTGATATAATCATAGACATTTAAAATAAAAATGTTGGTCTATTAACACCAACATCTCAATCACCTGTGGATCTGGTTCTGTTACCTATTTCTTCTCTCAGTTTTCAGTCATTTCATTCTTTTTCTTATCATGTCTCATATATTTATATTGGATGCAGGAAAATGGAAAATAAAATTATAGAAGCTCTAGATTACACAGTCTTCACCCCCACGTTGTTATGTTTTTGTTTGTTTGTTTTTTCTGGAAACATAGAGTGTCATTGACTATTTGGGTCACATTTAAAGCTTGGTGTTAGGCTTGTTAGCTCTGTTCTATACCAGCTTTGCCCTTACTTTTAAGGTGTAAGTCTTCCTCTGAGATTGTGGTCTTTACTCTTGGGGTGTGGTCTTTCTTGGGTCTGAAATGAATGCCTATGTTTTTACCATTCCTTTTATGTTTGAGCAGAGTTTGGATTCCAACCTCTTTCCCCATCACTGCACACTGGGTATAAGTCTCTGCTCAGCATTTTAGCTTCAGGAGCTGCTGGGTTTTTGTTAATTTTGTTGTTAGATTTCTTAGACCCTTAGTCTACAACATACATACTTTAAGAATAAAATATTGACTTAATGGTGATCAGTATGTAGGTATTAGTCCTCCTTCTCTGTTATCTCCCCCTCCAAGATCTCCCCTATTCTTGGCAACTCGCACAGCCTTTAACTTCAAACTCATTATGATTGCTACTTCTGCTTGACTGCCATTCTACTATGCTATGGTTTGCAAAATACCCTCACAAAAATGTCTGTGATAAATGTTCTTTCCTTCCATGCTAATTGCTCTTCAATAGTTTTTAAATATTTTTTATTTATATATTTTTTATTCAGATTTTGTAGTTGTAGTTTATAAAATATTCTTGCAAGGCCAGAACTGGAAATATTCAGAGCAACTTTAAAAAACAGTCCTGAACTTTAGAGATATAATTGAAATGTTCACAAATGGTAGCAGATGGCATTTGGAATTTCATCAAAATAATTTGGAAGGAGAGCGTATTTAGGGAAGACTGGCCTTAAGAGAGTGTGTTTCCTTCCTACAGAGCAAAGATTGACCCATGTGAGACAGGAAAATATGAGAGGAATGGCCAGATAAATTTATTCTCCCCTCCATGCTCCAATAAACGGCCCCTAGGCATGGTCTCTTTCTACCAGTTCTCCCAAGACAGACCATGAAGCTGCACCTGTGTAATTGAATGGTGACCTCCATTATTATTTTTTATGGTTTGGTATAATGTAGTGGCCAGAAGATAACACATCACCTGGTATTGCCTCACATCCTTCTCTGTCTCCCTTCTCTTTTATCTTACTCTCACTGCCCTGGATTATCACCTTCCAAACAAAGCACTAGCACTAGGAAACTTGCTCTAGGTATGTTTCTATTTGTCTAGATTTTGTTTTCTTTGGAAATCTTAAATAATAGTAGATGAAAATACATCTATTTGAATTTGTAATAAAATGTCAGACAAAGATCAAAATTGAAATGATATCTAATGTATTGTAAGAAATTACTGTGTACCAACAAATTTCTGTGTTTTATTTTATTCATACAGAGAGGCAGCAGAGCACTATGAATGTTAAAAAAAAAAAAAAGAACCTTTCTGGCATCACAAAGCCAGTAAATGTACTAAGGTTAAAATTGTAACTCACATATCAAATTCTGAGCTCTTAATCACTATGGAGTTTTTTTTTTATTATAATTATAATTATAATGCTTTCCTATTATAACTAAGGCTATATTCCCTTTTCATTACTAATAATTTTCTTGAAAAAATATGTTGGTATTATGGAACAATATCACAATGGTCTAAATGAATTTCAGCTGAATGAGATCATTCTTTTTTTTAAAAAAGAACATAACTGGTACTAAACATTGCGCCTTCCTTCTCTGGGAATTAGGGACTCAGAGCTAAATTAGATTTGATTTAGAAACAACAAATATTTTGGAACGTTTTCCTCCTCAAGTGTTCCTTAGTGAATTATTTGTTATACTTGATTTCACATGGCCTATTGGCTGGCTTCCTTTTATTCTTTTCTCAAGCTTGAATGTCAAGATCTGAGCCTAGAGTGTCATCATAATTCATACACTTGGCTTTTCTCCTCTTCAGGCAAGTAGCAACCATCATACCTCATGAAAGCAGTCAGATGCATATCCCCAGAAAGAAAAGAATTAACCAAATTGGCTTTACCAACAGAAAGATGTTCCACTGTTTACTCAATGAGATTTAATTTAAGGCCACAGGCTCATTTACCAGCCTTTGGGTCATTTGAATTTTCAAAGCACCTTTTATAAAAGAAAATTTAAAAATAAATAAATGATACAGATATAGATGTAAATGTAGATATAGATATAGATATAGATATAGATATAGATATAGATATAGATATAGATATAGATATCCTTCAAATTTTAGGAAAGCTATAACAGCTGAATTAATACACATTGAAATAAGATTATTCATATACACATAGATATTTCTCCTTAAATTTAACCAACTATTGTGCTTGGATGTGACCTTGCATAAAAGTGAATTAAGTATTAATGACTGCTTGCTTTCATTACAGATAATATCTACAACTATTTCACATTTTTATTTTTTATTGATTTTTCTAATATCTACATTCCTTTTCTCTCCTTCTTTCCTTCCTTCTCTCTTCCTTCCTTGCTTCCTGCCTTTCTGCCTTCCTGGTTTTAATTCCAGTTCTAGTTCTCTCATAGATTGGCACCTGAGAATTATGTGAAGTCATTAGGTATTTTTACAGGGAGGATATATTTGGTTGAGCACTGTCTCCTCAAAGGCCTGCTGCTCTCAAGGATCAAGCCATTATAGGAGTATGATCACAGTAAGGTCCTTGGGGTGTCTGAATGGCTCAGTTGGTTGAGTGTCTGAATCCTGATATTGGCTCAGGTTATGATCCCAGGGTCATGGGATCAAGCTCTGACTCCTACTTCTTACGTTTCTCTCTCTCCACCCTTCTCCCCTTCTTGTGCACACACACACACTCTCTCTCAAAAAAAAAAAAAAAAAAGAATGAGGTCTTTCTTTCTCTTTCCTCCTTGCACATGAAGAAAAATCAAGTTGATTCTGTGTTGTGTTTCCATATTATCCTCTACGACCACTACCATAGCTGCCTTGGCTACCAAAGCAATCTACATTTATATACCACATTGCCATTCATAATTTTCCCTTTCATTTGTGTGTTCATTTGATCTCTGCAACAATTTTGAGGCATAAAAGATTATTACAATTTTTATATTTAATTTATTTTTAATTTTTTTTAACGTTTATTTCTTTTTGAGACAGAGAGAGAGAGACAGAGCATGAACGGGGGAGGGGCAGAGAGAGAGGGAGTCACAGAATCAGAAGCAGGCTCCAGGCTCTGAGCCATCAGCCCAGAGCCCGATGCAGGGCTTGAACTCATGGACCACGAGATCATGACCTGAGCTGAAGTTGGACGCTTAACCGACTGAGCCACCCAGGCGCCCCTACAATTTTTAAAATGAAGAAAACTGAGGCTCAGAAAAGTTGTGTCTCCTGCTCCATGATACACATTTACTAGAAAGATGACCCAGGACATGAAATCTTGCTAAGTCTTCCAATTCTAAATTCACCTCTCCTCTTCCTAGGCTTCTATGTCTGAAAAAAAATACTAAGTCAGATGTCAAGAGCATACAGGTTCCTAATAAGGGTCAACAGTCAAATCATGCTGACTCCCTGTTTTTGCAAATAAAGTTTTATTAAAATGCAGCCATATTCATTCTCTGTAGCTGCTCTCACCCTACAATGGCAGAGTTGCATGTTTGAGGTCTCATGGCCCACAAAGCCATATTTGGTTTATGACTCTTCATATAAAGTTTCTCTGCCTCTGTTGTATAAACTGTCTTATTTATGTACCTTATGTAATGTGATGTCAAGTTACTAAGAACTTAAGTGTGGTTGGAGACTATCTTCAAATGTTGTTATTATTTAGAAGTATAATGTCTGAGAAGAGATTTCATAATTCACTTAGAATGACCCATCTACTTCACTTGCCATGTAATGAAGTATGGAAAATATCTCATGGTCTATAAGTCACTACTGCAAATTATATTACTAATATCATAAGGTTTATCATTAGTGACATAAGAATACTTTTTATTGCAAGTTTCTTTGAATACTTCAGTGTTAGAAGGATGAAGTTAATATATAACCCAAAATAACTCTTTAAGTTTTGAACAGCTCTTAATCCTTGAAAGATTTTTTATATTGTCAAAAATTTATCTTCTTACGAGAAAACATTACATACTTGCAAATCTTGCAATAGTTGAGGAAAACTTATACATTTCAAACTGAACTAAAAATTTTTATGCATTTGGAATATTTAAGGCAGTGAAATAAACATGTTAACATATTATGATTAAAAATATGATAATATGTATCAATGTTTATTATGCTCCCATTTAAAAAATTAGCAATCAAATGTATTCTCACTCTGGGGGTACCTGGATGGCTCAGTCAGTTAAGCCTTTGACTCTTAATTTCAGCTCAGTTCATGATCTCAGGGCTTGTGGGATTGAGCCCCGTGTTGTGCTCTGTGCTGACAGCTCTGTGCTGAAGCCTGCTTGGAATTCTCTGTCTCCCTCTCTCTTTGCCCCTCCCCTACTTGTGCCCATGCTCTCTCACTCAAAAACAAATAAATAAACTTAATAAATAAATTCTTATCCCAACACTCTCACAGAGAGTACATTTAAACATTTTTTTGGGGGGGCACTTGGGTGGCTCAGTTGGTTAAGCACCCGACTTCGGCTCAGGTCATGATCCCATGGTTTGTGAGTTCGGTTCCCACATCAGGCTCTGTGCTGATAGCTCAGAGCTTAGATCCTCCTATGAATTCTGTGTCTCCCTCTCTCTCTACCCTTCCCCTGCTCTTTCTTCCTCAAAAATAAATAAACATTAATTTTTTTTTAATTTTTAATTTTTTTTCAAAGTTTATTTTGAGAGAGTGCATGCCTGTGAGTGAGGGAGGGGCAGAAGAGAAAGAGAGAGAGAGAGAGAGAGAGAGAGAGAGAGAGAGAGAATCCCAACCAGATTCTGCATTGTCAGCATGGAGCCCAACACAGGGCTCGAGCCCACACACTGTGAGATCCACCTGAGTGGAAATCAAGAGTCGGGTGATTAACTGATGGAGCCACCAAAGAGCCCCATTAGGGTGAGAATTTAAACCAGTTTTTTCTATGAATTCAAAACTGAGGATTTTATTATTATTATTATAAATTATAAAATTATAAAATATAAAAATAATTATAATAATTATAAATTATAATGCTATTATTTATTTTAGTTTTATTATTCCCTAAAATTTACTACCTTCTAGATTTTTTTTTCTATGTCATTTTCCATATTGATGAGCTATCCACATTGTTGAATCAAAATTCTGTTTTCCTATTTTCTATAAATAGACCATTAAGTTTTTTGTTTATATCTAGCTGGACATTTGTCTATCTGACCTGTGTGCATTCCTAAAAGTATGAAAGCATGGAATCTAAAAGTTTGTTAAGTCCTTTCTGGCAGAATAGGCATTTCTACATTTCAAATATTACCTCTTTCATTCTTAATATTTCTTAACAGTTTTATTTATTTGTTTATTTACTTCTTATTGATTTATTATTTTTTGTAAAATATCTATTGGGCAGCTTTTAAACTTTTCTTCTATTTAATTCCAGAGTAGACCATTCTTTTTCTCTGGGTTTATTTACTCTAACAAACACTGGCTCCACCATCATCCATTCTTGAGATGCTACAAGCAATGCTTTTTTTCTTTCCAAGGTCATGAAATGCAGAAGAGTCCTTATCTTTGAGCATGTCTCCAACAAGGTGCTGGAATGCAGCTTTAACTATGTCTTAGTTTTGATTCTCTCTGATGACTGGATTCATTTCTTTCTAGCCAAAATGATAGCTTTATCCAGGTTCTGTCCTGATATTATTTTAAGTAATTTTTCAGTGATAGATATGCTTTGGTATGTTGGCTCATCCACTTGTGGGATGCATTTTTACCAAGCATCTCCCACTGTCCATGTCGGACCAGACACTGGAGGTACTGTAATGGGTGAGCCAATGTCCTTGCTCTCACAAACCTTAACGTTCACTCTGAACGATGAAACTAAATCCAAACTGAAGTATGTACTGAACCAAAAATGCCAACCCCATTCCTAATTGATTATTTCAATAAGTGGAAAACTGCAAAACATTAATAATAATATAAATAACAGTCTCTAACATTTATTGAATGTTTTTTCTGTTCCAAACACTATTCCAGACTTTATATGGATTACTTTATTTCTCACAACTGCCCAGTAAGATATATTGTTATAATGACTATTTTATAAACAAGGAAACCAGGGCACAGAAAGGTTAAATAATCTACTATATGGCAGATACAGTTCACACAATACAGTATTTGTAAAATGTGCCATACCTTTCGCCAAATAAGTCAATCTTTGGTAATGTGGACTGGGGCATTGATATTTTTATTACCTTTGAGAGCCTAAGAGAAAAATTACCAGGTGTACTCACAACTGCAATGAAAAGACCGCCCCCCCCCCCCCCCCCCCCCCCCCCCCGCCATTCCCGAAACCAGCCAGGGCATGCCAATCAAGTTCTGCTGAGCGTTCAAATTTAAATGTCAACCAATAACAGCTCTGTAACCTCAAAAAAATCCCTAACTTGTTTGTGCCTGTCTATAAAAGAAGCTGTAAGATCCTTGCTCAGGGCCTCTTAGCTTCACCGGCAACGAGTGCGCGGAGGACCGGGTTCGAACCTGCAATAAACGACCCTTGCTGCTTGGCTTTGACTCTGGACTCTGGTGGTTTGTTTTCGGGGGGTCTCTCGAATCGGGGCATATCATTTGGGGGCTCGTCCGGGATCCCCCCAAACCCACCAGACCCCAAGTCAACGGGTCGTCCCTGAGACCTATCGGTAAGTGAGCCGGCTCTGTCCGTTTCTGTTTGTTTGTTTCTGGCTCTCCCTCGTGGGATCTGTATCGGTGACTGACACGGCCCTGGCGGACGCGCTATAGGGCAGTCAGTCGGGTCCAGTAGGAGATGTCCACTGGCACCCGTCTGGGGCACCTTTTTGGGCCCATCGGAATTTTTCTGTTCGGGTGGCAGACACCCGAAACGCGCTAGCGATCTAAGTGTTGTGTTAAGTGTTGTGTTCTCTATTCTATAACCTTTAAGTGTTAAACTCCTTCTCTTTCACAGGTGACCTGGCCTGGCCCAGCCAGAAGTCCTCATAACTTTACTGTTTCTCCTTTTAATCCTTTCTTCCACCTCCAGGATACAGATGGGCCAATCTCAAAGCACTCTTCTTTCTCTCCTCGTTGCTAACTTCAGGGATGTTAGAACCAGAGGACAGAATTTGAGTTTAGACATCCGGCGGGGAAAATTAATAACCCTCTGCCGCTCCGTATGGCCAACCTTCGGCGTTGGATGGCCAACCAAAGGAACTTTCTGCCTCCCTATAATTGCTAAGGTGAAATCAAAGATTTTTCTACTGGGTCGCGAGGGACACCCGGATCAGATTCTCTACATTCTTGTATGGCGGAGTTTAGTGGAAAATCCACCTCCTTGGTTGGCCCCCTTCCTATCCTCGGGAACGTGTAAGGTCCTTGCCATGTGGCCTGCAGTTCCCCCCCAAAATCAAGGACGCCAGCCACGCCCTTGTATCCCATATTGCCCGATAGTCAGGACCTACTATCCCTAGACCCTCCACCCTATCATCCCCCTCCCCTCGCACCCCAGGCCCTGCCCGCAGCAGCCGCCCCACCAGTCGCCCCGCTAGTTGCCCCCCTAGGGGAACCGGGAGGACGGGAAGTGGCAGCTGCGCCGGAACCAGGAGGATGGGAGGCAGCAGCCGCGCCAGGCCCCATTGAAAATGAAATCAACCGCGAGGGGCCAGCCAGTTGAACCCATGGGCGCACCCAGCGTGAGCCAAACCCTCGCCTCCCCGACTCCACTGTGGCCCTACCCCTGCGGGAAACAGGACCCCCCGATGGAAAAGGCAACCCCCGACTCCAGTATTGGCCCTTTTCCACCAGTGACCTTTACAACTGGAAAACGCAGAACGCTGGATTCTCTGATAACCCTAAAGATCTAATAGCTCTTTTAGACAGTGTCATGTTCACCCACCAGCCCACCTGGGACGACTGTCAGCAGCTCCTCCGCAACCTGTTCACTACAGAGGAGCTAGAGAGGATCCAATTAGAAGCAAGAAAGCTGGTTCCCGGAGACGACGGTCGGCCGACATCTAACCCTGACCTCATTAATGCGGCTTTCCCCCTAACCAGACCTCCACAGGACGAATGGGACTACAACACAGCAGAAGGTAGGGGAAGGCTACTCATTTATCACCAGACTCTGATGGCGGGTCTCCGGGCTGCAGCTCGCAAGCCCACCAATTTGGCTAAGGTATATTCGGTCGTACAGGGAAAGGCAGAGAGTCCAGCTGCTTACTTACAGAGATTAATGGAAGCCTTTAGGCAGTTTACCCCCATGGATCCAGAAGTTGCTGAGAACCAGGCTGCTGTCGTTATGTCCTTTGTAAATCAAGAAGCTCCTGACATTAGAAAAAAAAAACTCCAAAGGCTAGAGTATTTAGAAGGTAAACAGATCCAGGATCTGCTCCGTATAGCACAACGGGTCTACAACAACAGGGACGCCCCAGAAGAGAGACAGATCAAGGCCACAAAGAAAATGACTAAAGTCCTGGCCGCTATAGTCCAGAAAGAACAGCCACCCCCAGAAGGCATTCAAACAACACGCCCTCCCAGGCAGCACTTAGATAAAGATCAATGCGCCTATTGTAAAGAAAAAGGCCATTGGATGCGAGAATGCCCCAAGAAGAAACAACCCCACCCCAGCCAAGGGCAATGGCAGCCTAAAATAGCCCCCATACTGTTTACCCAAGATACAGAATAGGGAGGACGGGGTTCGGATCCCCTCCCCGAACCTAGGGTAACATTGCAAGTGGAGGGGATCCTGGTCCAGTTCCTAGTTGATACCGGGGCACAGCACTCAGTTCTGGTCAAGCCCCATGGGAAAGTATCTGAAAAATCATCCTGGGTACAAGGGGCCACCAGAATAAAGAAGTACCTCTGGACAACTCAGAGGACTGTGCACTTAGGAACTGGGTAAGGTAACCCACTCCTTCTTGGTCATTCCCGACAGCCCCTCCCCCCTGTTGGGGAGGGATTTGCTTACCAAAATGGGGGCCCAAATTCATTTCCAACCTGGGGGATCGCCACCGGGGAGCAGGGGCGGGGCCGCGGCTTGCGCAGCATTGGGCAAAGCCACAGTGTCCCGTGGGCCCCCGCTGGGGCACGCATCCCCGGGGCGCAGCCCCGCGCACGACTTGGCCTTGGCCTCAGCCTCGGCGCGAGCCGCCCCGACAGGGCAAAGGGGGCCGGGAGGACTTGCAGGACCAACCATTATTGGATGCGGACGCCATCTGGTTCACCGATGGAAGCAGCCTCCTTCACCAGGGACAAAGGTATGCGGGGGTGGCCGTAACTTAAGAAACCGAGGTGGTTTGGGCAGAAGCCCTACCCCCCGGAACCTCAGCCCAGAAGGCTGAACTAATAGCCTTAACCCAGGCCCTAAAATTAGGAAGAGACCGCAAGCTAACCGTGTACACTGATAGCCGATATGCCTTTGCCACCGCTCATGTACATGGGGCGATATACAGAGAACAGGGGCTCCTCACAGCTGAAGGGAAAGACATCAGAAATAAAGAAGAGATTCTAGCCCTGCTAGCAGCCTTATGGGAACCCAAAAAGCTAGCAATTGTGCATTGCCCAGGACAAGAGAAGACAACCGACCCAGTTTCCCGGGGCAACAATTTGGCCGATCAGACTGCAAAAAAATATAGCTCGGCCCCCAGCGCAATTGCTGACCCTACAGCTGCCAGACCCCAGACCCCGGGAATTGCCCCCCAGCCCTGAGTATTCAGAAAGCGACATTCAATGGATGAGTAAACTTCCTATGACCCGAATCAAAGATGGCTGGTGGAGAGACTCCAAAAGCAGCATTATACTCCCAGATAAACTAGGATGGCAAGTTCTAGAGCGGATCCATCGCAGCACCCACTTAGGTTCCTGGCAAATGTTGGACTTACTGAGACAGACTGGACTAAAAATCAGAAATGTCTCTGATAAGGTCGATCAAGTAGTTACTAAATGTACAGTGTGCCAACTCAACAATGCGAGTAGCAATCCTCAGACAACAGGGGTAAGACAAAGAGGGAGCAGATTGGGACCTATTGGGAAGTAGATTTCACTGAGGTAAAACCAGGAAAATATATAAGTATTTGCTAGTTTTTGTAGATACCTTTTCAGGATGGACTGAAGCCTTTCCAACCAAGAATGAAACGGCGCAGATTGTAGCCAAAAAGATCCTAGAAGAAATCCTGCCCAGGTATGGTTTTCCAGTAATGATAGGGTCAGACAATGGACCTGCATTCGTCTCTAAGGTAAGTCAGGGACTGGCTTCCATACTTGGGGCTGATTGGAAATTACATTGTGCATACTGACCCCAAAGCTCAGGACAGGTAGAGAGAATGAACAGAACCTTAAAGGAGACCCTAACCAAATTGACCATGGAGACTGGTGCTAATTGGGTGGTCCTTCTCCCCTACGCTCTGTTCAGGGTGCGTAATTCCCCATACGCATAGGGACTCACACCCTATGAAATAATACATGGTAGACCACCCCCCATCATCCCTAACCTAAAAGATAACCTTATCAAAGCTGAGAACGATAATAGTCTTGAATTCTTGTTCTCCCTACAAGACTTGCAGAGGGTCCATGAAGATGTATGGCCCAAATTAAAGGAACTCTATGAGACTGGACCCCCGCCTATTCCACATCAATTCCGGCCAGGGGATTGGGTCCTCGTCAAACGTCATCAGCAGGGAACTCTGGAGCCCAGGTGGAAAGGACCCTTCCAGGTCATCCTGACAATGCCTACTGCCATCAAAGTAGACGGAATTGCCACCTGGATCCATTTCGCCCACACCAAACCAGTGGACCCGTTCTCAGACCTCATCGGACCTTCAAAGGCAACCTGGACTGTTGATCGGACTAAGGACAATCCTTTAAAATTGACCCTACGCCGCCAACGGACTGAGCCGCAACTATAGTACTTGCCCTTCTCTTGATTGTTCTGCAAATTCTGTCTGTAAATCCAAACCCCCACAACCCCTATAATTTGACATGGGAAATTACTAATTTAGAGACTCATGAAGTCTACAACAAAACCCTAGGAACTGCCCCATTAAATACCTGGTGGCCAGATTTATATTTTAATTTAGAAAAAAATAGTCCATTAGAAGAAATGGGAGGAAGTAAATGGAGGCAACTGCAAAGGAGGGTATCAATAAGTAGAAATGGATTTTATGCATGTCCAGGATTTAGGAAGGGGGCAATGAGGCACACATGTGGAGGGTTTGAAAAATTCTATTGCGCAGCCTGGAGTTGTGTCACCTCCAATGATGGGGAATGGAAGTGGGAAGTAAAACCCCAATTTATTGAAATGTCCTATGTCCAACCATGGACCCGCACCCAGGTATGATGAAAACTGTAACCTTATTCGTGTAAGATTTACAGAGGAGGGGAAAAAGGACAGGCGGTGGGTCTCAGGACTCACTTGGGGACTCTACTTATATCAATATCCCCTCTTTGGGACTGCCATTCAAATAAAATTAAAAGTCTCCCCTCTTGTACAACTGGTGGGGCCAAATCAGGTATCAGGAAAAAAAAAAAAAAAGAGACAAGCCTATCCCCAGGCAGATCCCCACTACTCCCTCCAGCAGGACCCCTGTCCTTATCCCAGGAGTAAAAGCACAAGCTGTCCAAAAAAAAATCAGAACTCAGAAGGTATAGACTCCCTATGGAAATTGCTAACAGCAGCGTATGAGGCCTTAAACCGATCGGACCCTGAGGCAACAAGGGCCTGCTGGCTATGTTATGATATAAAACCCCCCTTCTACGAAGCCATAGGTCTAGCTGCCCCTTTTTCACAGTCAGGAGAAGAGTCGCCAGCAGCTTGCAAGTGGAATCGAAAGGGCCCCGGCCTCACACTACAAGCGGTCACTGGCAATGGGACTTGTATAGGAAAGGCCCCCTCTAGCCATATCCAGCTCTGTGCCCAGACTAGTCACCCTATAGGTGAATCTAAATGGATAATTCCAGCTCCTGACAGTTGGTGGATTTGTTCTAAGACAGGGCTCACCCCATGTGTTAGCAGGGATGTTTTTAATTTGTCACCTGAATATTGTATCATGGTATTAATATTTCCAAAGGTTATTTAACACCGAGAAAATGTTGTATATAATCTGTGGACAGAAGGGACGGAAGCAAGAGAGTCAATAAGAACAAAACGGGAACCCTTTACGACCATAACCTTGGCCACCTTATTTGGCCTCGGTGCCATAGGGGCAGGAACAGGGATCTCATCTCTAGCCATCCAGCACCAAGGGTTCAATAGCCTAAGGGCAGCCATTGATGAGGATATAGCCAGACTTGAGGACTCAATCTCGCACCTCGAAAAATCTCTGACCTCCCTTTCTGAAGTGGTCCTACAGAACCGAAGGGGGCTAGATCTAGTCTTCCTCCAACAGGGAGGTTTATGTGCAGCCTTAAGAGAAGAATGTTGTTTTTATGCTGACCACACCGGAGTAGTCCGAGAGTCCATGGCTAAAGTTAGAGAAGGCCTGGCCAAACGGAAGCGTGAACGAGAACAACAACAAGGCTGGTTTGAGTCTTGGTTCAATCAGTCCCCATGGCTAGCCACCCTGCTTTCTGCTCTAGCTGGGCCCCTTATACTCCTCCTTCTCCTCCTCACCCTCGGGCCTTATATTATTAATAAACTAGTTGCCTTTATCAAAGACCGAGTTAACACCATCCAACTGATGGTCCTTAGGACCCAATACCAACCCGTCATTACCGAAACATTTGAGTCAGACACATAAGATCCAAGATTGGCTCTTAAGGCACCAAAGAGAGGGGGGAATGAGAGACTAAGAGAAAAATTACCAGGTGTACTCACAACTGCAAAGAAAAGACCCCCCCCCCCCCCCCCCCCGCCATTCCCGAAACCAGCCAGGGCGTGCCAATCAAGTTCTGCTGAGCGTTCAAATTTAAATGTCAACCAATAACAGCTCTGTAACCTCAAAAAAATCCCTAACTTGTTTGTGCCTGTCTATAAAAGAAGCTGTAAGATCCTTGCTCAGGGCCTCTTAGCTTCACCGGCAACGAGTGCACGGAGGACCGGGTTCGAACCTGCAATAAACAACCCTTGCCGCTTGGCTTTGACTCTGGACTCTGGTGGTTTGTTTTTGGGGGGGGTCTCTCGAATCGGGGCATATCACCTTCAAAATGATTCTAATGTGCAACCCAAATTAAGGTCTACAGTACTTCCCAAATCCCTTTCCCTCCCATCCTAAAGGCTAATAAGCTATTGTTCTTTAAACATGCTGATCTCTCTAATGAAGAAGAAAAGCTGCTCTGTTCATTAATTCTTTTATTTTCCAGTATCAGATATGGGTGTGAACAATGAGCTCATAGTTAGGAGAACCAGCGTTTTCTTCCCTCTGCCATGATGAGGTAAGGATTTGTCTGTGGGCAAGCCACTTCTGCCTCTTAAGAATCTAGTTACCTCTTTTCTATACACTTGATATGAGCTTTTTGAAAGTGCAAATTTATGGACTGTACCCTTTGATATTCTGCTCTATCAGTCAGTCCAGGCAAGATTAAATGGGGGAAAGTGTTTCAGGTAAAAACAAGCAAACAAAAAACAAGTATACAAAATCTCAAACGATTTAATACAAAGAAAAAAAAAAAGTGAAACCTTCCCCTACCTGTCAAAACTGTAGGACTTTTGGTGTGAATGGTGGGTGCAGTGAGTTAAAATAATGGTGAGATTGGTGGGTAAGACTTCATTGAAAGTGAAAAATAACAGGAAATGGCAATTACTACAGTCCACCCTTCCTGTGTCTTTTGTTAAAGATCAGCTACTCATCCTGGGAGGCAGGCTGTCATGGTGATGGAAGGCAAATGGGCATGACAGAGGAATAATGGGCAAAGAGATTATTTATAACATCTTTCTGAATGTCTTTCCTGGGCCAGGCATGGGATATTGTATTACCTGTCTATCCTCTCATGAGGCAAAGATGTTTCTAAACATCAGTAAAGTCTCCCAAGAGACCAGCCTCTGTCTTTTCTAAATTAATCTGGCATCTTGAAAGGCTACAACTATAGGTTGAGCACTAAAAGAACCGGTGATACCTAAGTTGCCTTTAAAGGCAAGGACAAGTTAATGAGGCAGATCAGAGAGTATTTCAGGTAAAACAAAACAAAACAACACAACAACAACAACAACAAAAACCCACACATCTCATGCTCAAAAAACATGGCAGCACAGGAAATGATGGTATATGCTGGAAATCACATGTAATTCTATATGGTGGGGTGGGTCAGAATGATGTGAGAAACAAAGGCAAATGACAAATTGAATCTCCTTACTGTCTACAGCCCATGGACAAGTCCTTGAAACTGGCAGAGTGACTGACATTTTGCTAAGGGCAAAAGCAATCTTACCTTAATATTATCCCAACCTCCAGGATCCTGTAAGTCTACTTTAACATATAAAAATTCCTTTGGAAGGGCGCCTGGGTGGCTCAGTCAGTTAAGCGTCTGACTTCAGCTCAGGTCATGATCTCACAGTTCATGAGTTCAAGCCCCACATTGGGTTCTGTACTGACAGCTTAGAACCTGGAGCCTGCTTCAAATTTTATGTCTCCCTCTCTCTCTGCTCCTCCCCTGCTCATGCTCTGTCTCTGTCTCAAAAATAAATAAAAACATTACAAAAAATTGAAAAAAATTCCTTTGGAAACTTCTTTTATCTCAGCACCCCCACCCCCACCCATCCCAAGATATATGTTAGCAATCATACTCCAAGCTTATGGCCCACTGTTACACATCTGACGAGTTTCACAACTGAGTTTTTACTAAGCAGTAATAAATGACCTTTCTCAACAGCAGCTAGCCCCTCAAGGTCCTGGAGGCCTTGCTTCCAAAATTCCTTACAGATTTACACTGTCCCTAACCCCCTCCCAACCTGAAGGATTATAATCAGTCGCTTGCCACAAACCTAGTGCAGCTCTTTCTGCCCACAGGTCCTGTTTCTGTGCTTTAATAAAACCACCTTTTTGCACCAAAGACATCTCAAGAATTCTTCCTTGGCTGTCAGCTCTGGACACCCTCCCCCACCCATCCGCGACAAACACAACTCCAAAACCGCATCAAGACAATACAGATCCCATACACTATGTTTAAAAAAATGTAGTCTGTGTCCTGAAAAGCACTACTGAGTTGATTTGCTCATGATCACTCATCAAGTTGAGAGCAGAATATTTACAGGATTATTTGGAACCCCTGATTCTGAAGTTAGGAACACAAGTTTGTGTGGATATAGAAAATATACAGATGGAAAAACATCTGTATGTAACACTCAAATTTCAATCTCTGTCTGAGTCATTAATTTTGGCTTGCATTTTCTAAAGAGTAAACATCACTCACATAGATCTTTAACTTTCAGTCATTATCACATTTTAACCCCCTTTGAAATTGAAATATGTATGTAAATTCCCTGAGGGTTTTTTTTTCTTTTTCTTTTTCTTTTTTTTCTTTTCTCATTGCAAATACTGTGACCTCTCCTCTGCTGTTCTTGAGGGATTCAAGCAGCTAATATTCCCTTCATTTGGTCCCTTACTAAGTCCTCAAAACTTCAATAATATTGCCAAGAATTGCCATAACTCATAACCTCATTGCCATTAAGTCACTGTAAAGCTCACTCTTTAAATACCAGACACATGGGGCGCCTGGGTGGCTCAGTCGGTTGAGCGTCCGACTTCGGCTCAAGTCAGATCTTGCGGTCTGTGAGTTCAAGCCCCGCATCAGGCTCGTGCTGACAGCTCAGAGCCTGGAGCCTGTTTCAGATTCTGTGTCTCCCTCTCTCTCTCTGACCCTTCCCCGTTCATGCTGTCTCTCCCTGTCTCAAAAATAAACGTTAAAAAAAAAAATTTTAAATACCAGACACATAAGGCATTTTGAAAGCCACTGGCATAGGCAAGGTAAAAATTACCCCAAATCTAACATTAGCCAAACAATAACGTTAGAAAATATAATACCAGGTTTTCACATTCTGATAAATTTGCTGTTAAAGATTTATCAACACTGTCCTAAATGAGACTATATCAAACTAAAATGCTTCGGCACAGCAAAGGAAATCATCACCGAAATGAAAAGGTAACCTACTAAATAAGAGAAAATATTTGCAAATTGTGTAACTGATAAGGGGTTAAATACCTAAAATAGATAAAGAACTCATACAACTCAATAACAGAAAAAAATACCTGACTGGAAAAATGGGCAGATTTGAATGGATATTTTTTCAAAGAAGATACACAGATGGCCAACATCTACGTGAAACAATGCTCAACATCAGTAATCATTAGGGGAATGAAAATTAAAACCACAATGAGATATCACCGCACACTTGTTAGAATAGCTATTATCAAAAGGACAGGAAATAACAAGTGTTCAACGAAGATGTGGAGAAAAGGTGCAGGGTCGGCAAAATGGGTGAAGGGGATCAAAAGTTACAAATTTCTAGTTATAAAATAAGTAAGTCACAGAGATGTAATGTACAGCAAGGTGACTATAGTTAATAATACTGTATTGCATACTTGAAAGTTACTATGAGCAACTTAAATAAGTCCTAACGTAACATAAATCCTACAAGTTATCACAAGAAAAAAAAGATTGTAATTATGTGTGGTGAGAGATACTAGCTAGACTTACTGTGATGATCGCTTTGCAACATATACAAATATTGAATCATTTTACTGTACACCTGAAATGATTTAATGTTATATCAAATTACATCTCAAAAAAAGTTTCAAGCTTTGGTATCCATAAGAATCTCCTAAGGGATCACTTTTAAAAAATCGCTCAAAATCTAATTTTAGCCAAACAATAACATTAGAAAATGTAACACCCAGTTTTCACACCTAGATGAATTTACTATTATGGATTTATCAACACTGTCACTTTTTACTCTGGGATTTTTTATGGCATTTTTTTCCTTTGCTTTTTCATCTCTCTTTTTTCAGCAATTTTGACTTGTTCCTCATTATTGCTTTTATTTCAGGTGTTTGCTACCAGTTTCTCACATTCACCCATGCATTTTTCAATCCCTCACTCATTAAATAAACTTTCTTAAACATCCACTACATATGACAAAGTTACAACAAATTGCTACATTATATTCACTTGGCATCATTCCTAGGCAGTCAATATCTGAAATGGGGTAAAATATTTCAAAGGGGTATGCATGTTGAGTTGTAGGGGCATAAAGCTATAAAGACCAACTGTGTCAAAAGAGACAAGAGGTAAAATCTGGTACCAGCATGGATGGTAGTATGGATTATTGTAATTCTAAAAAAATCTAGAAATTCAGGCTACAAGATTCAGAACTCTTATTTGAGAAAATGAATAATCAACTTTCAGGGATCTTTGCAGTAAGAAGATAAGATCTAAGCTGGAGGTCTGAACAATATACATAAGGTATCAGCAGCAAGACCTGCCATTTATAATGAGCCCCAAACCATACACACATCCTGTCTGGAGATGAGTTTCTCCCATGACAGTCACATGAACCAACAGGTGACATTAAGTGTAGCATGAGAAGTAGGCAACTGAGAAGCTGCTGACTTAAAGGCTTCTGCTGCACGAATCAGTTACCAGTTGAGCTGTTCTTAGGAGCAGCAATGAATTTATAAGGATCTAGACAAAAGAGTTTTGCAGAATTCTGGAGAAGGTCAGGGTATTTGGGGATAGGGGTAAAACAAAGAAAAAGAAGACATAATGACCAATCAGTTCCCTGGTTGTTTTCACCATATCCAAAGGCCCTTTGTCAAGGTTGGGGACCAAAGAAGGTGGCTAGCTGCAAATACCATCATTTGACACACAGGTTCAGGAACCCCTCAACTGATGCACCTTCTTCTCTGAACCCAACGTTCAAATGTCCTGTGCTCACCTTAGGTTTTTAACAACGTACTTTGTATGATCCAAGGAATGAACACTCAAATGACAATTTACTCTCTTCAGATCAAAAGCAATAGTATCATACAACAAACACATTTATAGTCAGGGAAAGAATTAGATAACTGAATTCCTGCTTGGTACTTTGTTAGTACTAGTTAAATATGCCTTTATTTTCACTATTTTTCATCTGTCACAAGGTGGGAATTTATTTCCTCTCATTAAAAGTTTTCTGGAATGGACTATTGATAGACATCACGAACTCCTAGCCTCAATTTTACCACCATCTCTAGCTCTGTGTTGTCTGGTTTTAGGATACTGGAAAGGTAAAAAAAAAAAAAAAAAAAAAAAAATCATAATCCATTATTTGTGTCTCCTGCTTCACAGTTCTGAGACACTTCTCATTCTCTGTGATCAGAGATGAACCCTAGGGTCACCCCTCAGCCAACTAATGATATTATCATCTTGCCAAAACAAAACAAAAACATTTATACCTTCAAAACTTTACATTAGCTTCTCCCTCACTCAGCAATGATTTTTTTCCCTTTTAGAATTTTTTTTTAACACTTATTTATTTTTGAGACAGAGACAGAGCGTGACCGGGGGGAGGGTCAGAGAGAGAGAGAGGGAGACACAGAATCTGAAACAGGCTCCAGGTTCTGAGCTGTCAGCACAGAGCCCGACGTGAGGCTTGAACTCACAAACCGCGAGATCATGACCTGAGTCAAAGTCGGACGTTTAACCAACTGAGCCACCCAGGTGCTCCCCCTTTTAGAATTTTTAGAGTAAGGAAAATATGAACCTTCTGATACGCCCAGGAAGATTGCACACTTGGTCCACTGTGTACTTGTGGATACCTTTAACAGGTACAGACAGACTCTTGTCACTTTCTCATTGACTTTGAGCTTCTTAAGGGCAGCCATTGGACTTAAAAATCTTTGTGTTCCTAGTCATGAACTTACTTACACATAATATAGGAGAAGCCCCCCCCCCCACCAAGATGTTGCTGAATAAATGAGACAATTGAGTGGGTTTGTGAAGTCAACCAACTTCTTCCTGAATTAAACCTGGACCAAAACTTCTCAGAATTCTCTACTACAGCCCAGAAAAAACAAACACACAAACAAAAACACTGTTTAAGATAAATATTATTGTGACCAAATATGTTTCTTTTAAATTCTATTTAAAGAATCTAACACTTTTACCTCCTTTGTTAATGTGAAACATTTTAACACATTATAAGAAACCTTAAAATATTGCATGTAACTAAATTTGCAGAAACTGACACCATAGGAGAAACATCCCATTTCCTCAGGCAGAGGGACAGACTGTGGGATAGTTTATGAGTTTATGTCAGGCTCTAGGCATAAACTTCCTGGGTGTGATCCTCAACTCTGCCATATAATTAGTAAATGAGACCATGAATAAATGATGCTGTCTGAGTATGCACTAATTTCTTCATCTGCAAAGTGGCATTAAGTTCATTAGATGAATATAGCATCTAGTGCAAAGGATTCCTGTGGGAATAAATAAAGTAAAGCTAGGGAAACAGCACAAAGCCAGGCACACAGCTTTAGGTATTATTAATATTCCAAGCATGGGGTAGCATGAGAACATTTACATCATATGAATTATTTCCCACATTAAGTATAAGAGAAAGTCCCAGCAATCCATTTATAGCATGTGCTATTTTTGCAGACACTTCTTTAATAACTGATGGTGCTGTTTAGGACAGCTGCTGTCAGAACCAAGGGCTTTTAGCTGCCCTCTTTCCTACCCATTTTCTATCTGATATACTAACCCGATACATTCTCCACCTAGCAGTAAGAGAGTTGATAGATCAACAATGCTTTTGTTGACTAATTTTCCGTATTAGTTTCCTCACGAAAGAAACACAGAAATCGACTGAAATGAATTTGTTAAGGAGACTAAGACAGAGTGTCTATGGGAAACTGTCAGCCGCATAAACAGAGGTAACCTCCCTGGGATGGGGAGTATAGTGATCCTCACGAACATGGAAGTCTCCAAATTTTGTTCTTCATGGCAGTGTGATCTGGGAAAAGGATATTTCTGGGTGTCAGGAGACCCGCATATTTACCTTGGGTGTTTTATGGTTTAGTAGGGAGGAGTGTATGTGGAACACCCCAGATGGTGGTCCTGGTTTCCTGCCTGCCATTTAGGATAAGCTCAATACGTGGTAACTGAATGAATGAACCACGGCAAGACCTTTAATACTGACATATCTGCATCTGAAAAGAGGAGAAGTAATCGCACCAAATTTGTAATGCAATGGTGGTAACTTCATAAAGTAAGTTTCAGAAACACGGGGGCTATCTAAGCATTTAAATGTCTTATTTTTCTCCAGCATCCTGGCGTATATGTAACACGTTTCATGTACCAGAGTTTATTTTATAGAAAACATTTTTAAAAACGTTTTCATGGGTTGGAAGGAGGTAGAGAGCCCAGGTACCATAAATTCAAGCCAACCTTCAGCCCTTTCTAGACAGACTAGGTTTGAAAGGCAAATTTGACCTCAAATCTAATAAAACATGTCTATCTGGTGGCAGACCTTATTATGACCCATCCCAGTACAGCCATCATTCATAAACCAACACCCAAACCTTATCCTTCTCATCCTTATTTCTATAAGAAAGATATGTACAGAAACCTACAAGTGGTACCTGCACCAGCGTTAATTACTGTGTTTTTAGCATAATCATGATGATAGTATCAAAGAAAGCAAGTTAATATTGAACAATCACTGACTCCACACCAGAGGCTATTGTCTGCTGTTGTGGTCATCTGGGATGTCTGCCTTTCTGACACCAACCACCCCTTCCTCTTCCTCCCTCCGTGAGGGCGGTCTAGGCTGTCCCTGCTTTCTGACCATAGAAGTGGACATTTGATCTAGATCTAATCTGCATACTTCCATCCTCCGGGGAAGTTAGGGCTGGAGATGTTCCTAGAGACAATGAGAATAAGAAATTTCTCTTTTCCTTCAATCTAACAAGTGGGAGAGTATCAGCCTCACTTGAAAACATGCCTTCCTGCATATCACAGGGAGAACCTACCTGGAGATGAAACAAAGGAAACGAGAACCGAGAGAGAGAAGAGATTTTTGATTCCATCCTGGGAGCTCCAGGAACTAGCCATATGTGAGGTCAATTAATCAGGGCTGTTTCGGTGCCTGCGTGGCTCAGTCGGTTGAGCGTTGGACTTCGGCTCGGGTCACGATCTTGCGGTTTGTGAGTTCGAGCCCCATGTCGGGCTCTGTGCTGACGGCTCAGAGCCTGAAGCCTGCTTCAGATTCTGTGTCTCTCCATCTCTCAGCCCCTCCCCTGCTTATGCTCTGTGTCTTATGTCTCTTAATAACAAATAAACGTTAATTTTTTTTTTAAATCAGGGATGTTTAAGTTATGTGAGCCAATAAATCTCCATCTTTATTTAAGTCTCTTTAAACTCAGTTTCTATTATTTACAACCTAAAGTTCAAAATGCCTACCCCCATTTTTTCCAATCAAGAATGAACACGGAAGGGAAGCCTGGCTGGCTTAGTTGGTAGAGTATGCAACTTTTGATCTCAGGGGTTGTAAGTTCGAGCTCCACATTAGGTGCAGAGATTACTGAAAAAAAAAAAATTAAAAAAAAAAAGAATCATCACAGAAGCAATAGGACTTTATTATTCTTTAGATTTAACATTTCTACTATATTCTCATAAAGGCAGATTCCAGATAGTCATACTGTATTTGTACCAAAGCATGTAATCCAGACTCCCTTCTGAATATTGTACTATGGGTACTTGGGCTGATGGACCAGGTTCTCAAGATTGTCCTTCTTCCCTCTCAACATATATCCATCACCAATAATCTGAAAACCTCAATCTCTAGTTTGGGAGGTGAATGTCTATAAAGAAAACTAACTTAAAATTCTGCAGTAAAATAAAATGTGAATATGTGATGTTCCCAAAACATAAGCCTTATATTGAATCGCCAAATGTGGTTGCATTCTACAAAATGAGGTCTGGAACCATAGAACAATGATTTGGTTTATGCTCTGGAACTAAAGCTGCAGATTTTAGCAAGTCACTTTACTTCCCTCATCCTCTGTTTTCTCCCTTACGAAAAAGGAGTAAGAGTGACAGGACTTTGCATCAGAGGAGTAAGAGTCTTGGTGAAGAGCAGCTAGAACACTAAAAAATGCCTGACAGCCCCTTAGGCATCATGTAAGAGGTATAAAACACTGTTATCTCTAGACCTCGCTGCCCATTTCACAGAGGAGGGTGAGAAGATCTAGCTAGGCTCACTGAAGTAGCCACAGAGATGGCCAGAGTTTCTCTGGGGTTTCCTCTTTATTATGTTTTAATGCAGATTCACTAACTCAATCCACCACAATCTTTATTTCTTCTCTTTCTTCTCTCAGCAATATCACCGTCCGAGAGCTACCTGAGAGTTGTTTAAAATGAAATGTCCTAGTGTCTTTTCTCAAATATTTTGATTTTGAATCTGAGATCAGGCTGAGAAATCTGAATTTACAATAGCCATGCCTGGAATTACTGATCCTGGGGGTCAGAGACTCACACTTGGAGAAACATTTGAGTCTAACCTGTGTTATGAGATCAAAAAACGTAATTTCCATTTTCCCGCAGTTGTCCCATTTGTCAAGTGTTTAGGTTTAAAACTGAAATGTTCTGTCCTACATGTGCTACAAAGGTCTCTGGGAAGGTGTTGAGGTGAAATCTCCCCATAGTACATATTACTAATGGAAATTCCAGAAATAGTGCTTATACTTTGGGAAACATATGAGGTAGCATTATCATTCCCCTTATGTGGCTAATGTTAGAGTCAAAAGAAGGTAAGGTGAAAAGTGTGTAGCATTTGCCTGACTAATATTATGATTTAGAATGACCGATTCTTGCTAAATGTTGTGTACTGCACAGGGCTGGGCATGTGGACAATAAATTAATATGCTACAAAGCAAGAAGGCTCCTAAATGAATGACTATCTGTGTTGTTTAAGGAAAAAGCCTCAAACATTGATTATAAATACTCATATTTCCCTTCATATGTTTAGTGAATGCTGCTTTTCTTTTAAAATCAGATATGTAGGAAGCAAAGCAATTCTTCAACCTACTAGTTAAACAAAACTATCATTGTGTTTATGTAGAATTGAAAGGGACCTCCATCAAAATATTCTAACAGAATTTTCCTGGTATTTTACTGAAATATTTTTGGAAGACTGGAGAGATGAGTGGAATGTTTCAAGTTTCCATACAAGTTTTTCACCTGAAAGCATTCTGGTTTAAATCCAACCTGGGAAGCAGAATGGGGCCATGGAGGTAATCTACCCTGACACTTTGGCTTTACTGTTAAAGATTCAGAAGTCCTGTAAACTCAGAGATGGATGGACAGATACCAAATAGATTAGAAATAGCATTAGATTAAATCCAGAACTTTCTTTCTCCTCAGCTAGTTTTTCCCATTATATACACAGTACCTTTCAAAGAGGAAACAGAAGAAAGCACCCATTTCTTGGAGGCCAAGAACTTGCATTCAATACTGTATCTTTTGAAATCATAGATGAGTTTCTTGGTTGAGCAAACTAGGTTAATACTGCTTTATCTTGTGACAGTGGTTATATTTTTCATAGACAAATTATCACCTTGTGAGTTTCATTAGTTATCAATGAAAATAAAATACTGCTTCACATTTGTATAAGGTTGTAAAGCATTTTCTCCTTTGCTTTTTGTAAGATAATCTGCTGAAAGTAGATTGTGAGGAGTCCCCTCAGCTCATATGACTAAAACTCAGAGAGGCAAAGTGTCTTGGCTGGGCTCCCCTGTGATGCCTATAGACCCATAACCCCTGGGATGGTGCTCTTTCCACTCTCACACAACTGCTTCTGAAAATTATGGACCTTTCATTGAGTAGCCTGTTTCACATGTCTAACTACCTCCAACTATGAGTCCTTTCTATGAAGGTTCAGATGGCAATGTATCTTAAATCAGTATTTTTCTCAGTGTTATTCAAGGAGTTTTGCAAAATCACAAATGCATAGATCTGACCAAAAGATCCTGTAATATGTAAGCGAAGGCAATTTTTGCTTTTCTGGAAGAGTTTTGACAAAGGTCAGCTGATCAGGGGAATAACAATATGCCCTTGGCTTGCTGAGATTTCCTCCATTTGTATCAACAAGTAAGAACCAGGCTGACCACGTTAGTCGCATATAAATTAGGCACAACTCTGATTCATCACCCCTGGCCTGTTTGACCTACAGTCAGATGTTCATAACCTGTATCTTACCCAACCAAAGACTCTGAAATCTGAGGCTTTAGCCTCATAACAGCGGATTTTCCTCGAAGATTTATCATACCTACTCTTCAGGCCCCTGCCAGAATGACTAACCCCTTTGTTTTAGTATTACACAAAGACCACAGATATAAAGGGAAAATCTCTTTATTTTTCTTCTGTCCAGAATCATTGGCTATTAAAAAGATAAACTCAATTTTGTCCCAGTCTTGTAAAAGTGGTTGGAGATTATAATACATTCTTTGGAATGAAAAATGAACTTTGAGTCCAGATTTATACACACCGTTAGCTGATGAGGATGGAAACACCTCCCACATAAATACCATGCTCCTTCGCATTAAACTTCAGATACAGAGAGGCAAAAGAGTTTAAGACACAACCAAAGCAAAAGTTGCACTTTCAGGAAAATCAAGAGAAGTAGGAGAAACAGAGCAGACAGCAAAAGAATAGGAAAGTGAAATGGACACAGATATGAAAAAACTGAACCTGTTCTCACTTCTCTGGAACCTGTCCTACCAAATGGGAATGATATTATTTTTCACATCATCAGGCAAGATTTAATGCATATCTACTTAGCTGTTTCATTAAGACAAAGAAATATTGGTCGCATTGTCTTTATGTAATGTTGATTAGCCCTTCCTTTCTGAAATCTAAGTACGTAGAAAACTGGTAACAAAGTCTCTTAGGAGGCATTATGGAAGGCACTGATTAATATTTGCTGCCATGTAGTCAATGCTGATTATTCATCATGCTCACCTTCTAAATGAGCACTCAAGTAGATACACACGCCTCAGCGAGCCTTCTGGGTATTAGATGATGGGTAATAGGACTTGTTCAAGCACAGGATTTCTCATGAGGAAGAAGTTAGTTTGTTTTTAGAAACATGAGGGTCCTGTTTGCACCTGCCAGCAATGCCTGCTATTTGTTAGGCACTAACTAATAATATTTGGCTTACACATGATTTCGGAGCAGACAGCATTTTCTGACTTGAATGTAAGATGAAATAAAGATTTCTGGGTTCAAAGCAAAGTACCACCATTTATCAGCTGGGTGACTCTGTAGAAGTCATTTAATTTTTTTGAGCTTCACATTTATTCTTTAAAATCAGTAACATGCAGAGAATCACCACTTCATAGGGTTCCTAAGAGGTTGACTTGAGATAGAAAACGTAAAGCCCATAGCACTGTGCCTGACCCATTAAAGACCTCAGCAAAACTTAACTACTGTGCTATACTTTTTGATTATTATAAGGTCAACATTCTGCTTCAACAGAAGTTTCAGTACAAATAGAAATAATGGCATGTGAGATGGCCTCATCAAAACTGATCACTACAAACACTTTAGATAGTGATTATTGGCCTTTTCTGCACATAGGAATCAATCAGAGGTTTTTGTTTTTTGTTTTTTTTTCAAGTCCCAGTGGTTTAGTGTGCCCACCAAGTGAAATAAATGAGAGTCTCTGTTGAGACCTAGATATCAATATTTTTTAAAGCTATTATTTGTAGGGAATCATTCAAATTGGCAGTTGAGGGTGGAAATGACTTGTTAAAAATATTATAGACCATGTAGCGTAGACCAGAGGCAGGCCTTATGGAATATTATTTCTCCACAGCTTCTGGTACATCCCTTTCTATGAATTGGTTTCCCTGAAGGGTAGTAAGGGTCAGTAGGAATCTTTTCACTCCATCCACAGATCCCAATGATCTTTAAACATTTATGGCAAGATATTTCTTTCTCATAGAAATCTTAAGGCGAGAAAATAATACTCTAATAGGATAAAAGTATTTTATATATTATATTTTATTATTATATTGTTAAAAACCTTGGGAATCTCTTAATAAACAAAAAATTTGAATTTTGGTGTTCAGATAAAAACTGTTGTCTCTCTGGGACTCGGTGTCCCAATTTTTGCTGTGTTTTGTTTTCACAGTGTAAGACCAAACAAATTCTGATTAACAAATACTCCCTGGAAAAGGTATATTTTTCTTATATTTTTTTAAGAACTCATTTGCAATCATAGGATATTCTTCAATTACTTGAATTAGATGATGAAAGGGTAGCAATATTTGGGGTTTATTGTTTCAAATATGTCTACTAAAAACATCTACCACATTTCATTTCATAAATATAAGTTATGTAAGAAGTACTAAAATTTAAAATAAGTACTTAAAGTCTGCAGAATACAATCTGACATGTACTGACAAGAACACTTTTGATTCATAGATAATATGCCTGAGTTTTGCATAAGATTTTAAGGAAATGTAATGCCCATGAACTGTATAATTTTGTGTGAGTAGATATGCAATTTTGAAGTAAGTAGATATGCAGAAGTCTGATATTGCAAAGATTAACAAAAAGTCTCTATAACTTCTCCAGTCAATGTATAAACTTAATAAATAAATAAAATCTCAAAAATATGCTTTGAGATGGCAAAGCAGCATTATTCTGAACCTTGCACAGACTTACACAAGTTAAGGCAGTAGGGGTCTCGAGTCTTTTAAAAGTTATGATACGACTATTACATGTTTAATTACTAAGAATAAATTTGATTTGATGAGATGTTCAATAATCCCAGAAATATTCCAGCAGAATTTCAGAGACATTTATTGCAAAAATTACTAAAATAATCACCTGCTTATCCCAAACAATGTTTGCAAGCTAGTGGGCTATAATTCTCACTTAGGTCCTTATAAATTCCTCATAACCACCCTTTCAGGCAGGTATAAATTTTATTCCTGAGAGGTCTGGGTTAATTCATATAAGACTGACACCATGCAAGCTGGCCATCACCAGAAAGAACCTATCTTATTTATGGCCAAACAGGAAAACACTTGAAGGTCAGTGGATAGGCTAGCTGGCACTGTTTACATTCTGCCCCACTTGTGGGTGACTCTTTAATCAGAGTCAAGTTGGACTCACTTAAATCTCCTCTGTTTTGGACTCCCATCTGCTCTTCTCCCACCAACCTACTTTCTCCTAGAGGTCCAGTCCAGTTTCATCCCTTTGCTGCCTTCTTTTTCTAAGATAAAAAGTTCTATTTCCTGGGATTACACCACCCTCAGGTTTACTTAAGACTGAGTCCTGTTTTTGCTTAAGATTCAGATTCTTTCTAATGGATCCTGAAATGAACCTGTTGACTGTTTTTCCCCAAACTCATCTCTTGAAGGGAGGGTTTTGAAAGCAACAACAAAACAACAGAAGTTACGCTTTTATAAAGTATACAACGCCATTGCTATTAGGCTTGGAATACAAAACAAATCATATACATAGTTGTCACTGTGTAAAACAAAACTGAAGACAAGCAAAAATAACTTAGGTCTTTGCTCCAGAAAATGAGACTTTCAACTGAGTAAAACAGTATCCTTTTCAAAATAGATAGCTGGCTTATCCAGTACTCACTTCAAGAGCCTCAACAGCCATCATGTCATAAACTCAGCCAAGTTCTGAGCAGTTCCTCATCTTGCAAGATCTGCTTTAAAAGTGCCCAGTGCAGATCCTAAAACCCCATAACCTCTGAAATCCCTCTCTGAGACTCAACTAATTCTCTGTCAACATGTATACGCTCAGCTCTGCTTGATCAGCAGGTTTTTCTGGTGGTCTTCTGGGGAATGGAAATTGATAACCAGACTCTAAAATATAAGACAAATAGAATAAAGAAAATGCTTTAAAGGGCATGCAGGCAATTCATAGAAGAGGAATCCCTCAGGACCTTTAAAGTCATGAAATATATTCAAAGGAAGAAGAGTGATTTCTAAATAATACAGAATGTAGATGAAAATTCCTTACAAAGAAGGAGATAAAACTTAGACCCTTTTGAAGGGCAGGATTTCCACAAGGTGAATCAGATGTGGACAATACAATGTAAGGGAAGACTTCAAGGCCAAGAAGGTTGGGATAACCTTAAGAAATAAAACTATGTAATGTGGTTGGTAGACTAACTAGTCTTGTGGGTCAAGTTCAACTCAAGCAAAGGCTGAACAAGTAGCTGAAGACCAGATCATGAAGGATCTGGAGCACTTTGCAGATGTGAATTAAGGATATAGTAGTCTTAGACGGGAACTGCATCCTCATGGTTGCTGATTAACTCTGATTAACAAGGAGTACTACTCCTCCTTGAGGGCAGGGATATTGCCATGAAGTGTACCCTCCATGTTCCAAGGTAGTGCCCTAGATATAGAGATTCAAAGCATCGATGGAAAAAGATAAATATAACAAATACCTATATTAGTGTCTTGTATTTATTTGTGTAAGGAATTTATTGCAGCTTTGTGAGTGAGGGAGGCAAGGCAAGTATGTTTTATTCTTTGATAAATGAACAAGTTATGATTCAAAGAAAGGGGAAGAAAATTACTGACCATTGGCAAGGCAGAAGAATGTACATTTATGTGTGTAAACTCAGCACGTGTGTGCTTATACATATATGTTTGTATATTTATGGACACATACATAACATACATACTTTTCTGTCTAGCACTCAAAACAACCCTGTAAGTCAGGTGGTGTTATTATGCCTTCAAAAACAAAGAATCTGACACTCTGGTTATCTGCTTACCCAACCCTTCCTGAAATGCAGGAACAACCCTAACTGCGAGCAGATCTTCCTTGACATGCCCTGGGCAGACATTGCCAGTTTTGCTGACTTTTTCATAACTTTAAACAGAAGAGCTCCTCCTACTGGGTACTGAGTTAAGACCCACAAATACTTGGGTCCCCACAGACAAATGTGCGTAACATTCACCTCACAAAACTGAAACTTGGGGTGTGTCTACACTCTTCCTAGGGAATTTAGGCAAGATTGTGACTTTTCAATTTTTTGCCAACAACTTCTTACAAAACATCGAATATCGGTTTCTTGAGAAGACAGCCAACTGTTAAATATATTCCATTTCTCATAAGGCTGGAAATAATTTACCTTCAATTGCATTGCAACATATTTCAAAATTAGATCTCTTTCAAAAGGGATGTGGGGGGGCACTCTTGTAAGAATTTCTAATCATAACAGCATCAAACATCATGCTTATGAAAAATGTTTAAGAGCTTAATCAGTAAATCCCATGGATTCTACCACCTCCTGCTTTGTCTTGCTCTCATTAACTATCAACAATTCTCTCTGCATCTTAAACTCTCCTCATAAATGTGTAGTGCTTGGCATATAGTAGATGAGTGAATGGTTGAGATCACGGGCAATTCTATATTTCAGTGACCTCAGGCCCATAACAGACAAAATATGTCAATTAATTAAAAGGCTGTATTATTCAGGGGCGCCTGGGTGGCTCAGTCGGTTAAGCATCCGACTTCAGCTCAGGTCATGATCTCACAGTCTGTGAGTTTGAGCCCCGCGTCGGGCTCTGTGCTGACAGCTCAGAGCCTGGAGCCTGCTTCAGATTCTATGTCTCCCTCTCTCTCTGCCCCTCCCCTGCTCATGCTCTGTCTCTGTCTCAAAAATAAATAAAAACATTAAAAAAATAAAAGGCTGTATTATTCAGAAGTGGTATTCTAAACTAGATTTTAAAAATACTACGATCTAAAAAAACAAGCTAAGCCATCAACTCAAGGTCGAGAATTAGTTTGTGACACCTGCTGAATACAGCCATCAGTAAAACTTCAGTGCAATTTTATGTAAAATCTACAAATTGGAATGTAGAGGAAGAGCAGTAAATCTGATTTTCATCTATTTTTAAAACCACTGTAAACTTTAGACCCACACAATAGCAAGAGACTTTCTATATCCAAGGCCATGTCTACTCATTGAAAGCAAATTAAACAATAGAGGAAAGTTGCTAGATATTTCTGGTTCTTCCTAATCCTCACACCTAAAATACAAAAATGATTGAGACAGAAGATACAGGGCCGGAAGCTACTAGAAAATCAGTTTCCCTTATGTCCTTCACTGGGATGGCAAGTCTTTGACCCTACCTTCCCTGAACAATTGTTAACTAGAGAAACGATTTCTTTCACCCCAACATTGCTACTGGGAACTGAATTAAGAATCAAGAATACTTTGGTTCTGTCATTGTGCCCACAATCTGATAGGCAATGAGAAATAGAGAGGCAGCACTGCTTCTCTTAGTTCAGGCTGCTATAACAAAGTATTATAGATGGGGCGGCTTAAACAACAGGCACTTATTTCTCAACTGCTGCAGAGACTACAAGTCCAAGCTCAAGTGTCAGCACATTTGGGTTCTTGTGAGCCCCCTTTCCCAGGTTGCAGACTGCTTACTTCTTGTCATGTCCTCACATAGCACAAGGACACCAGCCAGTTCTCTCCCTCTTCTTAAACATGTCCTGAGCCCATTCAGGAAGGTTTTGCCCTCATGACCTAAGCACCTCCCTGAGTCCCCACTTCATGAGAATTCAGGGGGACACAAATATTTCTCCCATAGCAACCACCCCAGTCTTTTCTTGCAGACTATCTCAGCATTGCTTTTTATTTCTTAAGAATATTGAAGCTATTAGATGAGCAACTCTACTTCTATAGTGATTTGTTTGGTTCAATATATTTTTGCCAAAAATATTCATGTGTATCTATGTGTCAGTTGCATTTTAGGCACTATTACCACAGTGACAAATGAGATAGATTTGGTGTTTGCATTCATGGAGACAAACAAAAGCTGTGTCATATCTGGTGGCGGGGGGTGGTGGTGTAAGGTTAAAAAGACCTAAAAAGCAATAATGGTTTTCAGCCTACTTTTTCATGCTTTCTGGCTATTTAGAAAGTTAAAAAATTTATCCTATGAGATTCTCTCTCTCTTTTCTTATGTTTATTTAGTTTTGAGAGAGAGAGTGTGCATGTTAGCAGAGGAGGGGCAGAAAGAAAGGGAGAGAGAGAACCCCAAGCAGGCTCTGCACTGCCAGCATAGAGACCGATGCAGGCTCGATCTCACAAACTGTGTGATCATGACCTGAGCCCAAATCAAGAGTCCAACACTTAACTTTATTTTTGGCTAATTTGAACAAATGGTGCACACACACATGTATTTATCAAGGTACACGGATTGCAGGGAAATTTTCTGCTCTTATGCGAGATGCTCTGTGGTAGCTATATATAGACACTGGTTAACGTATCAATTTATCACTGTAGCATTCATTTTAAGCCATATGTATTTCTCAGAACCATTCACAATCATGATTATATTAGAGCTTACACAGAAAAATGAACTATTATACACTACTTGGAATTGCAAAGCAGAGATGCGAGGTATGCGTCTGTACGTGTGTAAGAGGAAAGTTGAGCAGAGGTGTGAGAGAAGGGCCAGGATCTATTTTGTCTAAGCCTGCCTTCTTTACACCAATTACAGTGAAAAGAAAATCTTCAATAATGATATGAGTTGAGAAATACCAAGTCTATAATTTTTCATTTAAAAAGGAAACCATGGTAAGCGTCCTGTGAATTTCTTCTACGGAACACGGCAAGCTGAACTCAGAAAACAGGATATTCACAGCCCTATTTAGCTCCAGGATTTATTTCCGTTTCCATGGCAATCCTGCCACATAAAACTGCATTACTCCTCCTGGTAAGAGGCCTTTCATTTGTCATGTAAACCTGTAACCCAAAAGCTGCGTTCAACAGCTGAGTCCAGTACTAAATACACAGCAAACTGGCTAATACATTTATTTTAAATCAATAGTGTCACTACATTTTAATAACAATGGCATTCTTATTTGGCATTTTATTTGCTACATCAATTCTAAAGTCCTATTTTATTAGCTAGTATGGGCCTTCTGAGTACAACAGCACTGGAGCTGCAGAAGTCAATAAAAGTAATAAATTAAATGTACCAGTCAGTCATTTCTCCTTTGCTCAGCTCAACAAATCCCTCAGCAACCCTGTCAGCACTGAAAAACCTATGCTAATGTCCTCCACTTATGTCACTGTTAAAAATAATAATAGATTGAGACTGTATTAGACTGGAGGGTGGCTTCAAGTGCCATTTGCATCTCCACTGCCAAAGGGAATATTACCATCAGGTTATCAATATTCTCCTGGGCAGTTCTTCCAGTGAATACACACATTGCCCATTCCATCCTGAACTCTGACAGAGCGTCATTTGAGTGATATACGTCAGAATCATAGCCTTAGAGCTAAAGGGATCTAGGGGTCTATATACTCCAATCTCTTCCTTTTAAAGATGAAGAAAAAAATCCCTGTGAGGTTAAATGGTTTATGTAAGGTCACACAGTGAGAGGCAAAGCTTGGAGACGCTAGGATTTTGTTCACAATGGGGCAATTCCAGACAATCCGTAGGTGAATATTTTACTCCCAAGAAGAAAAATTTGTAATACATCTCCAGAGATATTTTCTAAGGATCATCTGTAAGCTTTGAGGTTGTGAAGACATTGTTTTGATCAGGAGAATTGAACTGTGTAATACATTCAAGAATTCAAGAGTTCTTTGAATTATTAAATCCTAAAAGAAGTTGAGTTTTCTCTACAAGATGACCTTTTGGACAATGATTTACATGACTAAATATTTGAATTGTACTGGTGGTGAGTGTATACTATGTGCATGAATTCACTGGGCTAATATGGGAGGGGGAGACTGAAATTAAAGGCAAGACCATCTGCCCATCTAGCTTATCTGGCACCTAGAATTATCCAAAAAAAAGGGAATACCAATTAAAGTATGACAGCTGTCTTGACCAAATTTCTAAGCCCAGTTTGAGTGTGACTTTATTTGATGAAAAACCCCTTCCTCTAATTCCTCCTAAGCTATTTGGTAGCCAACACAGTGTCCTCTGGAAGCCAACAGGTACCTATATTCTTTGCTCAAGGAACATGCTATCTGAGAAGCAGTCATATTACCCCAGTTTCCTGGTCTGTCTTCCCACTTCCCTGGAGCTAGTTTGTGTATTCAGGATGGTGCATGGCCCCCATGCATATGTTTGCTGCAATCAATGCTGTTTTATTTATTTGTTTTTAAATCCTCTTTTTTAATGTTTATTTATTTACTTTGAGAGAGAGTGAGAGAGCAGGGAGGAGCAGAGAGAGAGACAGAGAGAAAGAGAGAGAATCCCAAGCACACAGTGCAGAGCCAAATGTGGAGCTTGAACTCACAAACTGTGAGATCATGACCTGAGTGGCAATCAAGAGTTGGACACTTTACCAGCTGAACGAGCCAGGTGCCCCTATATTTAAATCTTTATTCAATTTTTTAACCATCACCAACGGGCACTAACAAACATTTGTTAAAATAATCTCTACACCCAAAATGGGGCTTGAAATCATGACCCCGAGATCAAGAGTCACATGCTCTACTGGCTGAGTCAGCCAGGTGACACCTGAAATCAACACTATTTTAAAGGGCATCATTTGTTGGGGGAGAAAGTGCCTAAAGCAAAAGCCTTTAGAATCTCCTGGTAACTTTTTAAATCTGTGGCCTATTTAATACATCAGCATTCATAGCCTCAAACAACTAATTTTAATGGGCATCTACTAAGTTCCAGATTCTGCTTTAGCTGCCATAGAAAATATTGAAAGAACAAGGGAAAAAGATCTTTCCTTTATGGAGCTCTCTTTGAAGTGGACCTAGAGAGATTTATATTATATGACATAGTCAGAACCTGCTGAAAAATACTTAAGAGTATTATTTTTCTTAATTGAGAGTTTATATTGCAGACATACAGTGTTTCCACATTCTGAGAGAAGACTAAGGATGGAAAGTATTTTCATCCAAATTTAATCAAGAAATGATATTTGGAAGATGGCTCTTCAGAAGTGCTCAGCTCTTCAGCTGTTCATATATAATGCATAATTACCAGTGGCTGTGTCTCATGAATTGCCAGATTTGAAGATCAACCTAATGGCATATAATGCTAAGGGTAGGATTTGGGGAATCCCAAAGAAAGTTTCAATGAAGTTGAAATCATGAAAACAAAGTCATACTGTTAGATTTGCCTGAACCTATATATAGACAAAATGGTGTTTTTCAGTTTATAATTTTTTTCTTCTGATGTTTTAACTATGGTGTTATTTCTAACTAGGAATACATTTGGAGACCAACTGGTCTCATCCTCTCTGCCAATCCCCTTACAAGATATCACGGAAGACCACCAGATGGTCATGCAGTTTCTATGTGAGTACCTTGAATAATGGTTAACTCACTAATTTTAGGCTGTTTGAGTTAGAATCATTGCAAGGTTTATGTTCACATTAAGCAATTTTTTACCTTATATTTTCTGCAGAAAGTCTATACAGAAGAAATCTGACCTTTTCCTTGTGACATCTAATTGCATTTATAAAGACAGTTACTGTGATTGCTGTGAGTATTCTGTTCTCCAGGCTAAAAATTCCGAGTGGTCCCTGATCCTATATAGAAAATGAAAATGTGTACATGACAAAATCTACCAGGTGCCACAGATCCGTTTGAAATTTTCTCCCTCTTAAATCTCACTTTTGGGTTAAGATGTTAATTTGCCTAATTAGACATGAACTTATATCACGAGAGATTACTATTCTAAGATTTGTTTATATCAGCAAACATTACTCATTCTGACAAATATGGATATAGACTTTGATGAAGGCCAGATCTTCCCTAGATGAGTTCATAGCCCTCATGGGAAAGTTTTCTCTCTGTTCATCCATTACTTCTTTCAATATTGAGTGCCAACTATTATGACCAGAACTGAGAAGGCACTAAGGATTCACTAGCAACCATGACAGAAGAGGTCCCTCCTAGTAGAAGTTAAATTTTTATACAAAATGATCAATTGATTAGAGAATAATAGAAAAGGAAAAGCTCATCATTGTTACAGGGCAAAAGGAGCAAGAAGGGGAAGGATCTTAAATGCAAGCTGAGCGAAGAACAGAAGATCTTCTGTGTAGATAGGACAGCCTATTATGCAACTTAGTCGATAGCATTTATGGAGTATCTGCTGTATGCAGAATGCCTCGTCGGGGAATACTGTGTAATAGACCAGGGTATTGGACGCATTCCCTGAAAAGACTAAGAAGGTAATGCAACTTCACTCTGAAACACAACTTTAGAGTTTGCAAAAAAAAAAAAAAATCTCCATACAATAATACATAAACATTACTTGATGAGCAGGAAGTATTTCTACATATATCATTAAATAAGTTATTAAAACCATTATCTCATTAGATTCTTATAACAACTGTGTGATGTAGCAAGTGAGAGTATCATTAGCACCATTCTACAGATGAGAGACACAGAATCTCAAAGAAATTAAGTAACATTGTCCCGACTCAGTAAGAGGTGAGCCCGGGAACCAAGACAGGCTTTTCACTCATGGTTTCGTGGGGTTTTAAAAATTATCTGTGAGCATACATTTAAATCAGATGAGGCTCTCTCCTGTCTCAGGATCCTGGGTCTTGACCAATTTACTACTAATAAGCCACTCCACTGAAGGATGAAAATATATATATATATATATATATATATATATATATGAGTGTGTGTGTACACACACACATATATATTTATATATTCATACACACACACACACACACACACACACATATATATATATAAACACACACACACACACACACACACTTTGTGAAGTACTGTTTATATTTTCATAGGAATTCTCCTTTGAAAAAGTATGTTCTGGCTCATGAAGACAACAATGCAGGGCACCCACACAGTATTATGAATGGAGAGTTTAGTAAACAAGTGTGTCCCTGCAGTTGGGCATGTCCAATAATAACTGGGATACAGCACTAGGATGGTGTCATGTTATCTCAGGTGTCTTCAACTTCAGTCTTCCTAGAGGGACACTGGTGCTTTTTTTAATGACACTTATCTTGTGCAATTATAAGTCTCAAATTCCAGGGGGTTTTCACAGAAAATCAAAATAATGCAAATAAATATGAGATGCCTAAAAGCACATCTTCCTTGGGCTTAATTCCACAAAACCATTCATCATCTTCTGACATTGACAGCTCAACAAGTACTGAAAAATCCCCAAATCTCAGCTATTAAATATTTGTTCTTTTTTAATTTAGAGGGCTTAAGTACAACTTAAATATTACAAAAAGCATTTAATACTTACATGCCGAATCTACACTTTAATGGTAGCATTTTCCCCTTCTTCGAGAATAAATGATGTGTCTACCATGAGAAATATTATATGATAAGTCAACATCAATAAATAAAGTTTTTGTTTCTTAGAGGAAAATCGTATCTCCTCGCTAAAACAAACAAACAAACAAACAAACTGAACATGTTACTTCAAGTTAAGTCACCTCTAGATTCTATTCAGAGATTGAAATTGTGTATAGAAATAAAGAGGACAACTCTCCTATGGAGTGGTAAGAATACATCTGGCAGAGGCATCCCAGCTGCCACTGAAAAACGTCTTCCATTCAACCCCATAAACATTTGTTGAGCAGCTACTATGAGCCAAGCACTGTGCTTGAAGTTGCAAGTACAAGGTCCCTGGCCTCAAATTGTTTCCCAAGGACATAAAACGCATCCTGTCATGATAATGGCACAATCCATTATTACCCAGAAGAGATACAATTTGACTTGTTTGAGACGTGATAAAGAGGTGACATTTTAACTAGGATGTGGAAGGCAAAATGAGAAATGACATTTTAGACACAGTAAATAAAGGAAACAAAGGTTTAACCACAGGAGAATGCATGGTGGTTTTACAGAGCAGTCTATGGTATGATACATTTGGAATGGCAGAAGATGGAGACTGAGACAGCAGAAGGGGAACAGACTGGGTATGCAGGCTGGGGCTAAATTGCATGGGACCTTAAATATTACACTCAGGATGTATGCAGTCCTTTCAGAATATTTCAAATTGTTTTACAAAGAGAATAAAACCATTTATCCCATAAGCAAAAGCAAGGCTTACTAACGGTATCCATTTTAGAGAGACAACATACTCGATACAGCTAAAAAGCATTCTTATTCATTGAGAGGTTTAGAAGTGGAAGAGAATTTGAAGGTCTTGAGGCCATTAGGGGATGGTGATGGGGGTGTAGGATGGGACTTAAGAGAGACAGATGCAAACTGGGCCAGCCACAGTTATATCACAAAGTTATACATATAAGCATTAAGTATTTAGCAAATAAACTCCTGAATACATATCAACACACACACACACACACACACACACACACACACACACACACACCAAAATAACAAAACTGCCGACTTTATTCCAGACCCCCAGGGAACACTTTTATGGTACAAAATGCCCCACATTTTCTGAAGTCCGATTTATCTTTCAGATGTAAAAATGTCCTCAGCCCCTAAAGGGTTAATAATGACACCTGCTCAGAGGCTGTTAGGAGAACCGAAGAAGATAATGTGTGTAGGTGGTGTGCTACTGCTCGCTCAACATCATGTTATCTGTTTTCTTAAGCCTCTGTTGTACTGTTATGTGTTTCTGAAGCTGCACTGAATTAATCTGTATCATGCTTTTGCTTTACTGCTACATAAGCTCTGTAACATTTGCAGTTTCAAGGTTTATGTTTGTACATATTTAACAAAGAGTGGAGGAACAATCAATTAACCCAGAATCTTCAATAGGGTCAGTGCCTACCACTTTACCATAAGCTCTAGGAAGGTAATGATGCCTTTTAATCCTTTCTGTAAACCTAGTGCAGTGCAGAGTTCCCGGTACATAATACATGTTTGCAGAAAGAGGGAAGATGGTAAGGAAGAATGAAATTCAAAGAACATTTCAAAGTATTAAAAAATGACTAAAACTGAATCAGTGCAAAGCAACTTGGATCAATAAAGGGGGAGATTATAATCCTTCTGTAAACTGTAAACATTTTTGTCAAAACAATAAAAACTCTCCTATGAACATCTATAAATATATAAGGAAGTGAAAAAAGAGTAAAAATAAATTTTATTTAGTATATTGTAATTTAAAAAATTAGAAAAAATGAGAAGCAAGAAGTTCTATTTCTTTGTAAAAACAAAACAAATCAAAACTTTAATAAGATAGGACTTCCCCTTCTGGAAAGATGGGATAGATGTAAATTTCTCTATCTTCCCACTAAGTACAACTGAAAACCTACATATAAAACAAACTTAAAGAGCCTGTCAAAGGTGGAGAGAAGAAGGCAGGGCAGTTACGTTCCTTGAGACTCAAATAACAGAGTGGCAAGCTCCCCAGGTTTTCATTTCGCCTCAGATACCCCAGACTATGAGATGGAGAAGACATCAACCTGAATACACCAAGGAACACACACAGAAAAATCTGTCACAAAAGCCTCCTCTCCTTAGCCAAAGGACCAGGAAAGGGCTACCTAGCTAGACAACTTTTAGATAAACATTCATCTCCAGCCACACACTACAGAAAACTGACCACTCCCCACCTACACCATCAAAGGACTGGTGGGCATCTTCAACTTCTACGCTTACAGGCCTAGACCAAGACAGCCCACCCTCCCACTAGAGTTGAGTCAGTAACACTCAAAAAGGAAATGGGGACTTTCATTCCCACCAGGTGGTAACAAGGTGCTCTTTCTCTTCGCTGCTGGGGTTACATCAGAGGACTGATGCAGAGTCAGAACTTCTATCACTTCCTGGCAACAAAGAGAAGTCCCAGCCTATTCAGGTTTCAAGGTGACTGTGTCTCCACTCAGCTGTGTGAGGCTGGACTTCACAAGCCCACTTGTGGACTTCACAAGTCACTTGCCACTTGGCAATAACAAGATAGCATCCTTCCTGGCCGGCTGGAGCAGTGACAAATGAAACCAGCTAAACCAAAAGGTTTAAGTAAGAACAGAGTCTCATAACCAAAATATCCCAAATGTCCAAGTTTCAATCAAAACCACACATCACACCAAAACTCATGAAGGTCTCAAACTGCATGAAGGGCAATCTACAGATGCTAACACCAACATGATGTTAGAATTATTGAGGAGAGTTTTAAAGTATCCATGATAAAAAATGTTCTCTTTTCTGAAAGAAAAATAGAGTCTCGCCAAAGAAATAAGTTACAGTAAAGCAATACAACATATAAAAGGAGAACCAAATGGAAATTTTAGAACTGACAAACACAAAAACTAAAATTAAAAAGTAGCAGATAATGGGCAATAGGAGAATGAAAAGGACAAAGCAAAGAATCAGTGAACTTCAAGACAGAACAGTAAGTTACCCAATCTGACAAAGAGAGAAAAAGTAAACTAGAACTAAAAAAAAAAAAAAAAAAAATGAATAGGGGCGCCTGGGTGGCTCAGTCAGTTAAGCCTCCGACCTTGGCTCAGGTCATGATCATCGTGGGTTTGAGCCCTGTGTTGGGCTCTGTGCTGACAGCTTGAAGCCTGGAGCCTGCTTCGGAATCTGTGACTCCCACTCTCTCTGTCCCTCCCCCCACTCACGGTCTACCTCTGTCTCTCAAAAAATAAATAAATGTTAAAAAAAAAAATGAACAGAGTTTCAGTGATCTCTGGAAATATAACAAAAGATCTGACATCCAGGTCATGGGATCCCAAATGAAAAAAAGAAAGAGTACACGGCTAAAAAGTACTCAAACTTTCAAAATTTGGCAAAACATATAAACCAAATTCAAGAATATGAGTGTGAAACCACAATAATTAACCCAAAGAAATACACTCTGAGACATACCATAGTCACAGTTCTAAAAACTGAAGAAAAAAAAAATCTCTCAAAAGCTCTAAGAGAAAATGACATATAACTTCTAGGGGGAAACAAGCGGAATGAGTGGACTGCATCAGGAGCAGCTCAGGTCAGAGGAAAATGGCACCACAGTGTCCAAACACTGAAAAGAAAGAAGGGATCCTATACTCACAGAAAATATCCTTCACCAGTGAAGAGAAAATCGAGACATTCTCAGATGTAGGAAAACCAAGACACTTTGTCATTAGAGACTACTGTGAAATACTGGCTAAGGAAAATGTCCCAAACAGGAAGAACATGGTAAAAAGAGAGACCTTGGAACATGAGAAGGAAAAAGAACACTGTAAGAAAATATGTGGGTAAATAAACACTTCTTGTCCCCTTGAATCTTCTAAATAATAGCTGGCAGTGAAAGCAAATATTATCACGCTGTTTAATGTGGTTCTAAGTATATGTGTAGAAATATTTAACATAAAATTATTTTAGGAGGGAGGATAAAGGGATGCGGTGGGGGGATGATTTTTCCACATTTCACTCAAACTAGTTAAAAGACTAAACCAGTATACTCAATAAGTTATGTATATATAAGGTACCTAGAACAAGCACTAAAAAAAGCTACAGACAGAGGGACACCAGAAAACATTAGGGATATGTCAAAATGGAATCATAAAAAAAAAAGTTCAAGTAATCCATAGGAAGACAGAATAAGGAAATCAGGTATACAAAAAACAGAAAGAACAAACAGAAAACAAAATAAAAAGGCAGACTCAAGTCTTAACACATTAAGGATAACAAAATATAACAATATTCTTAATATTCTATATCAAGTCCATACATAAATTTAGCAACTTAGATCAAGCTGACCAATTCCTTGAAATACAGAATACCATTACTCACCTAATATGAAATCATTTTAATGGCCCTTATAATTATTAATAAAACTGAATTTTACTTTAAAATTCTCCCCAAAAGAAACTTCTAGACTAAGATGATTTCACTGGAAAATTCTACCACGTATATAAAGAAGAATTAACACTAATTCGAGAAGACAAGAGAGAAAAAATACACTTCAATTTGTTTTAGTTAGCTAGCATTACCTTAATGTCAAAACTAGGCAAGGATAGTACAAAATAAAATAAAACAATAGATCCCCTCATGAATATAGACACAAAAGTCACTAAGAAAATGTTAGTAAATGCAATTTAGCAATATGTAAAAATAATTATATGCTTACGACTAAGTGGATATTATTTCGGGGATGTAAGGTAGTTTCAATAATTTAAAGAAAATGATCACTTCAAATCCATCATCTTAATAGAAGGACGACATGATCATAAAAATTAGCAAAAAGCATTTGACAAAACTCAATACCTATTCATGATTGACCTCTCAGGAAAACAGTAACAAAGGAAATCATGTTCAACTGGATGAAGAACATATACAAACCTATAGCTAACTTTACTTAATGGTGAAAGACTGAATGTTTTCCCCCTATGATGGGGAGCAAGTCATGAATGTTTGCTCTCATATTTTTTTTATGCAACATAGTGCTGGAAGTTCTAGGCAGAACAGAAACAGAAATAAAAGGCACACAGAAGGGAAGGAAAACAGTCCCTATAGGCACATAACATGATGGTTTACATAGAAAATCTCAAATAATCTACCAAAAAAAACCCCAAACACTTAAAACTAAGAAATTAGTTCAGCATGATGGCAGTATACAAGATAAGCATATAAAATTAATTATATTTTCATATACTAGATTGAACATGTGGGTCCCCTAATTAAAAATGCAATGCTATTTCCAATCACTCAAAAAAATAAAATACTAAGGGGTAAATCTAATAAACCACATACAAGTTTGTTTGCTGAAACTACAAAATGCTGATGACAGAAATCATGTAAGACCTAAATAAACAGAGTTACTGTGTTCAGAGGAAACATAGACAAAAGGATGTGAAGAAATATATGAATCATTGTATATTACTAGCAGGAGTGTGAAATGTATAGACACTTTGGAAAGTTTCCAAAAGTTTGGAAGTTTCTTGTCTGTGTTTGCATTTTGTTTTTTAATAAATTAAAAATACAACTATGACAAGACATGGCACTTGAACCCCTGGGCATTTCTCCAGAGAAATGAAGACTCATGTTCACATAAAACGGATAGAGCAGATTCATTCATAATAGCCCCAAATGGAAACAACCCAGATGGATCTTTAATGGATGCACCGTTCAAAGTAAGGACTGCCTATGTCCTTTTTCTTATGAAACCACCAAACCTGCCTCCACAGAAGAATACCCCAATAAAGGACAGACGCCTGGAGCCTTCAGACAAGCCATGTAGAAAATAATGAATGCTTGAAAACCAAAAGTGAATACCCAACTTGAAACCCTCTCCTGGCCCCCTACTGGACTCTCTTCTCATTCTGCAATCTCTGTTCTATTCTCCTGTGGAAACTGCCTTCATACTCTACCTAGGCTTAATTCCCCTGTGACACCACTTGTGGCCCATGGGAATCACCGGGGAGCTGGTCTGCAATCTTGGTGCCCTGAAGCAAGGGACTCTGCCTCTGCTGCAGCCGTAATTCCTTTCTGGGGGCAATTACAGTCCTTATCAGAAACCTGCAGTCAGGCTTAACCTCCTAAAACTCAACCTTAACCAGTCATGCCTTAAAATTCTGGGCCTCAAAAGACAGTAGTAGAGACAAGCCACCTAGCAAAGCCAAGGGGGCCTGACTTAGACAGCCTGAGGGTTGGATCATCCTTCCCACAAGCTTACTAGGTGTCTTACTGTTCACTATTTTCTTCTCACTTCTTGGTAAGAACACAGTCTGCCTGGAAGGCAAAGGAGATTAACAGGAGAAAATTTGGCAGAGAATATAGCTTACATAGTCCGAATGTTTAAGTGAAAGCTGAGTGGTAACAAAGGGAAAAATAGTCATCATTTATGATTTTTTTTTTTTCTGAAAACATTCTTTTTGTGGAGGGCTACATTTACAGAAGTGACAAATCAGAATTTGGGACCTATCTCTCTGTTCTGGCACTATCATTTAATACCCAAAGAAGGTCTATCACAACGTGTCTTCTCTAGTAGCCTCTCTTCTCTAGTAGCCTCAATTTCTTTATTGAAATACAGGAATAAAAATCCCTGATCACTCCAAAGTAGTGGTGAATTTTTAATAAGTGTAATATATCATAGATCTCTATACAAGCACTTCAGATATGGGAGTGAGGATGATGTATGTAGCATGTACACTCTGAATATATACCAATATTATCCTAACACACCTGATTTTAATTATTAAGTACCTCATCTCTTCTAATCTGGAGTAGAGAAAATGCAATCACTTCTACACATGTCATGCTCACTTAACATCTCACACACGTTAGATGTTTGCTGAATTGGAGGGCATGAACATGTGAACAAAGTCTGCTTGGCTTGGAGGAATAGGAGAGTAATTCTGGGTGGTCTTCCCATCAGTATCAATAAACATACCTAAGTGAGCAAAGCTTCATAAAGAATTTAACAGGCTACCTTGAACGTAGTAAGCACTGGACAAGTAGCAATTGTTACTTATGACAGTTTCTGTGATTTTTGAAGTGATTCTTCTCACTTTGTTCCTCACTGCCTCCTAACATCTGATGCTTTTTATCCACACTCACTTTGTTAGAGCATTTTGACATATTAGAAACTCCTCACACCATAATTCAACCTTTTCTAATATTTTTGACATTAAATCATGACCATAACATGGACATCCGTAATGTTCCAGAGCTGTTGACTGATCACAGAAATGATGGTACTGAAGGAATCCTTGGAAAACTTTTGAGTAATTGATGCTTCTATAGAAAGGGAATGAAAAAAGAATGTAACTAATATTTCAAACTCTGGGAAATAGAAATTGGCGTGAACTATGCCAATCATGTAATGAATAAGATATGAAGATTACTTAGTGATGAATGAAAATTCTGTGATGTCCCTCTAGTAATTTACGGTGTTGATTGGCTCCTCTGTATTATCCTAGCAAGCTTAGATATACATAATACAGTTTGGGGGAAGAAATATCTTATATATGTATTATATGATGACAGACTAACTCTTTAATGCTTTCAAGAGATACTTGATTGGGAAATGGCACACAAAGGGACAGGGAGTGGACTCTCAAGTGTCACTGAAATCAGTGGTACAACAACCAATCCTTGATTTTATTCTTGGCAATAATAGTCAAATGACTTCACATTAGGATTAAATTTTCCAGTTTTATCCCACTTTAATGATTGTACTCATAACCTATACATGATACTACTTTACATAAGCCAATTTACTTTCCTCTTAGCCCTGATAAGTAATGAGCACTGAAGATTTTACTGTATGTCCAATAAACTATTTTTATTTCAAAACAGGGACACTTCTATGTAATGTTGAAATTCTGAAGTCACCAACCTTGGCTATAATAATATGTTTTACCAATCAACAGCTGAGGAATATTCATTTTACTATGAATATAAGAAGCACCAATACCTCTTATCTCCTCCTAGCTTGAAATTATTGTTCCCTTTTCTAAATTCTGGTAACATTCTATCTCTGTCCTTCTGGTAACATTTATATTATTTATACATTGAATTATAATGATTAATGCTTAGATATTTATCTCTCTGTGGATTTTGTCTTCCTTAATGTTTTTAATACATGGATTTATATCCCTCTTAGAGCCAAAGTCTATTTTTTTATTAAATTTTTTTAATGTTTATTTATTTTTGAGTGAGGGAAAGACAGAGCATGAGTGGGGGAGGGGCAGAGAGAGAGGGAGACACAGAATCTGAAGCAGGCTCTAGGCTCCAAGCTGTCAGCACAGAGCCTGACGTGGGGCTCGAACTCACAAACTGCGAGATCATGACCTGAGCCAAAGCCGGACGCTTAACTGACTGACCCACCCAGGCACCCCAAGAGCCAAAGTCTATTAAAAATAGTCAGGTGGTCAACAGAGATTGCACAAAGTTTTTTTTTTTTTTTTTTGCCCTAACTGTGCTGTAATTATAATTCACCAAATAAATAATGATCACAAGATTCCAGGTAAGTTTTTCACCTAACAATGAACAAAATTCTCCAGCTAATGAAAAATAACAACAATAAAAAATGTGATATATAAAGAACTCATACAAATCAATAACAACAATAAAATCCAATTAAAAGTGGACAGAGAAACTGAATAGATACTTTTCCAGAGAAAACATCCAAATGGCCAACATGTGCATGAAAAGATGCTCAACATCATGAATCATCAGGGAAGTGCAAATCAAAAGCACAATGAGATATCACCTCACGCCTGTTACAACGGCTATCATCAAGAAGACAAGTGTTGGTGAGGACATGGAGAAAAGGGAACTTTTGTGCACTGTCGGTGGGAATGTAAATTGGTGTAGTCACTGTGGAAAACTGTATGGAGGTTCCTCAAAAAATTAAAAATAAAACTACCATATGATCCAGCAATCACACTTTTGGGTATATATCCAAAGGAAATGAGAGCAGGATATTAAAGAGATATATGTACTTTCACATTTATTGCAGCATTATTCACAATAGCCAAGATATGGAAACAACCTAAGTGCCCACCAACAGATGAATGGATAAAGAATGTGTGAGATTATACATATATATGTATACATATGTGTGTATACACGTATACACAGACACACTCACACATATACACAATGGAATATTATTTAACCACAACAAAAAAGTATATCCTGCCATTTGTGATAACATGGATGGATCTTGAGGGCATTATGCTTAGTGAGAAAAAGTAGACAGAGAAAGACAAATATTGTGTTATATCACTTAAATGTAGAATCTAAAAAAGTCACACTCATAGAAACAGAGAGTGGAATGGTAGTTACCCAAATCTTGGGTTGGCAGAATTGATGAGAACTTGTTAAAGAAGACAAACTAGTAACTAAAAGATAAATAAATCCTGAAGACCAAATACACAGCACAGTGATTATAGTCAACAATGTATTATATACTTCAAAATTGCTAAGAGATCAGATATCAAATGTCCTCACAACAAAAAAGAAGTGATAATAATGGACATGATGGAGGTGTTAGCTAAAGCTATGGTCATAATCATTTTGCAAAATGAATGTATCATATCAACATGTTGTACACCTCCAATTCACAAAATGTTATATGTCAACTCAATCGAAGGAAGGAAGGCAGGAAGGGAGGAAGGAAGGCAGGAAGGAAGGAAGGAAGGAAGGAAGGAAGGAAGGAAGGAAGGAAAGAAGGAGGTTGGAAAGGTATGCTGAAAGTATACTGCGGAAGAAAGCTAATGACAGATCTTTAGTCCGCTTATTTTTTTAATGTTATAAAATCAAATTTCTTAAAAAAAATTTTTTTTAATGTTTATTTATTTTTGAGAGAGAGAGGGAGAGAGACAGAGTGCAAGTGGCTCTGTCAGCACAGAGCTGGATGCAGAGCTCGAAATCACAAGCTGTGAGATCATGACCTGAGCCCAGGTCAGATGCTTGACTGACTGAGCCACCCAGGTGCCCCTACTTACACTCACTTAATACTGCAAATATAGACTACCATATATTACTTATTTCTAAGTGCATTCTTAATTAGTCATTAGAGACACAAAAGAAAAAAAATTCTTGTGACACTTTATGCTCAGAGAACTAACTCTAAAAATATTTTTGTAAAAAAATATTTTAGGGGGCCGAGAACTTTAATTTATCAGTGGCCATGTCTGCTTAAGCTAACTCAAGGCAAGCACAAGTCATTTCTCACTTACATAAGTCTCCAAATAAAATTTAAAATGGTTCCACTTCTAATATAAGTAAATAAATACACCATTTGACACTTTTCTCCATAGGACATAGAAACAGGATTAAAAATATGTTTAAAATATATCCAAAAAGTGACATTATTATAGATTACAAACAATTAAGGATGACAGCCTCAGACATACAAAGATTTTCCTTCACATCAGAATATCACCAATCTCTCTTTTTACCAATCACTGAAATATGGAAGTTCATGGCACCTTTATGTCACGTTATGTCCCAAATTTGGAAGCTGCCTTATGACTTCTATATATGGTAGCATATTTTTGGAAATGATAAAGTAGAAAATACATTTTTTAGAGAAAGGGTTAAGACTAAATTACTCTTGGACAACTTAAGCTTTGGAAAATTCACTTAGGAAACACTCCAGGATAATAAAAGTAGATTGATTCTCACTGGTAAAAATGCTGGGGTCACATTTTGTCTTTATCAGAATGTGGCCAATATTTGTCCCTGAGAAGTCAACTATGGCCATGGCATCTGGGATTCTGTTAATAAATGCGGGGCATTGTCCTTTCCCATACATAGCAAGGACTAAGTCACATGGAACTTAGTTAGATTGGGGTACCCAAAAGTTGGAAACTACCTTCTTGAGGCAGGAGACACCTTAGAGTGATTTCCCCAGTAAACTTACACGGACACAATCTTCCTGTTAGAAATAAACCCCTTGACAATAATGACCAAAACTTGTCAAATTTCATCTGATAGAGTGCTTCCCTACATGTTCACCTCAGAGCATTCTTTGCAAGAAAGATTTTCCCAAATGGTTCTGTGATCAATAGAAACCCATTATAAAGCAATATAGCAATCAAATGTGTTATTTCTGGAGTCAAATTCTCTGAGTTTGAGACCCAGCTCTCATGCTTTTAAACACATATGTTCAGACATGTATCTTAATTGTTTTGTGCCAAATTTTTGTGCTATGAAATGTAGGTAACAACAGAATTTACTTCATAGGATTTTTGCAAGGATTAAATTAGATAACATATATACAGAATGTAGAATAGTGGTAGGCATGAATGAAATAGTAAATGTTAGCTACATGTAACCATAAAAATAAACTTGAGAAACACTGCATACAAACTCTTATGAAGATTACAGTGAATGTGAGCATATCAGAGCCTCTAGAAAGTACTCAAAGAAATCTGTTCAACCCAGTATTTCCCAAACCTAAATAGTCACTTAATGACTTATTGAACTAATTTTTGACAGAATATTCTGGGAAAAATGTCTTGACAATGTTTACTGATGTTAAAACCAAGTTGAGTTGATGTGTGCTAGATTGATATAATCAGTAGTCGTAAGACACAGGACCTACCATCTTTTCAGAAAGAAAACCATTCTCACTTTAAGCAAGTAATGACTTGCTCACTTTGGAAGAGAACTGTATGACAAAATGCACAGATTCAAGGGGAAGCTGTATGAACAGAGACAGAAAAAACCCAAAAGGTGGATTTCAAAGCACTCTTCAGAAGCCAATTATATCCCAATATAGGGGTTATTTGTCACTCAACACTTGAACGACCCATTAGTTTATAGCTTTGTTGTAGCCGTAATCAATTACTTACCTACATGTAACAACAAGATAAAGGTTGACCACCCTGCCTTCAGCAATAAAACTTGGGAAAACTAAGACTTCCAGCTATCACTTAAGACAGGCATCTGGTGTCTAGGAACAAACTCAAGTATAACAACTACCGCTAATGGAATACTAAGTAGTTTCAGGAATCTCATATTATTTCTAATCCTTAATAAAATCTTCAAGTGGGCATTATCATCTTTATATTAAACACAAAGTAACTAAAGCCAAAAAAGCAACTGAGTTACACAACTAGGAATAACTAAGCCTATGTTTGGAACCAGATCTGAGATTTCAAAGGTGGTATTCATTCTTCCACATTATGTTGGCCATGAATACAATGGGCATAAGGTGATCCTTCGTAACCCTACATTTTAAAAATTATCTTTTATCTATACTGTTGTCTTTTCTTCTATGACATTGAATCAGAAACCCCTTAAGGCAATGAAATTTTATAGGATTTTTGGAGAAGATCCTAAGAAAGCAAATCCCTATGAACAAGTGCCCTCTCTGTAATCTAATCTTGCATGACAATGGTTAGAAACCCAGATAAGACTGATGTGGCAGGTTTAAAACTCTAACACAGGTGCGCCTGGGTGGCTCAGTCAGTTGAGCCTCTGGCTTCGGCTCAGGTCATGATCTCATGGTTTGTGAGTTCGAGCTCCTCGTTGGGCTCCGTGCTGACAGCTCAGAGCCTGGAGCCTGTTTCAGATTCTGTGTCTCCCTCTCTCTCTGCCCCTCCCCCACTCGTGCTCTGTCTTTCTCTCAAAAATAAATAAACATTAAAAAAAATTTTTTTTTAAATCTAACACAGAGAAGGTTAAGTTTCTTAGGAATCTGTAATAGGGGCAAAAGAGAAAAAAAAAAAGAGAAGAAAAAGGGCAACCGAGTTTGGAAGTTGAGATCTGGCCTGAGACCTTAAATTGTAGAAGGTTTTAGTTCTCCAACAAACCCAATTCTTTTTGGAAAGTTTCTTCCTCAAGGCAGGTGACTAGAGCTCAATATTTTTTAAATTTATATAAGTTAATGGAAAAACTGGATTATGTATATGGAATTCTGCTTTACTACCAATATTTTAAGAAATACATCTGTTCCAAGGATAGCTGAGGAGTAGAGAAAAAGAACCTGTTGATTCTGCCATCAGAGACCATGACTTAGAGAAATGAAGTTGACATCAGTCACCTTTAAGGTTAATTCAGTGCTGTGCTAAGACAAATAGCAAGAAAATGAAAAAAGAGTTTGCATTCCTTTTATTTCCAAATAATATTAATAGACGGACCTAAATCCCAAGTGTGTCCAGGATGGACTAGAAGAATTTACAGCCTAAATGCACCTAATGATTAGAGATAAATCTGGTATCATTTATATAGTGCCTAAGGGGAGAGATTCAATATTTCTACCTTTAGTATTTGTTATAATTTATGCTAACAGCTGTCAGTAGACTTGCTCAATAATTGGACTATAACATTAATGAACTGGTGTTGATTTACTATACCTGAGACTATAAAATTATAATTATGAATGGCTGTTGAGAGAATTATGGAGTCAGAAATCATATACTGATAGAAGTAGCCCAAAGTGAATAAATAATTCAAAGATGCAATATGAATTTGAGAGATAAACTGAATGAAGGAACCAAGGAGATGCAGCCAGCTAGAGGCACTGAAACCCATCAACTTGAAAGGGCCAATACAGATACAGCTTTGTTTAGATAGATGTGACACTCACACAAAAGCAAACCAGTATTTTGGGGTTGGTTCAAACAGCATTCCAGAACTAGAATGGGCCAGTGGGCAATGCAGGCAGTTAAAAAATGTTCTCAAGTGCCTGGCTCTGTGCAGTGCCGTTCACAATATCAGCTTCATCCTAAGCATGGGGCCATTCATGAGAGTAAGATGATTTCCAGCAGCGACTGGGTTGATTTACTTATCGCAGTAGGAGGGAACAGGTTACTTCCCATAACTTTAAACAAAAACCCTGAACCTCCTGCGGATTGACTCAGCTATGATCCCATCCTGGGGACCAGAAGAATACCAGGCTCTGAATAAAACACAGGCTTTAGCTATCTGATCCAATGACTATAACATGGGAGTATTATTATTCTGATTAGTTTTGACCAATCAAGTTTCACCCCTGTGACAGGGAGTGGGTCCATCCTCATCAAAACCATGTTGATATCAGATAATACACTTTATAATGTCAAAGATATCACTTCGTTTATTCTCGAAGACTCAGGTACACATATTTGATAAAAATATAAAGAAGGGAGTGGTGAGGTGGGAAACACTAGCTATACAGATATAATTAACATTTAAATGATAGTTTCCACCCTGTAACCTATAAATTAGAACATTTTTTTTCTTCAAACAATGTTATATTCATACATTCATTTATACATGTACACATGGAATTATAGGTTTAAATACATGCAGATATATCAAATGTCTTAAGAAATAGTCTTGTAAAGTTTTCAAGTGCCTACCAGTTGATTTTATAATTTAATAATGAAAGACCTCACCTTTAAAACACAAACAAAATAAACTGACTTGGATATTCTACATTTGTGGGGATAATCACTTGAATCAAAGAGAGGTATCTGTTAAAATCAATTTACAACTATAACCTGGTATTACCAAGTAGCCCACTGGAGATGCTTAAGGAAGATTTCACATATAATTCACCTCAGTGAATCATTATTACACACCAGTGTGATTGAATAATGATTATCTTTTCTCTATATATTTCGATTTATGATATGGGAATTCAGAACTGATTAAGGATGATTACTTTCTTCTTAAATTTTCTCAGATTCTCAGTATTGTTCCTATGTGAAGCTGTCATATGGTTAAATTGGTGAAATTAAGAGTTTAAGGAGGCTATGATGGAGCCAGATCTTACCCAACCATGGAAACAATTGCCTAAGGGCAACATTTCAGAACTGTTTAGCCTGACTAAGCTGTGGGAGTAGCTACCCAAATAATAACCAATTCTAGTGACCATGAAATCAACACTGACCATCAAGTAACAAGTGGGAAATAGGGCATCTTAAAGCAAATGTTGGCAAAATAAAGTAAGGCAACATGCTTACTAGAATTTACAGGGAGCTACAAAGAATCTTAAACTAATTTTCTTTATTATGCAATTTATTTGGAATTCTGTTAGGTTTTATGGAAGAAGCTTTGGCTTAGTCATTAGGATGAATAATGAATTCCACCTCCCTTTATTCAACACATGTTTGAAGCACTATGTCAGGTACTGAGGAAGTAATAATAAACAAACAGCAACAACAATGACAAAAAAACAGTTGATTAAGTGAACTTAGAATTTAATGTAAGAGACAATCCCCAAACAATATCACAAACATATCATTACCAATTGCAAGAAGTGGTGTTAAAGAAAAGCTGAAGATATTACAAGATAGTCTAACCTCATAAAATTTATATTGGGGAGGGGGATGATAAGACTTAGAAAGTGTGAAATTTAAGTTGAAAAAATAACAGTCATACCAGCTTAAGAGTTGGGATGAAAAGTAATCTATTAAAATAAAACTGCATATCAACTACATGCATGGAACTACAGGGTATCATGCTAAGCGAAATTAGTCAGAGAAAGACAAATATCATATGACTTCACTCATATGAGGACTTTAAGATACAAAACAGATGAAGAGAAGAGAAGGAAAGCAAAAATAATATAAAAACAGGGAGTGGGGGCACCTGGTGGCTCAGTGAGTTAAGGTCTGACTTTGGATCAGGTCATGGTCTCACAATTCGTGGGTTAGAGCCCCACATCTCAGGCTCTGTGCTGACAGCTCAGAGCCTGGAGCTTGCTTTGGATTCTGTCTCTCTCTCTCTCTCTCTCTCTCTCTCTCTCTCTCTCCCTCTCTCTCTCTCTGCCCCTCTCCCCTCACACTCTGTCTCTGTCTCTCAAAAATGAATAAACCTTAAAATTTTTTTTCCAAAACAGGGAGGGGCAAATGGCAAGATTTCATTCTTTTTGATTGCCGAGTAATACTCCATTGTATATATCTTTATCCATTCATCCATTGATGGACATTTGGGCTCTTTCCATAGTTTAGCTATTGTTGACAGCACTGCTATAAACATTGAGGTGTGTGTGTCCCTTCGAAACAGCATATCTGTATCCCTTAGATAAATACCTAGTAGTGCAATTACTGGGTCATAGGGTAGTCAGAGAAAGACAAAAGTCATATGACTTCACTCATATGAGGACTTTAAGAGACAAAACAGATGAACATAAGGGAAGGGAAACAAAAATAATATAAAAACAGGGAGGGGGACAAAACACAAGAGACTCATAAATATGGAGAACAAAGGGTTACTGGGGGGGGTGGGAAGGGGGATGGGCTAAATGGGTAAGGGGCATTAAGGAATCTACTCCTGAAATAATTGTTGCACTGTATGTTAATTTGGATGTAAATTAAAAAAAAAAATTAAAAAAATAAACAGGGAAGGGAACAAAACATAAGAGACGCAAACACAGAGAACAAACAGAGGGTTCCTGGAGTGGTTGTGGGAGGGGGGATGGGCTAAATGGGTAAGGGGCATTAAGGAATCTATTGCTGAAATCATTGTCGCACCATATGCTAACTTGGATGTAAATTTAAAAATTAACAAATTCTTAATTAAAAAATAAAATAAGTAAAAGAAAAAAATAAATAAAATAAAGTTGCATATCTAAAGGCTCTTAGATGCTGGGGCGCCTGGGTGGTTCAATCGGTTAAGCATCCGACTTTGGCTCAGGTCATGATCTCACAGCTCTCGAGTTCGAACTCTGCACCAGGCTCTGTGCTGACAGCTCGGAGCCTGGAGCCTGCTTCGGATTCTGTGTCTCCCTCTCTTTCTGCCCCTCCCCCCGTTCACGCTCTGTCTCTCTCTCTCTCTTTCAAAAATAAATAAACATGAAAAATTATTTAAAAAAATAAATAAAGGCTCTTAGATGGGAAACAGATTTAGACATTTAATCAAGTGCATGGTATCATTCAGACAAGATGAACTTACTCTTGATCTGTTATCTTCTGACAATCTCTCTTGATTTTACTCCAGAAGTTACATCAACTGGTATTTAGGCATCCCCTCTATTCTAAATAACTGATCAAGGTATTTTACATTAAGAAAAGGCTTCATTTGCAAAGTTTGGAGTATTACAATTAGATTAGATAAGGAAAGTAAGTAGGTACCCTGATGAACTTACAACACAAAGTTCTGATGAGCTTACAATACAAAGGTATGAATTATTAATCATAAATACATTTATGATTAATCTCATTTATACAGTGTGTATCTTTTTTTTAAGAAAAATTTCTAACTCTGTCCACTGAAAAAGCCCAGAATCAAAGGCCAAATCAGTAGTAAAACTCTAAACACTGGAGTATGGTCTCTGCCCTTTCCTATAAGATGCTGGGGAACTTTAGAGAAATAGTTGGGGTAGAAAATGTACAAGATAGGCCTGGAGCATACTATTAAACCAGAAACCAAGGAATCCATCAAAATTACTGAGGTCATGCCAAAGAACTCAGGATTTAACAAAGAGATTTGCTATGGCCAAAGATGGGAAATAGAAACATAAATAACAGCAATGACTAAAACATGTCAGGTATTTTACAATCCTTGAGTTCGAATGAATAAAGCAAAGAGGAAAAACATTTTTTTGTTTTTCCTCTTCAGAGAAGAATGTTAGTAAACCAATTCATTTAAAAAAAACTGGTAATACCAATTTGACAATAAATTACATTTTAAAAAAAACTGTTAATAAATAAATGAATGTGAGTGGGGAAGTAGGGGCTTGAATCAAACATTTACCCATCATACCTATAAGAACTATATCCTAGGATAGCCAAATACTTAATTAAGAGATGCTTCTCTTTATAGGCTGGAAGAGGTTTGGCACCCAGAGCTTTAGGCATTACAGGGACTATATGTGGCTATAATAATTACACCCAAGAATTGGTGACTATACTAAGTATTTTGTATATATCATCTCACTCCAATCTCATAAAATTTTATCACCACCATAGGCATTATTCTTATCATAAAAATAAGACGACTGTCATTTACAGAATGTGTAATATATCTATGAAGTACCTGAATTATGAATTAAATCCTTAAACCCAAGTCATCTAACTCAATGGCCTGCTTTCTTAACCATCTTTAACAGTGATGTTATAAACAAGTTCAAAAGGTTATAAAATAATGAGAAGGAGCATCTAATGTATCCTTGGGAGATAAAAGGAAGTTTCCAAAGGAAGTGATATCTAAGGTGAGTAATGATGGACAGCAGTATTTACTCACAAATGAGTGGAATGAAGGAGATCATGGCAGTAACATTCCAGGCAAAAAGAAACACTTTGAATTAAGACCTGCAGGCTTGAAAAAGGATGATGTATCCATTAGTTACCAATATGTAACAAACCACTCTACTATTCAGGGCATTTCTTTCTCATGCATATACAGAGCTCATTTCATTAAGAATATGCAGTGCTGACATTGGCTGACATTGGTTCCTGTGTCTGTGGGCTTACTGGGATCTCTGCTTTGGGATCTGAGCCCACGTCCTTCTCTTGACAAAGGCAGATGAGTAAGAGTGCAGACTGAAGCAAGCAAGTTCTCTGGAGAACTGAAGACAGAAGTAGTGCACTGGCATCTCTGCTCATTCTGTTGCCCAAAGGTAGCCAGAAGATCAAACTCAGTGCTGGAGAGTCACACTCAATCAATAGTGAGAGGATGTGGATAAAGAAAAGGGTGAATAATTGGAGTCATCACTGATGTAAATATAGCACACACAGGTATGAACTGCAGACGACACATAAAAACTGTCAGCAGAGATCTTTAAGGTCTAAGAAGCATCCTTTAGTGTTGTTTTGAAGGGCAATTTCTTGTTTCTAAGTTCTCCAGGAACCAGTGTCCCTGTGAACACGACCACAAACACACTTGACTATGTACTGCTAATCAGCATCTTGGTCCTCCATTTTTCCTAACTCTCCATGGGTCCAACATTGATGAGAAGAGAAAACAGCATTACCTATTCCAATGGCGTACCTAGAATCCCCTAAATCGGAAACTGTCAAACTCCTTCCATACCCGGCTCCCCTTACCTCACATCACTCTTTGAAAATAGCAATACACCCATTCTTTTTAATGGCTTTGTTTTGGGAAGATACTCTCCTGTATCTCAGTTACAGCACTTATGAGGTGCTGTACCCAAAATGTGAGAATTTGCTTTCTCTCCAGCTGTCACAGAGGAAACCAGTTTACAGAGAACAGTAACAGTTCAAAACTCAGAATGAGAAAGAAAAATCCAGTTGAGTGTCATTTTCTCAGATAATAGATTTTTTGCTAAGTAAGAGTCAGGCTTTTAAACCTGAATTTCTAAAGGGGTCTTTCCAAGCAGGACACATGGTTAAAATTAACTGACTGATTGATTGAGTTTTAAATTTACTTCCCTTAATGATGTTTAAATATTCAGATTTGAATAGAATTACTTCTCAAAAATCGTAATACTCACCTACTGCTCTTTCCACAGGGATTATTACACTCAGGTTGGTTCTGTGACATATCATTAGTTGTAGGTTGGGGGTGAAGAGAATGTTGGGGCGCCTGGGTGGCTCAGTCGGTTAAGCGTCCAACTTCAGCTCAAGTCATGATCTCACGGTCCGTGGGTTCGAGCCCCGCGTCGGGCTCTGTGCTGGCGGCTCAGAGCCTGGAGCCTGTTTCGGATTCTGTGTCTCCCTCTCTCTCTGACCCTCCCCCGTTCATGCTCTGTCTCTCTCTGTCTCCAGAATAAATAAACATTAAAAAAAAAAAAGAGAATGTTTCTGACATATGGCATTTTCCTCACCTAATAATACCAGAAATAATTTCATATTATTGTTTACGAGAACAAAGTGAGCATAGACATATAGAATTGGGTTTAAAACTGTGAAGTTACTGTTACTGTGGAAGTTACTGTGGTTACAATAAAGTTACTGTGGTTACTGTGAAGTTACCATAAAAAAATAGATAAATACACATGAACAAGAGAAAATATAACAGTAGCTATCAGACATTTTCAGGTAAATAACTCAAAGACCAAGATATATAAGTAGAGAAAAACTTGAATAAAACTGAAACCTGCAACTTCTCACAGTCTCTTAGAAATTGACTTGGACTGATTTTCTTGACTAAGAATCACTAAATTGCACAGAATTATCTCAGTTCACTTAGACATGTTCTTTTCATTTTTTTCACTAGGCACATCAGTTTACACTGCACTCTGTTACCTCCTCCATCCCTTTGCTTTCCCCATAATTTATCTGTTGATAAGCCTAAATCAAAATTTAACCAGTGTACTTTCTCAGTCTGGATTTTGTCAATTGTACCAACATGGTTCAGATCAACATGTTTCTCTGTCCTTTGTACTTCCTGCAAATGGGCAACTGGCTGAAGGGATTTGATCAGAATCCAGTTCAATTCCTATGCTCACGTTGGGAAATAGTTTGCAGTTCTACAGGAAAGTTAAACACAGAATTTCTATATGGCCCAGTATTTCCACGCCTATTTATATATTCAAAAAAATTAAAAACATAAGTCTACATAAATGGATGTACAAAAATGTTTCTAACACTTATAGAAGTTTATTTATAATAGCCAAAAAATATCCATCAGCTGATGAATGGATAAACAAATGTGGTATATCTATATAATGGAATAGTGTTCAACCACAAAAAGGAATAAAGTACTGATAGATACCACAACATGGAAAAACTGAAAATACTTATGCTAAGTGAAAAAAGCCATTCACTAAAAGCCACATCTTGTATGACGCCATTTACATGGAATGTCCAAAACAGGGAAATCTCTAGAGACAGAACATAGGTTAGTGGTTGCTAGGGGTTGGAAGGGGATGACTGCTATTGGATAGTAGCTCGCTTCTTAGAGTGGTGAAAACGTTATGGAATGAGAAAATGATAATGTTCCACAACTTCATGAATATATTAAGCACCACTCAATTTTAGACTTTAAAAGGGTAAAATTTTTTATATGTGGATTTTATCTCTACCTTAAAAGGTGATGGTAGATCAGGAGATGTCTAACGCCCAGTTGTCTCTTTTGTTATGTCAGTGTCTTTGATGCTTAAAACCTGTATCCTACATTTCACTGGGGATTGCCAAGTGGTGATATTCTAATTCCATTGTGCTTTTTAATTAATAGGGATATTTTATAAAGAGATGCTTCTCGTCATCTGTTATTTGGTTAAATAGCAATACATTTTTTTCTGTGCAAAATGTGGAAAAAATGCTTGAATTTTTCTATTTATCAGCTTTCAACGTACATAACTGATTAGCTATCATCCTCCAAAGAAGCCAGTCAGGGAAAGTATACCTCAGAGACATTGCAGGTTTGGCTCTAAACAACTGCAATAAAGTGAGTATTGCAATAAAGCAAGTCAAAAGAATTTTTTGGCTTCCCAGTGAATGTAAAAGTTATGTTTACATCATATTGTACTATACTAAGTGTGAAGTGGCATTATGTCTAAAAAAATGTACATACTTCACTAAAAAATACTTTACTGCTAAAAAATGCAAAGCATCATCTGAGCGAGTGTTCATCAGTTGTAATTTTTTTTTTTTTTTTGCTGGTGGAGAGTGTTGCTTCAGTGCTGATGGCTGCTGACTGACCAGAGTGGTGGTTGCTGAGGCTGGGGTGGTGGTGGCAATTTCTTAAGGCAACAATGAGGTCTGCCACATGATTTCTTTTCACAAGTGATTTCTCTGTAGCATGTGATGCTGTTAGCATTTTTCCCACAGTAGAACTTTCTTCAAAATTGGAGTCAATCCTCTCAAAACCTGCCTCTGCTTTATCAACTAAGTTTATGTAATATTTAAATCCTTTGTTGTCATTTCAACAATCTTCACAGCATCATCACTTAGATGGACCAGATTCCATCTCAGGAAACAACTTTCTCTGCTCATCCCAAGAAGCAACTCCTCATCCGTTCAAGTTTTATTATGAGATTGCAGCAATTCAGTCCCATCCCCAGGCTCCACTTCCGATTCTAGTTCTCTTGCTGTTTCCACCACATCTGCAGTTACCTCTCCAGTGAGGTCTTGAACCCCTCAAAGTCATCCATGAGGGTTGGGATCAGCTTCTCCCAAACTCCTGCTCACGTTGATACTTTTACTTCTTCCCATGAATCATGAGTGTTCTTAATGGCATCAACAGTGGTAAATTCTTTCTGGAAAGTTTTCAATCGACTTTGCCCAGATCCGTCAGAGAAATCTCTACCCATGGCAGTGATAGCTTTACAATATGTATCTCTTGGGGCGCCTGGGTGGCTCAGTCAGTTAAGCATCCAACTCTTAATTTTGGCTCAGGTCATGATCTCACCATTTGTGAGATTGAGCCTCACTTTGGGCTCTGTTCTGACAGTGCAGGGGCTTCTTAGGATTCTCTCTCTCTCTACCCCTCCCACCCCCTTTCTAAATAAATACATTAAGTAATTAACATTTAAGAAAAAAAAGGCTGTTTTAAACCAAACAAAGCAAACAAAAATGTATTTCTTAAATAATAAGACTTGAAAGTCAAAATAACTCTTTGATTCATTGATTGTAGAAAGGGTATTATGTTAGCAGGCATAAAAATAGTAATCTTGTTGTATATCTCCAAAAGAGCTCTTGGGTGACCAAGTGCATTGTCAATGAGCAGAAATATTTGCAAAGGAGTCTTTTTTTCTGAGCAATAGGTCTCAACAGTGGGCTTAAAATATTCAGTAAACCATGCCGTAAACAGGTGTGCTATCATCCAAATTTTGTTATCCCATTTATAGAGCACAGGCAGAGTAGACGTAGCATAATTCTCAAGAGCCCTAGGATTTTCAGAATAGTAAATGAGCACTGGTTTCAACTTCAAGTCACCAGATGCATTAGCCCCAAAGAGAGTCAGCCTGTCCTTTGAAGCTCTGAAACCAAGCACTGACTTTTCTCTAGTTCTGAAAGTCCTAGATGGCATCTTCTTACAATAGGAGGATGTTTTGTCTACATTGAAAATCTGTTGTTCAGTGTAGCCATCTTCATTACCTTAACTGGATCTTCTAGAGAACCTGCTGCAGCTTGTACACAAGCACTTGCTGTTTCACCTTGCACTTTCTTCTTATAAAGAAGGCTTCTTTCCTTAAACCTTATGAACCAACCTCTGCTGGCTTCAAACTCTTCTTCTATAGCTTCCTTACCTCTCTCAGCCTTCACAGAATTGAAGACAATCAGGGTCCTGCTCAGGACTGGGCTTTGGGTTAAGGGAAAGTTGTGGCTGGTTTAATCTTCTATCCAGACCACTGACACTTTCTCCATATCAGCAATAAAGCTGTTTCACTTTCTTATCATTTGTATGTTCACTGGAGTAGCACTTTTAATTTCCTTCAAGAACTTTTCCTTTCCATTTATAAGTTGGCCTAGCTTTCAGCAGCCTATCTTAGCTTTTGGCAAGCCTTCCTCACTAAGCTGAGTCACTTCTAGTTTTTGATTTACTTATTTGTTTCATATTTTTATTTAAATTCTAGTTATTTAATACATACTGTAACATGGGTTTCAGAAGTAAAATTTAGTGATTCATCAGTTACATGCCCGTCATAACAAGTGCCATCATTAATACCCAGATTTAGCCCATCCCCCCCACACACCTCCCTCTATCAACCCTGTTTGTTCTCTATAGTTAAGAGTCTCTTATGGTTTGCTTCCCTCTTTATTTATCCCCCTTCCCATATGTTCATCTGTTTTGTTTCTTAAATTCCACATGAGTGAAATCATATGGCATTTGTCTTTCTCTGACTTATCCTCCATCCACATCATTGCATGTCTCTACCTCCATCCACATCATTGCATATGGTGAAATTTCACTCTTTTTGATAGGTGAGTAATATCCCACTATATCTATATACCACATCTTTATCCATTCATCAGATGATGGACATTTTGGCTCTTTGCATAGTTTGGCTATTGTTAATAATGCCTCTAGCCTTTGATTTAAAGTAAGAGATGTATGACTCTTCCTTTTACTAGACCATTTAGAGGCCATTATAGGGTCAATAATTGGCTTAATTTCAATACTGTATCTCAGAGAATAGGAAGGCCTGAGGAGAGGGAGAGAGATGAGGAATGGCTGGCTGGTGGAGCAGTCAGAACACACACACCATCTAATGATTAAGCACATCATCTTACATGGGCCTTATCTGTGGTGCCCCAAAACAACTAAAATAGTAACTATAAAGATCACTGATCCCAGATCACCATACCACATATAATACACTGATCCCAGATCACCATACCACATATAATAATAATAATAATAATAATAATAATAATAGGAAACACTGTGAGGATTACCAAAATGTGACAGAGACACAAAGTAAGCAAATACTGTTGGAAAAAATGGTTTGACGCAGGGTTGCCACAAACCTTCAATTTGTAAAAACAACAACAATAACCCACAATCCCTGTGAGGTAAAATAAAGCCATGTATAGTAAAATGAAGTATGCCTGCATCTGTATGTATAACACACACAAAATTACCAACCCATGAATTTAAATATATTTAATAGGTTTTGATCAGCTGAATTATTACCCTTTTTAAAGTTCAAATGATCTCATCTTTGGCCTGGGGAGCCACTGCATGCAGGCTCTTGAGTCCATTTGACACGGCTCTAGCAGTTTTCCATAGCTTCCTCTTACTTTCACCTTTTACATTTTCTGCCTGAGACCTGGAATCAGTTACTTCCCCAAGAATTCTTGGTGTCTTATAGTGGGAAATGCTGTTCTAAAAACCATTGTCTGGACTCTCAATACGCTCAGTGTGTCGGTTGGGCGTCCGACTTCAGCTCAGGTCATGATCTCACGGTCCGTGAGTTCGAGCCCCGCGTCGGGCTCTGGGCTGATGGCTCAGAGCCTGGAGCCTGCTTCCGATTCTGTGTCTCCCTCTCTCTCTGCCCCTCCCCCGTTCATGCTCTGTCTCTCTCTGTCTCAAAAATAAATAAAAAAAAAACATTAAAAAAATTTTTTTAATACGCTCAGTGTTACTAGTTAGGTAACAGTTAGGTTACTATAATGGGTTAGGTAACTGGTTGATATCTTTTTCAGCACTAAACAAGGACACACACACACACACACACACACACACTTATATAAAATAAAGGTATGTGCTATTGTAACATATATGACTACAGTTGACCCTTGAACAAGATGGACCTGAACCTCACAGGTCTACTTAATACACATATCTTTTTGATACAGTACAGTTCTGTAAATATATTCTCTCTTCCTTATGATTTTCTCTTTTTAATGTTTTTATTTATTTTTGAGAGAAAGAGTGAGCAGAGGTGCAGAGACATGGGACAGAGCTTGACAGACTTTATGCTCTTCATATTGACCCTTGATGCACTGTCAGCACAGAGCCCGATGTGGGGCTCGAACTCATGAACCACGAGATCATGACCAGAGCTGAAGTTGGACACTCTACCGACTGAGCCACTCAGGTGCCCCTTCCTTATGACTTTCTTAACATTTTCTTTTCTCCAGATTATTTAATTATAAGAATACAGTATACAATACATATAACATACAAAATATGCGTTAATCAACTATGTTACTAGTAAGGCTTCTAGTCAACAGGTTATTAATACTTGAGTTTTGGGAGAGTCAAAAGTTATACAGATTTTCAACTGTGCAGGGTCAGTGCCCTTAACCCCTTTGTTTTTCAGAGTTCGACACTATATATACAGATATATCTATATATATAGATATATATATAGATATATCTGTATATATATATGTGTGTGTGTGTGTGTGTATGTATATATGTATATATGTATATATATACACACACATACATACACATACACATTCAGTTATATCTTATATACTATATCTTCTATATTATGTTAATATAGAAGATATATTTTATGTTATTTAAGTTAAAATATATCTTGAGTTCATATAATTCTTCTTAAAACACAAGGCTATGGGACTTTATGTTTATATCTTACATTGTATCTCCTTTCTTTGACACTGACAAATGTGGACAATGATACACGTGGACACAGAGAATAGGAGAAGTAGAATATTTCATAATGACTCATTTGCTCTTTTTCTATATTATACACAGAACCATTTTAGAATATGATGCTAATATTACTGCCAGCAATCACATTCCTAAGAAAAATTAAAATATTTTGTGTATATATTCCCCAATCTCTGCATCATTTGTTTGTGGTTTATCATATGTACATTGAGCACAAAGCTACTTCCCTGGTGACTTTACAAAAACAGACACACTTAGAAAAATTCTGATTTTTGTTATTCTTTCATGTCTTGCATCATTTCCTTAATACCTTTTGCCTCATTATTAAATAAAATGTTGCACTTACAGTCTCTCTGTGGAGAACTATTTCTGGCATGTTTGATTATTAATTGTTTTGCTCATTTTTTTCTTATTATTACTTGGTATGGCATTTGACTTCAAAATAATTTTCTATTGAATATTTTTATGCAAATTTGTTGACTTGAACTTTCAAAGGAAGCATGGCTCAGAGTATGGTTTCTAACTTCACAAAGCTTGCTCATTCATTCTATGCATACTATGCTCAAAAATATGACAGCTCACTATGGGATTTCCTGGCTCTGTGCCCTCCCTACTTTGATCTAGACCTTCTCTTTTTCTCTACTCTGCCTGTTCTCCTCAATCTAGATTCCACACACAGTAGCTTTTCCTCAGTTTGAGGTCCTATCCTCGATGGGAGCCCTGGTAAGTTTAGGAAATCCATGGGACTTATACTGCTCTGAGACTTTCTATTCATATCAACCCGTGATACAGAAGACAAAAACCTGTCAGCATCACCTGTTTTTCACAGGTTGGCCTTCCTTCGTGCCAGCTGGCTCTTTGGGATTTCTCTATTCCCAGGGTTCTCATGATCATCAGCTACCACATTCCTACCCTCTACCCCATCACCACCCTGCAGGTCCTATGATTATTGATGGTTCTATTCACCAGCATATATTATGGAATGTATGTATGCATGGATGTATGGAATGTATGCATGCATGTATGTATGTATGTATGTATGGGACACCTTTTGCAAATGCTGTCATGAGTTTTTAGTTTTGCCATTTATTGGCATTTTCCATTTTTATACCACCTTTGTTACCATCTCTCTAGAATCCTGCTTATTGGTTTCTAAAAGAACCAAACTTGTTTGAAAAGAACTCTAAAATGTGCATATGAAAAAATAATTACTTAGAAATGACAGAGGGAAAAAAAAACTACATTTCTTCAGAGACCCATATTATAAATTTCCTTGGCCAAAATTTTACAAAAATAGTTGTAATTTTAAAAAATCTCTAGAAAGACATTACTTAAATTTCTACTGATTACATAAGTGTAATATGATCTCCTCCAAGATAATTCAATCAGTGATATTCGAAGAATTACATGATGTAGTAACATATCTGGAAACTATTCATCACAAGAGTGACCACATTTTCTTCACTGTGAAAAGAAATTACAAGAAAGTTTCAGAATAACCTTTTCATGTTCTCCCAGTCATAAAATTCTGCTCCGAATAAAGGGTTTTTTTTCATATTGGTCATCCTCTTTTGTTTCCTACTGTTTTCAGAGCTGTTTTATTTGTTCGTTCATGTGCTTATGTGTTTGTTTAACAGTCCTAGTATAGAATGATTTTATTAAGTGAAATTTGAATCTAGTTCCACATTTTACAGTTATTTGCATACTTTCAGCAAGCCTGACAGAAAGCAAAATGTTGGTATACAAGTGGAGCTGACTTATTTAAGCCAAATATCCGCTTATACTTCTGTAAAACGGAGATCACAAAAACAAAACAAAACAAAACAAAAACAAAAAAAAAACACCCCAGATGTAATAATCATGAGACTTCTGATCAGAAACAATGAAATAATGGACATGACACCTTCTGTAAAATATTAAGTACTTGATATAAATGCTAGTAATTGCTGTGAGTAGTACTATCCCACCTAAAAACAGAACTTTGTGTATTTCATGTTTACACTAAACTGTTTTTTAAAAGACTGCTTTTCATATATATGCTGTCATTTCTTCTGTGGTACCTACTGATTCAAACCAGGACATTTTTAATTCACCTCTTTCTGAAAATGTGTCTTTAGGTTTCTACAGAAACTTCTGTAAGGAATTCTGGAAGCTTTAGAAATGTCAAAGTTATCACAGCATAGGGATATGAGGACATTTTACATTTTGCCAATGTCATCACTAGAAGTCAACAACCACAGCTGTAACTGCAATTTAAGTAGAATTCTTTTGCCATACTTTACTGTGGAATCTCAATCTGCCCACTATTTTCTATTTTCTGCTGGAGTGTAAATACAGGTCAAATGACTTTCTTTGACATATGTCGAGTTCTGTTCCATCCCTCCTATATTCTGCTCCTGTTCACTCTGTCTAATCAGTGATCCACACACACTCCGCCTCTTTGTACATCTCAGAAAAGACCTTTCTTCCAGCTGCTATACAAATATTGCCAAGTTGTTCTAATGTAAAGACAGATTCCATAAGAAGAATTTCTGGATAAGTTATCACACAGTTTCAGGACTGAGAAGCAGAAGAAAAAGCCATTAAGGGATGAGGATTTGAGCAGTGAAGATACAAGCCCTCAAGGCCTGTGCATACTTTTATGAGATGAGTTAGACAGTGATTTCTCCTCTGTAGCTTTGTTGGAGTGAATTGTTCAAAGGAAACACCTTTCTGGTTTGCTTCGGCATGGCAGCTCAGAATGGCACAAAAGCACCCCTTCTTTTAAGCTCAGGTTCATAAAGTCATGAAATATGAATCTAATGGATGGTTTGCCCTTCATCGTGTCTCTCTGGTAAAATTAAATTTCCCAATTAGAAGTCTTAGGGGTTTGTTATCAGTAAAGCTTGAAAGAATGATGACGCTAACCCCCCACTGTGTCACTCCCTGTACTTTTCCTGAATGAAAGGAGTGTGGGTGGGATTATGTCACATAAACAGACCATTTGAGCAAAAGTAATCTTGGTTTTTATATGCCAACAAGCATTGAACTGAATTTTCCATCTATTAAATCAGACTAGGTGAGAAAAAAAGCAGTGGCTATGAGTTTTTAAAATATTAAGATCAGTGTTCAGTATATTATTGCAAGTATTTAAACAGTTTATCACTAACTGGAACTTCGTGGAGCAAATGTTATCGTGCTCTTTCAATAAAAAGTGCAAGGGATCACAGCAAGTTTCTTTCATATTAACCAGTCTGATACCATCATTTTCCCTATCAATTACTTTAAATTCTCTTACAAAGCAGCTAGGCTTCTCAATGCGAAAATTCTTTATATCAAGCAATGAAATGCAATTCTGTAAGATAAATATTCCTTTATTTTCTTTTAAAAATCTGAAACACAGCACATGTATCATCTAGGAACCAGAATGATTTTCTTTTCTTTTTTAATTTTTTTTAATGTTTTTATTTATTTTAGAAGGAAAGAGAGAGAGAGACAGAGCATGAGTGGGGGAGGAGCAGAGAGAGAGAGGGAGACACAGAATTTGAAGCAGGCTCCAGGCTCTAAGCTGTCAGCACAGAGCCCGATGCAGGGCTCAAACCCACAAACTGTGAGATCATGACCTGAGGCGAAGCCGGACGCTCAACTGACTGCTTGACCCAGGCGCCCCAACTGCTTTTCAACTGAGGTTATAGCAAGCTACTCTGATAGCTCATCTACTCTTGGTCAGGATCCACCCACATATCTGACACAGCTGTGTACCAGGAACAAATTTCTTAGACAACCTCTACGCACAGACCTTGCAGATTTTCCTTTTGTACACCCTCTGTGGCTTATATAACAAATCTGTCTCTAATCATTCCTTCATTCCTAAAGTACAAAATGTTACTATTCAGCTTTCATTGACCATGTCACTTTTGTGTCTGGGTCACATAAGCTTGGATAAGATCTCCCTTAAGGAATTTTTGTAGTGCTCAGTTTCCTACATCAAAAAAAAAAAAAAAAATCATCCTCAGTAGAAAAAACTCATAACTGCTAAACGTAGATTTAAACTGTCTAAATGGCTTTATGACTTTAAAGTGTGTCTTAAATCCTTAAGGCAATTTAAACAACTGGTGATGAAAAGCTCTAGTCATTCTGAAATTTAACCCTTTTGTTGCAGGATGCTGAGTAACATTCATGTATTAGGCTTGGAAGAGACTTTTAAAATTATCTAAGGAAAAAGCCTAGCTTTTATAAAGAGGAAAGTGAGTCTCTGAGATGTGAATGAAGATCACACAGGAAGACAGATCCTGAGCCCAAATCTGCATGTGCTGCTGCAACTCTGTGGACACTCAGGGATCATCAACTGAAGTTTTAGGAGGAGAAGAAAGGAGTTCTGGGGTCAGCAAACCTTGATTTGAATCCTAGCTTTTCCACTCTCTACAGGTATGACTGGAGTCAAGATTTAGCTTTCTCATCCACGATGTTATATAAATATAAATATAAAAAAAAGTTTAGATTAGATTCTCTTAACTCTACCTGAACAGGAACCTCACGGCTCACACATGGTCACTGGTCCAAAGATTCTACTCCTCTTTTGACCTTTTTTGGAGAGTCTATGGCAAAGATTCAATAATCTTTTTTTTCCTCCCAAATTTTTGTTCCCTCTTCTCATACCTGTGTACAGTGAGAAGGCCAGACTTCTATACTTCTCAAGTTGTTTGAGAATGCCTCACTGAAGCCCCCAAATAACCAGAACCAGTCTCCGTTTGCTAAAGAAATCAGTAAAGCTATAGATGAAACTTCTGCTGGTTGGTCCTAAGGCCTATCTTTAGAGGAGGGCTTGCAATTTTGTCCTCTGAAGGTTGACGCTCACCCACAAACAGGATTTGTTTTGCTTTTGCAAAAGTTAAAAATGTTTTAAATTATTCATTTTTGTAAAGCTTCAATAATTTTATTTTTAAATAATTAAATGTTAAAGTTTTATTTTCTACCTTCTAATACTGTACAGTTCAGTGGCTTTTAAAAAACACGTTTATTTATTTTGAGAGAGGGAAAGAGAAAGAGAGCACAAGTGGGGAAGGGACAGAGAGAAAGGGAGAGAGAATCCCAAGCAGGCCCCACACTGTCAGCATAGAGCCCTATGCGGGGCTCGAGTCCACAAACCATGAGATCATGACCTGAGCTGAAATTAAGAGTTAGATGCTTAACCAACTGAGCCACCCATATGCCTATCAATGACTTTTAATACAGTCACAGATTTGGGCAACATTCACCACAACCAAACTTAGAATATGTACACTACCCACAAAAGAAACCTCACACCCTGGAGCCATCACCTCCAATCTCTCTATTCCCCTAGCCCTGGCTACCACTATTTCATCTTCTGTTCCTATAGGTTTGTCTATTCAGAGTATTCTGTGTAAGTGGAATCATACAATAAGCAGTCTTCTGTGACTGGTGCTATCATATAGCATACTGTTTGCAAGGTTAACCCATGTTTTAACATATACTGATAAGCACTCTTTTTTTATTTAAATTTATACTTTTATATCTTTCCCCTCATTTTTTCCTGTGAATAGACACACATGCATGCACATGCATGCACGTGCATGCACACACACACACACACACACACACACACACACAGAGACTTCAATTTTTCAATTACAAGAGACTACGTTTCACCTGATTTATGCAATTATAAAATTAAACAATCAATTAATCTCTAACATTCTTACATATATTGTTTGGCAATAAGCAGAGGGCAGGGGAATATAAACATTTTACTACCAATAACAAGTGGTGCTGAGTGACAGAATGATACAACTCTGTGTTAAAAAAAAATCTGCAAAATGGAAATGGAAACCATGTGTGCCAATGACTTCAGTTCTGTACCAATCCTTGTAATGAGTTGTGTAGAGGGTTCAATTTGATGAACAGGAAGAGACTGTGCTCTTCAACACCGACGTGAGCATCTCCCTCCATTAAATTATAGGATGCTTTCTTTTTTTGGCATCTCAAATCTAGCTGAACATTTTCAGTATGTCACAATAAAAATAAATAACCCAGACAAAATAGCTTCGATGTGGTGGTGGATTAGAGAAATTTTTTCATTGCCACTTAAACCAGTTTTAAGTAATCACTAACACCTAGTTTTATTTAGCTTCATTCAAAAGGCTGTTTGCAAAATAAATGAAGAACTGATAAGCCATCATGTAAAGTCAACCTTTTTTTCCCAGAAAGTGGAAACTGGTTTGATGTTACTGATTAAAACAAAACAAAACACAAAACTTCATATCACCACAGACATTTCAAACTAATATTTTAAAATAAATTATAAAATAATGGGCAAAATTAACATAGTTTACAAGACAAAAATTTAACTCTGCAATACATAAAGCAAAGTATATTCTTTTTTATTTTATTTGAATGAATAATCAAAGAAAAAAATATTAGTCATATCCCTGATGTCATGTTGCAAAGCATCTTCTTTCAAGTGTATGTTCCATAATTTAAAGCCTGGCCACTCTTTGCTTCCCACAGATATCTGAGGCACAAAGCCTTCCAGGCGTGTCAATATGACATCCACCTTACAGCTAGAGATTTGCTTTTACTGTACTCCCCCCTGATATTACTGTAACAAACACTGGAGAGCTTGGATGTAGTCCATGCTTTACTGTTCTTGTGATACGAGGAAAATCCATTCCCCTGGTGGACTTTTGCTGGCAGAAACTATGAAGATCTTTCATGAAGCCAGTGGAAAGCACAGCTCTGTAAAGGGACCATGTAGGTTTCATATGAAGTTATTTCCATAAAACCCAGGAAGGATAGCTACCTGTGAAACACACTTAAGGATTCTGAAACTAAATACCGATTTTTGGTCCAGTCCTTAGATGTGGAAAATGAGAAAACATTTTATGTGCCAGCAACTTAACAATAGTCAAACATCAACTTAATGAGTTAGGTGAAATTTCCCCCTTTTCACAGATGTGAACCCTAAGATTTAAAGTACTAGCCCATAGCTACATAGATGATAAAAGGTATAAGCATATTTGAACTCAGATTTCAAAGCAAGCTGAATTATCATGCTATACTGCCTTGTAAGCTATAAAAGGAAAAGACTTTGAGTTCAACCTGATTTCTCCCCATCTTCAACTCAATATTAAGTTTAAATTTAAATTTAGTTAAATTTAAAATTAATAGTTTCTTCCTACACATACCTATGATCTTAAAGTCCAACTAATCCATAATTTAAATCCTTTTCCCTGTTTTCAGATGAAGAATCAAACCATAAGTGGCAAAGACTTTTGACCACCTATTCAAACCTCAGGCCCAGGGATAAAGCCAGATTAGTCTAAACCAAGTAGTAAATGAATTCCACTGTCAATTATTATTCATTGGTGACAGTGAGGGATGGGAAGGGTAACACATGTCCTAAATTGGCTCAGTTGGACCGCAGGCAATGAAATGCTGTTGACAATCATCTTGCCACCACGAGAAGAGCTTTTTTGGAATGAGGCCAGAGCTGACAGTAGCAGAGAACCTGGGTCCTTGATGGCATCATTAAGCCACTCTTGACGTCTTGCCTAGAATGTGCCTTACCTCTGAAACTCGTGGGTTTTTTTGGGATATAATAACTTGCTCTATTGTTAGGTCAGTTTCAGTCAGTATGCTTTGCTACTTGCAGTCTTAGACATTCTGATATATGACATGTAGTCAATGATTATATTGGCCAAATCATTTGTTTCTATTTTTTGACTCTTCAACAAATATTTGGAACACACTGAACAAAATTTAGCTGAGCAAGGCAACAGCCAAACTATCAAACAAGCAAATTCTAACTTTCTGATTCCAGTGGGGGAAATAAAGAAATAAAGAGCTCAAATGAAAGGGAATTGGTGACTCAAGAGTCAGTACATAAATAATGGCCCACGGTAGCCCTGAAGGGAATCATCCACCTGAGGTAATATCTCCCAAGCAAAGTATAACACTGAAATTACTTATGATTCCATAATACTTTTAGAATTAGATATAAGCTAAGGGCCTTGCCAAATTCTGACTTGTGTATTCACAGGCTGTCTACCAATAGTAGACACATATTTTATCTTGAAAGTGACAGCATGTTGTTGATAGAAAATTGTTTTCTAAATACAGACATTTTTTTCAATTTAAAGCAAGTTCTGTTGAATTGTGCAAAACTACAAACCAGTATGTTTCTACCCACGAATGATAAATCCAACAGAAATAAATAATAAAGGAGATTTAGGGGAAATGTAGTATAGTGTCACCTTTGCAAGGTTTTTAATCACAAACACATCAACCACCACTGAGGGGAGAAAAGACAAATGTCTCCATTCCTCATCCCAGCCTCCAGCCCTTTTCTCAATCTCGGAAACCCTCTGTTAAGTAGAAAATCAAATATCTTAGTAGAATTGCTGAAGGTGTACTCACCTTTGTGTCCTCAGGGCCCAGTATACTACCCGGCATCTAACAGAGGATCTATAATATCAGACTGGGGGGTCCTGGGTGGCTCAGTCAGTTAAGCATTCAACTCTTGATTTCAGCTCAGATCATGATCTTGCAGTAGGGATTGAGCCTGTGTAGGGTTCCCAGATGACAGTGTGGAGCCAGCTTGGGATTTTCTCTTTCTCTCTCTCCCTCTCTCTCTCTCTCTGCTCCTCCCCCACTTGTGCATGCATGCACACGTGATCTCTAGTTCTCCCAAAGTAAATAAATAAACTTAAAAAATTAATATCAGACTATAGGCTCTATGATGGTAAGGAACAGATGTGTGTTACTTACTAATATCCCAGAGACCAGAGCAATGAACACTTCTCGATCCTAATAACTAAATGTACAGGGTACTTACACCTGAGTAGCTCACAAGGTTTATGAAATACATATACAAGTGATAGCCAAGCTGTCCACATTCCATATTTGCATATCTGCTTGGTTGTTTGACTGAATTTATTAAATATTAACTTAATTTTTATCAGCTTTAAGGTTCAATTTATTTTATTAAACATGCCAAGAAATCAAGTGGAGTAATATTTTGAAAATATTTCTGTGATTTACTAGACTGGTGTAACTTTAGTCATGACACTACACCTTCCTGAACCTCACTTTCAGCAGCTATTAAATAGTATGTGTAGGGAGAGAAAGCTGAACCCGTATCTGATGCAGGAAAAAGGAAAAATGCATACTGGCATGTTTTTTTTGTTTTGTTTTGTTTTTTTGTTTTTTGCTTATTCCATCTTTTAAAAAATGGGATGTAATTCATATACCATAAAACTCACCCTTTAAGGTATACAAACAAGTAACAACAGCAAGAAAATGAGAAATAGACCATAAATACAAAGAACAAACTGGGGATTGTCAAAGGGGAGGGATCTGGGGGACTGGGTAAAATTGGTGAAAGGAATTAAGAGATACAAACTTCCAGGGGCGCCTGGGTGGCACAGTCGGTTAAGCATCCGACTTCAGCCAGGTCACGATCTCGCGGTCCCTGAGTTCGAGCCCCGCGTCGGGCTCTGGGCTGATGGCTCGGAGCCTGGAGCCTGTTTCCGATTCTGTGTCTCCCTCTCTCTCTGCCCCTCCCCCGTTCATGCTCTGTCTCTCTCTGTCCCAAAAATAAATAAAAAACGTTGAAAAAAAATTAAAAAAAAAAAAAAAAAAGAGATACAAACTTCCAGTTATAAAATAAATAAGTAATGGGGCATCTGGGTGGCTCAGTTGGTTAAGAGTCCAACTCTTGGTTTTGGCTCAGGTCATGATCTCACAATTTGTGGGTTCAAGTCCCACGTAGGGCTCTGTGCTGACAGTGCAGAGGTTGCTTGGGATTCTCTCCCTCCCACACTCTCTCTCTCAAAATAAATAAATAAACTTTAAAGTAAAGTAAAATACAATAAAATAAGTAATGGGAATGTAAGGCAAAGCATAGGAAATATAGTCAATAATACTGTAATACACTTATCATGATGAGCATTTCATAATGTATATAACTGTTGAATCACTATGTTCTACACTTGAAACTAATTTAATATTATATATCAACTATACCTCAATTAAAAAAATAGTTAAATATATACTTGAGTGGATTTTACTATATTCACAAGATTGTGCAAGCATCATCATCTAATTCCAGAACATTTTTGTTACCCCACAGATGTCATTAGCAATCACTTCCCACTTTGTCTCCCAGCCTCTAGCAAACACTAGTCTACTTTCTTTCTGTATGGATTTGCATATTTTCTGGGCATTTCATATAAAGGGAATCTATAATATATGACCTTTTGTGTATGGCTTCTTTACTTAGCATAACATTTTCAAGGTTTATCCATGTTTTAGCATGAATCAGTACTTCATTTTTATAGCAGAATAGTGTTCCATTGTTTGTATATACCACATTTCTTTCTTCATTCATCAGCTGACGAACATGAGAGTTGTTTCCACTTTTTGGCTATCGTGAATGATGCTACTATAAGCATTTGTGTACAATTATTTTACAGACATATAATTTTTACCTCTCTTTAGTATACAAATAGGGTCATGTGGAAACTCTATGTTTATCTCTATTGAGGAAATATTATTCCAAATCATCTGCCTCATTTTACATTCCCACTAGCAATGTATGAGGGTCTGATTTCCCCACCACATCATCAATACTTACGCATATTGTCTTTCTTATGATAACCATACTAATGAGTTAAAAACAGAATCTCGGTGTGGTTTTGACTTATTTACATCTTACTAGTGATTAGTGATTTTGAGAACTTCTTGATGTGATTATTGATCACTTGCACCTTCTTTGAATGAATACCTATTCAAAAGCTTTATCCATTTTGTTTTGACTAGGTTATCTGTCTTCTAATTATTAAGTTATAGGAGTTTTTTATATATTCTGGATACTAGACCTTCATCATATATATTATATGCAAATATTTTCTTCCACTCTGTGGGGTGTCTTTTCACTTTATTGAGTGTTCTTTTAAATTCAAACATTTTCACTTGGAGTGAAAAATGGAGTTTAATTATATTTTTCTTTTGTTGCTCATGTTTTGGTGTCATATCTAAAAAAATTGCCTAATCCAAGGTCATGAGGATTTATACCTCTGTTTTCTTCTAAGTGTTCTATAGTTTAAACTCTTTGATTTTAGGTCATTTTGAGTTAATTTTTATGAATAAAGTGAAATAGAGGTCTAACTTCATCCTTTCCCATGTGGATATCCAGTTGTCCCAGCACCATTTGATGAAAAGATGATTCTTTCACTATTAAATTATCCTGGCAACATTCTTGAAATCATTTGGACATACATATGAGTTTATTTCTGTATTCACTATCCTATTCAATTGATTTATATGCCTACCCTATGGTAGAACCACTCTGTTTTGGTTATTGCAGCTTTGTATTGTAGTAAATTTTAAAAATCAGGAACAGTGAGTCAACCAAATTTGTTTTCCTTTTTCCAAATTGTTTGTATTTTCATGAGTTTAGAATCAGTCTCTTAATTTTTACATAAAGAAGTTGAGATTTTTATAGAAATTACACTGAAGGAGCAAGTCGGTGGCTCAGTCTGTTAAGCATCTGACTCTTGATTTTGGCTCAGGTCATGATCTCACAGTTTGTGAGATCGAGCTCCATGTCGGGCTCTGCACTAACAGCACAGAGCCTGCTTGGGATTCTCTCTCTCCCTCTCTCTTTCTGCACCTCCCCACTCATGCTTTTTCTCTCTCAAAATTAAACAGATGAACTTTTTTTTTTAAAGACATTAAATTGAATCTGTAGATATATTTTTGGGAGCATTTCTATCTTAACAATATCAGGGTTTTCAACCCATAAACATAGGATGTCTTTCTATTTCGTTAGGTCTTCTTTAATTTATTTCAGTGATGTATTTTTTTCTTTTTTAGTGTACAAATCTTACACTTCCTTTGTTAAATTTATTGGTTTTATTCTTTTTGATTTGATGTATATGTAATTATTAATTTCACTCTTGGATTGCTTATTGTTAGTGTATAAAATATAATTTATTTTAATATATTCATCTTGCATCTTACAAACTTGTCTATTGGTTCTAATAGCTTTTAGTTGATTAATAATTATTTTCCAGGTGATATTATTTAGAAATGTATTCAATTTCTACATATTTGTTAATTTGCCACATTTCCTCCTGTTGATTTCAAATTTCGTTCCACTATGGTTAGAGAACACACTTTGCATGATTTCAATCCTTCAAAATTTATGTAGGCTTTTTTCTTGATCTAAAATAAGGTCTACTCTGGAGAATATTTCATATGCATTTAGAAAGCATATGTATTGGTAGGAGGACGCGGGGCTCATAGCGCGTCCTGCCGATCACTTAGATTCCACCTACACCTGCCTAAAGAACCCAGAAAACCGCCAGAGGATTAGCAGAAGGGAGTCTCCGGAGTCAAGCGCAGACTAGAGGCCCACGGAAGAGGGTAGGAAGGGCGGCGAGGCGGTGCGCGCTCCACGGACTGGCGGGAGGGAGCCGGGGCGGAGGGGCGGCTCGCCGGCCAAGCAGAGCCCCCGAGTCGGGCTGGCAAAAGCGGAGGGGCCGGACAGACTGTGTTCCGACAGCAAGCGCGACTTAGCGTCTGGGAGGTCATAAGTTAACAGCTCTGCGCGGAAAGCGGGAAGGCTGGAGGACAAAGGGAGGGAGAGCTGCTGAGCCCCCGGACGGCAGAGCTCAGCGTGGCGGGGAACAAAGGCGCCAGCGCCATCTCCCCCGCCCATCCCCCCAGCCAAAATCCCAAAGGGAACCAGTTCCTGCCAGGGAACTTGCTCGCTCCGCGCAAACACCCAACTCTGTGCTTCTGCGGAGCCAAACCTCCGGCAGCGGATCTGACTCCCTCCCGCTGCCACAGGGCTCCTCCTGAAGTCGATCACCTAAGGAGAAGCGAGCTAAGCCTGCCCCTCCACCCCCCGTGCACCTTGCCTACCCACCCCAGCTAATACTCCAGATCCCCAGCAACACAAGCCTGGCAGTGTGCAAGTAGCCCAGATGGGACACGCCACCCCACAGTGAATCCCGCCCCTAGGAGAGGGGAAGAGAAGGCACACACCAGTCTGACTGTGACCCCAGCAGTGGGCTGGGGGCAGACATCGGGTCGGACTGCGGCCCCGCCCACTAACTCCAGTTATACACCACAGCACAGGGGAAGTGCCCTGCAGGTCCTCACCACGCCAGGGACTCTCCAAAATGACCAAACGGAAGAATTCCCCTCAGAAGAATCTCCAGGAAATAACAACAGCTAATGAACTGATCAAAAAGGATTTAAATAATATAACAGAAAGTGAATTTAGAATAATAGTCATAAACTTAATCGCTGGGCTTGAAAACAGTATACAGGACAGCAGAGAATCTCTTGCCACAAAGATCGAGGGACTAAGGAACAGTCACGAGGAGTTGAAAAACGCTTTAAACGAAATGCAAAACAAAATGGAAACCACGATGGCTCGGCTTGAAGAGGCAGAGGAGAGAATAGGTGAACTAGAAGATAAAGTTATGGAGAAAGAGGAAGCTGAAAGAAAGAGAGATAAAAAAATCCAGGAGTATGAGGGGAAAATTAGAGAACTAAGTGATACACTAAAAAAAAATAATATACGCATAATTGGTATCCCAGAGGAGGAAGAGAGAGGGAAAGGTGCTGAAGGGGTACTTGAACAAATTATAGCTGAGAACTTCCCTGAACTGGGGAAGGAAAAAGGCATTGAAATCCAAGAGGCACAGAGAACTCCCTTCAGACGTAACTTGAATCGATCTTCTGCACGACATATCATAGTGAAACTGGCAAAATACAAGGATAAAGAGAGAATTCTGAAAGCAGCAAGGGATAAACGTGCCCTCACATATAAAGGGAGACCTATAAGACTCGTGACTGATCTCTCCTTTGAAACTTGGCAGGCCAGAAAGGCTTGGCACGATATCTACAGTGTGCTAAACAGAAAAAATATGCAGCCGAGAATCCTTTATCCAGCAAGTCTGTCATTTAGAATAGAAGGAGAGATAAAGGTCTTCCCAAACAAACAAAAACTGAAGGAATTTGTCACCACGAAACCAGCCCTACAAGAGATCCTAAGGGGGATCCTGTGAGACGAAGTACCAGAGACATCACCACAAGCATAAAACATACAGACATCACAATGACTCTAAACCCATATCTTTCTATAATAACACTGAATGTAAATGGATTAAATGCGCCAACTAAAAGACATAGGGTATCAGAATGGATAAAAAAACAAGACCCATCTATTTGCTGTCTACAAGAGACTCATTTTAGATCGGAGGACACCTTTAGATTCAGAGTGAGGGGATGGAGAACTATTTATCATGCTCCTGGAAGCCAAAAGAAAGCTGGAGTAGCCATACTTATATCAGACAAACTAGACTTTAAATTAAAGGCTGTAACAAGAGATGAAGAAGGGCATTATATAATAATCACAGGGTCTATCCACCAGGAAGAGCTAACTATTATAAATGTCTATGCGCCAAATACCCGAGCCCCCAGATATATAAAACAATTACTCATAAACATAAGCAACCTTATTGATAAGAATGTGGTCATTGCAGGGGACTTTAACACCCCACTTACAGAAATGGATAGATCATCTAGACACACAGTCAATAAAGAAACAAGGGCCCTGAATGATACATTGGATCAGATGGACTTGACAGATATATTTAGAACTCTGCACCCCAAAGCAACAGAATATACTTTCTTCTCGAGTGCACATGGAACATTCTCCAAGATAGATCATATACTGGGTCACAAAACAGCCCTTCATAAGTTTACAAGAATTGAAATCATACCATGCATACTTTCAGACCACAATGCTATGAAGCTTGAAATCAACCACAGGAAAAAGTCTGGAAAACCTCCAAAAGCATGGAGGTTAAAGAACACCCTACTAACGAATGAGTGGGTCAACCAGGCAATTAGAGAAGAAATTAAAAAATATATGGAAACAAATGAAAATGAAAATACAACAATCCAAACGCTTTGGGATGCAGCGAAGGCAGTCCTGAGAGGAAAATACATTGCAATCCAGGCCTATCTCAAGAAACAAGAAAAATCCCAAATACAAAATCTAACAGCACACCTAAAGGAAATAGAAGCAGAACAGCAAAGGCAGCCTAAACCCAGCAGAAGAAGAGAAATAATAAAGATCAGAGCAGAAATAAACAATATAGAATCTAAAAAAACTGTAGAGCAGATCAACGAAACCAAGAGTTGGTTTTTTGAAAAAATAAACAAAATTGACAAACCTCTAGCCAGGCTTCTCAAAAAGAAAAGGGAGATGACCCAAATAGATAAAATCATGAATGAAAATGGAATGATTACAACCAATCCCTCAGAGATACAAACAATTATCAGGGAATACTATGAAAAATTATATGCCAGCAAATTGGACAACCTGGAAGAAATGGACAAATTTCTAAACACCCACACTCTTCCAAAACTCAATCAGGAGGAAATAGAAAGCTTGAACAGACCCATAACCAGCGAAGAAATTGAATCGGTTATCAAAAATCTCCCAACAAATAAGAGTCCAGGACCAGATGGCTTCCCAGGGGAGTTCTACCAGACATTTAAAGCAGAGATAATACCTATCCTTCTCAAGCTATTCCAAGAAATAGAAAGGGAAGGAAAACTTCCAGACTCATTCTATGAAGCCAGTATTACTTTGATTCCTAAACCAGACAGAGACCCAGTAAAAAAAGAGAACTACAGGCCAATATCCCTGATGAATATGGATGCAAAAATTCTTAATAAGATACTAGCAAATCGAATTCAACAGCATATAAAAAGAATTATTCACCATGATCAAGTGGGATTCATTCCTGGGATGCAGGGCTGGTTCAACATTCGCAAATCGATCAACGTGATACATCACATTAACAAAAAAAAAGAGAAGAACCATATGATCCTGTCAATCGATGCAGAAAAGGCCTTTGACAAAATCCAGCACCCTTTCTTAATAAAAACCCTTGAGAAAGTCGGGATAGAAGGAACATACTTAAAGATCATAAAGGCCATTTATGAAAAGCCCACAGCTAACATCATCCTCAACGGGGAAAAACTGAGAGCTTTTTCCCTGAGATCAGGAACACGACAGGGATGCCCACTCTCACCGCTGTTGTTTAATATAGTGCTGGAAGTTCTAGCATCAGCAATCAGACAACAAAAGGAAATCAAAGGCATCAAAATTGGCAAAGATGAAGTCAAGCTTTCGCTTTTTGCAGATGACATGATATTATACATGGAAAATCCGATAGACTCCACCAAAAGTCTGCTAGAACTGATACATGAATTCAGCAAAGTTGCAGGATACAAAATCAATGTGCAGAAATCAGTTGCATTCTTATACACTAACAATGAAGCAACAGAAAGACAAATGAAGAAACTGATCCCATTCACAATTGCACCAAGAAGCATAAAATACCTAGGAATAAATCTAACCAAAGATGTCAAAGATCTGTATGCTGAAAACTATAGAAAGCTTATGCAGGTAATTGAAGAAGATATAAAGAAATGGAAAGACATTCCCTGCTCATGGATTGGAAGAATAAATATTGTCAAAATGTCAATACTACCCCAAGCTATCTACACATTCAATGCAATCCCAATCAAAATTGCACCAGCATTCTTCTCGAAACTAGAACAAGCAATCCTAAAATTCATATGGAACCACAAAAGGCCCCGAATAGCCAAAGTAATTTTGAAGAAGAAGACCAAAGCAGGAGGCATCACAATCCCAGACTTTAGCCTCTACTACAAAGCTGTCATCATCAAGACAGCATGGTATTGGCATAAAAACAGACACATAGACCAATGGAATAGAATAGAAACCCCAGAACTAGACCCACAAACGTATGGCCAACTCATCTTTGACAAAGCAGGAAAGAACATCCAATGGAAAAAAGACAGTCTCTTTAACAAATGGTGCTGGGAGAACTGGACAGCAACATGCAGAAGGTTGAAACTAGACCACTTTCTCACACCATTCACAAAAATAAACTCAAAATGGATAAAGGACCTGAATGTGAGACAGGAAACCATCAAAACCTTAGAGGAGAAAGCAGGAAAAGACCTCTCTGACCTCAGCCGTAGCAATCTCTTACTCGGCACATCCCCAAAGGCAAGGGAATTAAAAGCAAAAGTGAATTACTGGGACCTTATGAAGATAAAAAGCTTCTGCACAGCAAAGGAAACAACCAACAAAACTAAAAGGCAACCAACGGAATGGGAAAAGATATTTGCAAATGACACATCGGACAAAGGGCTAGTATCCAAAATCTATAAAGAGCTCATCAAACTCCACACCCGAAAAACAAATAACCCAGTGAAGAAATGGGCAGAAAACATGAATAGACACTTCTCTAAAGAAGACATCCGGATGGCCAACAGGCACATGAAAAGATGTTCAACGTCGCTCCTTATCAGGGAAATACAAATCAAAACCACACTCAGATACCACCTCACGCCAGTCAGAGTGGCCAAAATGAAGAAATCAGGAGACTATAGATGCTGGAGAGGATGTGGAGAAACAGGAACCCTCTTGCACTGTTGGTGGGAATGCAAATTGGTGCAGCCGCTCTGGAAAGCAGTGTGGAGGTTCCTCAGAAAATTAAAAATAGACCTACCCTATGACCCAGCAATAGCACTGCTAGGAATTTATCCAAGGGATACAGGAGTACTGATGCATAGGGGCACCTGTACCCCAATGTTTATAGCGGCACTCTCAACAATAGCCAAATTATGGAAAGAGCCTAAATGTCCATCAACTGATGAATGGATAAAGAAATTGTGGTTTATATACACAATGGAATACTACGTGGCAATGAGAAAAAATGAAATATGGCCTTTTGTAGCAACATGGATGGAACTGGAGAGTGTGATGCTAAGTGAAATAAGCCATACAGAGAAAGACAGATACCATATGGTTTCACTGTTATGTGGATCCTGAGAAACATAACAGAAACCCATGGGGGAGGGAAAAAAAAAAAAAAAAAAGAAAGCATATGTATTGTTTTGAAGTGTGTGTTTTATAGATTTTTTTCCTCTATTAATTTTATAGTGTTGTTCAAGTCTTCTATTTCCTTTTTGATCTTCCTCCCTCTTTCTCTGTGCATTACTAAAAGGGAAGTAGTGACATGTCTAATTATTACTGTTGAACTGTATATTTATTCCTTCTATTCTGTCAGTTTTTATTTCATGTATTTTGGGTTTCTCTTGTTGGGTGCATAGTTGTTATATATTTCTGATGGATTGATTTTCTTATAAACTAAAATGTCTGACTCTACAACAAATTTTTGTCCTTTATTTTATCTGACAGTAATATAAATTATTATAAATAATATTAGTTATAATTATTAATGTAATAGTTATTGATGATATTTTATCTATTATGTTAATTGGTTTAATATATTTGATATTATTAGAGCTTTACTATTTACTCTAATAATCAATAACTATTAGTTAATAACATGATAGTAATATAAATTAGTGTCAGATTGTAATATATTGTTACCATCACCCCAACCATTTTAAAATATGTCTATGATTCATCAATTCAGTGGTAGTTACAAAAACTAGCTCTATAGTGGCATGGCCATATTTTATAGCTCTTTGGATGTTTCATTACCTTCTCTAAACCCTGAGAGTTAATACAACCCTACACAAGTTGTGATTTCCAAGATTCTTCTTTAAAGGAAACAAGCCCGACTAGATTGGAAATATAGAAAATCATCTCAGCCCAGGAGAATTTATGTTTGTTTATCATGTGTTTCATAGTCAGAAGAAGGCAAGAGGAAAAGAAGCTTGAAGCTATACTTTACATATTAAAACCAACCTTTAAAAAAACTGAAAAAGGATACAGTACAATCTGACAAACAATATAGGATCAAAAATCTGGACAAAATCATTTGGAGAGTAAAGGAAAGCATACACTGTATTCTGGGGAATATTAAGATACTATGTTGTTGAGATTTTGTATATGTGTGGCCATACATGTGTCTGTTTTCATAACATACAGGCTTTAAGAATCACTGCTTCTAAGATTTGACAGGCTAACCCATGGTACCATACAAGACGCTTTTCTGCCTCTACTCATTTCATCTTTGCAAGAACGAATACAAGGTGATATTATTATGGCTGAGTGAACTTAGGCTCCATAAATTTAAGGAACTTGATCAAAGATACACATCCAGTAATTGATGGAACTAATATTTGGATCCAGGTGTAACTCAGTGTTCTCACAGAGCATGCAGTGCTCAAGAGGTTCTAAATAGCAACCATGAGTCTTCCTTTTGGATACATTAGATTTCCTTCATTTGAAAATTGTAAAGAAGCTACTATTTGCACAGTAGTCATATTAGAGCAAGGAAAAAAGCAGTTTACAGTGCAGTTAGAGAGGCAGATACAAGTCATTATGCAAATAATGATGTTAAGTAATAGGTAGGAAAAATGAGACATAAATGAGAGACCATAACAGGGGAACCTGACTTAAACTGTGGGATTAGCAAACAATGCGTTAATTATGTTGAAGGGTGAATAGGAGGGCACAGCACTGACAGAGGACATCAGGCTGGATGGAATTGCTGATAGGCAAGAAACAGACAGCAAGTCAGAATACATAAAGCACCAAGAGTGACAGGGAGAGAAGATCAAAAGGAAGCTGAAGAAACAGAAGAGCAGAGATCATGCTGGGATTTAGAGGCTACAATAGCAATGTTTACTTTACTAAGAAAATTAGAAAAACTTTAAAGGACCTTAAGCAAGACAGTGACATGACAAGGTATGCATTTTAAAATATTACTTTGAATGAGACCTTTCTGGAATTATTTTGCAATTTTTTGTGGGTCTACAATCATTTTAAAATAAAAGGTCTTCTTTTTCTCTTTTTCTTTCTTTCTTTCTTTCTTTCTTTCTTTCTTTCTTTCTTTCTTTCTTTCTTTCTTCTTTCTTTCTCCCTCCCTTCTCCCTTCTCCCTTCTCCCTTCCTTTCCCTTTCTGATTAAGATACAAAGGAACAGAAAATATTCCTCTTACAGAACTGTGAAAAATGAATGAGGGTGAGGGTATACAGTAGAATCAGAAGAAGCAGTCAAGAAGTTATCACTGTGGTCTAGGACAGGGATAATGAGGCCTGGTGAAGGTGTTAGAAGTAAAGGTGGAAAGATGCAGGTAAACCTGAGATATCTTCTGGAAGGAGAACTTTTGTGAGGAGGACAAATGAGAAGGATCTACCAAAAGGTGTTGCAGGATTTTTTTTACAATACCCAGGATTTGTTGTCTCGCTTTGACCAATGAAGGGGTGGACACACAATGAGCAGCAGGCAAAAGTTTAGTAGAGTATAAGATGAGAAAGGAAGAATACTAAGAAAGCTTTCTTTACAGAGAGGGGACATTCGAAAGTGAATGCCTGAGGACTACAGGCAAGGGTCCTAGTTTTATAAGGTTCTGATCAGCCCTCCCCCTCCCCTTCCCACTTGTTCCTTCTCAGGTTCTACCCTTATTGGCTTGATAGTGCTAGGCTCTGGGTTGTCCATTCCTGATTGGCTCATTTCCATTGTATGAAGGGAGGTCTACAGCCATACTTAGGTCTTTTGTCAAATTCCTGAGGGGAAACCTGAGGGGGGGCGGGTAAGTGGGGTCTGTTACATTCTTAAGAGGAACCTTATGCCTAAGGGGGTTTGCTGTGGTCAGACACTCCAAGCATGGTTCCAAAATAGGTGTTTTTCCCCACCCAGGGACCTCAGGCCTTCATCTTTCTCTCTCTGCCTACTGAAGCCTATCTTCTTCTACCAAAGGGACTCCCATGCATCTTACGTGAGTATTTGAATAACACCATTTCCTGAGACAGAGAAACTAGAAGAGAAAGATATGTTACCAGAGGACAACTAAAAATTAGACTCAGGGGGCGCCTGGTTGCCCCATTCACTTAAGCATCTGACTCTTGATTTTTGGCTCAAGTCATGATCTCGAGGTTGTGAGACGGAGCCCCGCAGCATCGGCCTCGGGCTCTGCACTGAGTGTACAGCAGAGAATCCTCTGCTTAGGATTCTCTCTCTCCTTCTCTCTCTCCCCTCCCCTGCTCATGCACTATCACACACACACTCTCTCTCTCTCTCAAAATAAATAAATAAATTTAAGAAAAATAAATTAGACTCAGGATGTACAATATTTGAAACGCTTCCAAGATATCCATATGTTAATGTGAAGTAGACAACTGGATATGTGGGTTTCAAATTCAGAAGATGTAAACATGTACATCTTCAAGGTGTAGGTAGTATTTAAAGCCATAGGGTGTATGAACTTATCAAGGGCAAAAGAGTGGGAAAAGAGGTACAAAGACAAGTTCTAAGGAACAATACTATGTAAAGATCAGATAGATCAGGAAAGGTCATCAAAGGAAGCTAAAAAAGTTTATCTAGTGATGGATTTACATTCTAGGACAAAAGATTCATTAGTGAAGATTAAACACCAGCTATCTCTTAGGGTTAAGTTCCCAAGTTTTCCATATGAACTGAAATATTTAAAAGGGCTGCAAGCATTAGAGTGTGTATGTAATATCCATCATAAAGAATTTTCACAATGGATAAAATGCAGCTTTTCATCAAGCTTCTGGCTTTGGCAAACATTCCTCAGAAGTCCTGAATCACTAGGGCCAACTTTCCCTTAACTATTAGAATCCCTTCAGCTCAAATAGATTCAGAGATTGGACGGTGGTCATTTACTGCTTCCTGAGACATCTACAGACAGCTGAAACTTAGAAAACTCTTCCTTATTCTCAACTAAAATCTCTCATCCTGGGGCTCCCATCCACCATCCTTGTTTTATTCCTTGGGGTCATACAAAACTAGATTCTCTTTGTAACATGACAGTGCTTCAAGCACCTGTACAAAAACTTTCGTGTCCCTCAAGAATTTTCTCCGGGCAAAATGTCATTGGTACCTTGTATCATTCCTTATAAGACACAATTATGAGTCAAGTATACCGTGCTCCAACTTATAAAACGAGTATCTGTGATGAGAGAAAGCCAACCCTATTAATAGACTAAGTCAGAGTCATTTAAACAATTTATGTTATAAGGATCAGACTTGTTTAATAGTTTGATCAAAATCAAGTAATAACAACTTTTACACTAATGGGATTCCACTTGACTTAGAATATGCAACTGGCTGAGTCACCTGGGTGGCTGAGTCAGTTAAGCTCCAAATTTGGCTCAGGTCATTATCTCACAGTTTGTGAGTTCAAGCCCTACAACAAGTTCTATGCTGACAGCTCAGAGCCTGTAGCCTGCTTCAGATTCTGTGTCTTTCTCTCTCTCTCTGCCCCTCCCTAGCTTGTGCACTCTCTCTCTGTCAAAAATAAACATTAAAAAAAAATTAAAAAAAAATAATATGAAACTGGCTTGATATACTAGTATTTTGCTATGGAAAAGGCATAAATATATAAGCATAAACAGAAAAAGCATTTGAAAGATATATTAATATTTCATCCCTAGAACACACACACACACACACAACCATATTTAAAGCACAGCTAAAAATATTAATTATATATACATATCGTTAAATAACTTTCTTTTTTTAAATGAAGAAGCCCTTTTCAAACATTGCCTCAGATTTGGTGGGGTGGATTACCTTTGGCTCCTCTTAGTATTCCTGATCTTTGGTTTCACTAGATTCACTTCAGATTTGTCACAGATTACAAATGTCCAAGTTGATGTCACAATGTCTGTCATTTTATTCCAACATCCTCTTGCAGCTTGGCTTAAAAATGGTGTGAAGTAGTTCCCTCATATCATATTCAAGTCAATAATAGTTTGAACCCTGTGCTATTTTTTCAGATCCTGTGAATGGTACAGGAAAAAAAAATGCATTTGTTCTTCCATTCACACTGTTTTATTTTTATTTTCAAAACAGGCACCCTGTCCCCATTTTACAGACAAGGGAACTAGAGTTCAGGGATGCAGAGTTCAAAATCCAATCAGCCTTTGTCATGCAGATGATAACCTCAGCTCTGGAAATACACATTTCAGGGGGCAGTGTTAAGTGTTTGCTGGTTAAATACAATGGCTTAGAAATCTAAGCACTCTGCTTTTGAAGTAAGGATCTATCAGAAGGGGATTATGCAATCTTTGCCCAAGTTACTTAATCTCTCCGTGCCTGGATGCCCTCCTGTGTTAAACAAGAATATTAATATCCATGTCTTCATTTACTGTGCGGATGGATATAATGAGATGTATCTAATGCACTTTCAGACATTAAATTCTGGCACATAGCAAGTACACAATAAATGGTAACTAAAAAGAATAAAAATTAAAAGTTTTCCTTCTTCTATTAAGGAGTCAGTTGTGTGTGTAAATACATAGCAAAAGAATTGACCTTCCATTTCTTATTTCAGAAACAATTATCTTGGAAAAAACTGTTTCCTCTCTAATCCCATGACAAATGCTCCACCTTTTCATGTTTCTTATCTTAAAATATTTATGGGGCCCACTATGTTGGGAGACTTCATATAAATTCATCCACACTCTTAAGTTTTCCTCCAAATAGTGCATAGTTCAATGAACATAACTTGTTCTGACACATAAAGTAGGTAGGTCATGTTGAAGTTATGTCTGGCTCACTCCCTGATTTTTACAATGAAATGCTAAGATGCCCAAATGGAAAGTGAAAAATGCAATCTTGCTGTTTGGTGTTTCATCAAGTTCCCTGGTTTTGTTTTGTTTTATTCAATCCAGTGACCAAACCTGTGGCTACTTGATGCCCTGTGTATTCGTCTAAATTAAGCATTGGGAGAAGTAACATTTAAACTGTGTACTTGCAGTCTTTTAAACAAAACAGAACAAAAAAGCTGGATTTTTCTAGTTTCAACGTCTTTGATATTACTTAAATATGTCCTGTCCAAATCTGTCGAGTTGTGGTCCCATAAATGTAACAGGGCATTTTTTGGCAGGCATAGCCAGAGACTGCCACTACAAACAACATCCATTAACCACTACCCCCCACACCCTGCTGTACTCCTCAGGAGATTTTTATATCTATTCATATCCATAGGAGACTTTTTTTTTAAGTAGGGAAAAGAGAGGTAAGTGTTAGGTGGGTTTAGGGCAGGAAGGAGAACAGAAGTAAATAGATAAGTAAATTTAATGTTCATGAAGACACGGCTTTCTCTTTTTAAAGTGCATATAGTTAACATATAACATTGAGCTTGCTTGCCCCTGTAAGTGCTCAGATTATATATTTGTTGAGTATAAGGTCCTTGGACTGTGCAGCCATAAACTAGGGGAGTTAGAAAGATAGAGGAGTTGAAGGAACACTTAAGAGGAACTTTGGATTTGAATAATCTCTCCACCTCCAAATAGAACCCATCACTTTTCTGCTATTCGTGAACTTGAAGTTAGGGTCCCCCTGGAGATGGCATTATTAGTAGAAATGTGGGCATTCTCATACTGGTCAGTGCAAGTGACACTTTCTCTCCGAAAGACTTGGCAACATAGAACATGTGGTGAAATATGAATGAAAATACAGGGAAGATGTGTTTTGGCATACACAAAAGCATTTTTTGAGGTAATCACCACCCTCCCCCCAAATCATGAGATACTCCTAGGGAGCTATTTTGGCAAATTTCCAGTGATTAGTGTGACTAGTGTAGCTCATGCCATAAAAATTGGAGAATATGAAGAAATAGTGACTAAGTCTGTAATATACCTAGTATTTTCATGCATTTTGGTGTCTCATAATGCTTGTTTCTGGTACTTGCTTCAGCAGTACATATAATAATGTTTGTTACTGGATTTCCAACAATCTGGGAAAGTAAACCTGTGCTTATTTTCAATTCTTACATTGAAGCTTTGTGAAATTCTCATAATTTCCAAGAGATAATGTTAACTGAACTGTTCAACTTTCCCCCTTTGAAAACCTCCTGTCAATTTAGTGCAGAATCCATGCCTCAGTTCTATAATTCAAAGAACATTTTTATAGAAACAGTAACATTTCCTCAATGTCAAATACTTACAAAAAATTTTTTTTGTGTGTGAAACCATCTTTGAACTTTCAACTATAATGTGACTGAGTCTAGAAATTTAATGTAACAAACATGTTCACTTTTGTAGAAAATTTTTCATAGCCCTTCACAGGAAAATTACTTTCTGAGGTTCTTTAGTGACAGAGTTAACAGAAGAGATAACTGATACAGATTAGCTGGGCATTCAAGAAGACATCTGCCATTGGCAATCACTGATGATAGACTGGGAACCTTCACTTCTCCACCCAAAAGTAACACATATTGCCAACAGCCACAGATTCATTGCAGTTCCTCCCATCAAGAAGTGGATATTCTTTTCCCACCACACATTCAAAATGGTTTGACCTTGTGACTTTTTTCGACTAACAGAATGAAGCAGAAGTGACTTTATGTGAGCTCTTGAGAAAGAAAGCTGGTTAAAAAAAAAAGAAGAAGCAGCAGCAGCTAAAAAGGAGCAGCCAGATGTCTGAGGCCAGATACTTTCCTTGCATGCTTTTGGCTTCTTCAAATCTTGCTTGCCTCTTACATCAGCCTGTAGCTAGGAACCAGAAGCTTGACTGTAACAGCCCCACCCATTCCAGAAGCACATTTGTATAAAAGACCAGTACAACCAGAGCAGGATGCTCAGCCTTTGGAGGTGACTCCCCTGGGTCAGCACTGGTGAGAAATAAACAATCTTTTCTGATTCCCCAGGGCTTGTTGCCTGTCTCTTACTGGGAACCAAGTATTTGCTGCAATAGTCTGAACCTAAGCCTCAAGGTACATTGAAGTTTCTGCTTTTGCTGTCTTGGAACAAAGCTGACAGGTGAATAAGCCTCAGTTAGCTTCTTTGGAGATAAACACCATCGAGAGAGAGGCATAGCTATTCAAGCTGAGACGCCAAACATGAGAATATGCACATCCTAAAGCACCCATCCCCAGCGCAGCCATTCCAGACCAAAAGAACTAACTGGATAGCCCTAAGAATGATGAGAAATAATGAATGTTGTTCTAAGCCACAAAGCTCGAGTTAGTTTGTGATGCAGCAAAAGCTAATTCATACCAAAGGCATAAAGAACCAGTGAAAATAAGTAGGTTAAAAAGTTAGTACCTGTTGGGGCGCCTGGGTGGCTCAGTCAGATAAGGGTCTGACTTTGGCTCAGGTCATGATCTTGCAGGCTGTGAGTTTGAGCACCGCCTCGGGCTCTGTGCTGGTAGTTCAGGGCCTGGAGCCTGCTTCAGATTCTGTGTTCCCCCCTCTCTCTGCCCCTCCCCTGCTCATGCTCTGTCTTTCTCTGTCTCCAAAATAAATGACAACATTAAAAAGAAATTTTTTTTAAGTTAGTACCTGTGTTTGTGGCTGGACTCTATGTCCTTTCTTTTCCTTTCCTTTCCAAGAGTCGAAGGAAGGAAGGAAGGAAGGAAGGAAGGAAGGAAGGAAGGAAAGAAAGAAGAAAGAAAGAAAAAGAAAGAAAGAGGGACGGAGGGAGGAAGGAAGGAAGGGAAGGAGGGACAAACGAGGAAAACAAAAGAAAGAACACTACCAATAAACTTTCTCTTCTATTTTTGGCACCTATTTGGCTCTTCCTTTTTGCTAGACGATCCTACATAAATATCTAGATGCCTAGTGCACCGCCCCCCCCCACCAACTACACCACCCCAACTGTCCTCCTCAAGAAGCTTCAGATCCAGAGCTCTTAACTTTATTTCTCATTGTCCAATTTTTGATGGAATCAGTACTTCTGCAACGATTTGATAAACTTATCTGGTAGGAGATGTTAATTGTTGATAAATCTTGCATCTTTATCTTATCAGCTAGACTTTAACTGATTAGGTTGAAAAAAATCCATGAATTTATCAGCAAATGGGTTTTGATTCAAACCTTGATACCCCTACTCCATCCTTCAGCTGACCGGCTTTGGGCAAGACGCTTCAACTCCACTAAGCTTAATGTTCTTATTCCTTAAAATGGGGTTATTATCTGCATTTCACAGTATTTGTGAAAATTAAATATGTTGAAGCATCTTAAGGGCCTGGAACCTAATAGATGATCACAAAATATTATCAAATTGCTTTCCAAAATAGTTATAACAATTTCAAAAATTGTGTATATAGTTTCTATTTTCCTTACTTAGACTGTGGGATCTTCTAGACACTGATCATATTCTGTATCTTTGGTGCTCAGCACAGTGTTGAACGGTAACTTCTAAATAAATGTTTGTTCACTGAATTTTTTTTAAACGGTAGAATTTTCAGTCACATTTTGAAGATGCTTTAAGCCCAAATAGGTTGTTCTTTCTGCTTCCTCCTGAAATGGGGGTCCAAATCACTGTCAACCAAAGTCACCATCAACACATCATAACTGACAGTGTCCTGGCCGAAAGACAAAGATCTTGAAATCTATGTTTATATATCCCACTTATAGCTCCATGTTTTTAGGGATTATAATAGTCCTTAATTTGATAAACATGGTCAGGACCAACAAATCATTTTGCTTCAGTTTCCATCCCAGCTTTGCTATAGATTAGCTGTATGACATTGCATATTTCTTACATACTCAATTTCTACTTCTCTAAAATGGGAACAGGAGCACCTGGGTGGCTCAGTCAGTTAAGCGCCCAACTCTTGATCTCAGCTCAGGTCATGATCTCACAGTTTGTGAGTTCCAGCCCTGCATCAGGCTCTGTGCTGATGGTGCAGAGCCTACCTGAGATTCTGTCCTTCCTTCTCTCTGCCTCTCCCCTGCTTGTGGTCGGTATCTTTCTCTCTCCCTCTCTCAAAATAAATAAATAAACTTAAAAAAATAAAAATAAGAAAACAACATGAGAGCAATAATGGAAATTGTTGCGTAAGGTGAGGAATGTTAATTGAGATAAATCAAATAAATACATTTATCACACTGTTTGGCACACAGTAGGTGAGCAATAAAAACTATTTTTTCTAAAATAGGTGTTACAGAAACTGGTCTGGATCACCCAGCAAAAGAACCAAGAGGCACTTTTGGAAGGCGGGTTTATTTTACACCGTGGGCTCAGAGGAGATCACTCTCCAGGGGTCTGAGCCCAGAGCATCAACAGAGGGGACAATTTATAATCTGTTACTTCGGCACTCCTCGTTAGTAGTAATTTGGCGCCAGGGGCAATTAGGGTGGGAAAAAGAACCAGGAAGGGGATTCTTCAGGCAGGGACAAGAATTCCCCTATCAGTCCTGTCAGCCATCTTATAACAGATTTTTCCCTATCATAGGGACATGATTTTAGGGAAGAAGTGGCTAATTCCTCAAATAAGAACTTTTCAAATGTGCCTAAACTAGAGAAGGGAGGGGTGGGTGGAGAAAAGAATTTGACTGACTACAAAGGAAGGCATTTTTTCCAGGTCACTGAGTCACTGAAGTTAAAAGCAATGTCAAACTCCTAAAATATGGCTGATTATAGTAAGAGAAGACAGACTAAAAGGTTTTCCATGTGTGGAATCGGACAGATCTATCTGTAGGGTTTATGTAGATTCTTGTCATAAAGTAATGATGCTGAAGAATTCTTCTTAGTCCTGAGTATTTTCAAATTTTAGGCAATTTGTTCTATAATAAAGTTTGTGACATAGCCCATAGATGACAACTCCTAGTGTCAACTCAGGATTACATTCAAGCTTAAACAGGAGCATAAGTCAATTTCTAAATCCACACTTAACAAACAGGAAAAAGTGTTGGTACAGACACCTGTTTTAATCTAAAATATTCTTATGGGCCCTCTATAACTCATTCAATGATTGCTTCCATAAAATGAATAATCATTAATATAACAAATATAAATACCAACATCTACTAGCCTCAACAAAAGCCTTTTTAATGATTTGGAAGCCCTAAATGAGGAAAAAATTACTGCAGAACTAACAGAAAGGCTTTCTCACAGATGAGGGACCTAATACCAGTGCTTGACTTTTGCAAAGACAAAGTCACAAACAGTAGGGCTACCAGAAGTACGATTTGAAGTTCTGATCATTTTTGAAGGTACTTGGCCCTCCTCTATCTGGCTGATTAGTAATAAGGCACACTGCTTACAATTATGTCTTTGGAAAAAGGATTCATTTTAAGAAAAAGTTACAGAAAAATTAAAATTAATTGGTGACTATTTATAAACATATTCACAGTGATATTCATTTAAATAGGGAAATGTTTGTGCAATGAAAGTATGATTTAATTTAACAAAATAGATCTACATACAACCTTTTCAGAAAAATATTACTAAAATTACATAGTGTGTATAAAAGAGACAACAAACAAGGCCTTGGATACCCTAAAGTCTATTACACATCAGTTAGAGGGTTTTGTCATACCTATAGGAGCAGGAAGTGGTGATGTGCATATTGTATATTTGCTGATTTCCTAAACATTCTTGAAAGCTTGCTGTATGGTAAATCCATACCTGTTATGATGACTGACTTTCGATCTCTAGGTGCAATAAAGTATTTTTAGAAGAGCATCAAGACAAAATGATAAAGGAGAAAATTACCATATGATTGAGAGCTAAGGTTGATGCTTCAGCTTCTATCTTTGATGAGGTTGGCAATCTAAGATAGAAGGGAGAGATAATCTAAATAGGGCAGGGAGAGTTTTCATTTCTCTGTTGTAATGTATCTAAGGAGAGTAATCATACATTCCCATTTGCCCAGGATTTCTTGTCCTGGCATTTGTCCAGATTTATTAAATTTATAACAAAGTAGTGTTATTTTGAGTTGCATTAAAATAAGCCTATATATAACTTTGATAGACCTCCTCTTCACACTTCTGGCTTCTGCCAGGACTTGTCTAGTTAATGTGTAAATAGAGTGGTGAGTGGAGTTGTCACCTTACCACGTGGCTATATGTGACCTGTCTTCTCTTTTCTGAACCTTTTCTGATGCAACATTATTGATGCTTCCCTTTCAAGAGCATCATGCAGGGCATTTGAAAATGAGATATCAGATCAAATAACTAACTTTTTCTGGTTTGGTTGGCACTGGAATAAGATTTGGGACTGCTGCTCTGCTGACCACTTCCTCACCAGTCAGATATGTTATGGTCCATGCCATGGCCTGGTAGACACAAAGACCACAATGTCACCAGTTGGCAGGGACAGTGGGGAAGCATGGGAAATTAGAGACAAGATACATGTAGTCAACAGCACATCAAGATACGTGTAGGCAATAGCACATCAGAACACTTGCTGCAGAGCTAATAAAGAAGAGTCTGACAAATCTCGTTGTTACATGAACCTCAAAAGCAGAAATGTTAATATCAATGTAAACTTTTAAGATCCTGTCTGTTGTTCTCTCCTAATAAATCAAAATATAGTGCCTTTGTTGGCAAAATGCTCACAAAGACATTACAGACATGGATGCAAAAAAAAACTCTATGCCAAAGACACATAGTAATCCTACTATAAATGGTATTATTTTATTTAAATGAATGCCTAGCTAACAATTTGAATACACAAGAGGACAGAGTCCAGAGATCCAGAAGACCAAAATAAATGAAACTTAGTCTACATAGAAAGCATAACAATGCATAAGGTTAGACTTAACCAGTTGTTTCCAGAGTTTAAGTATTCCTAGGGATAAAACTAGGAAGTTCCACACCTTCACTAAACTTGTGAACCATTGAGAAATACAGTATCTACATAACCATGTTCTAAGCTATAGGCATATTGCGTTCATGCTACAAATCATATTTTAAGGAAAAAATTTGTAGAAAGTGGAGCATTTCCAAAAATGGGAGACTGGAAGTATCTAACACAAGGAATTAAGTCTCACAACCTGGAGAAAAGACTAAGGAATCAGGATAGTTAGCCAAAAATATTAACCCTAATTTAAAACCCAACAAGCTACCCCAGAATACAAAACAAAAAGCTCTATGCTTCCTCTTTACTTATTTAGTGCATATGTGCCAAATGCCAGCTACTGTTTACAGCCCTGACTGTATAGCAATGAACATGAAAAATGTGCTACAAACTTTCATGGAACTTAAAATTTAGTAAGAAAAAATTTAAAGGATGACAGATCATTAAAAAAACATCATTTATACCTAGTTAAGTGCTATAAAGGATGCAAACAGTTAATCTAATGCAGAAAGATGGGGTTTGGGGGAATCGGCTTTATATCAAGGTTGTCAAAGAAGGTTTTGCTGAGAAGGTAATATTTGGGTTGACACCTAAGAGAGCAGACAACCTGCCATGCAAGAATATGAATGTGAGCGTAAAGCATTTCAGGTAGGGAAGGCCAGCTAGTCCAATACTGTTAAGAACGGTATGAGTTAGATAATTCCGGAAAAAAAAATCTATTTGTTTAGGTAAGGTTTGGGTTCTTGGCTGTTAGGAAAGATGGACAAAGAAAGAAACATGTTTATTTTCCTTCCATGGTGGAGTTTATAAGCTCCCAAAGATATTCAAGGGAAAAAGAGTGCCAAGCCTATGCCATCTGGCCTTTGCAGAAAGCACAGTGAACTGACCCAACTGAGGCTAGAGTTCCCAAGTTTCAATATCTCTATTGATATGCCCCTTCCTCTTACTAAACTGTCTCCTCTGGAAAACTTCCCATTAACCCTTGAAGAGGTAGAGTTAACCATGGCCACTCTAGGGGAGTGGATGCTGAAGCAGTTGATGTTAGGGGTGAAGAACATTGCCCCTAGCCTTTGGTTGGTGCCCTCAGTGAAGATTCATATTGTGAAGCCTCCACTCCCCACCACTCCCATAGTGCTCATGCCTTCATATATTGGCTTGGCCACAACACTGGCTTCATTCCATCTCTAGGTGAGCACTCTTTCAAACACATGAAAAGCTGTTATGTAAGGGAGTAAAAACAACTGTTCTGTATTACTAATGAGAACCAAACTTGGACTAGAAGGTAAAATTTTAAGTAGAGAGACCTCAGCTCAACCTTTTGAAAACACAGCATGCAACACTGAGAACAAATCATCTTATATGATAGTAAGTTTTCTGTCTCTGGAGGCACTGAAGCAACAGCTTTTGGACTTGTAGTTGATATTGCATAAGAGATTCTTCTCCTGCAAGAAATTATCTGAAATGTCTTCTGTGGCCCTTTCCACCTCTAAGAAGCTAAGAAAGAGTCCATTGTTAAATAATGTACTGCTTGTCTGAGGGAAAAATATATACATAATTTCTCTGAGATGCCTGGCCTGCTACTACACCTAGTAGTACTACATACTAAAACCAGTATGAATTTACCAATAATAATAATATAATAATGATACTACAATAAAGAAAATGATATTGGTTGGTTTGGAGGTTTGTAAGATGCCTGCATCATTGAATTCAAGTCTTGGTTACATCTTTTTGGGTCCCCTTGGCTTTCCCCCAACATGTGAGCATAAGTCATGACTATGAATCCTCATGATTCTCAACCTTGGATTCAATGCTCCCCTCTGATAATAAATTCCTTATAATGCTCTTTGACTATCTTTAAATTAGATTCATAGAAAATATATCTTACATCTCCACATAATTACAAAACAACTTCATAGCAATACTCAAAGAAGAAAAGTAACAACAATTTATACTAAAATAATCTACATCGCAATATGAAAACAGATGGACACAACTACACTAATGACACACAGAAGTAATCAAAAGTATGTTCTACATGTAGGCTCACCATGAATGTGACAATAGCAAATGCAGATTGATTCCAGGGTACTGTATTAGTGATTCAAAATTCGCAAACAACATTGCCATTGGAAACATGGCTTTCTGTAACAATGGACAACTCTTGTAAGGTTTCCAAGCAAAACAGAATACATAAAATCTTACCTCAGTTGAAAGAGTAGTTCATTCTCAGGAAACCCAGTGTTTTTTTTGAAACTAGACAAAAAATACTTTATATATATATTTATGTATATATACAAACTATTATATATAAAGTATATATATAAAGTACATGCATAGACTTAGGTTCTAAGCTCAGGTAATTATAAAAAGAGAAAGAATAGTCTGGGTGATATTAAAAAGTCATTTAAGATAGAGGACAATTCTTTTTTTGTTCCTGGTTACTCTATCCACTTTAGAACATCTGACATCTCTAGCCTCCTTACATTAATGCTTCTTCACCCCAGTTATTGTGAAAACCAGGATAAAAAAGCACCCACAAATTTCCAAAATAGCACCTGGGGGAAGTACTAAGTTATTTGAGACGACTGACATCAGACTAGGACAAGCACAGTATCTTTATCTCCCTTCCTTTAGCTGTGGGAGGCTGTTAGAGCCAAGGGATATCTTAAACAGAATTGACTTTCTGTATCAGTACCAACCCACTGCAGCCAAGGCACCTTGGAAACACCCAGTTACCAAAGTGATCTGAGCAGGCCCTTCCATCCAATAAACTGACCCCGATGTGGTAGCTGGGATCTTACATAGTTGGAGATAGACATCTCAAATAAAGGACTCCTATTTTGAAATCAGCAAATGAAGTCTCATGTCCCTTCATGCAACTCTAGTACCAGGGCCACCTTGCGAATCATTTATTTGCCTTGACCAGGTAGGTGTTTGAATGGCTGTTTTAGAGCTAAAATAGGCCATGGCCCAGTTTCTACTGTGCTTAATCTGGTGAGCTTTCTTCACATTAAATTTAACCAAGGGTAATTATTTATTCCCAATGAAAAGGTAGTGTTTAGGTGATTTATTAATTTCAAAATTACCAAATGCCATTTCCTCCATGAAAGTCTGAATAGGAGATATATAAAAGTCAGTGTCTGGAGGAATCGTGGGGAGATGAGGCTGTGGGGAAAATATGGGAACAGAGTCATTCTGTCAACATCTAATTCTCAAAAGAACTCCAGAATTGATGCCTATCTATTCTTACTGCATTTCCCAGAACAGACATATTGTTTCAAGCTGATAACTCCTGAAACGGCTAGAGAAACTATTTTATTTTGCTCTAAATTTTGCCTGTTAGCAAACCACATTCTCCAGATTTGCACAGAAGGAATAAAACTTCAGTGAATACATGTTAATGTTCAGTCAGCTGCTCTCATTTTTCCACATCCCTATCCAGATTTTTTTCTCACTCCACCCACAGAGAAAGAGGAAATATGGTCAGAATTTGCTTTTGCAGCAATAGACAAAGTGTTTCTCCCAAAGCATCACGATGTGTGTGTGTGTGTGTGTGTGAGAGAGAGAGAGAGAGAGAGAGAGAGAGAGATAGAAATAGGGATAGAGCTAGAAGGATAGAGATAGTTCATTCATTTCTGGAAAGCAAAACATCCATTTTTATGAGACAAGGAAAACTTTATAAACTGAGGTCTTTACTGCAAAAAAAGCTTCTTACATCCTTATAATGACTTGCATTATACAAAACATTTTCAAAAACATGATTTCATTTTATCATCACTACCAACCCATGGCATAGGTATGATTGTCTCCCAATTATAAATAAGGAAATAAAGGTACAGAAATGTTCATAACTTTCCTTAAGTCACACAATGAGGAACTAGGGGACTGACCAAAAGAACAGGTCTCCTGAATCTAGGTTTAGTACTCATTCTAATATTACTTATCCATATAAATTGAGTTTTTTTAAATCATCATACTGGTAGGGCGCCACGGTGGCTCATTTGGTTGAGCATCAGCTCTTGACTTTCACTCAGGTCCTGATCCCAGGGTCGTAGGATTGAGCCCTGGGTCAGGCTCCACGCTAAGCATGAAGCCTGTATAAGATAGTCTCTCTCTCTCTCTCTCTCTCTCTCCTTCTGCCCCTCTCCCCTGCTCACACTCTCTCTCTCAAATAAAAATAAATAAATGAAATAAAACAAAATCATCATACTAGCAAGCTAAGCAGAAAGGCCCATAGAAGGTAATATGTAAAGGTCTCCAACCAAGTTTCCAATGTTTGTTGTATAAAAATATTTTGAAGATAGCTAATTTCTGTATCTCAGTATGTAAAACAATAAAGCTCTAAGGATGATACTGTAATTTGCTGAGGCACCAGTTGAACTAGTTTGGAAAAACTGAAGATTTCAAACTCTACGCTTAAGGTAAAGCATCAATAAGATATCAAATGCCGTGTGATCTTAAATAACATTTAATGATAACAGAATATGATAATTGTGAGAATTTGTATGAAGCTAATGATTATAAAATGTTCAATATATTTTTCACATAAAATTATTTTTAAACATAATTTTTAACGTTTATTTATTTTTAAAAAAATTTTTAACATTTATTCATTTTTGAGAGACACAGAGAGAGAGAGAGAGACAGAGCACGATTGGGGAAGGGGCAGAGAAGGAGACACAGAATCTGAAGCAGCCTCCAGGCTCTGAGCTGTCAGCACAGAGCCCGATGTGGAGCTCCAACTCATGAGCCACGATATCATGACCTGAGCTGAAGTCAGACGCTCAACCTACTGAGCCACACAGGCGCCCCAGTGTTTATTTTTTAGAGAGACAGAGTGAGAGCAGGGGAGGAGCAGAGAGAGAGGGAGACACAGAATCTGAAATATGCTCCAGGCTCTGAGCTGTCAGCACAGAGTTTGACGCAGGGCTCAAACTCACAAACCGTGAGATCATGACCTGAGCCAAAGTCAGATGCTTAACTGACTCAGCCATCCAGGCACCCCTTTAAATATAATTTTATACCAAGCTATGGTGCATATTGAAAAAATGCAACTTATTTCATTTGGCTTTCTGCTTTACACATAGATGTTTTCAAAAGCGTAGAAGTCTCCCTAATCACATCTTGAATGTAAACCTGGTTACAAAGATAAATCGGTGTGCCATGTGTTATAAGGAGAGATTGGCCTATTTGCTGCATTGTACTGAGTATTATAGGATCATGAGGTTATCCTTGATAAGAGTTTATTTTAAACCAGATTGCTCAGACTCTGGGACATTTCTTTTCTTTTTTAAGTTTTTTTATTTATTTTGGGAGAGAGAGCAAGAAAGAGAAAACAAATGGGGGAGGGGCACAGAGGGGCAGAAGGAGACAGAGAATCCCAAGCAGGCTTTGCACCTTCAGCACAGAGACCAATGCTGGGCTTGATCCCACAAACCCGTAAGACCATGACCTAAGCCTAAATCAAGAGTCAGAAGTTTAACTGACTAAGCCACCCAGGCATCCCTAGGACATTTCTAAGTCAAGACTGGGGATCCTGTAATAGGTATCTGCCACTACCTACACATGAACTTCTCAAGCTTGGCGTGGTGTCTCCGAGTTGGTGAGTTTAGTGCTTTTGCATGGACTCAGCATGCATTATATGATCGAGAACATTGCATTGATCATTCCCTATGCTAAGTGTTTCCATCCTCACATATTCCTTTGAGGTGGTACTTCAGTTAGGGTAATGCTAACAGCTCTCACAAAAGAAATCTGTAATTTCAGAGCTTTGTATAATAGAGATTTATTTCTCAAAGCAAAATCAGGCAGACGCTCCCAATCTGTAGGCAATCCTCCACCATGTGGTGACTCACAGACCAAATCTCCTTTCACCACAAGAGGCTACACTTTCCTAAAGCAGGGATCAGCCAACTCTGGCCTGTGGGCGGAATCTGGCTGCCAAGTGTTTTTAATGATCCATCAGCTAAGACTATTATTCAAAGTTTTAAATACTAGAAACAAAACAAAAATATAATATTTTGTAACATAAAAAATTATACGAGATTCCTACGTAGGTGTCCCTACACAAAGCCTTTTTGGAATATAGCTACACTTACCCATTTATGTATCATCCGTGGCTGCTTTTGCAGTACAAAGACAGAATTGAGGAGATGCCACAGAGATTGTTCACAAAGCCAAAAAATATTTACTATCTGACTGTTGTGGATTGAATGCGTACCCCCAAATTAATTAATATGTTGAAGCCCTAACACCCAACATGATGATATTCATAAGTGGGGGCTTTGGGAGTAGAAGACATCAGGAGGGTTGGGCTCCCATGATGGGAATAGTGTCTTTATAAGTAGAGGGAAAGAACCAGAGTGTTCAAGAGCTCGCTCTCTCATTTTCTCTCTTCGCTGTGTGGGGACAGAGTGAGAAGGGAGACCATCTGCAAGCAAGGAAGAGGGCCCTCACTCAGAACCCAGACATACTGATGCTCTGAACTCAGACCTGGAGCTTATGAGGAATAAATGTTTCTTTAAGCCACCCAGAATATGGTGTTTTGTGATGCAACCCAAGCTAAGACACTAGCCATTGACAGAAAAAGTTTGCTGATCCTGGATCTAGAGCTTCCTTACAGACTGAGTTCTATCCCCAGAAGAGTGGGGAACACGTTCCAACTCACAGCTTAGAGAGGTTAGTGGCTTTCCCAAGGGTTGATTCCATGTTGTATATCCAGGATCCAAACATAGGTGTCTTTGACCTCAAACCTCAAAATCTTAACCTTATTTCTTTACTGTTAGATGCTTGAATCTCCCCACCAGTATATTCATTCATAAATTCCCATACTGTATTCATCTTTGGGAAACCAATGATGTCAGGCAAATATGCCTCATCACATTACTTTAATTTAACACGCATTGAGCTCTAGCCATGCTCTAATAATATCTTCAAGAAAACAATGAGAAGTGTTTAGTATGAAATACAAAAACCTCGTGTGGCGCTGTGTGTAATGATTATGTGACAAACAGTTAATAAATCTTCAGAACAATAACACTGCTTCCAATAATGTTTTACATTCCAAAATGATTAATTTTTAACAGTACTTTGTATCCCTTGTGTATAATGTCTTAGATCCCATAGGATAAGCAAACCAATCTCCATGTTACTATGAAACAGAAATAAAATATTATAGGATTTTCTGATGACTCTGAGGAGTGGAATGGCTCCTTTGGGACTGCAAAGTTAATTAAAATGAGCATAGAATTGCTATGCTCTATTACGGCACAATTATGCTCTCCCCTCCTTTTTTTGGTTCCCTCCTTAAAGACTTTACAATGAAGGTCAAAGTGAGAAAAATAGATAGCATTTTCTTCTAACTTTGCTTTTACATGAAATGAGTTCCATTCTTTTCTATGTATATGTTTAAAAGAAGCCAAGTTTTGCTACCTTGGAATTCCTTGGAGATCATCACCCAATATATAAGAGGATAGAAGAATTAGAGATAAATGGTCGTGAAATATTCATAATAATAATTGCCATAGGTTTTCTCTACCTTATATTTAGACTTGCAGAACAAGCTTAGATAAATCGGTCAATATAATAGTGTATCAGAAAAAGTAGAGACAATATCTTGATTTTGATGTACTAAAGACAAAAATAGAACTCTTTCTTTAAAATATTGTTTTTAAACTATACTCCAGATGTCTTTCTAGCATCGGTAATTGTCTACACACACACACACACACACACACACACACACACACACACACACAGGACATATCCCCAATAAATGAAAGAAGACTTTCATTCAGATGGGACAACTTATTCTAAGGTGAAAGTGTCTTCCTTACACAACTTATTCTAAGGTGAAAGTGTCTTCCTGACACATACTGTGAGGTACAGATGATAAAGTCTCTCAGTTCTGTGGGCATAGGAAGGGTAGAATATGCTGGCTTCAGAAAAGATCCAAGTGTCTTTTGATGTTAACAGGAAGTATTATACAGTATCCATTAAACTAGAATAAATGCAAACTTCATGATGAAAGGAACTTACCCTGCATACTTAAAACCTTATGTGTTCTTTCATTTATTACTTGTAGCAAATTATTACTATTTAACAGATGGGAAATTTGAGGTTCTAAGAGTCCAAATTATTTTTCCAAGAACACATGCTTGATTTGTAGTAGACACAAGATTCAAACACAAACATACATCTTTCTGACACATCATGTGGCCTCTAATGTGATGACCATTCATTCACCATCCACATTTCACTTCACCTGACCTGTCAGTTCTTCCTAGCAGCCATAGCTTGGCTCTTGCAAGTCACTGGTGATGGTTACACATCTTTCAAATCTATCACATCAGAGAGTTCACAAACACCATGTCAAGTGAGCTCTTTTCGGTCCCAGGTATCAGAAAAAAAAAAAGCTTCATGTAAGACATATAATAATGGTAATTTATTTGGCACATATAATTATTGTAAGGATTAACTTCTAAAAAGTCTTCCCTTACTAGCTCTAACATGTCTCTAAGGACCTCTTTTTCTTCATCTTTCTTCTTCATCTTCTATAATGCCCATTTTATTCCAAAGCTTGTCTCTTCAATATTCCAAGAAGGAAAACAGAAAGACACAGAAATGCATTACTTCCTCTTTCACAATGGAAGTAAAGGAAGAAGCTTCATCTCAACAATCCTTACAAATCTTAGATGCATTTTTATTAAATAATGGTAAATGACATGCCCAACCCAGAAGACTACTGTCTCCAGGAGAGTCTCAATTGTTTTGGCCTCAATAATAGGCTCCAACATTGAAGTGTAGGAGAAGTCAATCTCCTGGAAGCTACATGGACCCACAAATAAAGACCGGGGGACACTAAAAAGCAAAAAGACGGATAGATGTTTCAGAATTGGGTATATTATGTTGTAGTAACAAGTGATCCCCAAATCTTAGTAACTTAAAACAACAAATGCTAGGAGTTCTACTCTGTATCATCATTGCTTTCACTTCAGGACCCAGGTTGAATGGACAGCCACATTCTGGAACACTGTCAAATAGTGAGGGAAAAGAGAATGTGGAGAAATATGCCCAATCTTAATGAGTCTTCACTTTTGATCAAAGTTCAAAAGCAAGTCACATGGTCGTGTAATTTCAAAGGAGGAAGGGAAGTTTAATGCTACTATGTTCATGGAAGGGGAAAGCTAGATTCTTTGTGGGGAACCTTCATAAACATTCCAAGAAATAACCAACAAACAGCCACCGTGTCTACCCTGAGTTAGAGAAAGAGAGATGTTCCGAGTTGTAACACCACCAAAGGACTTCAAGAGGACAATGGTATAAGCTTGAAGAATCACAGGCCTCTCTAAATGGGAACGAGGATGAATTGCTCTCAGGTACCCACTGAATTCTTGCCTCCTTCACTGATATTTACATTGCATAATAATAGTTGCAGCACATAGTTAATACCAGGAGAATCAGCTACAATGAAGAAAATATATAGTGCTAGGATTAAGTCATAAAAATACTCCATGTTCAGTTGTATGGCTGGGCAATAAATTCAAGTACCTGACTGACATTTCTTTAGAACTCACAAACATTCCATTTACTCCAGAGCTAATGGAAGAGATATGATCAGAAAAAAGCAGAGACTAATTTTAAATTTCACTTAAAATCACTACTGATACTAAGATTTAAGAAACTTATTTGGATGCTGTCAGAGTGCATTGTCATAGATCTTTTTCTCCATTCCAACAACAACAACAACAACAACAACAACAACAACAATTTTTCTGAAACCCTGGCCAAAATAATTTAAGCTCTGTAATTCTGATTTAAAAATAAATATTGAGAAGCCATTGAGAAAATACATAAAAATAAATGAGAAGTAGAATGGCCTAATACACAAGAAGAGTTTCAAGACATTGCACAGTGAAGAAGTGTGGAGGGTGGCCTCTGATGAAAAATGGGAGAGGAAAAAATCAAGACTCAATCCATTTTTGCTTTAGAAAATAAGCAATAATGCCTGCAAAAGAAAACTTTATTTTTCAATGTTACTATTTATTTTGGTAAAGGGAAATGAGAATCTTAATGACTTTGGGACCCATCACTTGAGTGATGTCATATGATTTTATGAAGTGGGAAGTGAAATGAAGAGAGTCTTCCCATGTGTACATACCACATTCTATGTCTTAAAGAGTTTGATCATCTACTCTAAGATTTTTCTTTAATGATACCTATCCAATTAACTGTAATAGCTTCTCCTAGCCTAGGAAAAATATGATTTCAATCTTAAGTGCTTAGAAGTGCTTGTTTCTTATTTCATTCAGTGAATATGTATTACATCCCAACTGTGCACAGTCGAGGAGCTAAGAACAGAGTGGTGAACAGTACAGACAAGAGTTCATGTTGCTAAATTCCTTTCTTATGAAAGAAAGGGTCTTAGGGGTTTGACCTGGGTTTATGTCTCATAAGCTAGGAACTGATACAAAAGTGGGTTGGCTCATGGCTATGGGGTTGAGACTCATGGAGATTTTCAAAATCAGCATTCGAGGTCAAATGGAATGTTGTAACTTCAGAAAACCTTGAATTAGAACAAAGAAAAAAAGTCCCAAGGTTCTACATAGTATGATGTGAAGATAAAACAAGGAGAAAAGAATAACAAAAGAAAATGATTCCATCAGGTGGGATGGATCCTGGCACAGTTCTAACTTTAACGTAACAGTTCTCTTAAACTTCACAGGAAGGCTACGAAGGGAGTGCTTTTATTATTCCTACTTTATAAGTGACAAAACAGGCTTAGAGATCCAGGAACAAAGTGTCATACCCAAGATCACATCCATCAGCCTAGCTCCACAGTTTGTGCTCTTAGTAAAATGGAGCAAACAGATTCATTTTCTATGTATAAGGGCTGGACAATATTAGGCTTAGACAGATTATCTAAGCCATTGGAACATAAAACAGGTTTTCATTTATAGAGCATTGGTACCGACTTGCCTACATAGGAAGTAAACCATTTATTTCTGGAGACACATTTGATTAACCTAGAAGCACTGGAGATTTATAAAAGTCAGATCCATATTAAACTAATTCCAGCAACTTTGAGGATACAAGTTTTCCTAGAGTAGACGCTCAAGTATCATATTTATCTTGATCAAGCATGGCGTTAAAAGGGATAATGATATAGAATAAATGAATACATAAATGAATGAACTATGAATGACCATGGTTTAATTTTTCTTTTCAAACTTCTATTTTCTTAAGCAATTATTGATATTCTTTGTAAGGAATTAGACATTTTTCACTGAAGCAAAATAAATAGCAATTACACCATTCCTAAAAGAATTCAGAATGTTTTAAGAATGTATAATATCAGGATATACCACCCTGTTTGCTTCCTTCTGCTCGACATGGGATTGGAGAATGGAGCATTCATGCAATGGTGATTCATTCATTGGATTCATCAGATGAATCCAATGCTTCTAATTGAAAACACATCCCTGTGCACCCTTAATTAATTTTCCAATTTTTTCTCTACTTCTAGTGCTCAAGCTCTGGAACCAAAACAAAACAAACAAATAAACAACAAAAATTCTCATATAAGTATCACAAGAAATTTTGGTTTGGTTCATCGCCAATGGTATATATTTATTCAAATATTCCAATTAACTAAGAGCACGAGGCTCCCACAGTCTTAGACTGTTTGGCTAGATAAAATACAGGATGCTTAGTTGATGTGAATTTCAGAAAAACAACGAATAATTTTCTTAGGATAGGTATGTCCCAAGCATTGTATGTTTGTTTGTTTGCTTGGCTTTGGCATATCTGGCAAGCCTATCACCAAGGTTTAAAGAAACAAAGGCTCCACTGGGAGAATGCTGTAGTACCAAACAAGTGTGTCTGCCAGGAATTGGTTCTGCTACCCTGATTAAGTTGCCTTGCCCCGCTGAACCTCAGTTCCTTCATTTGCAAAGGGAAAAGAGTTGGACTAGTTGAATTCTGAGGACCCTTTCCTCTGTACATTTGTAGATTCTAGTAGTCTGTAAGAGTCTGAACTACATACAAAGACAAGAAGTATGACGTCATTGTTTGTAAAATGTCCTGTGAGGCAGAGAAATTATAAAGCATTCACTTATTACCATTCTCCCCAAGAAGGAGAGAAAAAGAACAACAACAGCAAATTAAATAGACAATGGGAGTGGGAGACAGCTGTCTTCCAGAGAGTTCCTAAGAGGTAAGAGAGTGTGCCCTGGGATGTCCTCCTCTCTAAAGGCTCCTGCTGTTCTCTTTGGAGGTTACCATTTGTTCCACCCACAGGGTTCCAAAATTAAGAACTGGCCTCTTTTGTGGGGAAAAGTGATTTTAATGCATTTATAAGGAGCTAAAATACACAGAGATGTAAGAAAAATGTTATATGTTTTTATAAATACACAGACATGTAAGAAAAAAGATATATTTGCATTCATTTAAGGGATGCAATGCTGAATGTAATTGTTATAGCTCAAGTTTTAGGGGTTTTTAAAATTTTTTGCTTCATAAATTTTATTTTATTTTATTTTTATTATTTATTCATTAATTATTATTTTGTGTGGGGGTGGGTAGCAGACAACAAAAGGATACAGCTCTGCCATCATCATTTATCAGACTTAGCAAGACTAATTCATACCCTTCACAGCACCCTCCCTAAGAGGTCCTGATGAAAGATCACCCCAGTGCCTTCATTAATTATGACACTGTTCATAATTGCTCAGCATTCCCCCATTCTGGCTTGAGTTAAATCAGAAATGCAATTAAATATATGTAATATATGTGTGAACCAGAATACTAACAATTCTTCCCTTCCTGGGCATTAAAAATACAATTCTTCAACTTCTACATACTGTGAGCACCATTTCTTTTCAGAGAAAGATAAAAACACAAAGCAACTTCTCATTGTGGCAAGGAAATCCAGGGAAATCTTTTCATAATAAGACCACAAACAGGGCAATACAGGGATAGTTTGGAAAACTCACTGTGTAACATAGGACAGACCCTGTGGATATTTTTGGTGAGAGAAGTACATCATAAGCAAATGTAAGGTTAAGTGGAATCTTCCTCCAGGAACTGTATTTTTTAATGAAAGGGAGCTCAGTTGAAGCATGAATGTGATTATCTGTAACAAAGAGTCTCACAACTGATATGCTAATCACAGTAGAATAAAAAGACACAGACACAGACAGGGTTCACCTTCTTTTGGCCAATGAGGACTGAAGCTTTAAAGCACCAACTCTCTATCAGGCTTGTACATTTAGAGGATTCCAATCCCATCTAATCTTGTAGGTTTCCCTGGGTACCTTCCATAAGACTTTAGCCCTGTTCGTATTTCCTGAGTTGTATACACAGGGCAGAGAGCAGGATAGAATCAGAAAACGTAATTCTCAATCAGGGTTTTTCAACCCTGACACTATTGACATTTTGGATAGAATAATTCCTTGAGCGACTTAGACTCTCAGGGAGGAAATCAGACTCTGGTAAAATAAAGTCCACAAATAAATATATAAAAGGTATATATATATATATATTCATATATATATATAAGAAATATACATTTCTTCTCACTGTGTTGTATCATTCTCAAGTGATAGAGACAACTTCGTATGAATTGTATACTTTACTCAAGCATCACGTGTTGGCTATAAATGTTATTTTTCTGTCTCTAGACAAATACTTTATTTGAACATTGCCTTCCTGATTATCCACTCTCAATACGATCAATACCTCTCAAAATGCCACAGTTGTTTTTACATACAACAGATGGCTTTCATGGGTCTATCTATTCCTTCAAGATCTAGCCTCCACCTGCTCTCCCAAACCTCCCCTCCTCCTGCCCCACACGAATTCTCGAAATGCATGTGTGCTATCACACTGGTCAGTCTCTCAGCCTGGAATGCACATCTCCTCATCAGATTGTGAAGTCACTAAAAACAGACTCAGTGTGTTTCTCCTTTTCTCTTTTTTTTAAATGTGTATTTTTGAGAAAGAGAAAGTGCAGGGGGCGGGGGGGGACGGGTGGAGAGAGGGAGACAGAGGATCCCAAGAGGGTTCCATGCTAAGCACAGATGTGGGGCTCAAACTAAGGAACTGTGAGATCATGACTTGAGCTGAAGTTGGACGCTCAACCCACTGATCCACCCAGACACCCAAGTCCTTTTATTTTCAACACCAAGCAAAGGCCCTGTGATAGTAATGTTTGCTATTTTTAAAAACAATTAAATGAATTAATATCAACTCGGAAGAACTCTTAGGTGGCAGCTCTACTTTCTCTCAGGAGACAAATCACCTCTAACTCTTCAATTAGTTCCTCCTTGGAGTCAAAGTTAGACACAGAGTTGATTCAAAGAGTAACTGTTCTCCATTTTTTTTCTCTGAAAATCTTGAACTCTGGTTACTGGTTAGAAAATGAAAACGGGCTTCTTGTGTATTTACTGCACTGATTAACTTTAGGGTTTCAGTAGAGGGGTCTGTTGTGTAGTGAGTCAGAAATAAAAAGTGAAAAGTGAAAAACCTGTGCGTAAGACCCAGGTGCTTTAAAACTTCTGGACTGGAGCGTCTGGGTGGCTCAGTGGGTTAAGCGTCTGACTTCAGCTCAGGTCATGATCTCTCAGTTCAAGAGTTCCAGTCCTGCATCACGCTCCCTGCTGACAGCTTCGATCCTAGAGCCTGCTTTGGATTCTGTGTCTCCCTCTCTCTCTGCTCCTCCCCTGCTTGCACTCTGTCTCTGTCTCTCTCTCAATAATAAATAAACATTAAAAAAAAAAACAAAAACTTTTAAAACTTCTGGACTTAGCTAGTTTGGATGTGGGGTGGGGGCAAAGAGGGAAGAATGATATAAACCAAAATAATAAGTTTACCTTAAAAAGAGTAGGTCAGGGGCGCCTGGGTGGCGCAGTCGGTTGGGCGTCCAACTTCGGCCAGGTCACGATCTCGCGGTCCGTGAGTTCGAGCCCCGCGTCGGGCTCTGGACTGATGGCTCAGAGCCTGGAGCCTGTTTCCGATTCTGTGTCTCCCTCTCTCTCTGCCCCTCCCCCGTCCATGCTCTGTCTCTCTCTGTCCCAAAAATAAATAAATGTTGAAAAAAAAAAAAAAAAAAGAGTAGGTCAATCATATAAAAATAAAGTTCCTTTGGAAGTAGCAGGAAAATCATCATGAAAGACTAAATAAGACATTTTATTAATACATTATAGTAGAAGTCTATGTTGTTTGTTTGGCCAAGGAGGGCTCCCCTCTCAGCCAGTCTTCGATTTCAAAATTTGAATCCTGTACAGAGACCTTAAGGACCAGTGAGATCAGTGCTTTTCTCTACCCCGAGGGGAAACTGGCCATACAAAGATTCTAATTTTAGGAGTGAATTAAAATTTATTTTTTTTTCATGCCACCTTAACAATATTTTTGCTATGATAGAATGGAAAATGTAGTGTCCTATCAATTCTCTATTGCTAATATGAGCCAAGAAAATCATCTAAATAAAGTCCAGTGGCAAAGAAAGCATGAATCATAAAGCAATGCAATGCCAAACTAAGCCATGTTTCATCAGTCACCAAAATTAATCCTGAATTTCATCAGCTCATGCAGACTGTGTCCAAAGAAATGTTCTGGGAGGCACACAGATTAAAATGAAGGACTGAATTAAAACACCAAAGTTGCATTTTATTTTCTAAACCTGTACTTTCCACTGGTAGTCAGTGAGAACATGAAAACAGGCTTCTAGCTAAAACAATGTCTCCCCTAAGAACTACTACAGAATGCTGTAATGGGGCAGGTATCCTCTGAATGCCAGAGTTTGCAAACTTTTTCCTTCAAGGATCAGAGAGGAACTAGTTTAGGCTTTGCAGGCCTGTGGTGTCTGTTGCAACAACTCAACTCTGCTTTTGTAACCAGAAAACAACCACCCACCGACAACACTAACTAATGCGTGTGGCTATGTGCCAATAAAACTATTTATGAAAAGAGGCAGTGGGCTGCATCTGCTAGAAGGGCCACAGGTTGCTGTCCCCTGCTTCTTTAATATATTAGGCAACCAAGAACTGAGAACTGATGAGACACAATGTGGAGTTTGTTGTTCTTTCCTAATTTCTCACTAGATACATGTTTGCAGTTAATACCTCACAGTCATTAATTTAAAATGGAACCTCCAGCGACTCTGAACTGGCAATTAGTTAAAACAAGGTAAACGTGTAAAACGCCTGCCAGTTAGCTATCTGATCTGCATCAATCCACACGTATTAAGTCAGTGAAAGAGCAGAAATGTAATTTTCCAGAACATGCAACCCTACCGCTCCGCATGCCTCTAATGAGGGAAAGCTAATTATTTTATTATCTTAACATAAACCTCCCCAAATTAAATATTTCCAGGGTTATAAACGGTTTGCCTCCGAGCTTCTCCAAAAGCTTAAAATCAGTCCTTTCACTATGGCAGACAATACTCCTGGTCTCCTCAGAGTTCAAAGAAAGCCTTGACATCTTTCAGAGTTTTGGGTTTTGTTCTTCTCACAGAAAAAATAAGGTGCTACTGATGTTGCTCTCCTTATTGAGAAGAAAGTTCAATACCATTATATCCTGTTGACAAAAGGGTCCAGAAATTGTGAAAGAAGCTGGAATAGCCGTCATCATTCTTCCTTTAAATCCAGCTCTAATCTCATCAGTGTTAACTGATTTTATTTGTACCTATTATACATTTTCAGTTTGCCAAATAAGTAAATAAACAAATTTGTGCCTGTTATACATTTTCATTTTAACCTCTTTCAAAGATAAACAAATAAATAGATGTATTTATTTATTCCTCTTACAAAAGCAGATTCAGTTATTTGATTATTAACCATTTCCTAGTTCTCTTCTCCTCCAAGCTCAATAATTGTTTTTATTTTCCTTTCCTAAATCTGTGTTGCTGGATCTGCCGAAATTTGTCATGAAAAACCCATTTGGGTGAGACTTTCTCTCAAATTATTTAATCCCAGGGAATTAAGTTTCAGGATAATAGGCAGAGCGATGGGCCAAATAACCACATTTGGCTCCTACATTGTCTGTTGTTAACTCTTAAAGGCCTAGTGTTATCATATTCATCTCTTTGTCCTATGGTAAACAAAAAGCCACACTTCTTTTAAGCCACCAAGTAAAACTAAGTCATAAACGTCTGTTCCATGGCCATTGGAGTGCGTTCCTTTCCTATGTTTCTTCAGGAAGAGCTAGGAAAACAATTTTTAATTTTCATTAGTCATTTCTCATAAGACATACTCATATGTGAATGTTTTCATATTCCCCCAAACGTAAACTATTTCCCAGTCATTCTCTTTCATGCTGACTTTTTTAAATATCCTTATTCTTCACAATATCCATTGCAAATTCATGGCCAATTACTACCCATACTCCCTATTCTTTTTTTTTTTTTTTCTTTATTTTTTTTTTTTATTTTTTAATATATGAAATTTACTGTCAAATTGGTTTCCATACAACACCCAGTGCTCATCCCAAAAGGTGCCCTCCTCAATACCCATCGCCCACCCTGCCCTCCCTCCCACCCCCCATCAACCCTCAGTTTGTTCTCAGTTTTTAACAGTCTCTAATGCTTTGGCTCTCTCCCACTCTAACCTCTTTTTTTTTTTTTTTTTTTTTCCTTCCCCTCCCCCATGGGTTTCTGTTATGTTTCTCAGGATCCACATAAGAGTGAAACCATATGGTATCTGTCTTTCTCTGTATGGCTTATTTCACTTAGCATCACACTCTCCAGTTCCATCCATGTTGCTACAAAAGGCCATATTTCATTTTTTCTCATTGCCACGTAGTATTCCATTGTGTATATAAACCACAATTTCTTTATCCATTCATCAGTTGATGGACATTTAGGCTCTTTCCATAATTTGGCTATTGTTGAGAGTGCCGCTATAAACATTGGGGTACAGGTGCCCCTATGCATCAGTACTCCTGTATCCCTTCCATACTCCCTATTCTTAATTGAAGTTTGAAACCCTCAACTACCTAAAATAAATGAGTTCTCTTGGAATTTTGGTGGCAGAGGACAAAACAAAGATTGCTACCTGCAAGAGTGCCTGCTGTCACAACAGGGCTAAAGTCAAAGAAGGGATGTGTTCCCCCTGACTTGATTGCTCCCTTGGGGAGGAAATTGTGGCAAATGAGAATCCACTACTAATTCCTTTGGCCCGTCTTAAGGAGAGGTTCATGGCAAAGCCATAGAGCCCTCAAATCTCCCAGATAAGCCTATACTAAGGTACTTCCCGCCTTGCTCAATCTTCAGGTTTATTATATGTTTTTATATGAAGTTCTTAAGAATTACTTGTGGAGGGAATGAAGGGGAAAATGGAAGAAAGAAGAAAGGCATCATTTATATGACTTACATGATAACAGTTCCCTTAGTACAACTGACCAGGTGTATGTTTTCATATCACTTGCTTTCAAGTTTAAAATGCATGAGTAGCTACCTGGAATTTCTTTTTAATAAAGTTGGAAAAAGGGGCTGTGGAAAAAAATTATTGTCACAATAACTAGATGAGTGAGAGTATTAGATATATTAAAGGATACAAATGAATACTATTTTCTTTTCAGATTGTCTCAGTATACTGTATTTTTATCTCCAAGTCTTTGAATTAAGTTTCCAAGCACCCAAATGCCATTTCTGAGTTTTTTGTTTGTTTTTATGGTTGATTCTTTTTTTTTAAAATATAATTTATGGTTAAGTTACCTAACATACAGGGTATACAGTGTGCTCTTAGTTTCAGGAGTAGATTCCCATGATTCATTGATTATATACAACACCCAGTGCTCATCCCAACAAGTGCTCTCCTCAATGCCTATCACCCATTTTCCCCTCTCCCCTACCCCCCATCAACCCTCAGTTTGTTCTCTATATTTAAAAGAGTCTCTTATGGTTTGCCTCCTTCCCTCTCTGTTTGTAGCTATTTTTTCCCCTTCCCTTCCCCCACGGTCTTCTGTTAAGTTTCTCAAATTCCACATATGAGTGAAAAAATATGATATCTTTCTCTGACTGACTTATTTCACTTAGCATAATACACTCCAGTTCCATCCATGTTGTTGCAAATGGCAAGATTTCATTCTTTCTCAGTGCCAAGTAGTACTCCATTGTTACCACACCTTCTGTATCATTTTGGCTCTTTCCATAATTTGGCTACTATTGATAGTGCTGCTATAAACATTGGGGTACATGTGCCCCTACAAATCAGCACTCCTGTGTCTTTTGGATAAATTCTTAGCAGTGCTATTGTTGGGTCATTGGGTAATTCTATTTTTAATTTTTTAAGGAAGCTCCACACGGCTTTCCAGAGTGGCTGCACCAGTTTGCATTTCCACCAACAGTGCAAAAGGGTCTCCCTCTCTCCATATCCTTGTCAGCATCTGTTGTTTCGTGAGTTGTTAATTTTAGCCATTCTGACCAGTGTGAGGTGGTATCTCAGTGTGGTTTTGATTTGTATTTCCCTGATGATGAGCTTTATTGTCAGAAGACTCTAAGAATGCATGAAGGGGTGGGCACTAAGGAAATGTTTGGGAACAACTCTAATTTGCTTATAGGTATAGCAACACTCAAGGTTAAAGGGTGCATGTCTTTTCCGAATGGAAGAATATAGATCTCTGAGAATCCAGGCTCAGTTCTTCTCAAAATGTCTATCTCATTGTGCTATCTAAGTAAGCAGGCTACTAAGAAAAACTAGAGCAATCTGTATAGTGCAGAGTGTTAAAAACTAAAAGGAATAAAAAGTTTTTTAAAAGTTTTTTTAAAAAGCAAAAAAAAAACTAAGAGAAAATTGGTTCCTAGTTTTCCCAAATTCAAAGGCCTTATCAGAATTCATAAGACAATGTAACTTCCTAGTCTGCAAAGCTCACGTTCCTGAAGGCCCAGGGGGACTCAGCTTTTGAAGCTGCTGCCTACTCCTCTTGACAAGCTCAGTCTGCACTTTCACTGGAAAAAAAGAAAAGCAAAGGAGAGAGAGAATTCTTCTTTAAATGCTCAGGAAACTGAAGAGACATTTGCTTTATTATTATGAGTCCATCCTACCAGCTGCAGGTGGTAAAATTTAGCACTTGGTCAGACAACCCCCCAAGAAGATCCACAGAGGATCAGAAAGATACCCTGGGAAGTAACAGAAAATTAGCAAATTCATAGAAGCATAGAATAGTGGTTGCCAAGGGCTGGAAGGAAGGGAAAATGGAGAAGTGATGGTCAAAGGGCACAATGTTTCAGTTACAAGATAAACAATTTTTGGCGATCGACTACACAACATAGTGCCTACAGACAATAATACTGTATTGTGTACTTAAAATTTGTAAAATGGGTAGATCTTATGATAGGTGTTCCCATGACACACACACACACACACACACACACACACACACAATAATAATAATAAAGGGGACAGAAGACAACTTTAGGAGGTGATGAATATGTTTATGGCATTAATGGCAGGGATGGTTTCACAGATGTGTACACTTGGTACTCAAATTCACTGAGCTATAAACATGAATATATATATATATATATATATATATATATATATATATTGCATTTCAATGATACTTCAACAAAGTGGTTAAAAAAAAGGTTGGCTGGTCATGGAAATGACATTCAAACCTTGGTTGTGCTTCCTGGCTCAAGTATGAGGGGAATTTTGCCTCCACAACAGTGGGAGGAGAAACTGTGGTAATGCTGAATTTTCTGCAGGTAATGAGAGATCAGAAAATTCAGGGACCAAAATTGATTTTTAGAAATTATCCTTAATGGTCAAAATAATAAAGCCAGTTCTTCATGCAGGTCAATATCACATTTCAGGGTATAAAGCTGGTGTTTAGAAATTTGAAACAAATAAGATTATTTCCACCAAACGTTGTAAAAGTGAAAATGTAGTCAAGTAGTATTTAGCATCATAAAAAAATAAAACAATCTTCACAGAGTAACCCAATATCTGGAATAGGCACTGGGGGAGTATGGGCATGAAGAAAGAGGCTGGAAATGCTGGGATGATAATAAATAATTATAGGATTTAATAAATAATTTAATAAATAATTATAAGGGATTTGCATTAAATGCAGCAGGGGAAAATAACACCCCTGTATTGAAAAATAATGACCACAGGAAAGGGAAATAACTTTAATTGACAACCATGTGTGGGACACAGCACTGGCACTTGATACATATTACCACCTTTTTTTATCCATACTGTGAGTGGATAAGATATTCCATTTACCAATAAATAAAAAGACACTCTGAGTTGTTTATGTTTTGCAAATGTTTTGCAGGATGCACTGTGTCAACTGAATATTACAAAACCTTTAAAAGACAAGAGATTACGCCCTGGAAAATCTGTGTGTGTGTGTGTGTGTGTGTGTGTGTGTGTGTGTGTGTGTGTATGTATATAAATATATATAGTATGAATTCTGTGAAATGTGCTTCTGTCAGCTCCGTGTAGTCACAAAGGTTTATGTGGGGTTTACAACATCTCTTTGCTATTTTCCAGCTCCTGTTGTGGAGGCTGCAGAATGATGCTTATGGTACAGATGGACTTGCTGGTGTGAAATCCCATCTTGACCATGCACGAACTATATGTCCTTGAGCAAGTTACGTAAGCTGCCTTTAGCTTCTCAACTATAAATGAGAGCTAATGATATCTACCCCATAAGATTTGTGAAGATTAACTATTTAAGCCTGAGCACAGTGACTAGGGTATACAAAAGCACTCAGTAAAAGTTTGGTGTTAATTTTGTCTGCTTTCTCTGCTGCTCTGGCTCCAATACTTGGAATAATAATCAGCAAAGTACACAATCAATAAATATTTGCTGACTGATTGCTTAAATATATCATTCTCTCTTCCAATTTTTTTTCCTGTAAAGATAAATCCCCTCCATGTCAATCCCCTCCTGCAAGACAAATGTAAAAGGCATGGAAGGCTTAGTCTCTGTCCAAATTGACCTGCTTTGTGTGAGGAAGTGCTGGACCGTCACTCTGGTGTGAGAAAATGAGAATCAAATACATGTGAAGAAACGCTAGAAAGCTGTGCGGAATGAATACAGCAGACTTCTCTAGCAATGTGTTCTCCTTCAAAGAACCCAGATTCCATTAACTTGAGGTCAGCTTCCCTCATTGTACCTCTTGTTTGTCTCCCCTCCCCAGACATTTATTTCCCTGACATTGTGGGGATGAGCTGAACAAACAAAGGAGAAATAGAGCTGTAACTACCCTCACTGAGCCAACAGGACCCCAGTGTGTAATGAGACAGCTCAAGTTATTATCTCACTTGCTTAAAGGAAACCCATGGGACCAGATGAAAGACGAGAACAGGAAGAGAAAAGGCTGTGAGTGTGTGAACATGAACTAAGCCCAGGTGCAGAGTCAATAATCCTCATTGTTTTTATAGAGATATTAGCTACCTTCATTTGCTCTATTTCAAGCGTTAATACGCCATTGCAAAGGACTGTATTAAAATGCCATCGCTTCTACCACAGGCAAAGCTAACATTTAATGAGAAAATTCCATGGGCCAGCGTTTGTACACATCACTTTGCATACATTGCCACATTCAATCCTCACAACAACCCTTGGAAGAGATATGACCCCAATTTTCAGATGAGGAGATGAGGCTCAGAAACCTAACCACTCAGCTGGAAAACCATGCTATTGTTGTGTCAAGTCTGTATGGCTCCAAAATGCTTATATCTTTATCTTATAACTTTCAGCCATACGGGAATTTCGTGGTGGTAATTACTACTTGAAATGAGCAAACCTCCAAAGGATTTGACCATCTCTATTATTACATGGAATTTTTGTTCATGGTATTATTTATGGTGAAGAGGTGTTCATCGCCACTTAATCTCAATCAGCCTACATACTATTCATCAAAAAATGCTTTCTTGAGTGCCTCTGAGGTCCTAGTTTAATCCTATGTGACTTTTTAAATAATTTTGTCATTAAATGGATGCATGAAAAGTTTACTTTAGACATTCCATGCATTAAAGCAGCAGTGTATACAGTTCACAAATCTGTTTTCACCTGCATTCATTCATTTAGTTCTCAAATCAAATCCTTAGGGTACACTGGTTTTTCTCCCACCATTCTCCAGTTGAGCATCAGGGATGCACATAGCTTGTTAACAGCACAGCCGGAACTCAAATCCTGTGCTCTTCCAACTCCAAGCCCAGTGATTTCTTCCCTGAATCACAGCTATCCAGTATGATGACACTGTACTTGGAATCCATCCAGTATAAACCATCCCCTCCATCAGATGCTCCCTATCAGCAGATGAGCAAAGCATAGCTGTTGGAGTGGTGGTTCAGTGTAGCTAAATATTCATCAGAAGTGTGCACATTAACAGCCACACACAATAATTAAACTGAAATTAATTTCCTCAGTTAATACATGCCACAGAATTAAATTAAACCTCAACAGAAAACAGGGCAGACTGTAACTATTAATCCTCCCCTAAGCAACAATAATTATTTTTGCCAACATTTATTTCATTTGCATATATGATGTTATGTCGCAAATTTTCACATACCAGTGACAATTTTCTCTGCTTTGCCAGATCGAGAATTAAGCAATATATTAGGTCAGATAGTCTGTTGGCAAAAAGTTCCAGGGATCCAGTTCAGGAGTAAACTGCTAACATTTGGGGCAGCCGAGTTCATTGATGTTAGGGCTCTAATTCACAATGGGATCCACTGATTGCAAATATTTGTATAACATATACCCCATCCATGACTGAAGAATAATTTTATGATAAATGGAAAGTACCTACAAGTCACATAAGAAATACTTCAAAAATTAATACATCTCTCATTTTATGTAGTTATTATGGGGATCAATCATGGTTTTCTCTGATTGGAAAATCGTGTTTGTAAAATTCATTGATTTAATTTTTCAGTAAATTCTTCCTGGAGATGTCTTATGTAAGCATAGCTATCAGTCCTGGGAATATAACAGTGAAAAAATAACCACAGATCCTTTTCTCATAAATCTTGCTTTCAGTGGGAGACAGACATAGCTACAACTAGAAACTAAATTGTTCATGCCAAAGTGCATAATGCCCACTTCAGGAAACAAAAAGTGCCTGAGAAATGACTATGAACCTGTCACTCGTTAAATTGTGAAACTTTAGATAAGTCATTTAACCCACCTAAACTTCAGTTTCCTCATCTGTAAAGGTAGGAGTGAGGTGCAGATTAAAACAAACAAACAAACAAACAAAAACAAAAACAAAAACACAGAAACACTAATGTTTTACTTTATAGGAGGTAAGTATTGCACTCATTGTGTGCTCTCCATATACCAAGGATTGTGCTAAATACTTTGCCAGTGTTTTCTTTTATTCCCCCTTACATCAATCCTAAAAGGTGAAATTAATATTTATCAGTGTTGTCATTTTATAGGGTTAACTGTGGTCACACAGCCAGTAGGAGATAATGACAGCTTTTGAACTTGGTTAAGAGGAGTTTAGAGGTACTCTTATTTACTATTAGGTCATTTTACCAAGTAAGGAGTGCCAAGACAGACGTTAGCATATTTCTCCCACTATGTCATCAACAATCAGGACATTCACTAGCAAGAGTAACCAAGCTTTTTCCTTCCCAACTACCAACAATTTATATATATATTTTTAATGTTTATATATTTTGAGACAGAGACCACATGCAGAGGAGGGGCAGAGAGAGAGAGAATCCCAAGAAGACTCTGCACTGTCAGCACAGAGCTCAATGTGGAGCTCAGTCCCATGAACCATGAGATTATGACCTGAGCCAAAATCAAGAGTAAGATGGTTAACCTATTGAGCCACCCAGGTGACCCCCTCCTCCAACTTTTTATGTTTTAACTGATGCTTCAACCATGACCAAAAAACAAAACAAAATAAAAAACAAAAAAAACACACACATAATGAAATTCTTAGTAACAAAAATGTTGTCTCCAGTGGGTGCAGTTCTGCAGTTTTCATTCAAGCATATGCAATTTTGGAGAAGAAACATATGTGAACTCCAGCACAGAGCTGTTTATTGGCAACTGATTAATATTTCTTTGGCTGTGAGTTTATTGGGGAGTTGTGAGTTCTTTATAAATAGAATGTAGAAGCCTGTCACCCTCTCACTGTTCAATTACCAAGTTTTATTAAGGAAATGGCAAAAAAAAAAAAATCTGTGACGTTGGTCTAGGATATCTACTAATAAAGGGACTGGCTGCCTATATGGAATCCTGACAAATGATATTTTTTAAGAAATGCCTTTAATACTCTGTTAAATAGACAAAAAAATACATAAATAGAAGGACACAAAAAAAGAATACTATAAACAAACCCTGAAGTCCTTTCACTGAGAATTTCATGGGCTGCAGCATATTGCTAAGATCAAGATCCTATAAAACGTTTACACCCAATGTTTCTATAAACCTTTAAACACAAATAGAAAAATGTGACTACCACATGGTTGAATTGCTCTAACATAGTCTATATGTAAATTCAATGGATTTCAGTTTTTATCTTTTCCCAAATGAGAAGGAATTGACCTTATGATCTTATGTATCTCTTTGGCTTCCTTGATAGAATCCCTTTTCTTCCCTTCTGGGTTTGCCTCTCCCTCATATAACAAGTCCTCCTTCTGATGGCTCCTGATTTCTGTGTGGGAATCAATGTGGCTTAAGGGAATTTCCTTATTTTCCAGAGGAGGGTATGACCTAGGCAAGATGTGCTTCTTTTCCCACTGGACAGCAGTGGGCATGGGATCTAAACTGTTTAAGTCACTGAGAATTTCTTTTACAATTCTGTTCTCTCTCTCTCTCTCTCTCTCTCTCTCTCTCTCTCTCTCATGTTGTTGTTGTTGTTGCTGCTGTGAGCGCTGGTGCAAAAGCACTCTCATTCCTGCTTTTGTGCAAAGGGAATACATGATCCCAGGAGATGCAGACAGCCATCCTGGGACCAGGGGAGAGATCACTTTTAAATGTAATTAACACAAGGAAAGACAGAGTAGGAAGGAAGAAAGAAAACAAACAAGGACATGAGAAAGGGAGAAAGAGAGGGAAGGAGGAAGAAAGGAGGGAAGGGAAGAAGGGATGGAGGAAGAAACAAGGAAATTCTGACCTCACTGCAATGCTGGATCAAATCTAAAATGAAGCTAGAAGCCACAGCACATTCTTTATTTTTTGCCCCAAATTCCCCTTTATTGTTAAACCAGTTTGAGTTGGCTTTTCTGTTAAGTGCCTCACGAACATTCTTACACTAAGTATATTAGAAAGACCCATCAATCTTAAGTCCTTTTGTACGTGTGATGAACTTCCTTTTCCGGTTCTCAGACTTTTGGAGCCTACCTAATTTTCCTTTGCCCATCCATGGTGTAAATCAAAATATCTAAACTATATAACCACCCAACCTGTGTTCTAGTCTTGAATCATAAGAGGTAACAATCAAGAGTATTGGTTTTGGAGGCAGATAGATCTGGCATCCAATAGAGCCGGTTTTAGTTATCAGCTCCTTACCTGGCCTCTGCTCCAGTTCCTTTTATGTAACCGGATTAATTTATTTTGGCTTTCACAACAAATTACCACAAATTTAGGAGCTGAACGGACACAAATATATTATCTTATATTTCTATAGCTCAGAAGTTTAATATGGGTCTCACTGTCCCAAAAGGAAGGAAGGCCTCCACAGGGCTGTGTTCTTTTCTGTTCTCTCTGAGTAGGATCTGTTTCTTTTTCCAGCATTTGTTCCCCTTCCTCTATCTTCAAAGGCAGCAAAACAGGTTGAGTCCTGCTCACATCACTTCACTTTGACCCTCTCTTTTGCCTTCTCTTTCACTTTTAAGGATCTTTGAGATTACACTGGGTTCACCCAGATAACCAGGAAAATCTCCCTATGGTCGGCTGACCAGCAAACTTAGTTCCATCTGCAGCCTTAATTCCCCTTTGCAGTGTAAAGTATTTGGATCCCAGCAATGTGGATATGGACATTTTGGGGGGCCATACTCTGACTACCACAGTAACATGCCCTCTCCTTTCAGGTTTGTTGTGAGAATTAAATGGTATAAACCCTGCAAAGTGTTTTGCACATAATACATGCACTATAAATTGCAACTCCTACTATTAAGTCACAGGGAAGTGAGAAAGATGTGAAAGTCAAGTTGGTTCTTTGATCTTCCTTATGCAACCTGTGGATCAGGGCCTTGAGATCCAGAGAGAAGAGTGTGAAGAGTTAGCACTGCTCCTCCAGCCCACTTGATGATCAAGCCCATTCCCAAGTGGTCACCATTATCAAACTGCTTTCTCTCCCCAGTGCCCAGGTCTCTTGCTACAGGTCATACCTGGGTTTGTTCAAACTCTTGACATGCTGATTCCAAATACTCCCTAGACCTTAACAAAGCAAGCCTGTATTAATCCCAAACAATCTCATAAATTATTAAACCAACTGGTTGAGGATGTTGATTGCTAAAACACCTGGGCATGTAAATTATTACCTTCTAACAAAAAACACCAAATCTCCAAACACATTTATCCTAAACTAAGCTTTTTTGATTCTCACCTCCATGATATTTGTCATAATATTACACCCGTATTATCTCTAAAAGATTGTTTAGTGGCACCTGCATGGTTCAGTCAGTTAAGCGTCTGACTCTTCGTTTTGGCTCCGGTCTTGATCTCACAGTGCCTGAGATCCAGCCCCATGTTGGGCTCTTAGCTCTCAGCAGAGAATCCCTAAAGGGATTCTCTGTCTCTCCCCCCTCCCCACCCTCTCTGACCCTCTCCTGTTCATGTGTGCCCTCTCTCTCTCTCTCTCTCTCTAAAATAAACATTTAAAAAAAGAAAGGTTTTTTTTACAACCATCCATTTATTTCAATCAAAATTATTTTAAAAGAAAACTTTATATCAGCACTTAAAAAGAAAGCCACTAGTATAGTCTGCCATAAATAGAAAGTAACCAAAAAGGTAAAGATAACAAAAACAATGCCATTCAAACTGAGGTGGTTATTGCTGCTTGCCAAGACTCTGAGCTGAAAGGGAGAAGAGAATGGTATTGCAAGCCCAAGAACCCAAAAATTCCTTGACACAGAATAAATAAGTAAATTGTGGTATAGACATACAATGGAATACGGAGATCAAACGCTACAAATCACAGAGAACGTTTAGGCCTGCTGTTACAGCATCAAGCTGGTGGCTAGAGGGTATTCGAAAATGGTGTGACAGGGCTGCAGGGTTCAATAAATTGGGGTTAATGCAAGGTGATACCTTATCTGAGAATGACAATGTGAAAGAGGCCACAAGAAGTCTTCCTGAGAATCTGTATAACGACAGGATGTTTCTCATTAACTTAGCAATGGCCCTGACCAGGAGGCAGCAGATTCGCCTAAAGAGCATATCCTAAAATATGAGGAGGATAAATTCTACCTTGAACTTCTGAAAGAAGTTATTTGGGAAAGAAAAGAGAGAGAAAAATGGGCAAAGAAATAATCGTGGGGTTGAAATCTGTGGTTGCAGATGCTATCAGATATTTTTAAGAAGTTGGGTAAACCTGAAATGTATGATTTAGAACTACTGGAGCTGCAAATGTATTACTTTAAATAAATGTCTACTGTAATTATTTTTTAAAAATATATGTTTATAGCTGATCCTACAACAGGGATGAATCTCACAAATGTGGAAGATAGTTCAGAAAAGACAGATGCAAAAGAGCACTAGAGGTAGGACAGCACTGCACTGACATAAAGTTCAAAACCAGGCAAAACTAATCTGTGCCAGAAGTCAGGACAGTGTCCATCCTAAAAGCAGCAATGCTTAGGCAGGGGCACAAATGGAACTTGAGGGGGCTGGCAAGGTGCTACTTCCTAATCCAGGTTCTGCAAACTGGCATACTTATTGTGTGTAATGTACCAAGCTGCACATTTAAGATCATACTTTTCTTAAGGTTTGTTACATGTCAAAGAAACGTTTGCTTAAAAAACATCCTCTCTGCAAGCACACACACTAGCAACAAACAGACTCTTTCTCCTAGATGTAATCTAAAGATTCACTATCACACCTTAAGAAATGCTGCCCCAAGCCAGAGCAATGATGATAATAGAACACGTAATAGACTAACAGAGGTCCCTATCTGCTGGAGGACCACTTCCCCGAGGCTGAGTTGGTGACCTTCTCCTACACTTTCAGAGGACCACAGGGCTTACCTGGATCACAGCATCTATCTCTCTGTATTAAACGTGATTATTTCCTAGCCTGCTTCTATCAGACCCACTTCCTTGAGGGCAGGAACTAAATCTTCAACTGCAGGACCTTAGCACCTAACAGGGTATCTACAGGGATGCTCGATAACTATCTGTGGAATGTATGAATGGATGAGGGTATGAATTCATCCTATGACATAAACTGTACTGAGCTGGCAGAGAGAATAAGGACATGCATCTGGCAATGGGGAGCAATTGCACATAAATCCTGACACTAGTTTTTACAAGTTTGAAGAGAAAGGGGGTCTGGGATACTAATAATCAGCCTGAACCCCACTGGAGGACAACTGATATTACTTTGCTTTAAAACAGCCTTGAGTAGAACTGTACAGAGTCTGGTACTTTTTACTATTTAAAGGGCCCAAGGTGGTGCTAGAGCTGTAATATCAGTAATGAAAGCAAATGTGTGAGCTGCTTGGACCTATTAAAGATAAGTTATTTCAGGTGCATTCAGAATAAGTACAAATGGAGAGGTAGAGCCATTTCTTTTTTATCCTTGCTGGGGATGAGTCAGAGGAAAAGGTATGTCTGAATTCTCCAGATAAAGCCCCAAATGCCTTTAAGCCACTAATTTACATTTTTTTTGTACCATAGGCAGAACCAATATTTTGTATGCATAAATGTGCCATACTTATTATTATCTAATGTTAGCAAAGCCCCAACATCCTTACAAAAGTACCTGGTGTTCAGTAGACATTCAATAAATGAAATGGATTCTATCAAGCCCAACCATTATCTATGTGCCACTGAAAAATAAAAGAGAAAGAGAAAGGCACCTGGGTGGCTCAGTCAGTTAAGCGTCCAACTTCGGCTAGGGTCATGATCTCACAGTTTGTGAGTTCGAGCCCCACGTCAGGCTCTGTGCTGACAGCTCGGAGCCTGGAGCCTGCTTTGGATTCTGTCTCCTTCTCTCTCTGCCCCTCCCCACTTGTGCTTTTTCTCTCAAAAACAAACAAATGTAATAAATAAATAAATAAATAAATAACAGAGAGAGATAAAGAAAGAAAAAGAAATGTAGAAGGGAGGGAGGGAAGGAGGGCATACAAGAAAGAGAGAGAAGACAGAAGAGAAACAGAGAGGTAGAAAGGTAAAAACATGGAGGAAGGGAGAGAAGAGAAGGAAAAAGAAAATGAGGGAGAGAGAAAATAAACAGAGGAAGCAAAGTGTACATCAGAAATACAGTTAATTCGAACAAAACATTTTGGAGGTTATACTAAAGTGAAAATTAAAAAAAAAATAACCAACAAAGTGAATTCTAAATGTATTCAATAATAAGAGATGGTATTATTAAATTAAAGCTAATGATGCTAACCCAGATCGAAAAGGGAAGGACAAATGATGATGGGATGTAATTACTTTATTGCCCTATATTATGGAAGTGCTTAGATATTCAGATCTCTGAAATGGCCTGAGCTACATGTAGCAAGAATCGAAAGAGTGACTAGACTGTGGAGAAATGCACCAGACTGGAAAGTCATCACCAATGGAGGGAGTTCATTTAACACCGTGTTCTTCAGACTTAGGAAAATATGAAATAAAAAGAAAGGTATTCATACCAAAAGACAAGCAAGAATGCCCATGTGTCTATATTTCATCTCAGGGATGATATAAAAATTACTGTCCAGGCTATCAGAAGTGTTCTTATAATTCATAATTCTATAAATTATTGTTATTCATTCATTGTAGATATCCTGCTGCTAACTTTTGAAAGGAACTTTCTTACTCTTACACATCATTTTACACAATAGTTGGGTAGATAGGATAAATGCAACCAAAAGTGACTAAATACATGAGCTAGATGATATATGGTCATCTCTCAGTGGTAGACTGTATTACCATTTGCCCCAAATTCCCTCTTTAGCATATCCCTCCCTGAGGGTGAATGATATGTTTCTACTCTGAAGTCAAGATGTTTCATTGTGCTTAATTGGAAGAAGGCAGAAGTGGCATCTATCTTTTCTAAGTAGAAGCTCTAGGGCCAGGATGCAAGTGCCAGGTTTCTTCTCCCACTGACACAACCATCAAAATGTTCCTGATAGAGGCTGCTCATCAACCTAGGTCCTACAGTAAATACAACATGAAGCAGAGCTGCAGCCCACCCCCAAAGAACATACAGTGTCCTTTCATTTTATAAGCCATTGAGATTATTGGGTGTCACGGAATAATTTACTGTGTCCTGAATGATGCAGTACCAAACAAAATAAGTGAAACAACAATGAAGACCAAATATATGAATGCATTAAATTGCCCAACTAAGAGCTATCAAACACACTCTATATGCAGCCTGTCCTCAGTTCTGAGTATGAATTATGAAGAAGACAAGGACTTTATCTTCAAGGACAAACAGATCAGAGTTCCAGAATCTCACAAGTAAGGAAGCAACATGGGCTTGAGAATTCTGGAGAGGAACTGCAGAGAGAGAGTTGCATATTCAGTGGGACACTATCAGAGAGGCATCTTTGGAGGGGACATTCCTAGTAGAGTAGGTAGCATCACTCAAACACAGGCACAACTAAAAGGGAAACTTTGTGCAGGGGGAATAATGCAGATTTAGAAACAACCAGAGGTCGGTCAGGGGAAGGAAAAGCCTTATAAACAAATTTAGGCATACAGAGGCAATGGGAAATTAATGGATGTTTTTAAACCTAATGTAAGAATTTTTAAGTGCCTGTGAAAAGATAAACAGAGAAAAGAACTGGACTGGGGGAATGAAAGTCAAGTCCACTTTTTTTTTTGTCTTAATATGATTTTATCAGGATTTTTGGTGTCATTAAAGTCAAAATGTCATCTTGTCAAAAGTATGTATTGAAGCAAATAACTTTCAATCTCATATTTCATAACCACTGACAATTTGTGCTTTATGAAATGAATGTCAGAGCACCCTGCCTACCATGAATACACAATATTTGTTCAGTGATAGCCAAAAAAAGATCATATAGAAATTTAAAAAGATAGCAACTAATGTCTACATAAGACCTAGAAACTACAGATTCTTAAAAATTTAATCTTTTAATTGATCAGTTGCTGCGAGCTAAAACCTAAGACTCAGAGCAGAATGACAAGTTAGGATATGGTACAGTCTTTTGGCTTGTTGTTGTTGTTGTTGTTTAATGGGTGGAGGTGACAATGTTAAGTATTCATTACACCCCATTTCCTTTTCCTTTTTCTGGGCACAGTGGAACACTTCTCAGCTTCCCTTGCAATTAGATTGAAGTCATGTGATAAAGGCATGTTTACTGGGAGCATGCCAGCTGTATGCCAGCAAAACATACAAGGGTGTCAGGAGCACTTAGCACTTTTAGGAGAACCATATAAAGAAAGACATCCAAACAAATGGAAATACCTTTAGAGGAACAAAAGACACCAGTCAAAAGAGTAAGGTTATTTTACTTCTAAATATCTCAGAGTATGATCTAATTCAAAATTTGTTAACTTTATGCTCATAAAATAGAAGAGTAGCAGCTTAATTTTAAGTGACTATATTTCTAAGCTCCAGTGGAGTCTCTTGATGAAAAAGAAAATATGTTTGAGGATCCCTGAACCTTAGACTCACAAGTATTTATTGAACTCTAAGGACATTATATGGTTCGCCTGTTTATCTTCAGAACAACCCTAGCTGATGTGCATACATTCCTGGCATTCCTTATTTACCTAAAAGGATATGGAATCTTAGAGAGAGAAAGTAACTTATTAATGCCACACAGTGGAGAAAAGGCTAGAGATGGGATTGTAACCCAGGTCATCTGACTCCAGAAAGTATACTCTACAGTTTCTACCACCACCCTCCCTTGGGGGTTTGCTAAGCTTGAAAACTCATTCCATTTAAACAGATGTGCCACTCTCTCTCAAATTAGTTTTTTTTCAGCATAGGCTAAATAAGTGCCCAGAATATGATTTAATCAACAATTATAGCCTCTAATACTCCAGGTACACTCTTTGAATATTTAGAGATGTCTAAATCACCTCTTTAGTATAAAAAGTGTACCATGGAGTCACTCAGAGGCACTAAAACATGTTGGCAAAATATTTTGATGTCCAGAAACCAGGTAAACACAAAAGTAAAAACAATTAAAGTATTTAACTCCAAATGAGGTTGCAAGGTTGGCAAGGCGGGGGGAGGGGGGGAACACAAACAAAAAAGAGAATTTTGTAGTTCCAAACCTATGATTTTCAAGTTTCCTATTTAGGACCAAAGAGGAAAATGCAGGGACCATAAATCAGCTGCATATCACAAATCTTTAAGAAGCTACAACCACAACTTAAATAAATCCCTGCAAATGCTAATAGTTTATGTAATTTTTTTCCTGAGCCCATTTTCTCTAGAAAGGTTTGGAATACTACTCCCCATATCATGGTAGCCAAAGTCTCAGTTCTCATTTCTTGGAAAGATGGGAGAAAAACTCTGTGTTTGGAATGATCTTCCCCTAAGTACCACAGACAATTAAGGCCCAGCCAGCTGCTGCAGATGTGACTATTTAAAAAGTTGCTATAGATAATAGTCAAAGTATGGAAAAAGTCAAACGTCCATTGGCTGATAAATGGATAAAGAAGATGTGGTATGCATATGTATGTGTGTGTATATATATATATATATATATATATATATATATATATACACACACACACACACACAATGGAATATTACTCAGCTATCAAAAAGAATGAAATCTTGCCATTTGTAACAATGTGGATGGAACTAGAGTGTATTATGCTAAGTGAAATAAGTCAGAGAAAGATGAATATCATGATTTCACTCATGTGGAATTTAAGAAACAAGACAGATGAACTTAGGGGAAGGGAAGCAAAAATAAGATAAGAACAGAGAGGGAGACAAACCATAAGAAACTCCTAAATAGAAAGAACAAACTGAGGTTTGCAGGAGGGGTGCTGGGTGGATGGATGGGCTAAATGCGTGATGGGCACTAAGGACGGCACTTGTTGGGATGAGCACTGGATGTCATATGTAAGGGATGGATCACTAAATTCAACTCCTGAAATCTTACTATACTATATGTTAACTAACTTGGATTTAAATTTTAAAAAATGAGGAAAATAAGTAAATAAATAAAATCTGTTATGAAACTCCCTCCTACCCCGAAAAAAACAATTGCTGAATCCCATTTAGGAGGTGGTTATCGGAAAATGATTCATCAATGCCACCATTAGAAAGACATTGTGCTTTTTTTGGTCTTTGACTATAAGCGTTCTGTGTTAAACTTTATGGAAAACTTTTTTTTTTTTTTTTAAGTATAGTCAGTGATGACATCTTCACTAGAATTTTACTACAATGTGAAACCTAAAATGCAAAGCATACATTGTGACTGGATTTTTATGTGTTTGAAGTCATTTTTTTTTTCTGGATAAAAACATGTAAATACTCAAGGAGTACTCTCCTTGAATCCCACAGGATTTAATGAGAATTTATGCTGCAACAGACTTCCTCCTAATTTTATTCACTAAGAAAAGCAAACAAAGCAACAAAAAAAAATCCTATTTCCTTTTACAGATTCAGCGTTAAAAAAGTCATAGTTAAAAGATCTCTACTCTTTACCAATTTTCCTTTTGAAAATTAAGAAAAAAGGATACTAGTACCTTTGTTAATGCTTGCCCAGAAGAAGGCTAGGTTCTTTGAACACTTACAATGGACATCCCATGAAAAGACACACTTAAGATTAAAAATTCATATTTTTTAATTAGAAGGGATTGCTATAATTGTAGGCTTGATAAAGGAGAATTTTTAGTAATTGAAAAACCAGTTTCTGTGACAAAAGTAAAGATGCTGATTGACATGATGGTGGAAAAAGTAGATAGAAGTAGACATGAATGGACAGAATCAATATGTTTTTACACATGACACTGAAGAAGACCATAGCAGCTCTTCAAATCATGATTCACTACTGTGTCCAAAAATCACAATCAGTTGGAAAATGCACTCCAAGTAATTTTCATGACAAGTTTCTGAAGTGTGTGAGTGCTTTACCATCTTTTAATAAATCAGAATAAATTCAAAGTTATTTCTGTGTTATCATGGTCCTCACTCACTTGTACTCAAATAACCTTTTCTGAGTAGGAGGTAAAAAAGTACATTGCAACCTTATGTACCAACAGGGGTATATCTCTTTACATATACAGATATCAAAAAATATTATGTATTGTTTATCATTAAAAAAATGCTTAAGAATCATCAGAGGGAGGAGTCAGGTGATCAACAAGAAGACATGGAGTTTGAAGTATGAAAGGCATCAGTCACTATCATTACAGTCTCTTTGGCCTATGACAAGTCCATACCCATTCTTGGTCTAAGGAATATCCTTTATAAAACTATATATTCCAGGGGTGCCTGGGTAGCTCAGTCAGTTAAGTTTCTGACTCTTGATTTTGGCTCAGGTCAAGATATCATGGTTTCTGACTTCAAGCCCCACATTGGGCTCTGTGCTGATGGTGCAGAGATTGCTTAATATTCTTTCTCTCCCCTCTCTCTGTCCCTCCCCTGCTCGTGAACACACATACTCTCTCTCTAAAATTAAATAAACATAAAAACTATATATTCCAGGATTGGAAAACTATGGCCAGTGGGCCAAATCTGGACTGCCACCTATTTTTGCAAATAAAGTTTTATTGGAACACGCCTACCTCCATTCGTTTTTATATCATCTATCGTTGCTTTCAAGCTATAACATCAGAGTTCAGTAGTTGCAACAGAGACTATACGGCCTGCAAACTCTAAAATATTTACTATATGGGTCTTTATAGAAAAAGATTGCCAACCCCTGAATTAGGTCATGAGGTCTGTAAGATTGTCAATTATTCCTATGCTATAACACGTCACTCTAAAGTTATTCACAGCCCCCCCTACTTAAATATGAGATAGTACCCCCAAAGATGTAAAAAAAAACAGTAGAGCACTAGGATTATAATCATGTTTAACAGAATTCTTTGGAGTCCAACTGATCTCCTTTTAAATATTAGCTCTCCTATTGACCTCTATTCTGTTTTTCGGTAAAATGGGAGAACACATGTCATGGGATGTTGTAGGGCTTCAATGAAATAAAATATGTAAAGGATTTAACATGGTGTATGACAAGAGTAAGTGTTCATTAAATACTAGCTTGTTGCTAATGTTAATAATGAGAAATCCTACATTATTATCACAGGGAGCTAGATGTCCAGGTCAAAGTAATAACTTCCTTCTTTATGCCTTCCTTCACGTAGATACTCTGATGGTAAAAGGGAACGGAGAGCCATTTATGCAGAACAGCATCAGTTATTCCCTCATCTCTGGATAAGATATTGCCTGTGTCTGACCCACACAACTCTCTTTCTTGGTCTACCACATAGTCATAGCCAGAGAAATTCCTCCTTATCTTTAGAAGTGAAATACTATGCACTTTCCTGCCTCAGTGACACCCAAATTGAGCACAAGGTAAGTTAGGGTGTCTAGAAACAGCCTAAGAGTTCTTAATGGTCCACAGCAAAGCTACTAAGAAAAAAAATGTAGTGAAAATATTCATTAAAATCAATAATTCCCAAATCACATTAATGCAGTGTTCTGGGTAATAATATAAAACTTGATGCCTAAGGTACTCAAAGTTATCAGGCCCAGAGAGGCCATAACTTGGTCCCAAGTATCAGACTCCTATTTTGTTTTATGGTGCTCTGTACATGAGCTATAGAAACTACTTCTGAGAAAATCCTAACTTCCAAATCTCTGACTTCTGAATATATAAATCATATCAAACTACTATTTGCCTCCAATAGGAGTGAAAAATACAAAGAACAATGTCTACTATATATTGCTTTTAAGGCAGTGATTTCTGCTACAAATGATCTGGAACAGTACTTCTCAGACTAGCAATGATAGAAGATCCATTTTTTTTTTCTTTCCTAATCTATTATGGACTGAACCTTTAAAAAATACAATAATAAACATAAGTTACTAGTAAAAATGAAATAAAAAAGATATACAAAATTAACAAAACTCTAGGTTATCATTTATTAAATTCAAGAGACACAAAAATGACTATCAAATTGCTCTAAAATTTTCTGGATTCTTTATTTCTGTGCAATCTTGTTGCAGACCAGGAACCAACAGTTGGCAGCCTCTCACTGCTCCATGCTCTACATCTGCATAGAGTAGACAGATCTGGAACTTCCTGGACTATGACAGTAACTTGAAATTGTCCAAAATAAGCCACTGTTGGAAAGATATCTTCCTCAAACCAATCACAGAGGCCACCAGGGAGGCAGGAATTAGGAGGACAGATAAAGAGGAAGGGCAAAAAAAGACTTTCTGGTTTAACTGCATATCATGTATGATTTAGATTTTGCGCAATGAGCATGTAGTTACTACTTAGCTGCATTTAGAATTTTCAAAAATGCAATTTACAAACCAATTAAAGCACTTTAAGGTGGTATATTTTGTTCAAGATTAACTAAATGAAATGGAGAAGGTGAGGACATAAGATCAGGCTAAGGGAATGTTATAGGTTCTCAAAAAGCATATGTTGAATTAATGCCAGTTTTCATTTTCACTGAGCACACAGACTTGATGATAAGCTATATGGGTACAACAGTGAACAAGCCACAATACTTATTCTCATGGAATTCTAGTTCAGAGAGAGATAGGTACAAATTCATTACATCCTTACAAAATCTATGCTAGAAATTCCTTCAGTATAGAGATAGGGAAAAGACAGAGTATGTCATCTTTCCCAGAGTGCAATTTCTTCATGGTATTGAGGGTATGAGTATAGTTACTGAGAGATGATTAATTTGAAAGGTTGGTCATATCATCTGGCATACATTTCTCACAAGTTTGTGTCTAACACTTGTAACACCCAAATCAACATGCTCTGCCCCATAAATTGCCATCTCCACGCCTTAATTCCTGCTAACTTCTGCTCTTCAGATCACTGAATACATACAGAAATGGGGTTATCATGGATGATTTCCATGGAAATGCTTAGCGAGTACCATCTGATACCCAGGCTTTTCCTATCTATCTTGACAGGAGCAAGCAAGATCATCATCAAGAATTGAAATCTTGATCTATACATCCCATTTTTAAGGTCCTGGGGCAAGAAAAACAGTCAAGTAGACCCTGTGAACTTCCCACTATAGTAGCTTTTGTGACATTCTCATAAAAAGGGTGATTTTGTTCACCAATCAGAAATATTGCCTGACCTATTATCCGCCTATGGCACTGGCAGTAGAGACTTGTTAACAGCTTCAGAAAGATCAATTCAGGCTTTCCCAAACTACTCAGGAAGACAACTTCCTGTGCTCATCTACCTGGTATCAAGGAACAATTCTAGACAGTAAAAGAAAAGGAGCTCCTGTGTGCGATTCCACACAGAAAATCTAAGCAACGATTTCCTGCATTAGGATAAGGTGATTGTCCTACTTTATTTAAATTCACAAGGGCAGACACACTGTCATTCAAAGACTGGCTGAATCACCTTTCCTCCCCCCATGGATTCCTCATTTACTTGAATGAAGCATGTTAATGGGTCACCTCTGCAGTCACAAATTTGGCTCATGTGATTAGAAGCTGAGAGACTCAGGAATTCACTTCACACTGCATATAGATATGACAGATGCTTTTCAATTCCTTTTTCGAATATTTGCTGCTAGTTCTTACTCCTATCTTTATGCATGCAATAGTATCCCTGGGGGAAATGGAATTTGGAGGTTCTTAATTATTAATAAGACAATTCATAAAACCATTTCTATATTACAGTTTGGCAAAATCACACAGTCTGGTGATTTCCTTCCACTACTATCACTACCTAATTATTTATATACTACTTCCAGACAGGGCTTCCTAAACCCCATGTCTAATTGCTTCAATAGCTACTTTAGAAATTGATAGCTCCTCAGTATCTACCAATTAAATATAAATACAAAACATTAGAATGCAGTACAGTATAATGGTTAACAGTTTAGCCTCCAGAGTAAGCCTACTTACTTTTAAATCCACACCTTGCCCTTAATTGACTGTGACACTTAAGCAGGTTATTTTATGACTCTGTTTTTTGTCTATAATGTAGGAAATTATAAAAATGTTTATTTTATGTACATAACACACATATTATAAGAAATATGTGTATTAAATATTATACACATGTTAATATAAACATATAAGATATATTTAATACATACTATATAATAAATATATTAACAAATATATATAAATAGTATACAATAAATATATAATGTACAATATATCTTGCTTATTATATACAATGTCTGAAATATTTGTATTTGAATATAAACATATGTATATATGTGTGTTTATGTATACATATATGTGTGTGTGTATATATATATATATATATATATATATATATACACATATATATAAGATTTACATATATATCTTAATGTTCACTTAGAAGAATACATTGCTGGGAACATTGGTACCACACAGGGAATTTCAGCTACTTTAATTTTATAACCTTTGCATCTGGCATTCAGTGTGGCCCAACCGAACTCTTTTTGGCTTTATCTGTCATCCGTTCTTCACACATAGCCTAAATTCCATCCAGACTGTGTAATTAGTATTCATGTAGTTTTCCAAACTTCCCAGCCACCATACATTTCTTCCTGCTGCCTGAGCTGTGAAAACCACTTTGCCCACAAATCTCATTCAGGATACCATCCTTAAGGTCACTTAAACATAACTTCTGGAAAGGTGCTCCTGGTCTTCAAACTCCCTCCTTAGAACATCTACTGAAGAATAGCAAGTGAGTTAACTTTGATTTACTGACCATGGCTCATGGAGACTCCACGGAGAAGAAAGCACAGATGAGACCTGAGAGATTAAGAGCATCATGGGGTGTTAGTGATGTCTGCCAGGAAGTCCAGGATGGAAGATGGCACCTACTTGCCACCTCTGCCCTGTTTCCTTTGTGTGTAATATCACCAAGGCACTTGAATTATTTAACTGCTGTTTTATGTCACATCTCTTCGAAGCTGTATCGTAATCCGTGAAGAAATAGCCTCCATTTGACTCATGTCTGTGTGCCGTGCAGTGTCCAGCAGAGAATGTGGTATACCAAATGTGCCCAAATTTTGTTCAATTAGTTTGAGTTGTCCAATGTCACATTCTCTTTTTTAAATAAGTTCACCTTTTATGTCACCTTGGGGCTGATTCATGTCTGAGCTAGTAAGGTTTTACTCAGGAGATCTTGGCTGGATCCATGTTACCTCCATCAGCAACCCTGTTCTGCTTGGACTGGCGCCTTAAAGGCTAAAGAACTAATTATTTCTGACAGCCTCCTAAAACTAATATTCATTCCTCTTTCCTTTTTGTCCTATTCCTGCATCTTTGTCTTCCTTCTGGTTCACTTGTATATTGCCTATGTTTCTTATTTTCTGTATTCTTGATGCTCTGAGTCATCTGGGTCTTTACTGACAGGGAAAAGACTATGCCCCCAGGGCTAGCCAATTCTTAGAAATAACAAACAACTCACTCTTGGAACATGTCTTTCATACGCAAACAAACTAATCTAGAGCCCACTCCAAACTAAACCATCTCCTCTCCTCTGCCTGGCTCTTCTACTTCAGGAGGCAATATTCTTCTGTCCTAATTATCCAGGACCAGGTACCAGACAACTAGAGATACCCTGTATGCCAAAGTCTGTGGGAATTAGTTAAACCAGCCAATCCCAACTGCGCTTGCCCTGTTTTGCCTCCCTTACCCATGAAAATGACAATACAGGGTCTGGCTCATGATTTCCCCTCGTTCCCTCTGCCTTCTGACTGACACTGGCATTTCCCTGTGTGGCCCATGTGGTGTAACATGCCCCCTCTTCTTGGGAACTGTGAATAACAAACTCATTGTGATGGCTGTTGTCTCCTGACCCATCAACCTCACCATAGCTGAATAGTAACAAAACCTACATTTAAAAAGAATCTGCTGTTCTGTATCCGTTGATTCTCGTTTTCCTCACCTAGTTTTCAATCTTGCTTTTCAGAACACATGAGAGAATCATTATGTGCCTTGAATGACCAATTTAAAAAAAAATTTCCTCCATTAGTTTGGAGATAACCACACACATCTTCCTCTCTAAATTACCTTAAAGGACTCTCTCAGTAGGAGCCTGCTCTGGTTTATTACCTCCTAGGATAATGCCATTAGAGATAATCACATTTTGTAGATACTATCTCTAAAGAACAATTGCCTTAAGAGTCCCTATTGAAGTATTTTTCATTTATAACAAGATCTTATGATAGTTAAAAATAAATATAGCACAGAAACCTAATTCTCTGATTCTCTAATGCTGTGAACTGTCATGCAGATCAACACACTAGCAAGTTTTGGAAAACCTCTCAGCAGAAGTAAAATTTCATGTTTCATTCCCCCTCTCTCTCTCTCTCTGTCTCCCTTTCCTATTTTCCAGGAAGGAGAGTGGGGAGAGTATGTGATGCTACCAATTAACAGACTTGTACATTTAAAAATAATTTTTAGGGGCACCTAGATGGCTCAGTCAACAGTTAAGCATCAGACTCTTGATTTCGGCTCAGGTCATGATCTCACAGTTCTATGAGTTTGAGCCCCACATCGGGCTCTGTGCTGACAGTGGGGAACCTGCTTGGGATTCTGTGTCTCCCTGTCTTTCTGCTTCCCCCTGCTCTCTCTGTCTCTCAAAATAAAATAAAACAAAATAAAATAAAATAAAATAAAATAAAATAAAATAAAATAAAATAAAAACAATTTTTATTTACAGCCAGAGTAATACACAGAGTTTTTAATAGTAACAAATAATAACAGAAGATAGATTAGAAACAAGTATGTATTTTCATTCAACCACCCTCTATCACTCTCCTTATCCTAGTTAACCATGTTTAACCCTTCTACTATTTGTTGCCAGAGATCATCACAGCATGTCCATATTGCTATTTCTGAATTTACCAATTGTAAACATCATATGTAGTTCATAAGGCTTTACCTTCCTTACGTCATTCTCCACCATTTCCATCAACATCTGCTTGCTATAGACCCATTCTTCTAATTTATTTATGTAGTAATTACCAACTAAATAAATCATCAGAATTTGGGTATTGTCTATATTAAGGCCATCATGCTTTTTTTTTTCAATTTTTTTAACGTTTATTTATTATACAGAAACAGAGGTCGACAGAGCATGAGCATGGGACGGGCAGAGAGAAGGGAGACACAGAATCTGAAGCAGGCTCCAGGCTTTGACCTGTCTGCACAGAGCCCGATGTGGGGCTCGAACTCACAAACCGCGAGATCATGACCTGAGCAGAAGACAACGCATAACCGACTGAGCCACCCAGGTGCCCCATGCCATCATATTTTTTAATATGGTTCTTCCTACAACATACAAAAACCCCCTCTGCATGTTTTTTCAAAGAGGCCAAATACACCATTTCCATTTTTCCCCTTGGGCAACTTCCCTTAGAGACTTCTGCCTTCCTATTCCAAATGGTTGTTTTTTCTCTAAACCTGCTATCCAAAGCTTTCATCCTGGAATTTCCCATCACTCTCAGCTGGAACTTCTCCACAAGAATGCTCTGTTTCTTGCTAAATTCCAAGGTTTTCTCTCTTACTTGGTTTGTTTTCCTATTTTGGTAGAACACATATGCAACAGCTTCCTGGCAAAGGTTCAAAAAGCAAAAATGTACAATATTTTCCTTGTCATAAAGTCCTTATTCAACATAATCTCTTGGGGTGCCTGGGTGGCTCAGTCAGCTGAGCGTCTGACTTCGGCTCAGGTCATGAACTCACTGATTGTGAGTTTGAGCCCCGCGTCTGGCTCTGTGCTGATAGTTTAGAGCTGTCTGTCATAGCTCCCTGACAGCTCACAGCTCGCTCTCTCTCTCTCAAAAATAAATAAAGATTAAAAAAAAAATTAAACATAATTTCTTAAGTCAGAGTTTAATATTCTCCCTTAGTAAAAGCATTTTTCTGTATTTTTTATCTTTCAGTGTTGGCTCAATGTAATTCTGATACCGAACCTTTTGTACATGAGCTGCTACATTGTCCTTTCCTCTGTAAAGTAGGATCTGTCTTTATCCTTGTTAGTCTCAGGTCTGAGAGATTTTCTTGTGGCATTTCCCCATACTGTTTTCTCTGTCCTCCTTTTCTGTAACACTATTGGGTGAGTTTTGGAGCTCCCAGATGAACATTCTGATGGTCTCACCATTTTTCCTTTTTCCTTTTTTTTTTTTTTTTTTTTTTTTTTGCTGCAGTCCTAATGTATGTTTTGTGACATTATCTTCTAATCCTCTTACTATCCTAAATTTCACTTACTAAAATTATCATTACCAAGTGTTCTTTTTTTGTTCTCAAGAGGTCTTCTTCTTACTTTTCCAAGAATGTCAATTTTAAATGCAACTAATGTTGTTGCCTTAATTCCTCTTTTACATTTTGTGTTTATTTCTTTGTGTGCTTTGATCTCACTTTCATACAGAAGACTTAACACACATATTTTGGGGGTCTTTTGCTGTCCACCAATTTTAATAGTAAGGCATTAGCTACTGGGATCCCCACTGCACATGGGCCAAGCTACAGACTAGTGTATTACACTGTAGGGTGATCTGGTAATGTGTTTCCATAGGAGGGGATAGAAGTATCTCTAGGGAATATGAATCCAGTCATGCATTTAGGAAAAGAGCACTAGAGCAACTCAGAGTGCTGGGTATATGCTTAATTACTCTTTTCTCAGACTGGTGCCTCAGTCATGTTGCCTGCTGTGTCTGGTGTCCCAGAACTTCTCCGGGAGAGGAGAAGAGAAAAGGAGTGAGTTAACATGAAGAAGTGGGGTGAGGATCTTGGCATTTAATTTTTCCTGACAACTGATTTTCTTTGTACAGACTGGTGTTTCCAATTGCTGAGCATTTCTGAGTGTCTGATAACTGAACTGTCCACTTTTCATCAGGATCCCCCTCTGCCAGCACCTAGTCTCCTGGCTTTCTCTCCTCAGTTTCATTCTCATCAGGGTCCACTCTTCTATCTCTGCTCCATCTTCCAATATACACTGACAGCTCTCATCTGCTATTGTCTCTTCTCCTTTCTCATCCTGGTAGGTCTATATTTATTTCATGCCTTTACTCTCATTTCATTGGGTTATCAGCAGTAACCAGAGGAGATAAATGCATGTGTTCTTGTACCATACTCAATCCAAACCACAGCCTTGTATATTTTAATGACTAGACTATTAAAGAATTGAACTATGACTGTGGTCACACATGGGAAATCAATGAGGTAAAATGGAGGAATATCCATTCCAACACATAGATCAGGGAATCCCAAAAGCAAGATATGGACCATTACATAATATAATTTAGGCAATTTGTTAGAAATAGAGGTCCAAATTTCTGCAACTTTGAATTCAGAACACCTGGTTGACATCCAAGGGTTGGTATATTTAACAAATTCCCGAGTTATTTTTATGTTCAGCCACTGATTTAGGTCATTTAAAATAAGAGAAAATTCCCTGCTGAATTTAGTCATGAAATTTACAGAGTAAGAATTCATCTCATTGCACTTAAAAATTATTTTCATTAAGTTTTAGACAAAAAAGTAAGAGAATTAACATTTATCAAGCCCCTAAGCCTTCTGCTAAGTAGCTTTTTAGACAGAAATAGAGTGCTATAAATAGGTTTCCCATTCTACAGATGACTAGGTGATTATGAGAGATGACCTAATGGTCATTTACCTAAAGTAATATGACAAATCCGTACAATAGTTTGATTTAAATTCCAAAGTTAGGGTCATTCTTAACATACTTCTGTTCAATCAATAAGATGCTTCTTCATGCTTTTAATTACAAATTATAATCAACTGATTGCATGCTGCATTTAAATCAGTGAACTAACCGCTGTTAGAGATCAGAAGAACAATACAATGCAGCCCTCACCTTTACTGAGCTTGGGAACTGAACCAATAAACAAAACAAATATCCATGAAATAATCAGAGAGTCTCTGTATGATCTAACATTCCCCAAATTGGATTCAAAGGATGCTAGTATGTGTACTGAGTGGTGAAAAGGGTATAGGTTTCCATGATCAGTAAACTGTGGATGATTGAGCTAAGCAGTTTCAAAGAGGTGTGCCTTTATTATAAAGTGTCTAAGAATCTTTAAGGCAAATGTGTATCATGAATCTCCAAGTATAAAATGGAGCATTATCTATACACATTTGGCCTATTAATCCCCATTCAAATCTAAGATAAAATCCCATAGAAAAATTACTTGGAAAATGCTAATAAAGTATGGCAATGTGCTGACTGTTCAAAGAGAGTAGAGAGTTAATCAGGACAAAGAAGCCCAAGGTGGCTCTGGAGATGAGTAAAGACCTAATCTAGTCTTTGAGTAAATTGGGACAGCCTAAAGATTGTCTAATGTCACAGAGGTGACAGTGAGGAAGCTGGGATGAGGCTGTCCTGCTTCAGTTGTAAGGCCCATGCTATCATAGTGAGAGCTAATGCCAGTGCCAATGGAAAGTAGATCCAAAAATGCTAGTTGGTGTTGGGGTGGGAGCTGGTTGAGTATGGAAACTAACACAAAATGACTATGGAAAAATGAGGATGATAGTCTCCCAGGCCATCCCTAACTATGATATCCTGAAGTTAATAGACATTACAGCTTGGAAGATAGAAAGATGATTCTCTTCACTCATCAGGCAGTCACTCATGTGACGCTCTATATATTTTCAAGAAGCATGACTTAACTGTATTTATTCATATTACAGCTAAATAATAAGTAAGTAATAGAGCCAATAAATGTTATCATTATGACTGGTAATGATACGATATTTTTTACATAAATGACCTAGCCATTCATTGTGGTATAATTTCTGATCCAATCTTTGCTCAAACTGGAGATATATAGGGCAGTCTTTAACATCTTTGACATGCCATAATTGAGGAAAGATATGCATGCCCCGATTCTTTTGGTTATAAATAATAATATCCAACTTAAACTAGCCTGATAGAATTTATTAGCTGTATTAACACAGAAGGGTATTAGGTCAGCTTAAAAGATCAGAGAAAATCATACATTTGTGTGTTTCTTGTCTTCTTTTCCCCCGGAGGATAGAGATCTTGTCCATCTTGTTCATGTCATATCCCTAGCACTTTAGACAGAGTCTGACACATTTAAAGCACTAATTAAATATTCACTGAATAAATAAATACCATAAATATATTCTGAGTAAAACAGCAGTGACCATCTGTACAGGCACCTATGTTGACCATAAATAATATGTTAAGTATAAAGTATTCTAAAAATAAATTATATAATGTTTTCAGATGAAATTATGATAATAGAAAGGAATATGGGTTTTCTAGAAATAGTGAATTGAAACTTTCCATCAAAGGTGATACAAAGAAATTGGTAAAGCTAACTGGGAAAATCATTAAAAATTATAAAATGGAATAAATACCAATTTTATAACTTTGGAAATGATTGCTTACAGATTGTGGCATATCTTAAAGTCCAAGAATTTTCCTTTCAAGAGAATTTGATTACATTAACAAGAAGATATTTTGGATTAAACTGTGCTCATCCTTTGCATTAAGGCAAAATTTAAAGTGAGCATTAATAAGAGAAAGTATATTTGAGGGGTAAAGAAAGCAACCAGGGGAAAAATGAAGACAAAAAAGCTTAAATTACATTTGGATCTCAATAGGTAGCTCAGTTTCAGAGGTGGATGTGGCCAGTTGCTGAGCAAAATAAGTGTAGAAAGTTAACATAGAGTCCTATTCTGGAGGTTCCTGAATGCAAGGGTGACAAGACAATGCTCAGTTTCATGGTCACCGAACGATTTTCAAGTAGGAATTGTTAATTGGGAAAAACAATACGGCAGCATTGCTTACAAAGGATTACTGTGAAAAAAGCCTCATTTATTAAACTAGAGACTAGACCATGGGGAAAACAACTGACATCTAAGCTACGGACATAGAAGTGGGAAAGAGAAAAAAATGATGGCTTTAAAAGTTTCTGAGAGGATGGGCCAGGATGAAGAGGACAGGGCAGTAGGTGTGAAGTCAGACAAGGATCTCAGTCTTGCCTTCACCACAGCTCATAAGCTGGTCAGCCGGACTGTATACTCAGTAGTTTTCCTCTTCCCAGAAATTTTATATTTCACTTCTAACAGCTCCAGATCTCCAATCCTGACCACACAGGAAGCACATGACCCAGGCCTGGCCAATCACAGGACCATGTCTACTTGGCATCAGTGCTCATGTGACCCAAGCAGGGTGAGTCATCACCATTCCCTGGGATTTACACCTTGTGCTGGAAGAATTTCTCTCCATGTGGAAAAGTTCCTTCTGTAGGACAAAGTATCACAGAGGCAGGAGAGAGTCTGAAATGAATTGCCTTTCCAATTCCAGACCTTAATGCACCCATGTCTACAGCTCTTCCCTGATCTTAGAGCTGCCTCAGAATCATTCTCAGCTACATAACCAATAAATTTCCTTATGGAACCCTGAGTTTAATTTTTGTCACTTGAAACCAAGAGTTCCATTAATCCATAAGTTCTCTGATGCCAGTTTGCTCAATCATGATATGGCAGCATTGGCAACAAGTGCTCCACATATCCTCCAAAGTTGTGGCAAGGCTCAAAATAGGAAATATGCTCTAGACTATTAAATGCCCTAAAAATTAAAGCTCTCACCCTGACTAGATGCTATGTTACCACAACTACTTCAATATATTTTAAATGCACAGTCATTTTGCTTTAAGACATTTATGTATCTGATCTAAAATAACAAGAATCATAATGATAACAACTTATAATACCAGCTTTTATTTACATAATGTTTTATAGGGCCACGCAGTGGGCCAGGAAGCGCATCCAGGAGCTGTTGGATAAGCACAAGAATATAGAAAGCATGGTTGAGCTTCTGGACTTGAATCAAGTGGAGGATGAAGCATATAGCAGCCTTGCAGAAGCCACAACTGAACTATATCAGTATTTACTACAGCCATTCCGAAACATGAGAGAACTTGCCATGCTCTGTAGACAGCAGATAAAAAGAGCACCAGCACACAGGAGCAAGCAGTGGAGGGGCAGAGACACAGAGACTCAAGCAGGCTCCAGGCTCCTAGCTGTGAGCTGTCAGCACAGAGCCTGATGGCAGGGCTCGACTCACCAGCAGTAAGACAATGACTTGAGCTGAAGTCAGATGCTCAACCAACTGAGCCACCCAGGCGCCCCTTGGCCAACTTACTTTTAATACTTGCTGAAAGTAAATAAACTAGGCTCTTGAAGGCAAAAAAAAAAAAAAAAAAAAAAAAAAAAAAAGTTGTGGTAAAAACTCAGAACGTTTGACAAGAGAACTCACTCTTAAACAGAGTCTATCTAAACCAGCCTCTGATATAAGATTTTACAAAGGCAAGTGCATAATTTTCCCCTTAATACACATCCTGACCACAGCAAATGGAGTGAGGCTCTATGTGTTCAGTGATTTAAAGATTAATACAATTGTTGTATCCAGAAAAAAGTTTTAAAAATTTAAAGTAAGTTGTGACAATGGTCTGCTATAAGTTTGCAACCTATTCTTGATATTGTTCTATTGGTAAGATTACTTAGAATCATTACTCAGCTACTTTAGATTCTATCGACTTCTTCTTTCCATTTAATTCCACCCCAAGCCCTTTTAACTAAGAACAAGAGATGAAGATATGGAAGATTGACTCTAAAATGGAAATTAATTAATATCTAACATTGTGTGAAAGATTATATTTTGAAGTACAAGGAAATCATCTTTTACTCTTATGTTGCCTAAATTTAGAAAAGATAACTTTTCCCATTTGGTGTGTCCACAAAAAAGGCAGTGGGAAAAATAAATAAATTTTACTGTCAGTTATTGGATTTACTTTGAGATGTAAAATAAAGTTTTTGGTCAAACAGATACCATTAAACAATAAAACTACAGTCCAAATCCCTTAAAAGCATATTTTTTTTCAATCAAGCACTAAACCTCTTCTCTCTTTTGTTCATTTCATATGCTTGCACAGGCAAAGAAATTATGAAATATTATTTGAATTGCTAATATAGGCCAACTAATTGTGTTAAAAAGAACAAATCCAGCTTGATGGCAATTATCCATGTGAAAAATTAGTTTTCTTAGGAGGTGGCATTGTGCAATTTGGCTTCTAATTGGTGTATGGCACCAATTAATGTCTAACAATGCATCTAGCAAAAGAGAGAAAATGTATTGAAAACACCTGAGTAAAATGCCTTGCTTTGGTACTACAGAATAATTGCAATGTCTGTCTCCTGCTCCTTCATTATTTTATTTTTCTGTGTTGCTATTTAGGACTTGTGTTTTCTTCTGGTCCTGTCTTATCCAGTAGCCTTTGCTGGGTTTCCAGCTTTGGTCAATTCACAATTTATAGGCATTCACAGACATTTTGTTGTGTGCCATGCTCTTTGTCTGGCACTGTGCAGCCACAGATGCAATCAACATTTATTCTTGCTGTGATGTTTCAGGATCTCAGCTCTTATGTCTCTTCTTTCCATAAGCTTTCCCTGACGCTCTAAAATTGTTCAGCCTCTGTATCTCCATAGCAATTTGTGTTTTTTTTTTTTCTGTATTGCAATTAGGATGATGTTGGTGACTACATAGGCTTTATTGTGTGCCAAATACTTTTTAAAACAACTTTATATACCTTAACTCATTTAATCCTTCTAAACCTGTGAGGTAACTACTCCTAGTAGCACATCCTTATTTTATGGAAGAAAAACTGCACATAGAGTGATTATATACCTCTCCCAATGTCACACAGCTAATAACTGAGAGTCATGATTCAAACATGGTCTCCAGTGTCTACTCCCAGCCACTTCTCTATATTGTGTTTTCTAACACTTCCCTCTAGCCAACCTCTACCTAACTGACTCAAGGGATAAACTGAAAAAAACAGACAATAATGTGAAAAGAAAAATGCCAAATCCATGATATTATAATTAAAGATGAATGCTGGAAACATGTTTTAAAGTTAGATAAGAGTGGGACAACTAGAAATGACATGGAATCCCAATTCATAGACTCATATTCAAAAAATGATTTCACATGTTTATTTTAACCTGAAATAAAATGCCACATATATATGTATATAATTTTTATTAATTCACTCTCTAATCAAAATTTACTTAAATGATGGGGCGCCTGGGTGGCTCAGTCGTTAAGTGTCCGACTTCGCCTCAGGTCATGATCTTGCAGTTTGTGAGTTCGAGCCCTGCGTTGGGCTCTGTGCTGACAGCTCGGAGCCTGGAGCTTGCTTCAGATTCTGTGTCTCCCTCTCTCTCTGCCCCTCCGCCACTCATGCTCTGTCTCTCTCCCTCTCAAAAATAAACATTAAAAAAATTTAAAAAAAATTAAAATTTACTTAAATGACTAAGCATCCATCCTAATCACTTTGGCTGTTGGCTATCAATGTTTCTACATTTCTACATTTCTCAAATTTATCTGCTTGTATTTCTCTCCCATGAGCTGCTCATGTGATTAACAAGGTGTTAACACATAGGCAATGCTGACAAAATAGTCTTTGGATGGATAGGTGGATTTTGGTCGAGTCCCCTCTCTAAGGAATGTGGTGAAAAACCCCAAGATAAGGAAAGGCAACCTGGCTAAGCGCGTGACATACTTAACGACTCTGTAACATAAGACCACCCAATCAGACCATATGTCTGTATGTTGCCACGTATGGGAGACAAAGAACTAGAAATTGTATGAAAGGTTACTCCCGCTTCACTTGGAGCTCAGATTTCTGGGTAGGAACCCACTGAGCCATAGGCTGAGCCTATGCCAGCGTGAATAAAGTTACTTCCTGGAAAATAAAGCCTCGGTGTCAAGACTCTGTATGAGCCTCGAATCCCATCACATGACATGGAGGCTCATCCAGGATGCAGAGACGGTGTTTTACCTCTCTTGTTACCTGGGTATGAACCTCAGGGCACTGGGAGTGGCTACCTTGCCTGGTGCCAGCAGACTGCTTGATCCATAAAGACCAGCCCCTCCCAGCGCGCCAGGGCGAGGGTCCCGGATGCACAAAGGACTGGCGAGGTCCAGGAACCAGCTCAGGGAGCGCCGCCCATCAGAGTGGCAAAAACCCAGCTTCGTTTTGGTAGACCTGCCCCTAAGACACAGAAGAGGAGCCTGACCACCTCCCAGAGTTGCCCTAGTAGTTCCATAAGGAATAAGGTACAAAACCGCAACTCTAAGGCATTGGGCGGTGGGTTGGAGTCTTAGTGCGACTGTGTGTGAATGAGACAGACAGCGGAAAGGTCCTGACCTTACCAAGAGCTGAAGCGAGTGTTGAGTCCTGGTGCGCAGTTCCCTAGCGACCACATATAGCTTATGGGGGCGTCGACCTCATACGGTTTAAAGCTGTGTCAGACTTCCTCAGGAGTGTGATCCGGGTCAGGGATTAAAACTAAACCCGCCAATGCTAAGAGGTGCCTGAAATATCTCCAAAGAGAACGGCTGGAAGTGGATGAAGGGAGTTTGTGCCCTCTCCAAATCAGCCCCTCCCTTCTCATTTTTCCTCTCTTGTGCATGCAAGTTGTCCCTTACGGGGAGGAAGTGTGTGGAAAGCATAATAAACCGACTCCCTTAGAGTGTATGTTGAGGATTTTCAAAAAGGGATATTAAGCAGACTATGGTGTGAAATTAACTGAAGGAAAGCTCCAGACATTCTGTGAAATTGATTGGCCATCATTTGGGCCGGGCTGGCCCTCTCAAGGCTCATTTCATAAGGAACTAGTTGGCCAACTGTTCGGGATCATTGTGGGGGATCCAGGCCACCCCAACCAATTTCCTTACATTGACTGTTGGCAATACCTGGTCCTATAGTGGCTGCCTTGGTTAAAAGTCTGTATTGAAGAGAAATGTAAAGTCGCCTCATGGCATCCTCCAAATTCTGGCCAGAAACTGAAAAACCCATACTGTCGGGAGAGCCTGAGGAAACCCCACCAGCATATGCCCCACTGTATCTGCACTGCCACCTGTGCCCCAGCCGCCCCACCAGAGCCTGCCCATAGTCCCGAGGCCTTGCCGCTTCTAGCACCATGGACCTCTCTGGATGTGACCAGCTCACCCGGACCACCAGTCCTAACCCCATACACCCCTCCAGGAAGGTGACCAGATCAGGTCAGTGGAGGCAGTCCCTCCCTGCAGCAACACCAGGGAGCCCTACAGATGCCACTGAGGGAAACCAAGGGAACACAACTATTATGATCAGGAAGGCCAGATCTGAGGAGGCCAGAGTGTTTTTGTGTAACTCTTTACCACTACACACCTCCTAAATTGGAAGCACCATACTCCTCCTATATGGAGAAGCCCCAGGCTATGATTGAACTAATGCAGTCCATAATCCAAACCCATAAACCTACCTGGGAGGACTGCTGCCAGCTCCTTCTGACCTTCTTCAACACAGAGGAGCATCGCCAAATTACCCAGGCAGCCCTAAAATGGTTAGAGGAGAATGCCCCTGCTGGGATGCTAGACACTCTCAGGCTCACTTCCCTGGGGAGGACCCCAAATGGGATCCAAATGACTCAGAGGTAGATGGAGTGCTTGCAAGGACTGAAGGGTATCAAGAAGCCCTTCTAAATGGCATGAAGGAGGGGGGGAGAAGGCCATAAATATAAGTAAAATGTCAGAAGTGCTTCAGGGACCCGAGGAGAGGCCGAGCCAGTTCTATGAGACACTATATGAGACATTTCATCTCTACATTCCTTTTGATCTGTAGGAGCCCTGTTAACCAGCAGACGGTCAATGCAGCTTTCGTAGGTTAGGCCCAAGGGGACATCCGATGCAAGCTGCAAAAGCTAGAGGGTTTTGCCAGCATGAATGCCAGTCAGTTTGTCAGGTGTTTGTCAACCGTGACCAGGCGGCGCAGAGGGAAGAATGCCAGAAGATGCAAAAAAAGGCAGACTTGTTAACTGCTGCTTTGGTGGAGTGGTTGGAACACTGCTAGAAAGGTGCCCCATAGGAACAGGGATGGGGCTATAAAGAGGAACAGCGGGGAGGATCATCTCACCCAGGACCAAAGTTAGGATGGAACCAGTGTGCTCACTGTCCTCAGGAGGGCAACTGGAAAAATGAGGGCCCCCTGCAGCTGGGTAATTCCTAGCAGGGTCCAAGCAGAAAGAAAAAGGCCATGTGGTCCAGGGCCGATACCAACCAGCATCATGGCCTCATGGGGCCCCCAAAGATGATTTTCTGGGGCTAGACACCATGGAGAACTATGAGGAAGACTAGGACAGACTGGGCTTTATTTTGTTAGGCTCCCAAGAGCCTATAGTCCAAATGAATGGGGTGGGGGGGCTGTCCCACTGACGTCATGGTAGATAATGGGGCAGAACACTCAGTGGTGACCCAACCCGTGGGCCGCCTCTCACAGAGACAAGCCACCATTGTGGGGGCCACAGGCAGTCGGACATGCCATCACCCATTCTGCTGCCTCAGGCTGCATGAAGTCATCCATGAATTCTTGTACCTCACCGACAGGCCCGTGGCTGTAATGGGCCATGACGTATTGGGAAAGCTGAAGGCCCAGAGAACTTTCAACTCTCGGGGACAAACTGCCTTGACACAACGGAAACCAGAAGCAAAGATTATGACTCTCACGATTCCCCAAGAAGAGTGGTGCCTCTACAGTCGCAAGGAGGAACCACAGCCTTTTCCTGAACTCTTTAGGATCCCTGGGGTGTAGGCTGAAGACAACTCACCAGGACTGGCCTAAAACATACCTGCCGTTGTGGAGCTGAAGCCCAAGGCAGAACCCACCCGCCAGAGACAATACCTCATCTCCCACAAGGCACAGATCAGGATCCAGAAGCACTTGCAGCAGCTTTATTTAAAGTACGGGATCCTCCGGCCATGCCAGTCTTCTTGGAACACACCCCTCTTACCTATCCAAAAGGCTGGCACAGTTCAGGACCTACGATCAGTAAACCAGGCCACTTGATTAGCCCCCCAGAGCTAATCAATCTTTGCCTTCCAGTGGAAGAATCCTGAAAATGGTGACAAGGTCCAGTTGACTTGGACCAGATTGCCTCAAGGCTTCAATCTAACCCTAAGGCAACAGATGTGGGCCCTTGGCTCTACCCTAAACACTTCACACCGCTGGGTTAGACAGCAATTACCTGTGAGTCTGATGACAGATGCTCACCCCTTTAAACCAGGAGATACTATATGGGTGAATGAATAGAATGTCCACCCCCTAAAACCTCTCTGGAGGGGCCTATTCACTGTCATTTTGTCCACTCCTACTGCAGTAAAGGTGGACAAGGTGGGTCCCTGGATTCACTACAGCAGAGTGAGGCCAGCATCTCAAAATTGGGAGTGCATTCCTGATCCACCAACCCTGCCACGCAAGATGACCATACAGAAGAAGCAAGGTGCAACTCCAGGGGCTCCAGGAGATTGCAGCCCTGTCTTAGTCACCCCAGAAGCTGACTAATCTACACATAGCAGAAGCTTGAAGAATCGACGGTCCAGTATCCTTTTCTATATGTTTCCTTACTGTACTGCACTGTCATCCTTTGTCTCTCGATGTTATTGTGATTCTCGTTTTACTTGTTGCCATAGGATGGGCAATGGCTGCACTGGTCGGCTAGAAATGTGGTGAGAGGTTTCTGTTAGCACCCACCTTCCTTTTGTGAATAGGATTACCTTCATTAGTATTGGTTACTTCTAATCTTGACCCCTTCTGTAGACCTAGATTCCTCATCATGTGACCCATGTTATTTGCATAACCAGGTCAGGTCAGGGAGTCACTTGGACCTTACTATGCCATACCTACTTCTCATGCCAGGAAAAGTCCCTGGGGACCTGCAGACACATTAAGACCACCTATTCTATCTGCCAACAGGGGAGTCAATACATCTGCTTTGACCTGCAGTACTCCCCAGTGGAGAAACTGTTGGAGGTCCAACACTCCCAGGAAGTAGGGGAATTAATCAGCCAAACCCAGGATACTAATCCCTACCTGTCGGTATCAGTACTTTTTGACATGTGTGCAGCTATTAACAAAAACCTTTTTTGGGTTATAAATTGCGGAAGTCTATCATGGGAATAAGAATACAGGCTCAATGACAAATATATGTGTAAACAGGGCCTGGCCCAATCCAGATGTTATGGTGATGAATGGGCTTACTGCCCCTATCGGAGCTCTGTCTCATGGACCACTTGGAAAGGAAAAGATAAGGCGGCACTCTTTCAAAGGAGGGCTGCAACCTCCAACTGTAAATTGGAAGCCTGTAACCCTGTTAATTTTACTATCTTTAATCCAGGACACCCAAAATGGGAAAATGGGCTTAAGACTATATATATACACACACGCGCACACACACACGCATACATATATATATATATATGTATGCGTGTGTGTGTGTATATATATGTGTATATATATATGTATATATATATATATGTATATGTGTGTGTGTGTATATATATATGTATATATATATACATATATATATACACACACACACAGCAAGGTGCTGATCCAGGAACCGTGTTGTACTTCAAGAGGCTTTCTGTCTCACTCTGAGCCTCAACTCATGAAGTCTTTCATTCTTTTTATGAGGAGATAAAAAGTAGCCTTCACCCCATCTCCACCACAACAAGAAATCTATTCCTTGCCTTAGTATAATCTATAGCCCACAACCTAAAGATCTCTTCTTGCTATGTATTCAGGGGAACCGACATGGGGGATCAATGGCCACGGGAGGCTAGAGAATTAGATCCCCACGAACCTTATAATGGAACAGAATACCCCAGTTCTACTACCAGGGTTTGGCTCCTTGAAACCTCAATTATCAGGAAAAAACTGCTTTGCCTGATGGGAAAGAAAGTTCACCAGCCCTGTTGGAAATTTACTGTGCCTAGGCCAAAGATTTTATAACTCAACTGCCCAGGGAAACCCAATGGTGGGAGCCTCAAATCACCTTGAGCCAGATCCCCACCCCTTGTGTAACTTCTCTCATCTCCGAAAGGCCTGGGACAATGTTGATGCAGCCATTGAATGGCGGACCCCAGGTGGACTATACGGGATATGTGGAAGGACAGCCCATACAGTATTTCCCTCAGGCTGGTCAGGGTCATGTGTGCTGGGAGCTATTCGTCCATCTTTCTTCCTGCTCCCACTTGCCAGAGGGGAACATTTGGGAGTCCAAGTGTATGGGGGCAGGGAAACTCAAAGGAAATAATGTGCCCTACAAATTGGCAATTGGAAAGATGATGAATGGCCTTCTGAGCATATAATCCAATATTATGGCCCTGCCACCTGGGCAGAGGATGGGTCTTAGCGCTATCATACCCCTATTTACATGCTAAACCGCATAAACAGACTGCAAGCAGTTGTAGAGATTATAACCAATGAAACTTCCAGAGCTCTTTAATTTACTAGCCAAGCAGCAAACTAAAATGCACAATGCTATGTATCAAAATCAGTTGGCCTTAGATGACTTGCCTGCTTCTGAGGGAGGAGTTTGTGGAAAGTTTAACCTGAGCAACTGCTGCCTCCAGATAGATGATAAAGGAAAAGTCATAGAAGAGAACACAGATCAAATGAGAAAGGTTGCTCATGTCCCAGTCCAGACCTGGAAAGGTTGGAACCCCGGGGAGTTATCTGGAGGACGGTTTTCAACTCTCAGGGGATTCAAATCCCTCATGGGAATTATCCTCTTCATTTTGGGAGTTTGCTTAATCCTACCTTGCCTAGCTCTCCTGGTTATACCGTCTGAGATCTCCAGCCTCATTGAGACAATGGTTGAAAGAAAAATGGCCATGCATGTGCAGATGTTATGGAAATATAAACCTCTAAACCAAGATGATGCTCTTTGACCCAAAATAGGGGGGTCTGAACATCAAAGGGGGGAATGTGGTAGAGTCCCCCCTCCAAGGAATGTGGTGAAAAACCCCAACATGAGGGAAGGCAACCTGGCTATGTACTTAACATACCTCACAACTGTAACATAAGACCACCCAATCAGACTGTATGTCTGTATGTTACCATGTGTGGGAGATAAGTAGAAATCTCATAAAAGGCTACAACCCGCTGCACTCAGGGCTCAGTTTTTCAGGCATGAACCACTGAGTGTGCGCAGGCACAAATAAAGTTGCTTCCTGGAAAGAAAAGCCTTTGTGTCATGACTCTCTATGCCAACCTCGGTCCTGTTACGGGATGGATGGATGAAGTGGGAGTGGTATAATGGAGAATGGGAATTCTGGTGAAGTTAGAGCATAGAAGGTGTAGAGATTAGAAGATGGTAAGGAAAGCTAAGGCCAGATTGCAGGGTTTGTGTTCGTTGTGTTGGAAAGTTTGAAGATTGATGTGAAAGTAACTGGAGCCACTCAATAATTTGAGGGAAAGAATAACGTGATCACACATGGGTATTAAAAAGAAACCAGGTGAGGAAGACATAAGACACAGCAGTATTGAGCATATGGCAGCCAGAGGACTGTGCTTGGACCATCTCCAAGAACAGGAAACTGAATTGACAAGGACCCAGATTCCTTTGAAATCCTTCCCAGCATTTCACCTGAATCCATCCTTCCCATAGGCTGTTCATGAGTGAATGAGCCTGGCAGGAATACCCAGCAAGTCTGTTCCTGGAAACACTAACAACTTTGATGGCTCACTTTGCTTCAGACTCTGATGGACTTGTTGAACTAATTTTAGATTCCATGCTAACTAGGACACTTCTGGACAACCTCTAGGCTCTCTCTCTTTCACTCAGGGTCAAATCTGTATCATGGTCTGATGATTCTCCCAGCCTTACCTGGATCCTTCCCAATTTCCTTTCATGGGCATGTCTTCTAATAAACTTCTTGCACATTACACCATGTCTTGGCATTCACTTAAAGGACAGACCAGTGGTGTGCTGGACCCAACTCATAAAAGCTCATGAGAGCCAATAATTAAATTTTCACGAATTTTGCAAGCCAGTCTTCAAACACCCCATTATCAAAAATTATAAATTTACAATTAAATAAATTATATTAAAAATAAAAGTAACAAATATTCAACACTTACCATTTGCTAATTATTTTACTCTATTTTTCTATTACTTTTGCTCTTGAAGTGACTTATTTATAATGCTACAGATCCTATATAATGGTTTGTTAAAGAACACAGTGGAACAAAGAAGTTATTGGCAAAAGAAAAGAAAGGATAGTTTCAGGCAAGGTCACCTTCCTTTAGGGGGCAGAGCAGAGGATTTTATCATGCAGATTACCTCATAAGTGCTCATCTGAGAATTCCAGATGATTGGTTTAAAATTCTACTCCTGGGAAAGGTTGAAATTGCAGTTAGGTTAGGTATTAAGTCTTGGTGGGGCTTAACATAAATTACTCCATTTTGGTCCTATTGTTACTTCTTAACAATTTTCTTCTTTTGATCAAAATTTCAGCCTAACTAAAAGATGTGATCAAAATTTAAGGCATTAGCACTATTCTCAGATATCATTCCAGTTTTCCTAGCTTTCCTGGATCCTGTTTTTTGCTGTGTCTCCATGGTATTCATAGGCCCTGAATTCAGGCTCACAGTTTTCTAATCAGTCATTCTTTCAGTTACTTTTCTGACATTCCAGTCTTAGGGAGATCATTTGCTTGGTAGTTAGTGGCTGTGAATTGAAGTTTAAAGGTTTTCGGAGAATGCAATGCACCAGGAAGATCATTATGGTAACTATAACCAGTAACTATATTATGGTAACTATAATTCCTAATGTTTGGAGTGTACTTCAGAGCATTCCCAACACTCAGACTAATCAAAGAAAGACCCCATTGGAGAAGTCACCCATTGAAGCCACATGATCTTATGTAACTGAGTTTCAGCTGCCCCAGAAGTGTTAATCCAGGTATAGAAGGTGGTTTTGGCCACAGCACAGATATCTCCAGGGTCAGCTAAAAGATATTCAAGAAAAACTTTGGCCAAGAGTCTAAGGATCTGCTGGGCAGCTCTTGTCTTAGCAGTTGAATCTGCAATGTATCCAAGGGTTAAGAGCCTTCTAATTATATTCACATTTGTATTTACTCCTAATCCTAGGGTCAGTCAGGTTTTAAGTGTGAATGGGAAAAGAATGTCTTAACCTTAAATAAAAAAGTCACCCTGAATGCCTTACAAAGAGGGGTACTGCTGGTGAGATCTCAGTAAGGAGAAGCAAGTTTGATCAGGAAAATTGTGGGAACATGGGGGTGCAAATACACTAAAATTCTTGTAGGTAAGTGTGTCTAATTGGGTACATACTTCCAAGAAGGGTTGATTGAAGTTTGCAGTGACATGGGCAACAAAAGAGAAATTGGTCACTGGGGACTGGGGGGGGGGGGGGCTTCTTTCATGACAAATCCAGTCATCTGAAAGGTTACCACACCCTTGGCAGTGGCCTGGGAGATAAAGCTGAGGGCATTACCTCTTCAGGCCAATGCCAGAGTAAAGAAAAGAAGAAACTGTTGCATGTTTAAAGCATGAAGTCTTGATCTGGAATCTTGGGTGGAAGGAGTTCACCTTGAGGTCAGCTACTTCTCTTCCTCATCAATTTGATTCAAAGGTCTCTAGCATCTGTACAGGATCAGATATCAGGTGGATGAACCCTTTAACCATGAAATATGTATCCAAGCTTCAATGCCTTCTGGTTTTGCAGCAGTATCAGTGGTCAGGACCATTTGGTAATGTCCCTTCTAACAGGGCTTGAGGGCTGTCTTCCTCTGATGATGCCTTCAGAATACTCATTCAGTGGATTCTAAATTGTGACCAACAGGATCCAGGAAAGCTTCTTTAATCTGTTGATGATACGCTTGAGTATAAGACACTCAAGATTTACAGTAGCTTATCACACTAGCATGAGACAACAAGGGACCAGCAGATGGTTGTATACCAATAGATGTTGGTCTGCCAGTGACTATCTCATATGCAGTGAGTTTACTTTCCCAAAGGGGATACTGGAAGTAGTCAGCAAGACCAAAGGCAATACTTTAGGTCAAGGGAGTCCAGTGGTTTTGAAAAGTTTAGAAATTTTAAGTTTGAGGATCCCATTGGTTCTCTCAATCCTGCTTGATGATTGAGAGTGATAAAAACAATGATAATTCCAAGAAATTTGCAAGATTTTGATTAAGGCTCATCTGATTTTCTCAGTGACATGGGCTCCTTGATCACTGGAGACTGTGGAAGGTAAAGCCCAAGTGGGAAACACATTCTCTAACAGTTTCTTTGCTGCTGCGAGGGCATCAGCCTTGCAGCTGAAAACACACATACAATAACAAAAGTATGATAACCCATACTAAGTAACAGTTAAAGTCTAGCAGGTGTTCAAGCATCCAGATGGACGAGGTCTGAGATCTCTGAGGACAACAACAGTTTTTCCAGGATTATGGAACCGGCAAGCAGACTGTTTTCACAATTTTATAGACATCTCCCAATGCCTATTCATAATTTGAGTCATTTTAAATGCACTATGGCGAGTGAAGGAATGCTAAAACTGAAAAATGGGATTTGGGAGCTGGGAAAAACCAAGCAGCTGTCTTGGGTTTCCCATAGCTCCAACTATTTGTTTAACTTACAACCACTGTTTACCCATCTTAATTTATCTGATTCAGGAGCAGACTGTTGCCATGTTACAGGGACATCAGGGTGGCAACAATCTGTCAATGAAGAGCCATTTTTTGCAGAAGCAGAATGGACCTCATCCACATGTGCCACAATCTTTATAGGTTCTGCTGTTGCTGCCTTTGCACAAAAGCCAGCTGAGTCATTTCCCTGACGCTCTGGCTCAATCCTTTTAGTGAGAGCCTCAATTTTGACAACAATTGCACAAGGTAAGAGAATAGCAGTAAGAAGATGATTTACATGCTGCCCATTGTTTATTGTGGTCCAAGAACATGTAAGAAATTCCTTTGTTTCCATAACATATCAAAATCAGAGACAACCACAAAGGCATACTGGTTGTCTAGTTTGTCCTTTGGATAACTGGCATGCTAGGGTAAGAGTGTAGAGGTCTATTTTTGGGGTGGATTAGCTTGTGGGGATTTCCCCTTTTGAGTAGGACATAATGGGTAGTAACAGCATAAAATCTGAAAATTCCTTTTTTTCATTTTTCTACAGTATGACTCATTATTATACCAGGATTAAAGGAGTATTTCGTACTTCACAATGCAGTAAAACAAAATGAAACGTTATGACCTAGCAGTTACGGGGCCCATCTTTGTCAGGTAGAGGTAGTAATGTAGCAAGATTAAGGACATGGTAACATGTAAGACGTAGATCAGGTGGTGAAAACAGAAGGATCACATGGGAAGTTAGTCTACTTTGCAGAGAAATGTTGAGTTAATTCAGAGTTAAGAAGGCTTCGGACAGCATGGGAAGTTTGCAAATAAGTGGCATTTCCTACGGTTAAATCTACTGAAGCTTCCACTAACTTTACAGCTGTGGCTATACCCTTTAAGACAGCTGGGATAGGCACTAGCAACTGAATCAAGTTGTCTGATGTAATGGCAACAGGCCAACGTCTATCACCATGCTTTTACATGAGCATTCCCAGGGCCTGATTATTCCTTCCATGCACAAATAATGAGAAAAGTTTTGAATAGTTAGATGGCCCTAAGGTAGGCAGTTCTTGCAAGTACTTCAGTTTTACAGAAGTCTATGCAGGTTTGTCTTCCCAAGGTAAGGGTTCAAACTGCAATTTTAGTAAGTTCACATAGTGGGGAAGCTAATAGAGAAAAATTAGGAACCCATCGCCTAGAATAACCAGTCAAACCAGGAAATCTACAAAACTGTCACTTAGTTATGGGTCTAGGAAATTCCTAGATTAGCTTAATTCTTTTTGGAGACAGTTGAATTCCTTCAGTGCTTAGATCATGACCTAGGAAATGAACAGGGTCTAGAGATAATTGTAACAACTGTAACTTTTCCTTAGAGATTTTCATGTCCTTTTAAGCTAACCCTTGTAGCAAATAAATGGGATCTTTTATGAAAGCCTCTTTCTTAGCTGAGCACAGCAAGAGGTCATCTACATATAATAAAAGGGTTGCTTTCCCACGGAACTGGAGGGTGCTTGAATCTCAGTGAAGTACTTGAGAGAAATAAGAAGGGGCCTCAGTGAACTCTTGAGGCATGACTGTCCAGGAGTACTGTCAGCTGTTCCAAGAAAAGACAAATAGATATTGACTGTTGAGGTCTACAAAGATGTTGAAAAATGCTTAACATGGGTCTACAACAGTGAAACATTGTGAATCAGGGGAACTGTGACAGAAGGGTATTCTGGTTTGGAATGACTGGAAAACAGAATATCTTGTTAATAGCTCTCAAATCCTGGACAAATCATCAACCCCTCCTATTATGTTTCTGGACTGGCAAGATCTGTGTTTTGGAGACTAGTACAAGGAATGACTAGTGACTGGGCTAGAAGGTCTTCTGCAGTGGCTGTGAAGGCCTTATATGGTCTCAGGCTTTAATGGCTATTCAGGTAATTTAGAGAAAGGTTTATTTATATCTATCTGAATCTTCATGGGTTCTGTACTTTCTATTCTTCCAATGTCAGTATTAGAGGTAGCCTATAGATTTTGAGGCACCATGATTAAATTAGGGGACTTTTGCTGGAATTCTTCCTCTTCTCTGTCAAGGATAGTCTATAAGGAGCATAAAAGATCAGGTTCAGGTAGGTGAAGGGGAAGTCTCCATTGGAGGCAAAATGTATAAGCCCTTGGAATTTAGAAAGGAGATCTCATGAATAGACACTTCTCTAAAGAAGACATCCAGATGGCCAACAGGCACATGAAAAGATGCTCAGTGTTGCTCCTCATCAGGGAAATACAAATCAAACCATGCTGAGATATCACCTCATGCCAGTCAGAGTGGCTAAAACGAACAAATCAGGAGACTACAGATGCTGGAGAGGATGTGGAGAAACAGGAACCCTCTTGCACTGTTTGTGGGAATGCAAACTGGTGCAGCTGCTCTGGAAAGCAGTGTGGAGGTTCCTCAAAAAATTAAAAATAGATCTACACTGTGACCCAGCAATAGCACTGCTAGGAATTGACCCCAGGGATACAGGAGTGCTGATGCAAAGGGGCACTTGTACCCCAATGTTTATAGCAGCACTTTCAACAAGAGCCAAATTATGGAAAGAGCCTAAATGTCCATCCACTGATGAATGGATAAAGAAATTGTGGTTTATATACACAATGGAATACTACGTGGCAATAAGAAAGAATGAAATATGGCCTTTTGTAGGAACGTGGATGGAACTGGAGAGTGTTATGCTAAGTGAAATAAGTAATACAGAGAAAGACAGATACCATAGGTTTTCACTCTTATGTGGATCCTGAGAAACTTAACAGAAGACCATGGGAAAAGGGAAAGAGAAAAAAAAAGTTAGAGAGGGAGGGAGCCAAAACATAAGAGACTCTTAAAAACTGAGAACAAACTGAGGATTGATGGGTGGTGGGAGGGAAAGGTGGGTGGGTGATGGGTATTGAGGAGGGCACCTGTTGGAATGAGCACTGGATGTTGTGTGGAAACCAATTTGACAATAAATTTCATATTAAAAGAAAGAAAGAAAGAAAGAAAGAAAGAAAGAAAGAAAGAAAGAAAGAAAGAAAGAAAGAAAGAAAGAGAAAGAAAGAAAGAAAGAAAGAAAGAAAGAAAGAAAGAAAGAAAGAAAGAAAGAAAGAAAGACCATCTCTACTTAATAGACTGTTTGGGGCTATATCACACAGCAAAAGAAAATGTTTTCCACTAACAGGGCCCATAGTCATCTGTACTGATTGAGACGGAAATTCTTCCTGCACTTTATTAGTTACCCCCACTGTGGAAACATTTTTACTCTGAGGGATTTGTTGTCCTATGATGGTGCAGTTTAAAGGAGAAAGTGTAGCTCCAGAATCATCTAAAACTTGATAGGCTTTCCTATTAATTTTAATGTTAGTTTCCCCATGGCTGTTTAAAGGAATTATTGGTAATAGTTTACCGGAGAATCTCTTGTAGTTCCATTAAGGGTGGAAGGGGCCCATATAGTACCCTTCTTTGGAAATAAGTATGAGAGCATTGAAGAAGAATTTGCATGGAGCCTTTGACAACAATCTTTTCCAGTGTTGCAGTTTATTACAGCTGAGACATTGATCTTTGGGCCAGCATTTTAATGGTGGACCCCTAGGAGGGTAGACACAGACCACCCAGATGTTGTTTGGGGTCTCTTGAAGCTGTTATAGCTGTAAAGCTAACAGTTTGGTGGATTTTTTTTTTTCAATCTTGCTCCAGAGTTTTCAGCTACAGTCATGAGTTCAATCAAGCCAGCAGGTTTCCACCCTATTTTCTGCCTTTTTTTTTTTTTTTTTTTTTATCAACCCACCAATCCCAGGAGATAATCCATGTACAAAGAGGGCAACCAGAGCAGGCTGAGTGACCTTATTTATTGCATGGAACCTAAACACCATAGAAAAAGGGCTTCTCCCTGGGCTTCAAATCTGCCACGGATTCATCTTTTTTGTTTGTTTGTTTGCAAATTTGTATAATAGACAAATCAGTGCATGTAGTGAGGACTCTAGGAATGCCTTGTATAAATCCAGCTGCTATTTTGTGAGCTTTTACTGGTTCCTGAGATGTTGAAGACCAAAGATCTCAAATATCATTCTTGGGGTATAACCATCTTGCTTCCTCTACCCCTTTTTGGGCTTCATCATGTCCTGCCAACATGTGTACAAGCTGATAAAGATCTGGAAGGCCAGGGTCATAATCTCCAACAGTGAATCTAAATTAAAAACATTTGGGTTTCCTCCTTAAGTTAGGAAATTCTTTAACTATGGCTCTTAGTTCAGTCTTTGACCAAAGGGTGGAGGATAAGCTGAGGAGGTTTGTTTGCAATCTTGGGTAGTTTTATTTTGAAAAATAACTATCGGGGTGCCTGGGTGGCTCAGTCTGTTGAGCGCCCAACTTCAGCTCAGGTCATGATCTCACAGTTCGTGAGCTCAAGCCCCGCGTTGGGCTCTGTGCTGACAGCTCAGAGCCTGGAGCCTGCTTCGGATTCTACGCCTCCCCCTCTCTCTGCCCCTTCCCTGCTCACGCTCTGTCTCTGTCTCTCAAAAATGAATAAACATTAAAAAAAAACTATCTAATAGTCTCTCCAGAGTGGCAAGGCAGTGCAGAGAGAATTAGCAAAACGTGGGTACTCAGGTGAAAAAGGCAGAGAGCATGAGTCATATCAGTCCCATCATCTTTTGTCTCAGGTGCTTCTGTGTCTTTAACTTTTCATTAGCCTTTTGTAAATGAGTCTTTTAATGAAGTTATTTTGGAATCATTATGACTTTTGGTATGCTTCTGCATACCAATTAAAGTAAGCATCCCATTCTGTTTGTTCAACTTGGGATCCCCTGCTCTCAACTGCATTTCTTAAATGAGTGATCTTGTCTAACTGGAATGTTCCCCATAAAGGCCACTGTAATTCTAGGCTGTTTTTAGTAAAATTGTGCCATTTTGCTAGGTATCCGCAGCTTCCAGGACTGTAGTTCTTAAACATAAAATATGCAGGTGTGCTGGATGGTGGCATGCTCAACTCTTTGGATATAAAGGATGCCACTTCTTTTAGCTGGGCGTTGGAGTTTTCTGGAGTTAAACTGATACATAAGACACCCTATCACGGGGGTCTTCTTGAGGTGGTGAGCACTCTAACAACATTTCAATGCTCAACCTGTGCCCACCAATGTTTGTGGTATTTTGAACTCCAGAGATTCTTATTAGCAACTAGACTTTATTTAATTTTCACCTGAGGCCTCCCACTGGGCCCAATGTGGCCCACATCAGACCTAATGAGACTGGGGACCCAATCCAGGTTTTAAGTTGCATGCAGTCCAACTCCAGCTGGTAAACACCAACAGTTCTCTATGTGGAATAAGGGGTAAGGGAAGGGACTGAACCAGCAGACCCCAAAGAGTGGGGACTGATTCCAAACAAATGAGGAACTACAGCTCCCATCAGCAGTTTCCAACATGGAATCTGGGGATAGACCCAACAGCTAGGGCTTCCAATCAAGGTGGGACCCATGCAAACCCAGCCTGACTAGGGGCTCAACATAAAGAGGGTGGAGCTCAGAACCAAAAGGAACTTCTCAAGGCTCTCAGAAACAGCAAGACAGAGAACTCAGAGCGCTCATGGGTACTGTGCCTATGTTTCTCTCTGTCTCCAAAGCTGTCAAATTTCTTCAGATCCTGACATTGCCACCAAATACGTTAAGGAAGAGAAATTCAACTGAGTAAATTTAAAGATCTAATTGCCTTGAATATTCAGCAACTCATGAATGGGGCAGTATCTCATCTAACAAATAGAGGGCTGTTCTGAGAAGCTCTGCAAAATGGAAAGCTTTTTTTTTAAGCTTATTTATTTATTTTGAGGGCGGGGCAAGAGAGAGAGTGAGAGTGAGAATGAGAGAGCGAGAGAGCAAGTGAGAGCGAGAGCAAGAGAGAGAGAGAGAGAGAGAGAGAGAGAGAATCCCAAGCAGGCTCCTTGCTGTCAGCCCAGCATAAGAAAAGAAAGATTTGTTTCAGTCAAGGTCACCACCCCTTAGGGGTCAGCACAGAGGGTTTTTTTTCAGATGACCTAACAAGTGCTTATCAGGATATTCCAGACTGATTGATTGGTTTAAAATTCCATTCACCGGAGAGGCTGAAACTGTAGTTAGGTTATGTATTAAGTCTTGGTTAGGTTTAATGTAAATACCTCCATTTTGGACATGTTGTTTCTTTTTAACATGTTTTACTACACATCTTTCTGTGGGTAGTGATGTCACTTTGGTAGCTTGAAATCCACTACATACTAGGGGTATTTATGCCATGAAAATCAACAAGTGCTAAAAATCAGAATGTGTTTGTTTTTACCACCTCTTTATTTCAGAGAGCCAACTGCTAGACATTTATAAGCACAGCACTTATCTGCACCCATATAGAGGATACACGTTTGACTTGAGAATTTATAGAAAATATATTCAGAAAGAACATAGTTGTAATATCAGGCTAGGTTGTAAATTCTCTAAGGGTAACAACGTTTTTTTTTTTTTTCAATTTTTTTAAATGTTTATTTATTTTTGAGAGAGAGAGAGAGAGAGACAGAGCATGAGTGGGGAAGGGGCAGAAAGAGAGAGGGAAACACAGAATCCGAAGCAGGCTCCAGGCCCTAAGCTGTCAGCCCAAAGCCTGACGAGGGGCTGGAACTCACAAACTATGGAGATCATGAACTGAGCAGAAGTCAGACACTTAACTGACTGAGCCACCCAGGTGCCCCAGGGTAACAACGTTTAACTTTTCTTTACAAAATGTGGTCAGAACAATAGGGTACTTGGGAGTTAACTTCAATCAAACATTTTTAAAAGGAAGAAAAAAGAAATACAGAAAGCTAAGAATAAAGTTGGACTTAAAAATCTGTCTAACTCAATTTCAACAACGTACAGATGAAAGCCAAATCCCAGATTTGCTCAGCTCATACAGTTAAATAATAGCAAAAATAGAACTTACTTAAGAAAAATAAAACAAAGTGACTAGCTACACTGTGGTAAGCATAGTATAACATATAGAGATTTTGAATCACTATATTGTGTACCTGAAGCGAATGCAACATTGTGTTAACTACACACACACACACACACACACACACACACACACACAATTTAAAGGAAGAAAAAAATATATAGTTGAAACCCACATGGGACACACGTGGACTTGCAGCCCTTAGTGCACCTTCCTACAAACTAGAAAAAGTCACCCCTTCCCAAAGACAGGTGCATGCAGAATGGAGGGTAAGGGCAGGCTGTACTTCAGACCCCACTTGCTTATGCACCTGAGCCTCATTGTTCAAAAGATGACCTATTGTTAATCATGTTACAATGTCCCTTTTAATCTGGTTGGGCTATATATGCATGAGCTAGGGTATAGTCTGAGCCTCTTGCTGTGTACATGGGATCATGGCCAAACATTCAGGAAAACTGAATAACAATTTAGTGAGATTTTACACTCAGAAGAAAATGTCAAAGACAGATAAATCTGACTTTATGGAGATAGTATGGTATAGTTAAACATTTTGGAGTTGGACAGAAATTGATTTTAATTCCAGTTTGGCTAGTAGACAACCTCACTGAAACATTTTTTTTAATCTGTAAAATAATGATAATACCATACAATCTAACCTCCATCCACAGTCACTCCATCAGACATGTGACCTTTCTCTGTGGAATCCTTTCCCCTTAGGTGGGCTCTGAGTCTTGTGTGTAAATCAGTGGTCAAAAATCAATACTCAGAAGGATGAGCTAGATAGCTCATCTATCTATGCAGATAGATGTTAGGGAGGGGGTGGTCTAATTCCACTAGCCAACAGAATTGGGGTCTCAGATTATTTATCAAACAATTTTACAAAAAAAAATTCCACATAAGATACCATTTGTCCATTTACCATAATAAAACTATTAGACGTGTTTTAATTTTTGGCTTCCCAGTCTGTTTGACCAATTGTTTTTTTATACTTTTATTGTTTATATATGGGGAATCCACCTTTCTCATAATTTTTATCTAAATTAATGTAACATACAATGTTAAATAAAATTTTTATTTTGTAGCAAAAAAAATAATGGTAATACCCTATTTCATAGAATCTAGACTATGTCAATTTTAAGACTCATCCTCATTATAGAGACTTTTAAAATGTGAAAAAAAAATGGCCAAGTGGGATGGTCAAATGTATCTTGATTTCAGAAATGTTAAGACTATAAAAATTGTGATCTTAGAATCTATGACATGTGGTAATGCCTCCCCCTTCACCATAGGTAATGGCTCTTCTTTGTGAGGATTAAATAAGATAACATATGTCAGGTTCTAGGCATAGTCCAGTCAGTGCTCAATAAGTGGTGAAAGCTGTTTAAAAAAAGAAGAAAGAAAAAAAAAATATTCTGTAATCTATAGCAAAGGCAGAGTGATGTATATTTATAGTTCCAAAGCCACTGCATTTTCCTAGTCTCTCTCATTTTCTCTGTTGTCTAAAATGATGTTAGAATAGAGCTTTTCAGAGGGAAAAAAATCAATATAGCTTGTGGACACATAATTTATTTCAGTCCATCTCCATACATCTTAACTTAGACTTCTCATGTGTCAAGTTAACGAATAAACCGAAACTATGTTGTCTGGGCTGTCTGTCCAATGCCTCAGAACAAAAGTAATCCAAATGCTTCTAAATAAAAACACTGGCTTTGGGATTCAAAAAAAAATCACCCAAATTTGGACATGTGTGACAAATGTTTTGCATTTCATTTCCTTTAACAGGAAGCTGACTCACTGTCACTGTGATTCCCAGACTTTGGGTTGTAACACCTCTGTAATGTTCCATGAAATTTTCAAAATAAATTTTACTTCAGTTCATCTCCATTTTTAAAATGTACACTTTTAGAGCAAATGCAATTGGTAAAACAAGTCTTATTACATTTGAATGGAGAATTTGATCTAGAATGTGAATCATTTCTGTGCTGAATAACTTCCCTGAATTTTGGAATTAAGACTAATGGGAACATTTGATTGATACCCTCTGATTTTATCTGCTTGCTTCTGCCTGGACCTTATATTTTCCCCTAATTGAAAATGTAAAGGGTGTCTGTTCTAGGAGAGTGGTATTCCAAGTGTGGTCCTCAGACTAGCAAATCACCTGAGAAATTACTAAAAATGCAAGTGTTTGGCCTTCACCCCAAACCTACTATATCAGAAGCTGTAGGGCTGATGCTCAGTAATGTGTGGTGTAAAACTCCTCTTGGTAACACCAATGCACACCAAAAAGTGTGAACCACTGGGATCAGATGGATCTCTGAAAGGAACTAGGAACTTGGATCCTTCCAAGAATGTCCTCTTACACAGCAAAATGATCTAAGGTAACATGCATATTTAGGTATGGAAATCACATATCCAGGAAAATAGTACATGTTGTTACCAGATGTTTCCAGATATCCAGGTGTTCTTAATTGGATAGTGTAGACATCTGGATGATGGTATGGACTTTTCATCTATCATAAATCATATAAATGAAGTTACTTCTTGTTAATCTATTCATTATAACAGACACCATCACCATGTACACACCATGAGCATCCTCTGTATTAATTTGTCCTGAGGGCATTCTTTTTTAAAGAACTGTGTAATCAGGCCTATGAGAAATCCCGAAATCCTTTGGCATTGGGGAATTGCATGTAGCTATGAGTAGCTCTCATCTATTTGCTTTCCACTAGTTGACCTCCCTTTAAACACTTAAAAAAAAAAAAGCCAAACTCTAATATTGTTCAACCTCCTTCCCCAAATGGATTCCCACTGTATATTGGCAGTTGCCAAACTCTGTTCATCATTGAGCATCCCATTTAATTATGTTCTCCTATTCTGACAAATGACTTCAGAGACTGCAGTATTTTGTCTAGCAACGTCTATTAAGCAATACTAATTTTGTTTTCTTAGACTCACTAAAGGCATAATTAAGAGGTCAATCAGACTTCTGATCCATATGAGTTACCAATTATTCCTCTAGCATTTTGTTTTACAATGACAGGTGTGTGTGTGTGTGTGTGTGTGTGTGTGGCTAGCTCATGTATGCTGACAGTATGTATGTATGTTATGTATGAATGATTAGAGTTTCTTACAGAATTTTTTATATAGTGGAAATAACCTTTTTGCCCAACATGACCTATATAATCTCAAAAGAAATAGATCTCTCTCCTCCTAATTCTGCTGATAGTGTCTTGCACAGGTATAGTCTCTGGCTCCAAACATTCAGAGAACTGTATTGCTTTTAGAATAGAGTACAAAATCCTTTATAGAGCTAACAAGGACTCTTCCTCCTCATGCATCCCCCTCATCCACCCATATCCCTGTCCTTTTTTTCTAAATCCCAACTACCCTGGCCTTCTTTCAGCTGTCAAAACAAGTTTTCTTTTTCTCGCCCCAGGGCCCTTGCACATGCTCTTCCCGCTACCTGGTATCTTCTCCTGACCCTTCTTTGCTTAATACATATTCATCATTCAACTCTCAGTTCACAAATCTCTTCCTGGAGACAATTTTCCAAAGTCTCCTTCTTTATCACTCACCTTCATCATGATGGCAGGTCTAAGGCTAGATAAGCTCCCTAAAATATTATCTCTTATTACTCTATGTTTTTCCTTCATTGCAGACTACACCAATATATTTGTATAATTATTTGATGACTCTCTCTCCAGGATGTAAGCTTCATGGAAGTAGAAGCCACATTTAAATTGCTCTCTTTAATATACTAAGTACCTGCTGTGGTACTCATCACATAATAAAAGCTCAATAGATATTAGTTGAATGAATACATGAAAAAAATGAATTAAATGAACAAATGCTTTGGGTTTTTTATTAAGGCTGAGGTAAAGAATAATTCCTAAGTGGATCCCTATTGCTGGGGAATAGAGAATATCTGATCCTCAAACTGATAGGAATTCATAGTCCTAGCTACACATGTAAAACCCCACTGTTGCTAGCAGGATTTTGTCACTTCACATAGCAATTTTTTTAATGACATGAGAAAATGCTCATAAATATTTTTAAGTAAAAATACATGAAATACATTTTTATATTCAGTGTGAACTGAAATGTGTAAAAATATAAATTCATAGCAGGATAGTTTCTGACCTTTTTACCACCTTGTTTCATCACTGTCAATTACAGATAGGGAGGGAGCCTTTAAAACAATAATGCATTCAAATTGCTATAAAGGGAAATAAAGAGTAATAACAACAACAATAATAACAGCAAAGTGCTTACAAGGGCCAGGCACTATTCTATACGCTTTACATGTAATTACCAAAGATAAACTTAGGAGATAAGTCTTATCTTCTTTTTTTTTATTTAATGTTTTTTTTATTATTATTTTTATTTTTGAGACAGAGAGAGATAGAGCATGAGCAAGGGAGGGGCAGAGAGAGAGGGAGACACAGAATCCAAAGCAGACTCCAGGCTCTGAGCTGTCAGCACTGAGAACCGACGTGGGGCTAGAACCCACGGACTGTGAGATCATGACCTCAGCTGAAGTCAGACTTTCAACGGACTGAGCCACCCAGGCATCCCAGTCCTATCTTTATCTGATATGTTTACCTTTTAGACGCCCTACTCTGAAAACTTGATATTTACTGCTGCCATCCTAGTTCCCTAGAAGGAGCATTTCAGGAGGAGATTACATGGACACAAGAGAAGAGCAAAGGATCAGAAGGATCCAGAATCCCAAGAATTATTTGGGAAAGAGAAAGATGGAGAGGTAGGAAAGGAATACCAGCTGGGAGAAGACTCCTAAGTACCTAATTAAAAGAATTCAGTATCAATTGAAAAACTCCAGGAAGAAAGAGTAAATAAATGTTTTTGTATCATAATTTGAGATCTAGGATAGTTGTTGGGTCCTAGGGAAAGCAGAATTTTTATGGTAACAGAAAGTGCCAGTATTAACTCCCAGATGTGGTAGAACATAACAGCAAGCGCGCGCGCGCACACACACACACACGCACACGCAATTAAGGACTAGTACGAAATGGGCTAACACGTTCATATTACTTACTTATGGCAATGAGTTTGCGAATGTTATTTTCCTCAGTATATTAATGATAATAATTTTTACAAGTTAAACCAGAAGTTGTCAGAAACATATTTTGGTCAACTGCTTTATACACCACCATTAGGTTTGTTACCATAATTTGCTGTTGCAGTTGTTTATAATGTCTGTCCTCATTCCTTAGTTCAGAGGACACCTGAGGATCTGAATATTCTATAGATACAGCCAGAATGTAAACAGATTGCAAAGGGACTTATGTTGCCTCATTAAATCCATGCTTGGTTTAAAGTGCAGTTCAGGTTATGCTTGAACAGGGGCAAAGGGAGAGAGAGAGTTGAAAAAAATTCAAATAATTTAAATAATGCTGCACTTGAGGAAAAGACAAGGTTTTTTTGAGCTGATTTTCTGGTTTCCTTCTATACGTGCACTCATGCATTCAACAAATTTACTGAATGCCAGAATTGCTAAAGGCTGCAGGGCAGAACAGAGCTTAAACTTTGGGTGACTCAGAGAATGTATAATCTGTATGTTAGATACTTTCTGTTAAGCCTATACTGAATTGGCTTTTTTTTAATATAACACAATCCAATGGTCTTTTGGAAAAATAGCCTCCCTGCTCAGTCTTATTCAGTCCAGATGCCTTGAGAAGGGCAAAGCCTTCTTCAGGGGTGAGCACATGACCTAAGCCTGGCTGATGAGAGAACCACCCCAACATATGCACACATAAGGGAAACAATAACTGTTGTAGGAGCGCTATATGACCCAAGCCAGTGCACTGATAGGGATTCCCAAATGTATTAAATAAGGTAATACTAAATGCTATTACAAACTAACCAAAAATGTAGAACATTTCATATAAACTAAAGTTTATTTCTTGTACAAATAAAGTCCAAAATGGGTATTCTTGATTGTTGGGTGGTTCTTTCCAAATAGTAATTCAGGGATTTGAGCTCTATCCACCTTTTGGCTCTGCCATCTTTAATACTTGATATCCATAGTCATCATGTGCAGCCTCAAGCTGGATTTAAAAAGGGAAATAACATGGAAAATTGCATGTACAAATATCTTATGGGCTAATGTGGAAGTGACACAAATCACTTCTGCTCACATTCTGTTGACCAGAACACTACTTTATGGTTGACTGAAGGAGGGGCTGGTAAATATAGTCTTCTCATGGGCCCAGGAAGGAGAGAAATTGGATTTGGAGACCACCTAGTAAGTCCCTGACAAAGACTTTTCCAGATTTAACAGAAAAAGCATGTATCTTTTCGGAGGAGTGGCCAAACTATACATGCAGAACAGCTGGTAACCACTGTTACCACTTGTGTAGATTAACATGGCAGGCCTGAGGCTGCTTATTCTTAGAAAGACCCGTTTGCCACACTGGCCCTTGACACTTGGAGTGCATCAGGGAACTTGAATTTCAGAGGGTTCACACTGACTTAATAGGAAGAGTGGCTCCCAGTGCTTCAGCTGTTTGTAAAAACAATATGGTTTATCTTCAACACCTGCTTTCCTCTGGGAGTCTGAGATTTTGGAACATGTTATGCAGAGGGTTTCTACGTGGTACCTCTCACCTCCTAATAGAATCTAAGGCTCTAAGTTTCTAAAGAGCTTCCCTGATAGGGAGCATTTCACTTGTATTGTTACAGTTTGCTGGGGAGAATCAAGTGCATCCTGTATGATTCCATTGGGACAGAACTCTGGAAACACTGGATCCATTATCCTTGGAAATTTGTTCCATGTTTTTTCCCTTTGCTGATTTGTTATGTATTTGTTTACTATAATAGATCATAGCCTTGAGGACAACAATATGCTGAGATTTGTGAGTCCTCCTGGCAAATCAGTCATCAGACCTGGTCTTTGGACCCTCAATACATCAACACATGGAAGGAGTCTTCCTGGGACCAAAGCTAATGCAGAAGACAGCAATCAAGGGATACAGAGAGACAGATGCCTGTTGGCATTCTCTGATCACCCAGATCAAGCTGTAACTGAAGTCAAATTTAATTTCTGAACTTTTAAGTTATCTGAGCCAATAAATTTACTTAGGGGCTTAAATCAGTTTGAGCTGACATTTCTTTTAACTGTAACTATGGTTACAGATAGGATTGGCTTATATAGCTTGTTATCTAATACATCTCTTAACACTTTAAAATGCGATTAGTTGCTTTACTCGGTAGATACAGACTGAAAGTAACTACAGTCCCCTGAAGCAGAAGCCTAGGAAAAGCCTGAAAACACAAGTTTAGCCCAGGAGAGATGGAGAGAGAGTTCCATGGCAATCATGGAAAAATAAAATCAGTAGAAAATAGGGAGAATAGAAATTGAAAGAATCCAAAATCAAATCATGGTTAAAACAAGTAAGCAAGAGATAGGCCAAGAGTATTTTGTGGCAAAATGGCAGCGTCTATGTGTTTTGTGCATAGACTCTCTATGTGGGGAAACTAAATTCTCTAAACTATAAGCTCAGTAAAAATAGTAATTTTGGTCTATTTTATTAACAGCTATAGCCCATGTGCCTAAAACAGTGCCTGGCACATACTAAGCACCCAATAAGCATTTTTAAATAAATGAAAAGATACAGAATTGTATAGAAAACATAAGCCACTAGCTACTCTGCAATCACAATATTATAGCTACCATGTTTTATTCATTCTTTAATTTCTTCAATGTAAGAAAGTCAAACAATGTCTGAACTATAAAATGATATCGAATATCAAGAAACTAGGTTATGCAGTTTAGTAAGTAACTTTTATGTAAAGAAGGAAGGAAAGAAAGAAAGAAAAAGGATGGAAATCAACATAACATGGGAATATAAACTACACTCATTAAAAAAAAAAGAAAAAAGCTATACTCATTAGACCTACTCAATTCACTGTAATCAAATCATGTCAGATTTTTTTAATCAGTAAAATAAACCATGAAGGTCATCTAATTCATGGGTTCCCAAATGCTTCTGCAAATCAGAATACTCCGGGAATATTTAAAAATACAGATTCCTGAGTCCTACCTAGACCTAGTAAATCACTACCTCCAGGCAGAGGTATGAGGCCAAAGGATCTGTATCTTTAACTCCCCCAGGTGATTCTGATAATCACCATTTTGGGAATCTCTGCATTTTATCTACGCTCTTAATTTCACAGATAAGAAAACCAATACCCAAAGGCAAAGCTGGCTTCTGTAAGAAAGTTAGAAAGTATGGTTTTACTGTCCTCAGGATCAGAACTCAGGGGCTCAGACCCATCTAGTGTTCTCTCCATGATACTACACTACCAAACTCTGGGTCAGTACCCAAAACACTCAGACCTTGCTTTTTGTAGGTTAGGATATGTGCTAGGAGTTATAAGACATGATTCCCACCGTCCACTCAACCCATTTATTCTCCAGAGTTCAAACACAGAAGGCAAGAAATACAGACCTGAATGGCACAAGCAGAACTCTTGGATCCCGTCCTGAATTGAAGCTTCTAAATCTCTAAAGTTACTATTCAAATTGAGGCCACACCCTCTGACTTCAAAGCTCAGTCATAAGAATGAAGTAGGAGTCTCAGGCCACCATATTCAACCCCTCATCCCCACGCTTACCCCCAGACACTCACACTCACACACACACACACACACACACACACACACACACACGGAGCAAGGCTGAGGGACATAAGTCAAACTGAAACACGATGATACCATGATACCCCTATCCTGATTTTAGTACTCAGTGTGTAAAATCACACCCCTCATTTATAAACATTGACTCCTTCTCCTTGTTGCCTCAGCCTTAGTGTTTTTGTGGCAAATAAAACCAGAGTAAAGGCATAGTAAGTACCCCAAAGAATTCTGGAATGTTAAATTTCAAGACATGGAAGGCTGTGAATCAAAACACTGGAACTGCCAAATCCACAGAAGTAATTAAGAATCGCTTTTGTCTTTCTACCAGTACCCATTACTTTTTCCCGCCATTGTGATTATGAAAGCAACATCTCCCTCCCCGCCCCGCCGCTCAATTCGGAAAGCGAACTGGAGGCCACAATGATTAACGTTCTTTTATTTTGAAACTCTAAATGGAAAGTTGCAGTCCTGGTGCTTAAACAAATGTAAAACAAATAGATTAGTGGGGGCCTCTTTATCTAAAGACTGGCTGTTCTGTTTTCCTTGAATATTACTTATTGCATCTAGTAGAGGATAATCTTCAGAGAATTAAAATGCATCTGGGTTTTCTGAGAAATGCTATTTATTCTGATAGGAAAGCACTGGACATCAGACTGATAAATTAAGTGCTTACAAACAGTTCAATGGCAAAAGAAAAAAAAGCAGCAGGGTTGTGACTCTGTAATTGCCTTACTTTTATGAAATTAGCATGTGACATGGAAAAAAGGATAAGGTTTACCATAGCTAATTCCACTGTAGATATATAATTGTTAAAAAGCAAAATTCAGCTGAGTAAATTTAAAGATCTAAATGGCTTTATTCGATGAGGGCATCACCCATCCCGTCTAGCAAACAGAAAAGAGTTCCAGAAAGCTGTACAAAGTGAAAGGCTTTTATAAGCAGAAGAGGGCAGGAAAGGTAGTTTCTAGCAGAGTGGGTTGTTTCCAACAGGGTCATCTTCCTATGGGTGACAAAAGGGGTACCTCTGGTTGATTACCTCACTGGGGCTGACCAGGTAATCCCGATTGACTAGGTAAAGGTTACATTCTCAGGAAAGACTGAAACTGCAGTCAGGTTAGGTGTTAAGTCTCTTGTGTGCTGATGCGGGGCTTAGTACAAGTGACTGCATTTGGGGCCTGTGGTCTCCTTTTTACCTTTCACCATGTAATTGTCAATTAACTCATTGGAGGATGTACAGGTATTTCTTGTCACATTTTAACTGCTGGCACGTTCAGTTCTATCTTTTGTTCTTTGATTTACAACCTAATTTACTTGCCGCATAAACACATGTGCTCATGCATTCATCTGTTTCAGGGAGGGCTTTGGAACCATTTGAGCATACCCCATCACATTTTGTAATTCAAAAAGCCCTTGGATAAATGAAGGGATTTCATTCCTCAGTTTCGTATTTATGAACCATATCTGAGACACCACACTAATGAGTCCAAAGCCATTCATATTTGACGCACTTTTAGGTTCCTTTTCAGATTCCAATATAATTTCTGCTTCACCACTTAACATTTGCAACATACAATCAGCATATTACCATGTGTGCTGTGTTCTAACATTCTTTAATTGTTTCACATCTGCTACTTTATTATGCTAAATAAATTTTAATCCTTGAAGACAAGAACCATTTCTCTGGCTCCTTTTCCAGACTTAGCCAAGGGTCAGGTATATTATACACAGTAAATAAAAGCATGTATTAATTGAGTTCAATGACTGCATACTGATTAGTTACTCACTCCTTAAACAATTATTTTTTGAGATCTACTAAGACCCAGACTTTATTCCTGACCACAGCGTCTCAAACTTTATATGAATCACCTGGGTATTTAAAAAAAAAAAAAAACAAGGATATTGATATAATCAGTCTGGGTTAAAGCCTGAGCTGCTTTAGTTCCAACAAGATCCCAGGTGATACTGATGCTGTTGGTCAATGAACCAAACTTGGACTAAATGGAACCCAGACTAGGAGTTGGAAAATATTTCCTGTAAAGGGCTAGATTATAAATATTCAAGGTTTGTTGGGCCATATGGTCTCTGTCACAATTAGTCAATTCTGCCTTTCTCGTGCAAAAACAGCCACTATAATAAGTAAATGAATGAGCATGGCTGTGTTCCAATAAAATGTTTACAAAAATAGGAGTCCAGACAGACTTGGCTGGTAGGCTGTAGTTTTCTCACTCCTGGCCTAAATAATAAGGTCACACAAGACATGGGCCCTTTCCTTAGGAAATTCAAGTAGGAAACATCTATAGGTATTTAACTGTTAAAGTTTTAGTAAAATGATGTATAGATATTCTAGGGGCCATCTTAATTTTGTTACGTGATTAGTAATTAGCTGCTGCTTAGCAATTCACCTGATGTAAATTAGCTTAGATTGGTCTCTCAGGTTCTGCTACACTAGCAAAACAGAAAAGTGATAATTTTATAGTGTATCCAATCCATGATATAGTCAGCTGATTTCAGGTAAGCATACATTCTTTTTTCTTTCTTTGTTATTGTTGTTGATTTTTTAAAAATTATTTTTAAAGATGACATTCATTTGACTTACCCACTCCTAGAGAGCACTTTTTATATGGCTGACTAAATTTTGCATTTTCTAGATGTCCAAGAAATCAGTCCAAAATGTAATTACTTCATTTTTTTCTTTAGTATCTGCTTTGCCTTTTGCATTATTTCCATTTTATTCTTTCCTCTTCCATTCTTAGTTCTGAAAACCTGGTAAGTGTCAATGCCTATTTGAACCTCCCTAGTTCCTTATTATGACTGATTTCCTGAAAGCAATCAATTATGTACATGGCCAATGAGTCTAAAGAAATAACTTCCCACTATCAGCAGTGTTTTAATGACTGGAAATAGTTCTTGATAAAAGGGAATTTCAGCTTTCAATGTTTGTAGGCCCTGCTCCTGGGCTCTGAGGGAAGCTATACTTTAACCAAGGTCAAAATGACTTGGAAAACCTCAAAGCATGGGTTCTATTTCTGCCCTGAGCACACACTGTACATCTGCTTTGTTAAAAAAAAAAAAAAAAAAAAAAAAAAGAGCATTCTAAACAGAAGAAGAAACTTCCCTGGTTCCCATACTACAGCCCTATACTAAAAACATAAAATAAAGTACGTAACTTTATGGAATGTCCTTTGTCTTGATGATTTGTAACCATGTAAAAAACATATACAAGCCTGCACCAAATGTTCCTCCCCTGGAGCACCCTCTTCTTTGTGAAGATTGTGTATCATGGGCAGCCTTCCTGACTTGGACTTGAATACAACCCTTTTCCTTTCTGTTTATTTATTTATTTTATTTTATTTTATTTTTTTAATTTTTTTTAACGTTTAATTATTTGTGAGACAGAGAGAGACAGAGCATGAACAGGGGAGGGTCAGAGAGAGAGGGAGACACAGAATCGGAAATAGGCTCCAGGCTCTGAGCTGTCAGCCCAGAGCCCGATGCGGGGCTCGAACTCACGGACCGTGAGATCATGACCTGAGCCGAAGTAGGACGCTCAACCGACTGAGCCACCCAGGCGCCCCTTCTTTTCTGTTTAAAAAAATTTTTTAAAGGTTTGTTCAGCTTGCCTTGACATCCTGGAAATTCAGCATTGATGTTTTTGTATTCATCTCTCTCCCAACAAGCGATTATTGAACATACACTGTATCTTGAGTCCTATAAACAAAGAAGGAGGGAAAACCTACCACACTAAGTGGCCTACTGCCTTCCCCTCAATTTTCCAAAAACAAAAACAAAAACAAAAACAGAACACAAAAAAAAAACCCCACAATTAGCTTCTGCCTGCCATGTGACTGATTAAAGTCCATATGCTCCCCAAAGTGCTTTGGGCTCTTACTCTAAAACAAGTCATTGTCCCACTTGTTTTTCCATCTCTGGGGACACACTTCTACTTCCAACTTTTTCTCTCATCACTCGAGGCCATCTCATAATTGCCACCACATGTCTCTATTTTTTTTTTTCCTGATTCATTTTGGACAAAGCTTTTCCTTTATTTCTTCAAGCACCGCTAATACTTGATTGCCACTAGGTTGTAGAGGACTCCAGAATTTACTGCAAGACAAAATTAGAATGCCAGAACGGAGGACTGAAAAGCCCATATCAAACGAAAGTATTCTCTCCTATGTTTGACCCATCAGCCATACCTTTTTTTCCAGAAGTTCTCTGAACTTCTCTCCCTCCCTTGCATGTCTTTTCACACATAAACTCTGCTTTCACTACCCTGAGAGGCACCCATTTTTCTGTAGCCCACTTCCATGCAAACCGATGAATTTTCTCTCCCATCTTCTCCACAGCTCCTTATTTTCTCTCTGCTCAGTAGGAACCCAAAGTCAAATACCAGTGTAACAATTTCCTCACCCAGGAGGGACTTGACACTGTAGAACAGTTTAGCTTCTTGTTTTTTCTACTTTGTTTCCCCCCCGAACAGAACAGCCTCAGGGCTTAGCTTTGGCATAATCAAATGTTCATTAAACTGTCCCCACCCCTCTTCCAAAAAAAAAAAAAGGGTCTCTTTTTCCTGAAACGAAATTCTCACCACCTCAGAGAGGACTGAAACAGCTTCAGGCAGTTTGCTTCAGAAGAGTAATTTTATTTATTTATTTTGTTGTTGTTGCCTAACACTCAACCAAAGAGAAAACTAACTGGAAGTATAACAAATATATGTTCAAAAAATACTGAGAGCATAGAAAAGGACTAGTTCTACCTAAGGGAGAAGTGAAGAAGAAAGAACAAAATATGCACTCTTTTTGTTTTAAATATGAATTCTTATATTTGCCATCATGGGTAGGTCTCAATCAAGGAGCTAGGAAACATCTTGATATGTGTGTTAGGGTAGATAGAGGTGGGTTTGGAGTTTGGGAACTGAACCTTTTTAAAAACATGTATTTTTTGAGGGTGGGGCACCTGGGTGGTTCAGTCAGTTAAGCTTGGTTTCAGCTCAGGTCATGATCTCATGGTGCATGGAATGGAGCCCTGTGTTGCCAAGGAGGCTACCTGGGATTCTCCCTCTCCTTCTCCCTCTCTTTCTGCCCTTCCTCTGCTCGTGTGTTCCCTCTCTCTCTCTCTCTCTCTCAAAATAAACTTTATATATATATATATATATATATGTATACTATATGTAAACTATATATATATATGATATATACACATACATATATATATGATATATATGTGATACATGATATATTTTAATTATAGTTCATGTGATTGGAAAGGGACTTTTATAATTCCAGGGTGGGAATCTGGACCAAGGATATATACCCAGGCTATGAAACCTCAGAAAGACAAAAACAGGGTCACACAGAAGTGTGCAGACCTTCCAGGTTGTCTTCTCTTTCGTCAGTTATATTGACTCTCAGGAGAGTCCTCTGGTATGCTCCAACTTGCACAGGAAAGACCACAAATACTTCCTTATGAGCTCTGGACATCATCAGACCGTGGACTCTTTTCATCTTAGGGAAATGAAGCTAATAGAGGTTCTGAAAACCACTGATACCATAGTCCTCACTTCTATAGACAGAGACTATGTCACCAAAGTGACCTTCCCCTGGTTGGTAACAGATCTGAAACTAGAATCCAGGTGTTCTGCTAACATCTGTGTTCTTCCCACTACTCTGATTTTCAGTATTATTGGCATTGAAGGGTGTCATCCTGGAGGAGGTCTCCTCAACTTAAGAATTTCTGATGACACAACTAAGCCCCTTTCAGAACAGAACTGACAGGTGCTAGATACTTGGAATGAGTCAACTACAGTTTACCATTACATTAGCACTGGGAATAGTATACATATTCATAGAGGCATAGCCTAAGTACAGCTAACTCATCTAGAATGGGCAGAAGTGCCAAAATTATTATTTTTAAAAATTTTAATGTTTATTTTGAGAAAGACAAAGAGAGAGCACAAGCAGGGGAGGAGCAGAGAGAGAGACAGAGAATTCCAAGCAGGCTGTACATTCAGCCCGATGAGGGGCTGAATCCCACAACTGTGAGATCATGACCTGAGCTGATATCAAGAGCCAGACACTCAACCAGCTGAGCCACACAGGCACCCCCAAAGTGCCACAAATTATTATAAACCAGGATCTCTCATCCTTGGCTCTACTGGCATTCTAGGCGGGATAATGCTTTGTTATGGAGGCCTTTCCTGTACATTGTAGGATGTTCAGTAGCATCCCTGACCCCTATTCACTAGATGCCAGCAGGAACCACCCTCCCACCCTTCTGCCAATCAGCAGACATTGCCAAATGTCTTCTGGGAGACAAAAATTGGCTCCCCTATGTTGAGAATCACTGTTATACACTACGTAAATAAAGTCTCCCCAAATTTCACTGATATAACCTGTTGATAAGGAAAGCTGAATCAAGGGAGACACCCACCTTGCAAAGCCTTGACTCTCTCAGAGGGAGAGAGTGATGTCAGAATTTATTGGGAATCAGAAGTTTGGTTTATGGTGGGGCTGTCAATACAGAGACAAGATTAGGATTAGGTAAGAATTAAGATACAACAAGGGGCCAGACTGTGTGAGTTCTGACAGCCAGGGGGACTTAACATCTGAAATGTTAACAGTCAACAGCTCTGCTCTCTGAGAGCAGGGAGGACAAGAGGACACCGGGAAGGAGAGTTGTTGAGCCCTGGGAGACAGAGCTCAGCTCGGGGGGGAACTAAGGTGCTGACCAATGCCATCTCCCTCTCCTGTACCCCAGCCAAAATCCCAAAGGGAACCAGTTCCCATCACTGAACTTACTTGCACCGTGCAAACACCCAACGCTGTGCTTCTGTGGATATATCCCTCCCACGGGTCTGCCTCCCTCCTGGTGCTGCAGGGCCCCTCCGGCAGGGGACCACCAATGGTAAGCAAGCTAATCCTGCCCCTTCGACCCCTGTGCAACTTGTGGATCCACTCCAGCTAATATGCCAGATCCCATGAAGCAGCACCACAAGCCTGGCAATGTACAAGTAGCCCAAACGGGCCACGCCACCCCACAGTGAATCCCGCCCCTAGGAGAAGGGAAGAGAAGGTACACACCAGTCTGACTGTGGCCCCAGCAGTGGGCTGGGGGCAGACATCAGGTCTGACTGCGGCCCCACCCACCAATGCAAGTTACTCCAGACAGCACAGGGGAAGAGCCCTGCAGTTCCGCGCCACTCCAGGGACTATCCAAAATGACAAAACGGAAGAATTTTCCTCAAAAGAAACTCCAGGAAGTAGTGATAGCTAACGAATTGATTAAAAATGATTTAAGTAATATAATGGAACAAGAATTTAGAATAATAGTTATAAAATTAATCGCAGGGCTTGTAAAATTTATAGAGGACAGCAGAGAATCTCTTGCTACAGAGATCAAGGGACTAAGGAACAGACAGGAGGAGCTAAAAAATGCTATCATTGAACTGCAAAATAAAATGGAGACAACTACGGCTCAGATTGAAGAGGCAGAGGAGAGAATAGGTGAGCTAGAAGATAAAATTATGGAAAAAGAAGAAGCTGAGAAAAAGAGATAAAAAAAAATCCAGGAGTATGAGGGGAAAATTAGAGAACTAAGTGATGCACTAAAGAGAAATAATATACACATAATTGTATTCCAGAGGAGGAAGAGAGAGGGAAAGGTGCTGAAGGTATACTTGAAGAAATAATAGCTGAGAACTTCCCGGATCTGGGGAAGGAAAAAGGCGTTGAAATCCAAGAGGCACAGAGAACTCCCTTCAGACGTAACTTGAATCGATCTTCTGCATGACATATCATAGTGAAAATGGCAAAATACAAGGATAAAGAGAAAATTCTGAAAGCAGCTAGGGATAAACAGGTTCTAACCTACAAAGGGAGACCCATAAGATTAGTGGCAGACCTATCTACTGAAACATGGCAGGCCAGAAAAGAATGGCAGGAAATCTTCAATGTGATGAACAGAAAAAATATGCAGCCGAGAATCCTTTATCCAGCAAGTCTGTCATTTAGAATAGAAGGAGAAATAAAGGTCTTCCCAAACAAACAAAAACTGAAGGAATTCGTCACCACTAAACCAGCCCTACAAGAGATCCTAAGGGGGATCCTGTGAGACAAAGTACCAGAGACATCGCTACAAGCATGAAACCTACAGACATCACAGTGACTCTAAACCCATATCTTTCTATAATAACACTGAATGTAAATGGACTAAATGCTCCAAGCAAAAGACATAGGGTATCAGAACAGATAAAAAAACAAGACCCATCTATTTTCTGTCTACAAGAGACTCATTTTAGACCTGAGGACACCTTCAGATTGAAAGTGAGGGGAGGGAGAATTATCTATCATGCTACTGGAAGTCAAAAGAAAGCTGGAGTAGCCACACTTACATCAGACAAACTAGACTTTAAATTAAAGGCTATAACAAGAGATGAAGACGGGCATTATATAATAATTATAGGGTCTATCCATCAGGAAGAGCTAACAATTATAAATGTCTATGTGCCGAATACGGGAGCCCCCAACCATATAAAACAATCACAAATATAAGCAATCTTATTGATAAGAATGTGGTAATTGCATGGGACTTTAATACTTCATACAACAATGGATAGATCATCTAGACACAGGATCAATAAAGAAACAAGGGCCCTGAATGATACATTGGATCAGATGGACTTGACAGATATATTTAGAACTCTGCATCCCAAAGCAACAGAATATACTTTCTTCTCAAGTGCACATAGAACATTCTCCAAGATAGATCACATAGTGGGTCACAAAACAGCCCTTCATAAGTATACAAGAATTGAGATCATACCATGCACACTTTCAGACCACAATGCCATGAAACTTTAAATCAACCACAGGAAAAATCTGGAAAACCTCCAAAAGCATGGAGGTTAAAGAACGCCCTACTAAAGAATGAATGGGTCAACCAGGCAATTAGAGAAGAAATTTAAAAATATATGGAAACAAATGAAAATGAAAATACAACAATCCAAACGCTTTGGGATGCAGCAAAGGCAGGCCTGAGAGGAAAATACATTGCAATCCAGGCCTATCTCAAGAAACAAGAAAAATCCCAAATACCAAATCTAACAGCACACCTAAAGGAAATAGAAACAGAACAGCAAAGACACCCAAACCCAGCAGAAGAAGAGAAATAATAAAGATCAGAGCAGAAATAAACAATATAGAATCTAAATAAAATGCAGAGCAGATCAATGAAACTAAGAGTTGGTTTTTTGAAAAAATTAACAAAATTGATAAACCTCTAGCCAGGCTTCTCAAAAAGAAAAGGGAGATGACCCAAACAGATAAAATCATGAATGAAAATGGGATTATTACAACCAATCCCTCAGAAATACAAGCAATTATCAGGGAATACTATGAAAAATTATATGCCAACAAACTGGACAACCTGGAAGAAATGGACAAATTCCTAAATACCCATACACTTCCAAAACTCAATCAGGAAGAAATAGAAAACTAGAACAGACCCATAACCAGCAAAGAAATTGAATCAGTTATCAAAAATCTCCCAACAAATAAGAGTCCAGGAGTAGATGGCTTCCCTAGGGAATTCTACCAGACATTTAAAGCAGAGATAATACCTATCCTTCTCAAGCTGTTCCAAATAGGGAAGGAAAACTTCCAGACTCATTCTATAAAGCCAGCATTACTTTGATTCCTAAACCAGACAGAGACCCAGCAAAAAAAGAAAACTACAGCCAATATCCCTGATGAATATGGATGTAAAAATTCTCAATAAGATACTAGCAAATCAAATTCAACAGCATGTAAAAAAAATTATTCACCGTGATCAAGTGGGATTCATTCCTGGGATTCAGGGATGGTTTAACATTCAGAAATCAATCAACGTGATCCATCACGTTAATAAAAGAAAAGAAAAGAACCATATGATCCTGTCGATCGATGCAGAAAAAGCATTTGACAAAATTCAGTATCCTTTCTTAATACAAGCCCTCAAGAAAGTCGGGGTAGAAGGAACATACTTAAACATCAAAAAAGCCATTTATGAAAAGTCCACAGCTAACATCATCCTCAATGGGGAAAAACTGAGAGCTTTCCCCCTGAGATCAGGAATACAACAGGGATGTCCACTGTCACCGCTGTTGTTTAACATAGTGTTGGAAGTTCTAGCATCAGCAATCAGACAACAAAAGGAAATCAAAGGCATCAAAATTGGCAAAGATGAAGTTAAGCTTTCACTTTTTGAAGATGACATGATATTATACATGCAAAACCAGACAGACTCCACCAAAAGTCTACTAGAACTGATAGATGAATTCAGCAAAGTTGCAGGATACAAAATCAATGTACAGAAATCAGTTGCATTCTGATACACTAATAATGAAGCAACAGAAAGACAAATAAAGAAACTGATCCCATTCACAAATGCACCAAGAATCATAAAATACCTAGGAATAAACCTAACTAAAGATGTAAAAGATCTGTATGCTGAAAACTATAGAAAGTTTATGAAGGAAATTGAAGGAGATACAAAGAAATGAAAAAACATTCCATGCTCATGGGTTGGAAGAATAAATATTGTTAAACTGTCAATACTACCCAAAGCTATCTACACATTCAATGCAATCTCAATCAAAATTGAAGCAGTATTCTCGAAGCTAGGACAAGCAATCCTAAAATTTGTATGGAACTGCAAAAGACCCTGAATAGCCAAAGTAATTTTGAAGAAGAAGACCAAAGTGGGAGGCATCACAATCCCAGACTTTAGCCTCTACTACAAAGCTGTAATCATCAAGACAGCATGGTATTGGCACAAAAACAGACACATAGACCAACATAATAGAATAGAGACTCCAGAACTAGACCCACAAAAGTATAGCCAACTAATCTTTGACAAAGCAGGAAAGAATATCCAATGGAAAAAAGACAGTCTCTTTAACAAATGGTGCTGGGAGAACTGGACAGCAACATGCAGAAGGTTGAAACTAGACCACTTTCTTATGCCATTCACAAAAATAGACTCAAAACGGATAAAAGACGAGAATGTGAGACAGGAAATCATCAAAACCCTAGAGGAAAAAGCAGGAAAAAACCTCTCTGACCTCAGCCGTAGCAATTTCTTATTTGACACATCTCCAAAGGCAAGGGAATTAAAAGCAAAAATGAACTATTGGGACCTCATGAAGATAAAAAACTTCTGTACTGCAAAGGAAACAATCAACAAAACTAAAAGACAACCAACAGAATGGGAAAAGATATTTGCAAATGACATATCAGACAAAGGGCTAGTATCCAAAATCTATAAAGAACTCACCAAACTCCACACCCAAAAAACAAATAATCCCATGAAGAAATGGGCAGAAAACATGAATAGATGATTCTCTAAAGAATACATCCAGATGGCCAACAGACACATGAAAAGATGCTCAACGTCACTCTTTATCAGGGAAACACAAATCAAAACCACACTCAGATATCACCTCACGCCAGTTAGAGTGGCCAAAATGAACAAATCAGGAGACTAGATGCTGGCAAGGATGTGGAGAAACGGGAACCCTCTTGCACTGTTGGTGGGAATGCAAACTGGTGCAGCCGCTCTGGAAAACAGTGTGGAGGTTCCTCAAAAAATTAAAAATAGATCTACACTGTGACCCAGCAATAGCACTGCTAGGAATTGACTCAAGGGATACAGGAGTGCTGATGCACAGGGGCACTTGTACCCCAATGTTTACAGCAGCACTTTCAACAATAGCCAAATTATGGAAAGAGCCTAAATGTCCATCAACTGATGAATGGATAAAGAAATTGTGGTTTATATACACAATGGAATACTATGTGGCAATGAGAAAGAATGAAACATGGTCTTTTGTAGCAACGTGGATAGAACTGGAGAGTGTGATGCTAAGTGAAATAAGTCATACAGAGAAAGACAGATACCATATGGTTTCACTCCTATGTGGATCCTGAGAAACTTAACGGAAGACCATGGGGGAGGGGAAGGAAAAAAAAAAGAAAGTAAGAGAGGGAAGGAGCCAAACCATAAAAGACTCTTAAAAACTGAGAACAATCTGAGGGTTGGGGTGGGAGGGAGGGGAGGGTGGGTAATGGGCATTGAGGAGGGCACCTGTTGGGATGAGCACTGGGTGTTGTATGGAAACCAATCTGACAATAAATTTCATATTTAAAAAAATAACAAATAAATAAATACTAAAAAAAAAGAATTAAGATACAACAGTTCAACAATGGTGAAAAAGCAATTGCTGAAGTGAGGAATTCAAAGAATCTCAGTGCACAAACTGTTCAAGAGTTCATAGGTCTTTTGTGAGGTTCCTATAATGAACAATCAAACATTTGCAGGGAAAGGGGAGTGGTGGAAAGACAAAGGCATACTAAATGAAGACAGAGGAATTGCAAAGAGACATCAATGTAGATAATAGGGTGTGGCTTTGTTTCCCAATGTCTAGGCAGATTCTGTGGGTGGTTTAGGTTCTTAACTGCCTTTTATTTTTTATTTACTTATTTTTAATGTTTATTTATTTTTGAGAGGGGTGGGGACAGAGAGAGAGGGAGACAGAGAATCTGAGGCAGGCCCTGCGCTGACAGCGGGGCTCGAACCACCAGATGTGAGATCATGACCTGAGCCAGAATCAGGCACTCAACCAACTGAGCCACCCAGGCACCCCATCAACTGCCACACTTTAAACAGTTTCTTATTTAGTGTCCTAATCTGATCTTCATTTAGATTATTTTTATTTTCCATTGGTCCTAAAAAAAAAAAAAAAAACCCAAAATGTCCTTCTGAGCCAGTGTGGCAAACATGTTTCACATGAGCATCAGAATGCCCTGGTTTTATTGAGGTCTTACACACTGAGGGAGAGTCATCACTCTGAGTTTCATACTTGCCCATTTCTACTCTGGCAAGTCTAAGGCAAACGCGTGAGTTACTCATGTTTTTGGACTCCATGACCTTGTTGTTAAAAATATGTCCACTTTGCATGGAGTCATTAATTCCTTAATTAAATGAATGTTTGGTTTTAATTTTAACTGCACTCAAAGTTCATGCCCCAAAGCTGGTTATGCTATCCCTGGATCTGCAGACCTAGCCTTCCAGCAGTCTGATATAGACACTTGGCAAAAATATTCTGAAAATACCACAGCTTTCCTGCTTCTACCCTACTCTGGGGTATGCTATTCCTTCAGTGATGTGGTTAGGGAAGAGGTTAAGGTCCAGGCAGGACAGGTGCAGACAGATAGCCCTGAGTTTAGAGCCCAGCCCTAAGACAAATCTGATATATAACCATAACTCCTTTACTTCTGCTATCTTATCTATAAGATAACTCTTTTCTAGGGTTTTTGTAAGGATTAAATAAATGAATATAAAATATGTGTGAAACACTAAAGTAGACATCTGTTGATTTGGGGCTATCCAGCATGTATTTAACCTATTTCCGCTATTAAGTCCTAGATTGTATTCTGGAAAATCACCCATTCCTCATTCCCAGTCTATAAGTTTCAGGTAGATCCCAACAACTTCTTCAAGGGGTGAAGCATGACAACTAGGTATAAACTAATAATCTTATTCTATCATACGGTCTCTTTGCTTCAGAGAACAACACAATCATCAAAACTAGGTGAATGAGCCCATTAGAGCCAATTCTCTAGCTTTTTCACTAATTACCGGAAAGTGGCATTTGTCACTAGACTCAAGTCAAAGATGTGAAGCTCAAGCTGCTAGAGCCATCCCAGCCCCCCACCTTCCTATCCCTAATAGATCCTGAGGTGGACCCCAGCACTTGTCACATCACTTGTGTGCTTGGTTGAGTGCTCTCTGAAGCCAATTCTATCCATGGATTTTCAGTTATATGAGCCTGCAAATTCCTTGTTTCTTCTTTCTTGAAACTACAAAAATAATCGCTGATGTAAATGCCTGGCAAATAGTATTTATTAAATACTTTTACTATTATCTATAAGATACCTTTCTTTCTTTCAGGGCCTCCATCTTCAATTGGAACAACCTCTATGCAAATATCCAGAATAAAATGTATTATTCCTATGGGTCACGGTGGGAAAAGTTCATGTCATTGATGGTTTCTTAGCTACAGACAGACACTAGTGGGCATGGGAAAGAAGAGAAGTAAAGATCACTTATTCTGTCTCCACTAAAACACGTTTTAGGAAGGGAATTTGTCATCTTCTCAGGTGCAATATTACCAAAGATTTAATCAGATGACTACTTTCTGGAAATTTCAAAAGTGTAAGACTCCTCCTTTTACAGTTTTTAGATGAAAACAGTGCTTATTAATTGCATTATTGATTTGTGCCTTTTAAGTTTCTGAGTCTTCTTATAGAAATAAGAGAACCATGCAGCTTAGCTTCCCATATAATAAATGAACCAATTTCCTTGATGTTGGATCCCATATTGGAAACTGTCAGCAGTCAAAAAGAAACTAGAGAGCCGACTTCACTTGACCATTGGATTTATTTGCTAATTTTTACTCATCCCTTTTCCTGGTTCTCTCACTTAGTTTCTAACAGGGTATTTGATAGTTTTTGTTGTTGTTGTTTTTTTTTGTTTGTTTTGGGGAGAGGGGTTTAAGAATTACAGATACTAGAGAAATTCCACAGAAACAAGTGTGTGTGGGGGGGGGGGGGTGGGGGGGGGAGGGCAGGGGATAGATATTGGGAAAAGACTGAGCTGGAGGCATTTGTTAAACTGATCATCAAAGAAGTTGTGTTACTCATTGTTCAGTTATTAACTAATGTGCTAATGTAATAATGTGAGGCAGTCAGAATATTTCCAGGTATTAAATATGGGCTGTGTCTCACTCTTTGTATTAGAAAGCACAAGGTCTCTTAGGTAACACTTTCACCTGCGTCTTAGAAGATTCTGTTTACAGTGAAATATAAACTAGCAATTTCCGAGCTCAGACATGGCAGAGGAAACCTCAGTACACAAGAAGATATATTAAAATTAGTAATGGGAAACTCATTAAAATGGAGTTGGGAGGCCAGTAGGGGGAGCTCTCATGCCCTCCTATCACTCCTACTCAATTGCAGATCCAACAGGAAGAGAGGAACTTGACCTTACAAAGACTTGACTTTGCAGGTGGCTGCCACTGTACTATTCCTGCCAGAAGAAAAGACGCTTTCCTCCCCGCACCTCCCCCACCGCCAGGCAACAGCTCCATCAATGAGAAGCTACGACTGTGAACTCCAGTTTACTCCAATGGACTTTTAGTTCCTAACAAACTTCCCAACTTATTCTTTTTCTCCATAAAGAAGCATGCCTTTCTTTCCCCACCGTCCCCCCACCTCCACCCGCCCTAACTTGTCTATGGTTTTGCCACAGCTTATTTATCTTGGATTGCAATTTTTTAAATTCCCAAATAAACCCATCTATCGCTGGCAAAATAACTTGGCGGTGTCTATTTTTAAGATTAACAGTAAGAAGGTGATATTATTTGCTTTTAAGTTTCCTGAAAGAAAATAGGAAGTCATCCTACAGTTAACCCAGCTTTCAGGGTAGTACGATCTGTGAAAAGAGATAGCAATGCTCCACCAGTCACTACTGCCTTAGTGACAGAATCCTAGATTTACAACTGAAGAATGATTCTGTATTCTCCAGGGGATGCATTGTCAAAATAAAGCCATCTTCTACAGGGACATATGTTTTGCTCTCAGTAATCAAGTGGAATTTTCCTATCAGTCTATCCACATGTTTTTAGAAGAGTCTAGCTTCTAATTAACTTGGAATTGCTAATTTATTTTTTAAATACTTTTTAAGTTATATTTATTTATTTTGAGACAGAGAGAGAGAGAGAGAGAGAGAGAGAGAGAGAGAGAGAGTGCACATGAGCAGAGGAGGGGCAGAGAGAGGGAGAGAGAGAGAATCTCAAGCAGGTTCTGCAGTTGTCAGTGCAGAGCCCTGTGCAGGGCTTGATCTCATGAACAGAGAGATCATGACCTGAGCTGAAATCACTTAACTGACAAGCCACCCAGGCACCTCTGGAATTGCTAATTTATTTTTTTAATGTTTATTTATTTATTTTAAGAGAGAGAGAGCATGCGTGCATGTGTGAGCAGGGAAGGGGCAGAGAGAGGAGAGAGAGAATCCCAAGCAGTCTCCACACTATCAGTGTAGAGCTCAACTAGGGGATTGATCTCACGACTGTGAAATCATGACCTGAACCGAAATCAAGAGTCGGATGCTGAACCAACTGAGCCACCCAGACACCCCTGGAATTGCTAATTTAAAAATGGCCATGTCAAACGCATGTTATGAAAGCATAGGGTGACATATCCTGGGAAGTCTATAAATCTTGAGCCTCAGACCATAGTGTTAAAAAAAGAAATAACAAGCCCAAAATGGAGTTACTGGTGCTAAGTCCTAAATCAGCAAACTAAAAATTGAAACTGTAGTTTCAGTCTCTTCCAAGAATTCCACCTTTATCCAGTCAATCTGGAATGACCTGATCAGCACCAGTGAAGTAATTTGCCTGATAAACCTCTGCCTTCCCCTAAAGGAAGGTGCCCTCACCTGAAACAACCCACTCTTTGCCAGAGTAACTTCCTTGCCCTGCTCCCTTGTGCCGATAGAAATCTTCCATTTTGTAAATCTCCTCATACTTTCTGTCTGCTAAAATGGGAATTCATGAATCATTAAATAAAGCCAATAGGATCTTCAAACTTACTCCTCAGTTGAATTTTGTTTTTTAACAATAGCTTTGAATTATATCCAATAAACTCTGGGGTTGAAAAGTTAACACCTCTTTGTCCAGGGGCTTAATATCTGTGTCTGTGCATGTGTGTGTATGCATGCATGAGAGACACTGTGATTTATAATAAAAAAATACATATTTGGATATTGTGATTGAAAATAAGGAACATATATTTGGTCTTCATCCCTGTTTCTGGCCTAGAGCTCCTAAAATGCTTGGAATTTCCTAAATGATGAGAGCAACAAAGGTGTCTTTTGTCATGTTAATGAGGTGACTTTTGGAAGTCACCTAAGGATGAAGGCTGGTTGCCTGTGGAGTTGACCATGTGATTAAAAGGCTAGAACTTTCAATTGAGTCCTCAACCCTCCAACCTCTGGGATGGGGACAGAAGCTGAGACTTAATTCTGTCACCAATGGCCAAGGATTTGATCAACTGTGCCTATGTAATAAAGCCTCCATAAAATCCCAAAGGACAGGTTTCAGGGAGCTTCTGGATTGGTGAACATGCAGAGGTTCTGGGAAGCTCCCTGCCCTTTCCCCAAACTTTGCCCTATGCGTCTCTTCCACCTCGCTATTTCTGAGTTACATCCTTTTACTTAAAAAAAGGTGATCTAGTAAATAAAATGTTTCTCTGGGTTCTATCAGCCATTCTAGCGAATTAATCAAACCTGAGGAGGAGGTTATAGGAACCTCTGATTTATAGCCAGTTGGTCAGAAGTACCAATAACAACCCAGACTTGTGACTGGCTTCTGAAGAGGGGTGAGGAACAGTTTTGTAGGACTGACTGCTCTACCTGCGGACTATGATGCTTTCTCCAGGTAGACAGTGTCAGAATTGAGTTCAATTCTTTTACACCTGCTGGTATCTGTGAATTGCTTAATAGTGTGGGTCAAACCTCCCCCTGCTGCCACATTAGAATTGGTACCAGAACTCTTTTAGTGTATGTTCAAATACTATGATATCCTAGTCATTTACTTCAGGGATAAATATAAAAAGCAAGTTAGTTAATACAGTAAATTTGGGAGAAATTATATCTGTGTAAAAATCTTGTATCTAAATAGTTTCTGGTGTAGGAAATGCATCTAAAAATAGAAAAGTGTTGGCTTCCAATTGAATATACAATCAAATATTATCATTGTTGATACCCTGGTTCACATAGAATATAATATAAAGATAATTTATATTTGGATTGGCATTTATTTAATGTAAATAAAGTACTTAATTCTTCTGTGAGTCTTTGCCTTTTTGAACTTAAAAAAAAAACTAAAGAAGAATGAAAAATCTCTATGTGCCATGTGAAATTAGTAGTGGAGTTTCTATTTAATAGGTAATCTATTCATAGATAATCAGGAGGCAATTTCATACATTATTTAGCACATCAGGAGGATTCGAATATAGGCTCTTAAAAAATCTAATATGTGCCCAGTTCAAAGGCAAAGCTTAAACCACAATGAGCCTAAATTAGTTTATTTTTTTAGGGGAAGAACAGAACTATGTCATTAATTTTCTTTATGATTGTAAGATGTTATTAAATCCATTTAATTTAAAACACTAATAATTTTGTCAAAGGGGGAAAAAAGCAACTAATGGGCATTACAAGTTATTTAAATCTATAATTGAACATCCATATAAATAGAATTTGGATTTCTGCAATTGTAGCAGGTCAGTTAGAGAGTTAAATACAAATAATAGTGCATGTGATTTAGTCTCCTAAATACTGTAGGCTACAAAATGTATTATTTTAATATACTGTGAGTTCTGAAGTTTTAAAGGTTTATTAACATTTTATGTTATTCACTGGGAACTAAAGTAACAGACCAATTACTTATATGGCACAAAGTCCTTAAAGTGATTCATGTTCAGAGTGACTGCTTGAAGACAGCACTAAAAAAACCACAACATTGTAATGCTCTGACATTAATACTTCTTTAGGAATGTTGCCGGTAACATCTCAGAGCTTCACCTCATTAGACTTTAACCTCATACAATGAATCTGGTTTTATACCCAAGTCATCTTTCCTTAGTATAGAACTGTTAAGTTGGGCACTGTTCCTTCCTCTGTTTTTATTTTACAATATTACTTGATTCTGAATTAGGATCATCTAAGGCTGAAGCTCCTTTGTGCAAATAGTAATCTTTTTTCCCAGCCTACTTGGTGGCAACGAGGGAAAGAAATTGTCAACTTTCTGAAGAGCAGAGTTTAATCTGTAAGTGCAGGGTTGCCAAATCTTAGCCTCTGTGGAAGGTGGATCAGTGAGAGAGTGGTCAGGGGCAGTATATGAATTTGCAACAAGTCCTGCATATGCCCTCACCTGTGTTCCAATACTTTCCCTCATTTTGCAGAGTCTCAGGTCATTGCCCTTTGTAGCAGTCAGCTCCCAATTGCCTCTACATTATTTGAAAATGAGCTGTTTACTTATAAGGTAGTATAGCATCCAGATAAGAGCTCAGACTTAGACCCAAACCAATCTGGTTCTCAATCCACCAAGAACTATATGCGGGCTCCTAAGTTACTGAATATCTTAGCCTCAGTTTTATTATCTATAAAATGGGAATGAAAATGGTACTAACCTCATAGAATTATTGCGAAGGCTAAATGTAACAATGCATGTAAGGCATTTACCATCATGCCTACCATAAATTAAGCATTCAATAAATATATATGTATTCCAATGAGTGTGCACAATTAATTATTTCAAACTTTACATTAGGGGTCCCTTATCACAAATCACAGCTCTGTATTTCTTTTACTACAAGTGTCCGTGGCATTGTGTGCTTGGTTTCAATGTTAGCAAACACAAATGAATTTGAATGATATAGGCAGTCAATGCCTTTGCCAAAACAACAGTTATAAAATGCTTCCAAAACGAAAGGAAAATGGATATTGGATTATTCCCCTTTCTTCTTAGGTGGTCGCTGCTCCTCCCCCACTGAATAGTTAGCTGTATTTTCTACAGATATTTGGGCAAATCTGAACTAGAGGGCCCAGATCCAGATTGCTGCTGCAGCCCTGAACTTGCCTTGGCAAGACTCCCATGTCTATGGCTGATTGGATCAGGGTGGATGCTGACCTGAACTGGACCAATAACAATCATTCCTTTGGGAATTTCTAATTGGGGCTGACAGAGTTCAGCGTCTTCCTTAGTCACCTGGATTAAAGAAATAGAGACCCGACACTGAGGAGCAGCCCTCAGCTGCCTTATAAACAGGAAAGCAAAGGAAACTCTCCAGAGAGAGAAAAATGAAAAGGAGTAAAAAGGAGAGGATATACAGAGTGTCTGAAAGGATGCTGGCCTTTGTTTCCAAGGTGCCTAGTTCCACTTGCTGCCTCTCATGCTTCACTCTCAGTTTAGTAGAGCAGCCTAAGTCCTTAGAATTATAACCCCCCACACACCATTTTTTTTTCTTTTTGTGGTCTAAACCCTTTTAAGGAAGTTTCTATTCAGTCTGGCCAAATTAAACATGAACAAAACAATTGTTCTTACCACTGTCATTTTCCCAACTAATTCAGAAAGTTGACGAGTTCTGGAAAAGATTTTGTTTTTTTCAGTCCCAGTGAGAATAAAGTATGTTTTACGCTCCACATAAAAAATACAGTGGTTGTTCTTTCAAAATAGAACAAAAAAAAATCATGAATATATTTCTTCAGGGTGTGTATTTGTGTGTGTGTGTGTGCAAGTGCCACAGTACAGAAGGGTATAAAAAATAGTACAAAAACCTTTGTTTCCAGTAATTTGTAAGTTTTGGGAAAATACATCATAAAAGAAAACAATAAAGGCAACATATATAGTCATGGATTTTTTTCAACACACCATCACATTTACTGCAAGTTGAGTGTCATCATGACCCTGGGAAGGAGGCCTATGAGACCATGTGACCAGTCCAAGATCACACATCGAATAATTCACCTGTCTTGGATATGACTCCAGGATATATGAATTTAAAGCCTTAATATTTCTTCCTTTTTGTTTCATTTTCTCTATGTTTCCCCAAATGTTTTCCATATTACACTCTTCCCATGGAATATTCCATAGTCCAATACATTTGGGAACTGCTAAATGCTGAATCCCTTTCGTGGAGATTTAAATACATGTAAACATAGTCGGTAAAGAAATGTATTCAATTTCATCGAATTCCAGGTTTGACCAACATATTTTCCAAGAAATCATTTTTTTTTTAATGTTTGTTTTTGAGAGAGAGAGAGCATGAACAGGGGAGGGGCTGAGAGAGAGGAAGACACAGAATCTGAAGCAGGCTCCAAGCTCTGAACTGTCAGTACAGAGCCTGACACAGGGCTCTAACTCGTGAACCACGAGATCATGACCTGAGCCGAAGTCAGACACTTAACCGACTCAGCCACCCAGGTGCCCCTCCAAGAAATCATTTTAAAGCATTATTAAAAACTCATGTTACCAAAAGAGCATTAATAAATTGAAGAGTTAATGGTTAGTTGATTAGAAATTAATACTGAACAAAGGGACATTGCCTATTTTGCTATCTGTAGCTACTATTTCTTTTGAATGTAATATTTTCTAACTGTTGAAAAATACTAAAATATATTAAAGTATAAAGAGACAAAAGTCATATAAAAACCTGTGGTCAACATTTCATTGATCACACTATCATGTATCTCTATCCATATCTATGTGCAATTATAAATAGTTTTGCATAAATCAGATATCATGTAATGATTCATTATGACTATCCCCACTTTCCTCTTTCTCTAAAGCCACCTGCAGCAACACTGCCTCCCCGAGGTAACCAATGTTAAAAATGTGGATTGCAGCTTTCCATGATTAGATGGACAGTGAAGAGAAAGATGGCTGTCTGTACATACAGACACACACACACACACACACACACACACACACAACTTTCTTTTCTCACTTTGTAATATAATGTAAAAATTCCACCAAGTTAACCGGCATAGAAAATAAAAAAGAAAACATTTGACTCATACAATTAAATAATCTAGAAAAAGATACAGCTTCAGGCATGGTTGCCTACAGAGACTCAAACAGTATCTCCATCTCTCTTTTAGAATGATTATTTCCTTAGATATTTTTCCCTTAAGGGGGGAAAAAAGTAGCCTTTGGCAACTCCAGGACTATTTCCCTGCTTATTTATTTTTATCATCCAGAAGTAAGCATCCTAATAACCCCTACACTTTCACTCTGACTTTCACTCTGATTGAGCTGACATGTCATCTGCTTTTCCCCCAAGAAATCCCCTCAGTTAGGGCAATGCAAATCTCCAATGAGGTTAACTCTTTGAACTCAGCATTCAGCCTTTCAGACCCAATGGATTGAAATGGCTAATGTCTGGGAAGGGCTTTGCCAGTAATAAGGTAAATGAACACTGGGGTGCCACAAACAGCCATGGTCTTATAAACATTCTTAAATATAGAAGCCAAAATCTGAAAACATAATACTCCATAGTTATATTTCTCGCTCTTGGAGAATTAGCTTTAGCATGGAACATTAGGACCAAATGAAATCACTTACCAAAGTCTTTCCCGGATGTTCTGGTCAGTCATCCCATGGCTCCAAGGAACAGAAGTTATTTCAACAGGTTTTAGGTAGAGGTGACTTTATTGCAAATCTACAGCGGAAACTTAAGAGAACCTCATGATGAGAAGTATAGCAAATATAGGTGGGTCTCATACAAGAATTGAAGTTTCTCAAGAAGGTAATCAAGGATTTTATAGTCTCCTATCATATTTATCTGTACATCTGCATCACTCTCTTCTCTGCAAATTTCTTTCATATTCTAGGAATAAGAATATTCACTCTCTTGCTGAGAAAAATGAGGTTTCTATCCCCTCTTTTTCCAACTTTGTGTATGTAACTTGCCACCACAATATTATTTATTTAGTTTCTGATACCTCTTCTCAAAAGTGTTTTGCCAGTGGTTTTGAAATATAAAGATGCTGACTCCAGCCCCATTTCTATATGATGGGTTTTTTTGGGAACATATTCCTCTGTTTCTTCTTTTTCTTTTATTCTGCCTTGGTTTCTGTGCATTAGATAAAATACCCAGCCTTGAAGGTGTGGCCTTGTAAAGAGGAATTTTCACACTTAAAACTGCCCTAGCTTTTGGTGGTCTTTCAAACCTTTGTGATTGCCCAAGCAGTCTGTTTTGTTTTTTCATGACCCCCCAGTAGGTGAGCCTGCTCCAAGTCAGTGTTCCAAAGGGGAGGAATATGGGTCGGACGCTCCGGCAGTAGCTTTGAAAGTACTCATATACAGTCCTATGGGACGCTGGCCACCGTGCCAGGCGACACCCAAGGCGTCCTTGGCATGGCAGTTGGAACTACTGGGGCTCCAGACCAGTGAATAAGCTCCTTTCTGGGGTATCCCGGCGAGCTGTAGGGAAGCAGAGAGACAAGACAAAGATGGCGTGCCCCAGCCTAAGGCTCCCTGAAAGTCTGCAGGCGCTTAGCTAGATGTGTGCCAAACCTGAAACCTGCCCCTCAAGGTGAAACTCCAGGACAAGCCCGTGAGCCTCTTTCAGAGCCCCCGAGGGTGTGCTTCAGCCCGCTTTCCATGCAGTGCGCTGGGGGTGAGAGCCTTCCAGAAACTGTCTCCGATCGCCACTGTTCCCCGGGGGGGCAGGACCGCAAGCCCCTCCTACAGCTCCTGGGACGCGGCAGCTGGGGGAGAGCACGTGGGTATCGCGCCCCCTCCCGGCCCCGGCCGTGGAAAGGGTTACTCCGGAGAGTAAGCCCCATTGGCCCCCCGAGCCGGGGGATGTAGTGGTGTCCTGGCAGCAGCCGCAAAAACTGGGGCTCCTGCTCCTCTCCAGGAGACACTTGTGCCCAGCAGTGAAGTAGAGGGAGAGCAGGAAGCCGGCGCCACCAGCCTCTCTGGCGCCCGGAGAGCAGCTCAGCACATTCCCAAATATGTGTCATGTCAGAAGCCTACCCCCCTCAGTCTGACTCTGAGACAAGCAAAGAGCTTCTCCCACGCAGAGTGTGGCGCCGCTCTTCAGCCGCTCGCTCGCACGGGGCCCTGGGGCAGGTGAGTTGGAGCACGCGAGCCCTTTAAGAGCCTTCCTCACGTTGTTGCAGCCTTGTGGGTCTCCTGGTCCTAGCCCTGCTTGTTGTCAAAGCTAGACTTTTGGGGTACAGGTGCAGGTCATAGAAGTTGCGGGTGGGTTCACACCCTTCACTCCTCAGGGCAAAGCGCTGGGTTTTGCAGGCCTTCTGGACTACTGCACAGGGAGTGGAGTTCATGCAGAACTTGTACCCCAGACTCCTACCCACTTTGTTGTGAGACTCTTTTTGTCCACTGGATGCATAGGGGCCCCTCAGCGAGTTTTAGGGTCTTTCTTTTCTTTTTCTTTCCTTCCTCCTTTCTTTCTTTCTTTCTTTCTTTCCTTCCTTCTTTCTTTTCTTTCTCTTTCTTCTTTCTTTCTTTCTTTCTTTCTTTCTTTCTTTCTCTTTCCTTCCTTCCTTCCTTCCTTCCTTCCTTCCTTCCTTCCTCTCAAGTTGTTCCAACCTGCAGACTCCACATGGTCAGCGGAGAAGGTGAGTTCAGGGTCCTCTTGTGTTGTCATCTTAAAATGGAACCTCATCACCGTGTGATCTTAGAAGTCCAGATTGGGTACATCTGAGTAACTCAAAGTTGGTTTCTTTTTTTTTTTTTTTTAATTAAAAAAAATTTTTAAACATTTTATTTATTTTTGAGAGACAGAGAGAACAGAGTGAGTCGGGGAGGGGCAGAGAGAGACTGAGTCAGAGTCCGAAGCAGGCTTCAGGCTCTGAGCTGTCAGCACAGAGCCTGACAGGGCTTGAACCCATGAATTGTGAGATCATGACCTGAGCCGAAGTCAGAGGCTCAATCGACAGAGCAGCCCAGGCATCCCTCTTTTTTTTTTTTTTTTTTTTAATTTTTTAACGTTTGTTTTTGAGAGAGCATGAGTGGAGGATGGGCAGAGAGGGAGGGAGACACAGAATATGAAGTAGGCTCCAGGCTCTGAGCTGTTAGCACAGAGCCTGGACACAGGGCTTGAACCCACAAACTGTGAGATCATGACCGGAGCTGAAGATGAAAGCTTAAGTAACTGAGCCCTTGGGCTCCCCTAAAGTCTGTTTCTTAATTCCAACTGTTTGGCAGAGATAATTGGATTGGGGTATTGTTGGTCAAGTATGCATTTCTGGTACAATCAGCTGCAGCTGAAGGGGACAGTTTGAATGTTATCCAAGGGAAGTCGGAGAAGGAGTGTGGCTAGGAAAGAAATGCTGGGCTTCTGGCTGCAGAGGTTGGAAAACCAATAGTTCTCAGACTTCAGTCTGAAGCATCGTGGTTAAACTTGCTGGTGCTGAAGGCCGACTATCTAAATTTGAGTCATAGGTCCATCACCTATTAGCTATGTGACTGGGAGATTTTTGTTTTTAATACCATGTGCAAATGGGAATAATGATAATACCTACCTCATAGGGTTGCTCTGAACAACAAAGAAGCTTATTGAGCTGAAACTCTTAGATTTGTGCTTGGCACACAGTAAGAACTAAATAAATATTAGCTGTTATTAAAATAGTAGGTCCATAAGCTCTGTATCCAAGTTGACAGTTTCAGACAAGGATTCAGTTAATGCATTGAATGAAATGTACAGTAAAGGGCATTACAAATAGATCATCCATGATCTCAGGTTTTAGTAATCAAAAGAACAGGAACTGGAGACTGAAGTTTACCTTGAGGGCAAAGCTCCCCGGCCCCCAAGTTTATGAACCCCCGGTTGACCTAGAAGTTACTACTTTTTTGCACTTAGGGAGACCTGCTTCAGCCTTCAATGGCTTGTTCTGTTCAAAACTGCTCTGCTAAGCTGCTGAGACTTTTCTTGATCAACTGTATATGGAGTGAGAACCTATCCCACTGAAAAGTGGTGGGTAGGTGAAGCCCAACATGGCGTATCCTCATTAAGGCAGGGAGCGAAAGGCAAGAAAGCCAATTATATAAGCCTTCAGCCCCTGTGCAGATGCTGCCATCAGGGGCTGCCAGCCACTCTTGCCTCGGGGTACCAGATAATAACTTCAGAATAGGAACTTGGACAGCCAGCCAGGCTCAGCTTCTACTTCACAGGGCATGGACATGAAAGGCAGTACCTTTCAGAACAGCAAAAATGTCCTGAAAGCAGCAGGGAGACGGAGTGTTTAATAGGTATGTTCTCCTGGTAGGCGGGTGTCAAGGAAAATGGTCTCCGGTTGCTCATTAAATGCTACCAAGACATTGAGACAGAGAATGGCATGAGGGGCTGAGGAAAAGCCTCAAACACGGTTTCACAGCCAGGATGAGTGGGCAGGTTTTCTGAGAATAAACCTGGCTAGCTCATGAGAGGGTCTGTATTCGGAAGGCGCTGCAGTTATGGGATGAAATGACAGAGAAAGTCAAGAAGAGTTTAATAAGTTCACAGGTATTCTTAATACAGGTAAAAGTTAGGAAAAAGCCAGGCTCCACTTTCACTGGATCTATAGTCCCGCCTCCCTGGGACATTGGTTATAACCTTTAATAATTAAAGGGTCTTTGGAAAAGACTTTTCATGACTTGTGTTTCAATGTATAACTCTTTTGAAAATCAACCCACACAGAAGAGGTCAACATGATCATGTAAATAAAATGTAAGCATGGTACCTGACATATAGTAACCATTCAAAATACTGGCTACTTTCTTCTTTCCCTTTCTCATGTAACTTTCCATCTGGAATAAAAGTGCCTCATTTATTTCTTTATATTTATTTGGTATGCATGTATATAGTTATATAGTTATGTATACAGTTATACAGGTACCAGGTAACTTTCTTAGCACTTTATATATGATAATGCATTTAACCCTTACAATAAATCCATAAGGTAGGGTCATTGATAAGCCCTGCTTTACAAGTAAGGAAACTGAGCTATAGTGATATTTAAGTAGCTAGTATTAAAAAAAAAAATTCAACTGAGTACATTTGAAGTTCTAATTGTCCTTATTAAATGGTTCTTGAATCTGGCAGCATCCCATCTAGCAAGTAGAAGGATGTTCCAAGCAGTTGTGCAAAATGGAAGGTTTTTGTAGGAAGGGGGTGAGGCAAGAAAGTTATTAGCAAAAGTAAAGAAAGAATAGTTTCAGGCAAGATCCCCTTCCCTTAGGGGGAAGAGCAGGGGTTCTTATTAAACAGACTAAATCATCTTCCTTTGGGGAATGCAGAAGGCTCATGTAACAAATTACTTCACTGATGCTGATCAGAAAATGCCTGACTGACTGGTTAAGACTACATTTCTGGGGGAAGTTGAAATTACAATTAGTTTAGGCATTAAGCTCTAGTTTACTGACTTGGGGTCTTAAATGATGCCATTTTGTGGGTTTTTTTAATTTATTTTTTTAAGTTTATTTATTTTGAAAGAGACAGAGCGTGAGTAGCAGAGGGGCACAGAGAGAGGGAGGGAGGGAGAATCCCAAGCAGGCTCCAGGCTGTTAGCTTGGAGCCCATCTGATGTAGGGCTGGAACTCACATACTGTGAAGTCATGACCTGAGCTAAGAATGAATACGATGCTTAACCACCTGAGCCACCCAGGCGCCCCAGTTATTTCTTGTCTTAAACTTAGTGGCTGAAACAATACTATTTGTTCACAATCAGCAATCTGAGAGGGCTTGGTGGGGACTAGTCTTTGCTCTACCTGATGTCAGCTGGGATAACTCAAAATATGGAGGCTAGAATTATCTGAAGTCACTGCAGTCAGTGCTCAGAGCTCAGGGCAGGGCTTGCACTCATGAAACCAGGGGATCACTACATGAGCCGAAATCAAGAGCGGGAAGCTCAACCAACTGAACCTCCCAGGCCCCTTTGTGGTTTTCTTTATAATACCAGTAAATGGTGAGGGGCGCCTGGGTGGCTCAGTCTGTTAAGGGTCTGAATTTTAATTTCCACTTAGGTCATGATCTTGAGCTCCGTGCTGAGCATGGAGCCTGCTTGGGATTCTCTCTCTCTCCCTCTCTTTCTGCCCCTCCTCCACACATTCTCTCTCTCTCTCTCTCTCTCTCTCTCTCTCTCTCAATAAACACTAAAAAATACTAGTAAATAGTGAAGCCAGAATTTGAAGCTAAAAATGTATACTTTTGGTCCTTAATAGTGATCTCTCTGTTCTTTGAGAACAGAGAGGAAGTATATCTTTGTTTTGTTTGGCCACAGGTAGTTCCTCACCCCTAGGACGTATTCAGTATATGCTAATTGAATTTCAGAAAGTTAAGAAAGCAATATACCTTCCTAAGACCCTGGCACACACCTTTCCCATGTGTACTAAAAGGATTCAAATTCTCACTTAAGAACTTAGAAGAAAAAGAGCTTAATGGAACAAAGTATCTGCTTGCCTGTTTGCTGTACCAGCTAGCTCAGATGGAGACTGCACAGCAAGTGTAATCATAAAAATGTGTAGTTTTCATTCCATGTTCCAGGCACAGAACCAAAATTCAGAAGCTCTGTATTGAATCATCTCATCCATTTCTCAGGCTGCTTCCAACTCTCTGTTTTAATCCCTGCCCCTGCCATGGTCGGACAAATTCATCTCCTGTAGGATACTCTCTTTTTATGAGAATTTTGGTTGCAACAGAGTGAGCGAGTCTGGCGTCAGATAGCTGGATTTAGGACTTAAAAGGTGGTGTTGGTATTTGATTTATCTTCCTTATCTTCAATCTGTCTCTTTCAATTTTGGCTGCATTCCAAAATTCCTCCTTTACATGGTCAAACGGCTACAATAGCACCCATTTTTTTGCTTCCTCATTTTTATAGCCCATGGAAACACGGACTTTCTCAGAAATCATAGGCAATTTTGTCATAATGCATAGATTTGGGTTGGGTTATATGCCATCTATGAACAAATCAATTAGTAACTGTACTTTGGCTCATGGGAATCAAGTTAACAATCACTTTGAATGGAGGAAATCTGATGTACTGATTGAGTTAGGGCTGAGTGCTTCTACTGCTGGATAAAAAGAATAGATGAACCGCCTGCAAACAAGTGCTACACAGTATCGACACAATGGTTGTTCCTACAGATGCAAACAACCTCCTGAATAGCTCCACTTTTTTTCTCCTACGCCCTCCCACTTTTCCACTGTCCAAGTTTGTCTTTCTAAGGACATTTTCATTTGGCTTTAAACTTGCCATTATTGGAGAATCTAATGGCCATGGGCAGAATGCTGAAACATTTAAAAACGGAAACAGAGAGTTTTGTCATCTTGAAAGAATTATTAGCCAAGATTTATTCCCTGAACTACTTATAAGCATCTTTTCTGTATTCCCCAAACACCAAAGTGAATCAATTGCCAACAGACAGATAAGTACATCTCCCTGGTTGTTAGATTCAAAGATGAGGCTTTTGATGCATTTCCTGTATGCACAGAAGAAGGAAGGCGTACTAGGGGGATCTTTGTGCTCTCAGGCTGGGAATGAATAACAAGTCACTGTTAACTTTAAAAATAATTTCTATAAGCAAATTTGACTAGAAACAATATGTTGTGAGAATTTGTAAGAGTTAAAGAATAATTATACAAGGAACACTTTTACCCACCTCACAGCCTAAAAAGATACATCAACATTCCTTTTGAAGGTTTGTTTGTCCCTCTTTTATCCTGTGTCCTCTGCAGTTCCCATGATTTTCATTATAATTTTACCACACATGGATATCCTACGCAACATATTGACTAGTTTTGCAGGTTTCAGATCTACTTAATAAAATCCTAACAGTTATATTTTATTGTGACTTTCTTTTTTGCTCATTAGGTTTCTCAGAATCATCCACGTTATTATACATAGCTATAGATTGTTTCACTGATAATATGATATTTTTGAATGACTAGTCCTTGATTTATCCATCCTATTCCTGGCAGGTGCTTGTACCATTTTCATTCTTTGGCATCTATTAACATTCTCACATATGTGTCCTGGAAGAAGAGTAGAATCTTTTCTTTAGGGACTATCCTAGGGACTATTTTGCTGTGTCATAGGGCTTGTTCATCTTCCACTTTACTAAATAATGCCAAGATGTTTGCCAAATTGATTAGAACAATGGATACTTCCACTGTCAGTGTGTCCATGTTCAGGTAGATCCACATCCATGCCAAAATTGATGTTGAGATACTTAAAAAAAATTAACACTTATTTTTGAGGCAGAGAGAGAGACAGAGAGAGAGCAGGGGAGGGACAGAGAGAGAGGGAGACACAGAATCTGAAGCAGGCTCCAGGCTCTGAGCTGTCAGCACAGAGCCCCACGTGGGGCTCGAACTCATGAACCGTGAAATCATGATCTGGGCTGGAGTCAGACGCTTAATCAACTGAGCCACCCAGGTGCCCCAATGTTGAGATGCTTTTATTTTAATCACATTTTTATGTTGGAGCAATTTTAGATTTACAGAAAACTTGTAAAGAGAGTACATGTACCTCCGAACAAGTTTCTTCCATTAACTTAATATGATAACATTATTATATTCATGAGCCAATATTGAAACCAATGTTTCAATATTGAAACATTGTTATTAATGAAAGCCCATACTGTATTCAGATTTTCATAGTTGATTCCTAATGTCCTTTTACAGTTCCAGGATGTCTTCAAAAATACCACATTATATTTATTCCTCATGTCTCCTTAGACTCTTCTTGGTTGTGACAGTTAATCAGACTTTCCCTGTTTTTGATGATCTTGACAGTTTGGGAGAGTACTGGTCAGGTATTTTGCAGACTATCTCTCCATTAGGGTTTGTCTGATGGTTTTTTCTCATGATTATACTGGGATTCTGTACTCTTGGGAAGAAGGCCACAGGGATAGAGTGCCATTCTCATCACAAAGCACAGCATGCGATCAACATGACTTATCACTGTTGGTGATGAACTTGATCACCTGGCTGAGGTAGTGTTTGTCAGATTTCTTCACTGTAAAGGTACTCTTTTTTCCCTCTTTCCGTAATTGTACTGTTTGAAAGGACATCACTGTATGTAGTAGCACACAGTTAAGGAGAGGAGAGTTATGTTCTAGTTCCCTGAGGGTGGAGTATTTTCTACATAAATTAGTTGGAATTTTTCTGCATGGGAGATTTGTACTATTTTATTCTATTTATTCAAACATTTCTATGATTGTTGTAAACTCATCTATATTTTATATTTTATTTATAATTTAATACTATTTTGTTTATTGTGCTGTTCAGACTACTCTAACTTTGGTTACTGGTAGCTCTTTAAAAGACCTTTTAATTATGTCAGTATGAGTGACACATGGTATCTCCTTAGGGTTTCATGAAGTTTGCATTTTTGTGACCCTCCATTCTGAGAATCACATTTGCTAATTTTTCTATTGGATTGTAGGTGGTTTTTTTTCTCCTTCTTTGTATCCATGTCTTTCTTTTATGCTAAATAATTATTTTTAGTTATATGTATTGGAGATACTAGGTAGTGTCTCCCAATTGTGGGCTTCTCTTTTATTTACAGATATTCTGGACATATGAAGTTCTTAGTGTTAATATAAAAAAATTTCCATCTTTTTCTTTATGGTTTGTGACATGGAAAAATTAGTTAAAAATATCTTCACTTTTTGAGATAGCAAAGATATACTCCAACACATTCTTTTGTAGATTTCCTTCCACCTAAATGAAATTGATTTGTGTACATAGTGTGAAGTAGGGGTCCAATTTCTATTTTTTCTATATAGATAACTAATTATCTTGGCACCATTTATTGAAGAGTAATTATTGTGCCAATGATCTAAGAACATTTTAACAGTGTTAAAAATTGAGTTTCCACAATTATATGGGTCCTTGTCTAGAATCACTATCTTATTCCATTCTTCAACTGTCTGTCCCTCTGAGAATATCACATGTCCTTAATTACTAAAGCTGTCATTTTACTTATTTATTTTATTTAGTTAAGGCAAGTTCCTCAAACATGGCACCTTCAGGAGTGACTTGGACATTCTTTACTGTTCACTTTACCATATAAATTCTAGTATCTTTTTGTCAAGTTCCACAAGATGAAACCAAAACATAACAAAAGAGTTGATGGAATTTAATTGAATCTATAGATCAACTTGGAGACAGTTAATCTCTGTACAATATTGAGCTCTTTACAATATTCTAATCCATGCCTGTGGCATACCTGTCCATTACAGTATCTTTAATGCCTTTTAATAAATTTTTAACATTTATCCCATAATAATATTTTCTTTAAAAAAATTTCTATATAGCTAACATCTTTTAAACCATCTGGTCCATAGAATAAACTGAATATATATTTGATAAGAGGAAAAAAGTAAGAAATAGAAGGAAGGAAGGAGAGATACAGGAAGAAAGATAAGCAGGGAGAATGTCTTCTGGGGCCTTGCAAGCCAACTTTGAATTCTGTCCAGGAGATGAGAAATCAGTCAAGAGTTTTAGGGAAATTAAAAAATATATATATATCTGGCAGCCTCAAGAAAAATGAATCATGGAGGAGAAAGACTGAAGGTAGTGAGATCAGTTGAAAGGACGTTACAGTGGTCAGATGAGCCATTTGTAGAAAGTCTGAAGTGTCAAGCAAGGTTGGAAATAAAGGGAGATATTTATGCATTTGGTATGGAGAAATAAAGGAGTGATTCATTGAGAAAGCAAACAATTTGGGGGGAATATTTATACAATAACACTCTATAATTTATATCTGAAATTTAAGTGTTAGAGCAATTCAAAATTATCCATTTGTAGGTTTCAATTTTACTCTGGAACTTTGACTTGGTCAGTCATTCATAGTATGTAACAGTTTGAAACCTGAATTTCCTATGTGACCTGAGTACATCATTTTACCTCAACTGGTTACCTCCTCATTCATATGACTTAAAAATTTGCTTTAGATTATTGAAGCTTCAACAAATAATGAAGGGTTTTGATTATGTCTTTTCAAGTATAAGAATAGCCTTAGTATTAAAACACAGAACTTGCCTAATAGATACTAGATTGACTTAAAGTTGCAAATTTGGAGGATATTCTCACTTTCTTTGGATAGGAGATATGGGTAAAGTAAATGGAAATTCCTAGATGAGGAAGGTTGGTGAGAATGGGGAGAGAAAAAACAGTATTCTACACGTAGACTCCTATCATTAATTTAATCAACATTTCCATATTTTCCACTCATGGCCAACTTATATTCTATGTGCCATATGGTAGCATCATAGTTAGACCATTACATGAATCTACTAAAGGACAAAATCAATGCCTGACTCATCTTTGAACTCCCAGTGTTGAGAATGGGGCTTTGTACATAATAAGTGCCCAACACAGCTGATGTTTCAAAAGAGAACAGTTCTATCAGTTTACGTGAAAGAGCCAATGATTTGTAGGCACATGCTTAGTGTCCCCTGGAGGTAATCTAGCCCCACAAATGGCTATTTCTTCTGGGTTACTGGGATCCCCACTAGGTACCAAAAGGGCTCTTGTTTAGATCTATTAACAAATAGCTTCAGGAGTGCCTGGGTGGCTCAGTCAGTGGAGCGTCTGACTTCAGCTCAGGTCATGATCTCATAGCTTGTGGGTTCGAGCCCTACGTTGGGCTCTGTGCTGACAACTTGGAGCCTGGAGCCTGCTTCAGATTCTGTGTCTCCCTCTCTCTCTGCCCCTTCTCTGCTTGTGCTCTCTCTCAAAAATAAATAAACGTTAAAAAAAATTAAAATAGCTTCAGAAGAAGTCACCAAAATTAGGTCATCTGGGTGTTGAAAAGTATCAGGAAGTGGAGGCAAATTTAAATGTTTGTACCATTTGCATGAACGTCAAAATCATCTTTGTCAAAAGATCGAGAAACAAAGTATCAGGTGGTCTCTTCTCTTTTAGAATTAACCTTCCATAAATAATTTTTATGTTTCTGGTCTTTTAGTTGAAGCCAAGGGCTTCTTTGAGACAAATTTCAGTTTTTCTCCCTTTCAATTTGAGATATTTGAGAAGCAATATCACTTATGATTCAAATCAGGCCAAAAAGGCACAACTAGCACTTTTTTCCAGGACTATGTTATGTATGTTTTCAAACATACAGCAAAGTTGAAAGAATTTCACAGTAAATGTAAAAATACTGGCCATCTACATTCCACCACTAATATTTCACTAAACTTATTTTGTTACATATCTATCCATCTATCCATATCTCAATCTATGTGTCAGTCCTTCTCCTGCTTAGGCATTTCAGACTCACTGCAAACATCAAAGACTTTTTCCAACATTTCGGCATGCATACTATTTACTAGAAAATTGTGAGATACTGCATTGACCACTTCATGGATTCTATATAATCACAGAGCTCTCCAAAGAGCAGGTTGCTGCATAACTACGCGTATCCATTACCAGAAACTGAGCCAAGATTTTCTGATTTTCTGTCTTCTTTGCTTCCTGACGACACCAAATCTTGTTGTCTAGACTGAGAGTGCTTGGCTTGTTGCATGGATTATAATTAGTATTGTATATTATAAGATATAAAAGTTATTCAAATAGAAAAACTTTCAGGTAAGATGCATAATGTGGCTGGAACATGAGCTACCAGTAGAACTTCAACACTGATGCACATAGCACAGTGCACTTCCCGAAGGAAATACTTTCAATGAATTTTCAAATCCATGTTAATGTTTGTACACACTCTTCCTTCATTCAGTACTTATCTAACATGACTAACCTGAATTAGTGTAAACATCTTTTACTCCCCAAAGTCCTTGCCCTCTGCTTCTCTCTCTGATGCTCGAAGATTATACAATATAAAATAAAAAAATAAAACTCTAATCTTTTCCCACATTAGTAATGTTCTTCTATTCTGTGCTTCTCAAGCTGGCATTTTAATTATTGGATACACATCTTACAGAGTATACTATGCATAATCTGATACATTTCCTTCCTGCCCTATTATTTTTAGGAGTTGTGGCTTTTTTTTTTAAATGTTTATTTATTTTTGAGACAGAGAGAGACAGAGCATGAAAGGGGGAGGGTCAGAGAGAGAGAGGGAGACACAGAATCTGAAGCAGGCTCCAGGCTCTGAGCTGTCAGCACAGAGCCTGACGCGGGGCTTGAACTCACAGACCATGAGATCATGACCTGAGCCAAAGTCAGAAGCTCAACCGACTGAGCCACCCAGGCACACCAGGAGTTGTGGCTTTTAAGTAAAGGAAAAATAATAAGTATCAGGACAGGAATTTAGTCACTTCAAAAATCAATATCTATGCAGTGGAGGCTGGGTAAACAGGTTTTTGGCTAGTATGTTTACCATCTTTTAAGTGACAATGTATGTATCAATGCCTTGTCTGCCACCACTATGATTAATAATTTTGCTTTTAGTTCCATAGAGGAAAATCTAATAATCTGGCAACAGATCCATCCAGAAAGTGGCAGGTTAACTGATTTTCTCAACTACTGGCCAATACATTGATATGGCAGTAAATCTTAGTTTTTCCAACATATATGAGATGAACTATATGCAAGGTCACTGATGCTGTTTTTGCCTGTGATTGACCACTCAGCACCCAACAATGGGCCTGGCACATAGAAGACATTCTATAAATATGTTTAAATGTGTACGTCTTACACTGTTATTTACTTTAGCTGCAAAATCATTTTGAAATATAGGAATATATCAGCATACTTTAATATTATTGTATTGTGCATAGGCTATAATAACAAAACAGGAAATCAAAACCTTCAAGAATACACAGAATAGGTAGTACATTAATTTCCTAGGGTTGCTGTAATAAGTTTGCACAAACTTGATGGCTTCAAAAAATAGAAATTCATTCTCTCACAATTCTAGAGGCTAAAAGTCTGGAATCCAGGTGTTGGCGGGACTCATCACCTGAGACTCTGAAGGTGAATTCTCCCTTGCGTCTACCAGCTTTTGGTGGCTCCAGACATCCCTTGTAGATGCATTGCTGTGGTTCCTGCCTCTGTCTTTACTTGGCCTTCTCCTCTGTGTCTCTTTTTCTCTTCTCTCTGTCTCAAATCTCCCTCAGCTATGCTTTTATAAGGACACCAGCCTGTGGATTTAGGACCCACTCATATAATAAACCTCATTGTGACCTTCTTAATTCCATCTGCAAAGAACCCTTTTCTAAGCAAGCTCACATTCACAGAATATAGGGTTAGGACATGGACATAACATTTTGAGGGCCACATTCAACCCACTACTTGTTCAGTATTTTGTTGTGCATTCACAATATTTGCCATGTGGAATAATGCAAACCAAGAAGATATTGTGCAGCAAAGCTTTAAAATTAACATGCCATATTTAAGGAACTGTTGAGAAGTATAAGTGATGTATTTTTAACTGAGGCTAAAATTTCTCTTTCTTAATATCTTTGCTCTATATAATGTATCTATGTATCTGGAACTCATATTGTCCAAAAATGTAGCAAACTGTTGGTGTAAAGAAAATTTCATTATTTACCATCAACAAAACTAAATTAAAACTATGATAGATCTTAAAGCTGAAATTCTACTTACAGAAATAATATTCATTGGAATATCTCCTCTCTGAAGCTGGGATCACTCAGCAACTCTTCAAAATTTATATAACCGAGGTTGTTGGCCACAGAACTGAAGTCAATGCAATTATGAGGTATAAGAGTTAATGTAAAAACTATGTATTTGGTAGATTTGTTTATGCTTTTTCCCTCTAAGTGAAAACATCAAGTGAAATATATGGATTGAACACTTTTTTCAGTAATTTAATGACAATTGAATTTATCACATTAAAAAAAATGTATGTAACCAACATCTTGAATTAAGTTTATATTCTTTCATATTCTTTGGCCATTTTCCAAACAACCTGTAAGTTAATGACTCCATAGAAACCTAACACAGTTATTTGTGTGGCAAGACAGACAGCCATCTCAGACCAATGGTATGATATGAATTACATTTGCTTTTCGGTGTGGGGAATCATTCTTTCTGAGCTATGCAAGAGCAAATGACTGTGCTTTCATTTTATTTAGTGGACATTGCCCTCAGTGCTGTAGGTTGACTTGTTCTTTTAGTCTTTCCATGCCATTCTGAACTCATATCTGTTTTCTAATCCTCCATAGGTATTTTAGAAGGATGGTAGTCAGATGCAATCAAACTGAAAGCTGAATTTTGCAGGATTTTGATACGTGAAGAGAGGGGTGAAGTCTTTTATAGGCAGTAAATACTGTGAGACAAGACAGAAAGGCCAAAGATATCTAAGAGGCCTGGGTGAGGAGACCACAGTTAGGGGAAGACCCATCGGTTGCTTCACTACAGGATGCAAAGGGAAATGAATGGGACCTGGGAAAGAAGGAGGAGGAGTGTACAGGGGGAATGAGAAAGGTGACAAAGATTGCTGAAAACATCCAGAATGAGCACGGACCATCAGGCACCACGCGGCTGAAATAAATGTCCACCTCTCTCCACTTTATAGGGTGGTCTACAGTTGTTTTTCCCAAACAGTGCTCCAACACTTCATTGTCTCAGGTGTGAGGAAGCCCAGTCTACAGATCATAGAATGAGTTTACTCCTTCAAAAGGTATTTGTTGAGTATCTACTATGTTTCCCAGGAAACATACAAACAAACTACACATTCATCTACTTTCCTTTCCCATCCATTCCTAACAGTGGAAAGGAAAGAATGACCCAGATAGTGGTATTAACACATTACAGAAAACAGAAGAGAGAAAACAGGAGAGATCTTGGCTCAGCCTCAAGCTGTGGTAGGTCAAAGAGTTGAATTGGATGAGATACAGTTTTGATTTTGGACTGGATTGTTCTTTTCAAATCCTAAAAATGAGCCCATTTATAAATATGCAAAAGTTTCCGGAGAAGCTATGTGATTTCCCCAAGGCTTGGTGGTACCAAACAACATGTGCCAGAAGGCACTTTTAAAAAAATATGGACAGAGAAGAAAGGAGGGGCTGTCTGTTGGCATCCTGAGTCCAGCCCAGTCTCATGTTGATTATAGTTTGCAATTATAGAAATGAGAGCTATGAAGGAAGTGAGCATAGTCCCTCAAAACAATAACAAAAGTCCTTGAGTTACACTAGAGGTAAGGGAAAGCATTATTGAGGAAGTGATTCTGTATCTGAGATGTAAAGACTAAATAGAATTTACTAGTGAAAGGAAAGAATAGGGAAGTTGGATAAAAGAGAATGACCACATAGTGGCATCAGCATATGCAAAGGATTGGTGAGAAGTGGGAGCTTGGTATCATCAAGGAACCCAGGATCACCAATGCAGCAAGATATTAGAAAATAAGGAGGTAGGTGGCAGGACATGAAGCTATGGAGTAGCTAGAGGTCACTGGCTACCTCTGTCTTTAAGCTTTGAATAAGAATATCATTGCCTAGGGAGTGTGCACAGTCGGATGTACATTCATTTCCTCCATTGGGTGGTGGGATAGGACAAATTGGAAGAACAGTGCTTGTCATTTGATGCAACTTGTCAAATATACATTTACCTTCTTTGGAGCCTTTATGATAAAACATCGTATTTCTTTTAACTTACTTCATTTACCTTAATCTGTCTGGTATTATAGTTTCTGGTATCCTTGTCTAATCCTCTTCATTAGATTGTAAGCTCCTAGCCTAGTACTGTTATAATAAATATTTTCTGAGCTCAAAGAAAAAGGCATTGCAAATACCACACTTATCCACGGATTAGCAACAGATCACCAGGTCCATGGGGCCCTGGTATTATTTCAAATTGCAGTTAAAATGTGTGAAATACACTTCTGGTCTTTGGTGTTTCTTTTTCATGTATCAGCATTTTTCATAGTCCTTATTTTTTGTTTCTTTTGTATTTTATGATATTATTGCATATATTCAATATCCCAGACCTTATATTCATTCACTCATTCATTCATTCATTCATTCATTCATTATTCATGCATACATTCATATATACCACAGTTGGCACTGGAAAGTATTTAAGTCACCATTTGTGGGAATAAATTAATAGTTCTCCCATCAATATGAACATATTACTCAAAGTTTCTGGATCTCAATTTCCTGATAGCACTGATGATAGATATCGTGAAACTTCTGTGAGATCAACCACATAAGGCACAACGTCTGTAATATGGAAGTCCTGAATCCATGTTATCAAATGTTATCCTTTCTGTAATGTTACAATGATGGTAATGGGGAAGAGGAAAGGTGGTATGGGGATGCCTTTACAAGTTATAGAATTGATATATTTTTCATGTACTTTAATTACATTGGTATTGACCTACTTAACCCATCATTACTAGTGTGATATTTCAAGTATTCTGAATCCTATGATTACTTAAGTAAAATTATGAATAGCAATAATTTCTACCATTTATTGAGTGCCTACTAAATGCTGAATTTGGGGTAGGACTTTATGTACATCAATTTATTCCATACATCAACCTTGCAAGACAGGTATTATTAATCCCATTATAGTTGAGAAAGGTAAGGCTTAGCCATCCACCAAAGGCACATTGCTTATAAATTGTGGAATCTATGTCTGCCTTCATTATGAAAAACTAGAAGCATGATTTTGTAGGACTTCTTTATACCATGTCAGGAAGCTGTCTTCATGTCAAATTCTGAGAGATCTACTTCTCCTCCAGTGTCAGTGTACAACTTATTCTAATACTTTCATATTGTATTAATATCTTCTATTTACTATCTTTTCTGACACTCTTCCTTAAAGACAAAGAGGATAAGATTTGTATACATATCCTCTTGTATTTAACACAGGTTCAAACACACTGAATAAATGAGTGAATGGATGAGTGAGTCAGTGAATGAGTGATAAAGAATGGCTAATATCTACATACACATTCATATACACTTTTGAATACTAACTTGAAATGCAAATCTAGTTGTTCAATTCTAATGAGTTAGAAATTGTTACGATAGTAGGATTAGAAAGAAGGTAGCTATTCTCCTGAACTGAACTTCAAGAAAACCTTGGTCTAGTGCTGGATGAGTAAGAATTCATAAATACTTGTAATTATAGATAAATGTTTCAGCATCTTATTTTTCTCACCTCTAAACTAAAACTTAGGACTAGATTACTTCAAAATACCCTCCTCGTTTTAACATTATATGACTCTGGATTTAAAGCAGTTCTTCCTTCCTCCTGATGCATACAGAACACCATACTTCCCAGCCTACCATGCAGACAGGTGGTAGACAGGTGACTACTTTTGATGGGCCATAGGTGAAAGTGATGTATGAGGAAACATGTTCTCTCTTCCTCTGCCTTAGCAGTAAGAAGCAATGTTTGAGATGACAGGGGAATAAGCTAGAAGCTTAGAGAAGGCTGCACTAGAGAGGATTTCCATTAGGGGAAAAAAAAAAAAAAGGACTGATCCTCTAAAGCCTGATAACTGCATTAAGTCAAGAAGCATGGAGGTGAGAAAGCAAAGAAATTTAAGATTTAAGAAAATCTGAGAAAAATCCTAAATGTGGTCATTGGCACATACTGCAAAGTAGATTATGAAAAGTTTACCAAGATTTTTTAGGTCATTTTTTTGGCCAAAGAAATATGAACCTCGATTTAAAAAAACAAAACAAAACAAAACACCTATGCCTTACCATGAAATTTAAAATGGCTCTTGGTCTACCAGTTCTTCTGGGATGAGAAAGCTGTGTAGCCCCTAAGGAAAGTATATGCCCCCTGTCAAGTTTAAATGTGGCCAAGAAGAATAATGAAGGAAAGAACCTCCGAGGATAGAGTGTGAGAACATGGAGAATAATGGCAATCTTGAAAGCCAAGTTTTGAAATAGCAGAGTCATGAGAGGGGAGGAGATGTGAGCTTCTTAGATGGTGGGTGACCCACAGAAGCTGGACTCAAAGCAGACCCGTGTAAGCCAGAAATACACTTCTATGTGATAAGCCACTGAGTTTTGGGAGTTGGTGTATTAACCCAATATAGACTAACTTAACCTGAACATTACAGATCTTCCATATTTTTAACACATAGCAACATATCTTACCAACCATACATTTGGCCCCCTGATTTTGTGCAACACAAAATTTGTAGCCAGTTCTCAAAGACTAGCAGATTCCCAGAAAAAAAGTCAATCCTGTTAAGGTAAAGCATACCAGGACACTGGCCATCTCCAAGAGTTAAATTCTAAAAAATCATTCTAAAACACCTCATGAGCCTTCAGGGAACAAAATGCTGGAAGAAACTGGGTCATTTTCCTGATTTTAAAATATTACTTAAAAAAAATTTTTTTAATGTTTATTTATTTCTGAGAGAGAGACAGAGCATGAGCGGGGGAGGAGCAGAGAGAGAGGGAGACACAGAATCCAAAGCAGGCTCCAGGCTCTGAGCTGTCGGCACAGAGCCCAACACGGGGCTCCAACTCACAGACCGCAAGATCATGACCTGAGCTGAAGTCGGACGCTCAGCTGACTGAGCCACCCAGGCGCCCCTTAAAACATTACTTTTTAATGCCATAAACATGAAAAACCATTCTGCCTCTGAGGAAACTGAAGTCTTAAAAATATTTTTTAAAAATATAACTCTACATCCACCAGAGATTCAAAGTAGGAAACACAAAGCCATGTTTAGAGTTCATTTAAAAATAATTACAAGACAACTGTACTTAATTCTTTCTGAGATCAGGGTGTGCATGTGTGTGTGCATATGTGTCCCAAGGACTCTTTTAATAAGTCTATTCGTGATATAATAAGTTACTTTAATAAGCCCAGCCCTTCTACTCCATGTATTACATGAAGAGTTTCTGAGAACAATGTGAAACCAATGTTGGAGCTATTGACATGCAACTTGCCTTTGGGTGAACATCCAGGTTTGTCACTTTGCAGTGATTAAAAGCTTAGGAGCTGCAGTGCTAAAAGTGGAAGTACTTTGAAGGTGTCTAACTGAGAGTTCACTGGAGACCAAGTCCATTCACATGCAAGGTGCTCCTGAGAATCTATTTAACATTTTTTTAATGTTTTATTTATTTTTAAGACAGAGAGACAGAGCATGAGTGGGGAGGGGCAGAGAGACAGAGAGACACAGAATCTGAAGCAGGCTCCAGGCTCTGAGCTGTCAGCACAGAGCCCCACGTGGGGCTCGAACTCACGAACTGTGAGATCATGACCTGAGCCGAAGTTGGACGCTTAACGAACTAAGCCACCCAGGCGCCCCTCCTGAGAATCTATTTTAGAACTCTGTTTCTGATCTTGCCAACAGGAAGCACTGACACACTCCCCAAAAAGCAGGACTCCTTGCCCATTTACCACAAGGATCAAATTCATTGTCTTTTATTCTTTGGCAATTAGTGACTTAACCTTATTTGTTTTTACTTCCAGATGACCCTTGAGGGATTTGGGGATATTGATGGATGGTCAACCAAGTTTGAGAGACAAAGCATGAGTCAGTGTGGTAGACACCAAAGATTCAGCTGGAGGAGTAGGTCAGGCCATATCCATAAAACCTATTTCAGTTATGTTCCTTCATAGTGTGTGTTTCAAGCACGGGGAGATTGGCAGGCCATTCTTTTCGGGTTGCCATACATGTTTCAATGGCAATGCAATGTCCACAGACCAAGAGTCAGTATAGAGCCCTCACTTTGCAGAGAGCAGCAGCTTTGTGGCTCCCATCCTTCCATGAGCTTTAAAATATGTATTTATTTAACCATCACCCTAACCTTATGAAGCATATTTTTCCCATTTTATAAGTGAGGAAATAAATGAGCGTCAAACATCCAGGATGTCAGACCTGCCTCCAAAGCTTCATATGTGGAGCTCCCACAAATAGCAATATAAAGGGAGACCAGAGAGCTGAAAAAAAAAGGGGTGGGGTGGGTGGGTGGGATTTTTTTCTGTTTAAACAGCATGTTTTCTATGCAAAATATTGAACTCTTTTCCCTTGCTCCCTGGGTGAGAATCAGGCTCTTTATAATTAACTGGAGTACAACAGGCATAGAAGGTCCTCAATAGCTTGAGACTGAAGTAATTCATTTCATGGTTAGATACTACTGTTTCGGAGTTTAAAATCAGCCCCCAAAAGAGCTTGCAAACATACATTTTCAAAATAACCTATTCAAAGAAGCCGTAAAGAACTTACAAAGTAAGCTGAAGACATTTGCTATTTCAAAACAATCATTTCCTTTTAATTCACTCTGAGTTTTAAACATTATGCTAATCCTTGATATGCTATCTTAAAAAAATAGAAGTGCTAGCCTACATCCTAAAATTGTTTGGATGCACAGAACCTTTCTAGTATTTGGGAAGCAGTTTTATGTTTATTATAGGGGATTGAGTTTCTGACCAGGAAAGTGAGGCTCAGAGGTTTAATGACACACTGCACCCATCAGGATAGACAAAGTCATGCTGCAGTAACTATCAATGCATGAATTTCAAAGTCTTAGGCACCTAAGTTCACTATTTCCTCACTTCATTCCATTGAGGATTGGGAAGAGGGCTCAGTTGAACAAAGTCATTCAAGAACTAGGCTGATAGAGGCTCCCCTCTGGACATGTTTTCTCAGAAGGCAGAGGCAAAGAGCCTGGGGAAACATATGGCAGTTCTTAAAGCTTCTGTTTGAAAGTTATATATACCATTTCTCTACACATGTCATTGGCCAGAGCATGACAAAGGCCAAGTCTAATGTTAGCGTGTAAAGGAAAGTTCAAGTCTCCCCAGCGTGCCATCTTTCATTAGCCAATCCAGTGTCCTTCACACATTTATACCCTGCTTTCCATCCCAGGGGACTTAAAGAAACCATATTAATGGATTCCATGTTCTCTAAGATACTAGAGGGAGAAAGAAAAGCCAGGTGAAGGTGTTTAGGCCCCAGGCAACCTCCCTGTAAGGTCACCTGCAGCTTGCTGTATTTTTTTTAATGTTTATTTATTTTGAGAGATTGGGGAGAGAGAGTGCTAATGCACAGGCATGTGATCAGGAGAGAGACAGAGAAAGGGAGAGAATCCCAAGCAGGCTCTGCACTGTTACCACAGAGCCTGATGCAGGGCTGGGTCCCACGAACTGTAAGATCATGACTTAAAATCACAAGTTGGTCACTTAACTGACTGAGCCATCCAGGCACTCCTATATTTCTTTAAATTTTTTTTTTAAATTTTTTAGTGTTTATTTTTGAGAGAGAGGGAGAAAGAATTGGGGAGAGAGGCAGAGAGAGAGAGAGGGAGACAGAATCTGAAGCAGGCTCCAGGCTCTGAGCTGTCAGCATAGAGCCCGACGTGGGGCTTGAACCCATGAACCGTGAGATCATGTTAAATTTAATTTTTTTAATGTTTGTTTATTTTTTTGAGAGACAGAGAGAGAGAGAGAGAGAGAGAGAGAGAGAGAGAGAGAAGAGAATGAGTCTGGGAGGGGTAGAGAGAAGAGAGGGAGACAGAATATGAAGCATGCTCCAGGCTCTGAGCTGTCAGCACAGAGCCCAACATGGGGCTGGAACTCAGGAACCCTGAGATCATGACCTGAGTCAAAGTCGGAAGTTCAACTGGCTGAGCCACCCAGGTGTCCCCAGGCGCTCCTATATTTCTGAGTCCTAAGCCACTGCTTCTCTCAAGGCTTCTTTCTCTATAGAATTCTCTCCTTCTAGTTTTTCATCCATTTACACCTAGAGTAGTAATAGCTTCCCCACATTTTTTACCCTATGTTTTTAGACTAGTAAACCTATATTCCATCCTGTCTTTATAAAAGTCCCTTTGTAAATAATAATAACTGGATTTAACTTATGTACACCATCGTTTTTCTGTTATAAATATCAGTCAGTGATCAATAACTTGGTCTTCTACATGGTCCTATGATGTCAGTGGTTAGAGCAGGAAATAGGGATGAGTAATCAGACCTCACTTAATTTTAGTGACAATATGTCACCAACTATTCTACAGACGTAAGAACATACCTGCCAAATAATTAAAAGTGTGGTACTTCTTACCTTCAGATTCCTTAGAACAGCATGGTAAGAACTTAAAATCTAAGAATATCCTTTCAGGCATTTCTGGAAATATTTAAAAAATTTGTTGTCTGCCATTTTCCCAAATAGTCCCCACTGCTAATTAGCTCAAAGTAATTCCTAATAGTGCAGCAGGAATCCAAGAGGCGTGCTTTTAGATATTCAATACACTAAACATTGATTATATTGGGGGTTTTATCTAAGAAGAACTTCATCACAGCTTGTCATACTGTCTTTATTGATTTGTTACTGGCCACACTGTTCATTAAAATGCCAGAGAGCAAGGATTTCATTTTTAGTGGTCTTCCAGGTATCAGAATTTTTATCTCTTAACAGTGTAATTCAAGGTCAAGGGTGCTTATTGTGTTTAGACAGAAAAGCAATCAAAGTAGCTTGGGTTTACAAACACACAGAGAGAGGAAAGTTTGCAGTTTTTGCTTACCCCAAGGATTGCAGCTTTGATCACAATATGCGATCTGAAGAGTCTCTGGATATTTGCTGAGATTTTAAGGTTTAAAGTGGGAGTTGTCTTTTTTCCTTTTTTTTATTTCACTAGTTGCAGAAAGAGTGATAGTAATTATTGCCTTTTATTCCCAAGCAATTTTGCTTTCTGAGTGACTGCATTTTAAATGCTGTGATCTATCTCCAAGGTAATCTTAAAGTCAACAGCCTGCTTAATTCACTACTTTCTGGGGCAGAGGGTTCAGTTTACTAATGTCTCCAGCCAGTTTCACCTAATCTTAAAAGTTCTCCAGAAATAAGATGTTCATTATGTTATGTTTGATCTTCATGAACCCTGGTGGACCTTTAGGAAAATCCAATCAAAAGGTGACAAAATGACATCTAGTCTTTTGAAGACACTGTACTATGAACTTCCCAGACCAGAAAGTATGGAATTTTATTTCTAGCTGTGTGCACATTCCAAAAGCTCCCAATCAGCTGATGAGAAAAGAGGCACATCTCCACAGAAAGTTTGTAAGTAGGTAATTACCAGAAGAGAGAAGGGATAAGGTCCATAGAGGTCTAAGCTCACTATTAGGAAAGAAAATGTAAATTAAATAAAAATGAGATAGCATTTCTTTTGCCCATAAGAATGACAAAATTCATATAAACAATAATCCAGTTCTGGGGAGCATAGGAGAATATGACTGGTTTTGTGCATAGTTGGTTCAAAGTCAATTTTGTACCTCTTTTGAAATTTGTCAGGGTCTATGGAAGTAAGAAGATAAAATGCATAATTTTGATCTAGCAATCCCAGTTTTGGTAGCCCCTACAGAAATGAAGGCAAGAATATATGTGCAAGGATATTTATTACTTTTTTTATACCTCTAGAAAATTGTAGGCAACCTGAGTCAATAGAGGTAGAATTAATGAATTCTAATGTTAGTTGCAATATAAAGAATGACTTAGATCCATGTCTACCAATCTGGAGGAAGAGTAGTGAGATATTTTTTATGTGGAAAAAAAAGATTGCAAATAAATGTATATAGCATGATTATATTTTTGTAAAAATAATACCAAAATCTGGCTGTATGGATGGCAGCCAGCCTCCAAGCTGGCTCCCAAGGACACCTGACTCCTGGTGTTCAAGTCCTAGTGTAATCCCCTTCCACAGTATCAGGGTTGGTTTGTGTGACCCACAAAATACAACAAAAGTGATGGTATGTGATTTTTCAAGGCTAAGTCATAAAAGACATTGCAGCTTCTGCCTTGCTCTTTTTATTGAATTGTTTTTTTGTTTTTGTTTTTTTTCCATTCACACGTGGTAGGGAACTGAGGCCTCCCACCAAGAACCGGCCAGGAACTGAGACCACAACAAACAAGTATGGAGTCCACTTAAAAGCAGATTCCCCAACTTTAGTTAAATCCTCAAATGACTATAACCCAAGTCAACACCTTAACTTTAATCAGGAGAGACTTTGAGCCATAACCAACCAGGTAAGCTAAGCTGCTCCTGGATTCCTAACTCTCTGAAAATGTGATGGAATAAATTTTTGTTGTTTTTTGTAACTGCTACATTTCTCGGTAATGGTTGCACAGCAACAGTTAACCAATACAATATGGCAAAAGTTGTGGAAGGACACATCCTGCTGTTAAATTGTTTACTACAGTGAGGTAGAGGTGCAAATGATTTTTGAAATGTTTTTATTTCCATTTTTATATTTTATGCTTTAAAGTTACCATGCAGAAGCAGTTAAATGCTCTAAATAGCATCCTGGTGATCTATTCATTTAACCAACAAATACTGAAAATATTGATTGAGTAATTACTCTGAGTCAGGCACTGTTAGATGTAAAGGTTTAAAAGTAAATAACGCTTTAACTGTGTCCTCACTAAGACATGTGATGTAGGAGATAAAAACTGATATCTATTTTCTCTCATTTTAAGTCATAATAAATGCTATAACAGTGTACATCAGATGTCATTGGAACATAGGGAAAAAACAGGATAATTCTGTTGGAAAATTTCTGAAGACTTTGCAGTGAAATTTACCTCTAAGATACATCATGGGGGACCAATGGGAGTTTTCCAGGAAGGGTAAAGGGGGTTAGATGGTGATAGCAATACTGGAAAATACTAGAACTTGAGATTTATATTAGTTGTGTTATTATCTCAACACATACTTCCTTCTGCATGTGTCTTCACCATCAAAGAAAACAAAATTTAAGAACCTGTGTTAAAAAGCATAAGGCAAGTGATCCTTATTTATTTGCATATTGATTTACTAGTAAATATTAAGGGACAAAAAAAACACAGGCTCTGTTTTTCAATTTCAAAATCCGTTTGGATAGGATTTTATGATCTAGAACAGAATCAGACACGGTGCCTTGCTTGGGATCAGTCCTTACACAATATATGGCCACTGTCCAAACAGCCAGCAGAAATGTTCACCTGCCTTGTTACCAGGGATCCTCTGGGGCTAGAGACTAAATGACTGGCAAGCTGAGTGATGTTACTCTACAATCAGTGCCAATTTAATTGTACTTGTGATGCTGGGTGGTTTGGATTAACTCTGCCTTTTGTTTTCACAGCTTTCCCTGGTTTTCAAAGACATCAGCACCCATAAGCATCCCTAAAGTTACAAATGATAATTAACAAGTAGGGCTTTTATTTATTTATTTATTTATTTATTTATTTATTTATTTAATTTATTTTTTTAAAGCTCACATGTATGCAGAGCAAATATCAGGTTAATTTTTTTAGAAAACAGGATCTTGCCCAGAATATAGGACAAAATGTTAAATATGTGAAAGGATGCTGCCATTCTCCTCCCCATCCCCACAGCTCATCCTGTGATAATTGAGACCTTAGAGATCCATTTCTGTTGTTTTATTTTATTGCAATTTCTGCATTTATAGGAAATGAGAGTTGTGTATCTTTTATCTGCCTTATGCCATTTGGACAGGAATAATGAACTGTCATTACAATATGAAAATTGACAATTCTTCCCTCAATGCAGCTGTTACTATCTCTTAAATTCTAGACACTCATGCTTGAGTCAGTGCTATAGAGGGCAGCTGATTTTGTGAACTGGTCATTCGCATAGCTGGTTCCAAAGACAAAGAATTGTAAAATATTGGAACCAGAAGGGGGTTATATAAATGAAGATTCTGCAAATGGAAAGTGACAGTAAATCTGACAGATTTTTAACTTAGCTGAACAAATAATGTATTGACTTAGGTAATGGGAAATCTAGAGACTGGGATCACTTCAAGGAAGATTTCAGTCAAGTCTGATGGGTCTTTGCTGTCTGTAGTCCAGTCTCCCACCATGAGTTGGATTGACTCCATTATCAAAGAAGCTTGCCCCTTCTATCACCTGAGGGCTGCTAAAATTCTGCCCTGGCATCCTCTCAGGGTCAAATCCATCAAAAGAGAGGACTTGTGTTTTGCCTCAGCATCTCCTGAATAAGACAATGTTGTGTGCTGATTGGATTGCTGTATCCAGTGTAACAGAGTGGCCCTGGGAATAGACCTCAGGCACTGGTCAGACCCTAGACTCAGGGGTTGGATCAAAATCATCAAAGCTATAAGGACAGGGAGTTTCAAACCCATGATTCTGAATCTCCTTAAATAGCACTATGTGAGATATTGATGAAAAGTATCAAAAGCATCCTAAGGCCTTAAAGTCTGCATTATAGTTTGACTGCCAACCCTTGTCTAAGATTTTGCTATGTACTGAATGTTTATTTCCCGCCCCCCCCCCCAAATTTGTATGTTGACGACCAGTCCCCAGTGTGATGGTATTTGCAAGTGGGGTCTTTGGGAGGTGTTTAGGTTTGGATGAGGGTATGAGGGTGGTGCCCCATGATGAAAGTGGTGCCTTATAAGGGATGAAGAGCTCAGAGCTTCCTCTGTCATGTGAGGACCCACAACAAGATGGCTCTCTGTGAACCAGGAAGTAAGCTCTCACCAGATATCAGATCTGCGGACAATTTGATCTTGGACCTCCCAGCCTCCAAAATTTCAGGTTGTAAATGTTTGTTGTTTAAGATGCCTAGACAATGGTATTTTACAGCAGTCTGAACTAAGACAGACTTTCAAACTGCTTGTCTCATTTCCCGTGCTTCTCTGACATTTCCTGAGCTTTCCATAATTTTCACAAGAGAGAAGAAGGCATTTAAACATCTTGGACTTCAACATCAGCAGAGTGCTTTCAACCCTGCATGTCACTCACTCCTTCTTACAACAATCTCATGCTCCAGGGAAGAGATCAGCAAACTCCAGCCTATGGGCCAAATCCATTCTGCCACCTGGGTGTTTAGAGCCTATGAGCTAAGAAGTGTTTTTAGATTTGTAGTGATTTTTTTAAAAAACTCCAAAGAAGAGTATTATCTCATGAAACAGGAAAAGTACATGAAATTCAGATATCAGTGCCCATAAATAAACTTTTATTGGAACACAGTTGCACTCATTTATACACTCTCTAAGCCTGATTTTATGCTGCAATGACACAGTTGAGTAGTTGTGACAGAGCATCCAGCCAGCAAGGCTGAACATATTTACTCTCTGGGCCTTTAATGAAAAGTTTGACAATGTCTGTTCCAGGGCAGTTGTTCTCACACTTTTTTTTAACAACACTGTTAACACAGTGTTACCAGAGGTGCTGTAACATACAGACCCTCCACAGAGAGTCTGATTCTAATTCAGTAACAGACTCCTGTGTTAGGGCCCAAGGATCTACATTTGAGACTTCTATGGTTGCTTCTGTGAACGTCTTCCAAAGGTCACACTTCAGGAAAATCATGTCTTTCTCATAAAATAGTCTAAGGAGGAGAATCTTGATAATACAATTTGGATAGTCCTTCAACACAGCATGTATGTTGGAAAGCACTGTAAGGGCACTGGATTAGGAAGACCAAAGTAGTAGCCAAAGGTTATTTTCAAATTAATAATGTCACCTCATCAAAGGCAGTAGAAACTCATGTCATCTTTGCTGTTTCTTTCAGAGGGGTTTTTAGAGATGAGACAAGCTGCCATTTTAAAAACTTTTAAAATCTTTTATGTTCCTTAAGAGCCACAGCTTCAGCGGAGATAAGAGATGACACTTTGTAGACTAGAGACAGAGGAGCTTAAGGGAAGGCATATCAGTCAAGAGAAAGAATATGGATCCTTGAGCTCAGCTTACCAGGAAATAAGTCATGTAAGGGACCAGGAAGTCAACATTTACCTGGAATGACAGTCATTTCAGTAGGGCTTAAAGAGCAGGTTTCAATGATGAGGAAAGATGAGAGTGTGTATGGGAAACCAGTGCTCAAGAAATGGATCTTAGAAATGGGACATTAAAAAGAAAGAAAGAAAGAAAGAAAGAAAGAGAAAGAAAGAAAGAAAAGAAAAGAAATGGGACATTCCATTCAGGGACACATCCTCTGTTTACAGAAGGCAGTAGCAGGGACTTTAACCTAGGTCTTTGATTCACACATTTCATTACACAAATATTTTACTCCCATAGGCCAGATCCGGAGCTACCAAAAAAATCAGTGAACAAGACAGACATTGTCTCCACTGCGTATTTCATCTATCTGCAAAGAGAAACATCAAATGAGATACAGTATGTATAGAATAATTCGACAGTTATTTAAGTGTGGCCCCCTGAGCAGGAGCATCAACATTTACCTGGAATTTGTTAGAAATGCAAATTCTCGATCCTGGGAAGATGGCGGCAGAGGAGGACGCTGGGCTCACCGCGCGTCCTGCTGATCACTTAGATTCCACCTACACCTGCCTAAATAACCCAGGAAACCACCAGAAGACTAGCAGAACGGAGTCTCCGGAGCCAAGCACAGATGAGAGGCCCACGGAAGAGGGTAGGAAGAGCGGAGAGGAGGTGCACGCTCCACGGACTGGTGGGAGGGAGCCGGGGCAGAGGGGCGGCCCGCCGGCCAAGCAGAGCCCCCGAGTCTGGTTGGCGAAAGCGGAGGGGCCAGACGGAGTGTGTTCCAACAGCAAGTGGGACTTGACATCGGGAAAGTTATAAGCTAACAACTCTGCTCGGAGAACAGAAGGGCTGGAGGATAACGGGAGGGAGAGTTGTTGAGCCCCGGATGACAGAGCTCAGCTTGATGGGGAACAAAGGCGCTCGCCAGCACCATCTCCCTCGCCCATCCCCCAGCCAAAATCCCAAAGTGAACCAGTTCCTGCCAGGGAACTTGCTTGCACCGCGCAAACACCCAACACTGTGCTTCTGCGGATACATCCCTCCGGCTGGTCCGACTCCCTCCCGGTGCCCCAGGTCCCCTCCCGAAGCGGATCTCCTAAGGAAAAGCGAGCTGAATCTGCCCCTCCCGCCCCTGTGAACCTTGCCGATCCACCTCAGCTAATAAGCCAGATCCCCAGCACCACAAGCCTGGCAGTGTGCAAGTAGCCCAGATGGGCCACGCCACCCCACAGTGAATCCCACTCCTAGGAGAGGGGAAGAGAAGGCACACAGCAGTCTGACTGTGGCCCCAGTGGTGGGCTGGGAGCAGACATAAGGTCTGACTGTGGCCTCGCCCACCAACCCAAGTTATTCAAGACAGCACAGGGGAAGTGCCCCACAGTCCCACACCACTCCAGGGACTATCCAAAATGACGAAACGAAAGAATTCCCCTCAGAAAACGTCCAGGAAATAACAACAGCTAACAAACTGATCAAAAATGATTTAAACAATATAACAAAAAGTGAATTTAGAATAATAGTCATAAAATTAATCGCTGGGCTTGAAAACAGTATAAAGGACAGCAGAGAATCTCTTGCTACAGAGATCAAGGGACTAAGGAACAGCCAGGAGGAGTTAAAAAATACTATCAACTGCAAAATAAAATGGAGACAACTACGGCTCGGATTGAAGAGGCAGAGGAGAGAATAGGTGAACTAGAAGATAAAATTATGGAAAAAGAAGAAGCTGAGAAAAAGAGATAAGAAAATCCAGGAGTATGAGGGGAAAATTAGAGAACTAAGTGATGCACTAAAGAGAAATAATGTATACATAATTGGTATTCCAGAGGAGGAAGAGAGAGGGAAAGGTGCTGAAGGTGTACTTGAAGAAATAATAGCTGAGAACTTCCTGGATCTGGGGAAGGAAAAAGGCGTTGAAATCCAAGAGGCACAGAGAACTCCCTTCAGATGTAACTTGAATCGATCTTCTGTGCATCATAGTGAAACTGGCAAAATACAAGGATAAAGAGAAAATTCTGAAAGCAGCTAGAGATAAACGAGCTCTAAAATATAAAGGGAGACCTATAAGACTCATGACCGATCTGTCTACTGAAACTTGGCAGGCCAGAAAAGAATGGCAGGAAATCTTCAATGTGATGAACAGAAAAAATATGCAGCCGAGAATCCTTTATCCAGCAAGTCTGTCATTTAGAATAGAAGGAGAAATAAAGGTCTTCCCAAACAAACAAAAACTGAAGGAATTCGTCACCACTAAACCAGCCCTACAAGAGATCCTAAGGGGGATCTTGTGAGACAAAGTACACAGAGAGGTCCTAAGGGGGAATCCTGTGAGACAAACTACCAGAGACATCGCTACAAGCATGAAACCTACGGACATCACAATGACTCTAAACCCGTATCTTTCTATAATAACACTGAATGTATATGGACTAAATGCACCAAACAAAAGACATAGGGTATCAGAATGGATAAAAAAACAAGACCCATCTATTTGCTGTCTACAAGAGACTCATTTTAGACCTGAGGACACCTTCAGATTGAGAGTGAGCAGATGGAGAACTATTTATCATGCCACTGGAGTCAAAAGAAAGCTGGAGTAGCCATACTTATATCAGACAAACTAGACTTTAAATTAAAGGCTGTAACAAGAGATGAAGAAGGGCATTATATAATAATCACAGGGTCTATCCATCAGGAAGAACTAACAATTATAAGTGTCTATGCGCCAAATACAGGAGCCCCCAAATATATAAAACAATTACAAACATAAGCAACCTTATTGATAAGAATGTAGTAATTGCAGGGGACTTTAACACTCCACTTACAGAAATGGATAGATCATCTAGACACACGGTCAATAAAGAAACAAGGGCCCTGAATGATACATTGGATCAGATGGACTTGACAGATATATTTAGAACTCTGCATCCCAAAGCAACAGAATATACTTTCTTCTCGAGTGCACATGGAACATTCTCCAAGATAGATCACATACTGGGTCACAAAACAGCCCTTCATAAGTATACAAGAATTGAAATCATACCATGCATACTTTCAGACCACAATGCTATGAAACTTGAAATCAACCACAGGAAAAAGTCTGGAAAACCTCCAAAAGCATGGAGGTTAAAGAACACCCTACTAAAGAATGAATGGGTCAACCAGGCAAATAGAGAAGAAATTTAAAAATATATGGAAACAAATGAAAATGAAAATACAACAATCCAAATGCTTTGGATGCAGCGAAGGCAGGCCTGAGAGGAAAATACATTGCAATCCAGGCCTATCTCAAGAAACAAGAAAAATCCCAAATACCAAATCTAACAGCACACCTAAAGGAAATACAAGCAGAACAGCAAAGACAGCCTAAACCCAGCAGAAGAAGAGAAATAATAAAGATCAGAGCAGAAATAAACAATATAGAATCTAAAAAAACTGTAGAGCAGATCAACAAAACCAAGAGTTGGTTTTTTGAAAAAATAAACAAAATTGACAAACCTCTAGCCAGGCTTCTCAAAAAGAAAAGGGAGATGACCCAAATAGATAAAATCATGAACGAAAACGGAATTATTACAACCAATCCCTCAGAGATACAAGCAATTATCAGGGAATAATATGAAAAATTATATCCCAAAAAACTGGACAACCTGGAAGAAATGGACAAATTCCTAAATACCCATACACTTCCAAAACTCAATCAGGAGGAAATAGAAAGCTTGAACAGACCCATAACCAGCGAAGAAATTGAATCAGTTATCAAAAATCTCCCAACAAATAAGAGTCCAGGAGTAGATGGCTTCCCAGGGGAGTTCTACCAGACATTTAAATCAGAGATAATACCTATCCTTCTCAAGCTGTTCCAAAAAATAGAAAGGGAGGGAAAACTTCCAGACTCATTCTATGAAGCCAGTATTACTTTGATTCCTAAACCAGACAGACACCCAGTAAAAAAAGAGAACTACAGGCCAATATCCCTGAATGAATATGGATGCAAAAATTCTCAATAAGATACTAGCAAATCGAATTCAACAGCATATAAAAAGAATTATTCACCATGATCAAGTGGGATTCATTCCTGGGATGCAGGGCTGGTTCAACATTTGCAAATTAATCAATGTGATACATCACATTAATAAAAGAAAAGATAAGAACCATATGATCCTGTCAATTGATGCAGAAAGGCCTTTGACAAAATTCAGCAACGTTTCTTAAAAAAAACCCTCGAGAAAGTTGGGATAGAAGGAACATACTTAAAGATCATAAAAGCCATTTATGAAAAGCCCACAGCTAACATCATCCTCAATGGGGAAAAACTGAGAGCTTTTTCCCTGAGATCAGGAACATGACAGGGATGTCCACTCTCACTGCAGTTGTTAACATAGTGTTGGAAGTGCTAGCATCAGCAATCAGACAACAAAAGGAAATCAAAGGCATCAAAATTGGCAAAGATGAAGTTAAGCTTTCACTTTTTGAAGATGACATGATATTATACATGGAAAACCTGACAGACTCCACCAGAAGTCTGCTAGAACTGATACATGAATTCAGCAAAGTTTCAGGATACAAAATCAATGTACAGAAATCAGTTGCATTCTTATACACTAATAATGAAGCAACAGAAAGACAAATAAACTGATCCCATTCACAACTGCACCAAGAAGCATAAAATACCTAGGAATAAACTTAGCCAAAGATGTAAAAGATCTGTATGCTGAAAACTATAGAAAGCTTATGAAGGAAATTGAAGAAAATATAAAGAAATGGAAAAACATTCCATGCTCATGGATTGGAAGAATAAATATTGTCAAAATGTCAATACTACCCAAAGCTATCTACACATTCAATGCAATCCCAATCAAAATTGCACCAGCATTCTTCTCGAAGCTAGAACAAGCAATCCTAAAATTCATATGGAACCACAAAAGGCCCCGAATAGCCAAAGTAATTTTGAAGAAGACCAAAGCAGGAGGCATCACAATCCCAGACTTTAGCGTCTACTACAAAGCTGTAATCCTCAAGACAGCATGGTATTGGCACAAAAACACACACATAGACCAATGGAATAGAATAGAAACTCCAGAACTAGACCCACAAACGTGTGGCCAACTAATTTGACAAAGCAGGAAAGAATATCCAATGGAAAAGTCTCTTTAACAAATGGTGCTGGGAGAACTGGACAGGAACGTGCAGAAGATTGAAACTAGACCACTTTCTCATACCATTCACAAAAATAAACTCAAAATGGATAAAGGACCTGAATGTGAGACAGGAAACCATCAAAACCCTAGAGGAGAAAGCAGGAAAAGGCCTCTCTGACCTCAGCCGTAGCAATTTCTTACTTGACACATCCCCAAAGGCAAGGGAATTAAAAGCAAAAATGAACAACTGGGACCTTATGAAGATAAAAAGCTTCTGCACAGCAAAGGAAACAACCAACAAAACTAAAAGGCAACCAACTGAATGGGAAAAGATATTTGTAAATGACATATCGGACAAAGGGCTAGTTTCCAAAATCTATAAAGAGCTCACCAAACTCCACACCTGAAAAACAAATAACCCAGTGAAGATTTGGGCAGAAAACATGAATAGACACTTCTCTAAAGAAGACATCCGGATGACCAACAGGCACATGAAAAGATGCTCAACGTCGCTCCTCATCAGGGAAATACAAATCAAAACCACACTCAGATATCACCTCACGCCAGTCAGAGTGGCCAAAATGAACAAATCAGGAGACTATAGATGCTGGAGAGGATGTGGAGAAACAGGAACCCTCTTGCACTGTTGGTGGAAATGCAAATTGGTGCAGCCACTCTGGAAAACAGTGTGGAGGTTCCTCAATAAATTAAAAATAGACCTACCCTATGACCCAGCAATAGCACTGCTAGGAATTTACCCAAGGGATACAGGAGTACTCATGCATAGGGGCACTTGTACCCCAATGTTTATAGCAGCACTCTCAACAATAGCCAAATTATGGAAAGAGCCTAAATGTCCAGCAACTGATGAATGGATAAAGAAATTGTGGTTTATATACACAGTGGAGTACTACGTGGTGATGAGAAAGAATGAAATATGGCCCTTTGTAGCAACATGGATGGAACTGAAGAGTGTGATGCTAAGTGAAATAAGCCATACAGAGAAAGACAGATACCATATGGTTTCACTCTTATGTGGATCCTAAGAAACTTAACAGAAACCCATGGGGGAGGGGAAGGAAAAAAAAAAAGAGGTTAGAGTGGGAGAGAGCCAAAGCATAAGAGACTCTTAAAAACTGAGAGCAAACTGAGGGTTGATGGGGGATGGGAGGGAGGGGAGGGTGGGTGATGGGTATTGAGGAGGACACCTTTTGGGATGAGCACTGGGTGTTGTATGGAAACCAATTTGACAATAAACTTCATATATTGAAAAAAAAATGCAAATTCTCAGGTGACAAGCTAGAACCCCTGATTCAATGACTCTGAGTGAGATCTAGCCATCTGTGTTTTATTTACTTATTTAGTTATTCATTTACTTATTTATTCACTTATTTATTTATGAGGGAGAGAGGGAGAGAGGAGAATCTTAAGCAGGTTCCATGCCCAGAGGAGAGCCGGAGATGCAGGGCTTGATCTCACGACCGTGAGTGAGATCATGAACTGAGCTGAAATCAAGAGTCATATGCTTAACTGACTGAGCTACCCAGGTGCCTCTCCATCAGTGTTTCATTGAGCCCACTAGGTGATTCTGATGCCAGATTCAATATTGCTGGTCCTCAGTTGCCTCATTTATAAAATAGTGTTAATAATATTTTACATGTTTACAGGCACAGCCCATGCTATATTGACGATGAAATACTTAGTAACAGCCAATGCTGCCTGTTAGCCAAGGCTGCAGAGGGGATGGTTAATGGTGTTATGCACAAGTGTCCAAAGCTGTATGGAAACGACCATTTCAATCCTTCTCAGATTTTAAAGACCTCTCACTACTTCAGGGGCTTAAAAGCAGCTTCTCATCAACACAGCACATGGAGATCACAATCACAGAGAGAAACAACTTTGATCTAGGCAGAAAGAAAACAGGGAGTTGCCAAGCTACTGCCTTACAATGCTAATTCCCTGATAAAAAGATAGACTCAGAACTTTCTAGGGTCATTCGTGAACACCCTGACACATAAATCAGACATCCCAGGGCACATTGCATGAGAAAGCAACGGTATCACTTTTAACTGGGTGAGATTTATTCCTTGCTACAGACTAGAAAAGTAATGGAGACTGGGTCCAGATTCCTCAGATAGTAAACACAGTAAACACATATTGTATTATCCATAGATATTGTCTAAAAGTGCGTGGAATATGCTGTAAATAGTTTTCCTCATAGATTGACCCAATCTCAATAAATCCCTTTCTCATGTTTGTAAAGTCCTATAATAGACACTGTTGTTACACATCCCATATCTTCCAGCCCACCGCTTAGTTCACTTGTTCATGCTGACGAGCTCCCCTGTCCATCAAGTGCCAGCCTCTCTCTGACTCTCTGCCTGCCTGGGGGCTTTTGGGGAGCTTTTGCAGATCTTGGGTGGGGCAGTCAGAGCACTGTGAGAAGAAACTCTCGGTCAAAAGAAATGGGTCCGGTTTCCCTGTCTATCCATGGGGCAGTTCCAAAGCACATTCCACAGGGAACCTCAGAGGAGCACTAACTGGTTTAGGCCCCCATTGCCCACAGCACTACCCAGCCGTTAACATACCTCCATTGGTATTTCTCTCTACCTTGTCTCATTTTCCCTGCTCCATCACCTGTGCTTCCCGATCTCACCTTCCAAACTGACTTTACGCCTAAGTCCCTGTATTAGGTTGGCTTTCAGGAGCAGGCAAGTTTACACAGCTTGAACATGGTAAGGCTGTGTTCCAAATACAGGCAACATAACCCCACATCCTGTGTTCTTTTTCACGATAGTATACTTTCTGGTGTAGCATCTTAAGTCTGAAGAAGCATTGATCCTTGTCCTACATAATCTAGGGGCTGAAAAGTTCAATCTCAGGGAATCTAGTCCCCAAACTTCATGAACCTGATCAGAAATCATTGGGAGAAAAGTGCTTCATCACTAAAAGAAAAATCATATTTTTTTATTTATAAAACTATGGAGAGCCTTCAAACCTGAAAGCACCTCTCTCTCACCAAACCAGACCACCATCGAGAGTAGTTTGATGCTTCTCTCTGGGGACACCTCCACTCACAGTAAATACATTCCAGTTTTTCAAAGGTGTCCAATGTAACAAAAGCACAGTCAATATTTCTGTCCATTGAAACACTGTTGATTTTATTATGCATCTCTGCATTTCAGAGACAGCCATTTAAATAAAAGCCAACTTGAATTACACATATTTAAAAGGAGCTGCACTTCAGCTCATCTAAATCGTTTCATTGTACAAACCTATAAAGAAAATAGGAGATTTTAGTAAGCAGAATAATCCCAGAGGAAAGTACCAGGAAGAAATAATGCTGTCAGCCCTTCTCAGAGACAAGTAGAGAGATTAAAATGCCTTTAAGATCCCTTCCAACTGAATGATCTTGTGATAAAAAGAGGAGGTGGAAATAAAACCTCCATATCCATCCATTAGCTCTATTTGAATCCCTTTTCTCTAGAAATTTTTCTGTCTGAAACTTACAAATGGTATCAAGTCCATAATAATGATTTCAGCTTAAAGTCTGAAATGGCAAACAGAAAAATGGGTAATACAGATTTACTTCTATGAATATTTACTAATTATCATATACATTGTCATCATTATTGAAGTGTTTTTTGGCTTTTAATTTTACCCCCCCGCATTATTTTTCTACATTGAATTAAATATGACTTGAAGATCTCACTAACTATCCAGAGTGATAAGAAATCAATTTAACTCTTTTTTAAGGTCAGTTACTCTTAGGTTCTATAAGAATTCAGGGGCATTATGCAATGTTTGGCAAATAGGTGAAGGGCTTGTTATCTTTAATCATAGTAACCACCAGTATGTGAATTGTCCAGTGGGATCCACTAGAGAGAGGCTGGATCCCTGTGCCCATTATGGGGCCCAGAGCTATTTAAACAAAATTATCAATGCTCTCTCTCTCTCTCTCTCTGTCTCTCTCATTGAAGTATATTTGACACACAATGTTACATTAGTTTCAGGTGTACACCATAATAGTAATCAGCAAATGTATTCTTTATGCTATGCTTGCCACAAGTATAGCTACCATCTATCACCATACAATGCTATTACAATACCATTGACTCTATTCCTCATGGTGTACCTTTTACTGCTGTGATTTATTCATTCCGTAACTGGAAGCCTGTACCTCCCACTGCTCTTCACCCATTTTGCCCATCTCCATACCCTGTGAAAGGCCAAAGCCACATTTCTTATGATTTAGGCCCCCAGCATCCTTAAGGGCTCACATTATCACTGAAATAGTGCTCTGTGGTGGGCACTGGTGCTCACCACTCCTAGAACAAAATAGCCTTTTTCAGTCTGCAGTGTGTGTTCCAGGATTCCTGCTTCACTTCTATCTTCTTTTCCCTCTTACTGTTTTCTTCCTTCAAATCCCCTTCCAAGAGAACTACTGCCCCCTCTCGTTGAGCTTGTAGAAACACCAATGGCAGCTCTTTCACTTCTGGGAGTCAGTGAGTAGGAGGGAGAAGAAATAAAAAAAAAATCTTTTTGCCCCTCGTAACTCACCATATTCCATCTGCAATATCTAATAATAGCCAGGAATTCTTCCTCCAATTTAATGCCAATAACTATGTGCTAAGCTCTTTTTAGATATTAACTCATTTAAGCCATTAGCTCATTAATTAAATAGTAGTATTCATGCTGTTTTGCAGATTACAAAATGAAACTTGGAGAAAATCATGGCTTGTCAATGCTGCATCACTAGGAAGATCCTGAGTTGGGATTTGATCAGACTATTCTACTAATGGTTATTATATTCTTGCTAAGTGACACCTCAGTTGGACCACTAATGCTAATAATAAAACGTCTTAATAACTAATAAGTTTTGAGCATTTACTATGCCTCAGGCATTGAATTTAACATTATTCCAGACCCTGAAGATAAAAAAAAAAGGAGAAAGCTTTTCTGCTTCCATTGTGCAGGACCAAAGACAATATTGGGAAGCGGTCTGAAGAGTGAACTAAGGCTCTAATCAGACAGGTATGGGCTCCAGCTCACATGAGCTCTCCTGTCCAGGGAAGAGTACAGGAAAATACCAAAGACAGGAGTAAATGAAAATTGGGAGCATTTGTCTGGATGCTATGTAAGGGATAAGTATTTAATAGACCAGAGATGCCAAGAGTAGATTCATAACCAAAGTAATTCAGTTATTTCCTTATTTCACATTTTTTTCCTGTGGATATTAGAAGTATGAAGCACACAATGTCTCTTCTCAGTTTTGTACCTTGTAATGTCTGTCCCTTGTATTTGTAATAAAATGCATATCCCTTACCATGCTCTGCTAGGCCCACCATGTTCCAATCTTTGCCCACCTGTTTGACATCAGGGGTCACCTTCAGTACTCAAACTCAGTCATCTGCCTCTGCCACATTTCCCCAAACACAGAAAACTCATTTCCTCCCTAGGGTCTGGGCATTTTCTATTTCTTGTATCTGGAATTTCATTTTCTTTTTCTTTTCTTGGTCAGTTCCTTCTCATCAGTTAAATCTCATTTCAAATGTTGGAGAGGTATGCCTGGGTGGCTCAGTAGGTTAAGTATCTGACTCTTGATTTCAGCTAGTCGTGATCTCATGTGTTCATTGGATCCAGCCCTGTGTAGGGCTCTGTGCTGACAGTGCAGAGTCTGCTTGGGATTTTCTTCTTCTCCCTCTCTTTCTGGCCCTCCTCTACCTGTGTGCATTCTCTCTCTCTCTCTCTCTCTCTCTCTCTCTCTCTCTCTCTCAGAATAAATAAATAAATAAACTTTTAAAAAGGTTGGAAAAAATCTCTGGTACCCATTCTACAGTAACACTGATCCACCCCCATTCATTTCATTCATTTATTCATTCATTTGATGAAATTTTTTAAATTTTATTTTTATTGAGGTATAATTAACTTTCAGTGTTATATTAGTTTCAGGTGTAAAAATATAAAGATTCAACAATTCTGTAGATTAATCAGTGCTCATCCCTGTATGTACTCTCAAACCCCTTTATCTATTTCACCCATCCCCTGCCCATTTCCCCTCTGGCAACCACCAGCTTGGTTCTCTATTTTTGAGTATTTTGCTTATTTGTCCCTCTTTTTCTTTGCTTGTTCATTTGTTTTGTTCCTTAAATTCCACATAAGAGTGAAATCATATGGTATTTGTCTCTCTCTGTGTGACTGACTTAGCATTATACACTTTGATGGTATATATTTATACAATGGAATATTACTCAGCCATAAAAGAAAATGAGAACTTGGTATTTGCAACATCATTTGATGAATGTTGAGCACTGTGTTCCAACACTGTTCTTGGCCCAGGGAAAAAAGTAGGGATTGAATTTGGCCAAGTACATACTTGCCCTCGTGATACTTATATTCTAGTCAGAGTGTTGGGCAGTAATCCGAGAAGGAGAGCTACTGAGGAGAATTACTTTCCTGGCTTGCTCCCTCTGGTACTGCCATGAGCTGCATACCTGCATGGAATGATATAGCAGTCCAGCCAGTACCTTGATTTCAGGCATGTGAGACCCTGAGCAGAGAATCTAGTCATACTGTGCCCAGACTTCTGATCTATCGGATTTATGAAATAGTACATGTGTGTTAAGTCAGTAAGTTTGTTTGAATTTGCTAGGCAGCAATACAAAACTAACACAGGTTCTTTGCATTGTTATTTCCAACAGTGTTTTTCCTAGCTATCCCTCTGCTTGCTCCCTCACTTTCTACAGGTTTCTAGCCAATTACCATCTTACCAGTGAGATCTCCCATAAGTCTTAGGCTCCTGGCACTCATATATTTGGTAATTTGAGAATAAGAATAAGGTGACTCGAAAGGTGCAGGCAGGTTATAAACCACATGGGGAAATGGAATACCTGGGATTAATAAGAAGGGGCTCAAGAAGGAGCAATTATAAGAACTTTGGACATGGCTGTATGGTGAGGACAATCCTGAAGGACCTGTGCCCCCCCCCCTTCTTTTAAATAAGCTCTGGGCTCAACAATGGGCTCAAACTCATGGCCTTGCAATCAAGAGTCACATGCTCTACCGACTCAGTCAGCCAGGTGTCCCAACAAGGCCTTTTAATTGGCAACACATGTGAGTCATTGAAACCATGAAAAGGTCATTATAAGGATATTCATAGTAAATATATAAAGTAGATTATTAATGAAAATAAATTGTGCCAAACACACTATGTATTCATTTCCCATTACTTGTTAATGCAATTTCTGATTAAAAAAAAAAATAGATCCTGATCAAGGATGGAATAAGATTTCCTACCCAGAAGTGAAATAATCCTAAAGTGATAGATCTTGGACTATTTGTTTTAGTTGAAGTGAGTAACAGCTTGCAAAGTTTTCTGAATGCAGTGATTGATAAGGCAAATTCTCGCCTCCTTAAGGTTTGAATAACATAAGGTTGGCCTTTATACACAAACAGGTTAGCCCATTTTATGTGTTGCTAAACCATTTTTTTTTGTCTTAATTGACTCAACACAATACATAGGTGAGGCTATCTTAAAAGCTGTTTGAGTTCTTGCAAATGTGCGGAGTGTTGTGGGTGCTTTTGAGTGGCAACTGACAAATAAGATTCTCACCTGAACACAGAACTGGCCAAATTCAGGATCCTGCTCTCTGACTCTGCAGGCCAGGGGCCGTATATTATCTCTTTATATATGTAAAATCTGTGTTTTCTTCTGCTCTGTCTTGTTTCTCTAAGTCCCTGACATTACAACATTAAGTTATGATCGTTGAGAGGAGAGAGGGGGTAAGGATGAACTAAAGGAGAAGTAAGGATGGAAGGTAGGAAGGATAGAAGGGTGAAAGGAGGGAGAGAGGAAGGAATTCCATGCCTCAAATATGTGACAAGGCAAAGGCTTGCAAGAAACTCAGAATACTCTGCTAGCTCTTAGAGTCAAGTAAGTTCTTAACCAAGTCAAAATTAGCATGTGAAGGATGAGCTGTGTGAAGGAGTCACAAACAATTCCTTTGACTAAACAATTACATTTGGTTAGGAGAGAGCAGAGCAGATTGTGTTCTTCGGGATGCAATACAGAACATCCAAAGCCAACTTAAGAAACTGTCAGGAAAAAAGTCATTTAGAGACCTGCAGTTTTGCCAATACCTTTCTACAGAGCACCTTCAAGTATCTCACTACAGTTGCAAAGGCCACACAGTGAGAACTGGTCATGCTAAAAACAAAGTATTTTTTAAGAATCCACAGAGGTATATAAACACTCTGCATGTGTGTTCTTTAAAAATACTCAATGTGAACAAACACTGGTAAGACTTGACTGGTGGGGAAACCTGGATAATTTTCCATGATGCCTGGAACAAACAGGAAGTTCCTTCTCTGCTCCTTTTTCCCTTTGATTCCTTACATCCCAACAAGTTCTAAGCCCTGCCCATTTTGTCTCCCTAGTGTATCTCTTCTCTTCTCCATCACCAATGACATTAATTTAGATCAGGTTTTTAAACCTCTGGCCAGTGGTGCTCCTAAAACTTACACATTTTCTAAATCTATTCTTGTATTCTCAATCCATTTGGGTTTTAGCTGTTTTATTCTCCTGGTTTCTTTTCTCTAATATTTCCATCTGGATATTAAACACCCTGACCCCAAATGTCAAACATTTTTGGCACTTAGGACCCAGGCTTTTTTTTCTTTGATCCTATACATTCATTCTGGGACATCTCTTCCATTCTCAGGACTTCTGTTATCACCTATATGTTGACAGTTTCTGAATTCTTATCTCCAGGTCACTTTTTCTTGCTAGGTTTCAAACCTATATTTGAATCCCTACTTGACTATATTGAGTATATATTGGCGTTTCTACTTAGATTAGGAACCTTAAGTTCAATGTGACCCACACTGTACCCATTATCTTATTCCTAGACCCAAAGTCCTTCATAAAAAAAGTTTCCCTATTATCTTGTGACACTACAACAACCCAGTTGCCCTGTCTAGAAGCCTGGAACTTTTCCCTTGTCCTGATCCCTAATATCTAATCTGTCAATAAACATGTCCTCCAAATTTCAAAGCTCTCCACTGTGAATGCTATCACTCTCATTCAAATCACTGTCGTCTCTGGTCAAGGACATCCCTACAGCTGTCATACAGGGCTCCTAATTCCAGGCTTTTCCAGAAACATGCATTCGTCATCCTGAAGCCAGAGGGCCTACATACAATTATCACATTATTCCCATGGTGCTTAATCTTTTCAGTGGTTTCTCTTTACTATGGGCCCTGTCTACCTATCCAAGTTTATTTCCCACCATCCTCTGTACACTACAAAATGAACTGTGTTTGGTTTCTCAAGCATATGTGCCATTTTCTCCCTAACCCCTGAATCTTCATACTTGCTATCCTCTGTGGCTTGCACATTCTTCCTAAAATCTGCCTTCCCCTGGCTGATTCTCAGTCAGTCTTCACTCTTCAGTTTATACTTCACTTTCTTTGAGAGGCCATCCCTGAACTCTTGATTGAGTCCTACACTGTTATTATTTGGTTTTCTGTGCTAACTCCTAGTCCATTGGACACAGGATATGTCTACTTCTTTACTGCTCTTAACAATATTGTCTAGCATAATGCTTGGAAAACAGTAAGGGCCTAATAAATGTTTGTTGAATTAATCAATCAGTGTATATGTTTACTTCTCTGTTTCTCTCATGAGACTGTGATATTTGTAAGGGCAGTTTGTCTAATACTTACCTTTGGGTTCCTAGTATCTTGCTCATAATAGACATTCAATACATATGTATTAAGTGGACAAATTCATGGGTGGATGGATAAATGATTGGTCCTAACAGAAAATGTTATTTTCTGAAAATATTTCAAATAGTCCTTTTGGAAATTTCACAGTAATACACATAGGAGGTTACCAAAGTTGAATAAGAAAAAAAGAATAAACAAGGAATAATAATATTTTTAAAAGAAAAAAGCTAAGGAGAAAATATGATAGTTCACCAACCAGATTACATCTCTATTTATATCTGTTATTAAGTTATAAAATATATGTTTTCTGAAATATATCTTAAGATAATTTTTTAACTCAGGCCACTTTGGTCCCATACAAAGCTGTCCTATTCACACCTAGGAGAAAATGAGACTTTATATTTTTGTATCCCCTTATCTCTAGCAAAAAAAAAAGTCCACCCTTACAGATGAGAAAAAAAATGAAGGAAGGAAGAGGAAGGAGGAGGAGAAAAGAATGAGAGAGAGAAGGAAGGAAGGAAGGAAGGAAGGAAGGAAGGAAAGGAGGAAGGCAGGATGGAAGGAAAGAAAGAAAAGAGAGAAGGAAAGAAGGAAAGAAAAAATGAGATAAGGGAGAGGGAAGGAAAAAAATATGTTAAACTGCTCATTAAATAAAGGAACTTACTATTTTCCCTTAAATATCAATTCCAAATTCATGACATTGAACATAACATTTTTTATTGTTTTTTTAATCAACTAAACTAGGTCTAGTTATTATCATTTTTTTTACTTAATTTTTTTCAGGCTTATTTATTTATTTCGAGAAAAAGAGAGCATGAGCAGGGGAGGGGAAGAGAGAGAGGGAGAGAGAGGATCCCAAGCAGGTTCCACACTGTCAGTGTGGAGCCCCTCAGAGCCTGATGTGGGACTCTAACTCACAAACTGTGAGATCATGACCTGAACTGAAAAGAGTCAGACGCTTAACTGACTGAGCCACCTAGGCACCCAAGTGATTTACTGTCTTAATTTAGTGGCTAAAACAACACTATTTGTTCACAATCAGCAATCTGAGAGGGCTTGCTGTACTTAATGTCAGCTGGGGTAACTCAAAATCTGGAGGCTGGAATAATCTGAAGATTTGTTTACTTGTGTGATAATGACACTGGCTATGCTTTGGGACCTCAACTAGGACTGTAGCCAGAACCTGCACATGATGTCTCTGCTGCTTGGGTATCTTCACAAAACGGTGTCTATGTTCTAAGAGGAAGTGTCCCAAGGAAGATATCCAAGAGGAAGCAGTATTGCCTTTTATGGCCTAGCCTCAAGTCATGCAGTGTAACTTCTGCTTCATCCTATTCATTTATATGTCATAAAAGCCCACCTAGCTTCAAGAGGAGGTGAAAAGAGATTCCATCTTTCTATGGGGGAGTGCCAAAGTCAGTAAAAACATGTGGAAAATATTGCCATGACCATTTTTGTAAACTACAGTCAGTATATACAATCTCTATAAAGCTAGCTTATAACTGATCTTTCATGGATAGACTTTGGAATGGAGATGCCTGATGGGGAAGCCCACAGTGCTAAAACAAGACCACCATGGATTTAGGAGCCATCAGAATCGTGGGAAGCTTTACTGCTGCTTTTACTCCTCTCTCTCCTGATAATGGAATGACATATTCTGCCTGCTCTTCACCTGCCCTCCCCTCATACTTAGACCTGAAAGACAAAATCATAGGGTGAGAATGAATCTCTTCCCTGGCCCCCAAAAGAAATAAAACACAGGCAGCTGCCAGGAAAGAGTAATGAGGCCTATCATTTAATCTGTCATGATGCAGTGTGGCAGGTGACTTCGCAGAAGACAGACACATGAAACAGAAACACAGAGACTCAGAAACTGTGGGGCAAAAAAAAAAAAGTGACAAATGTCAGAGACTCAATCCTGAATGTGACAAGGAAAGAGGGCTCAGATTGTCCTTGCCACAATTGTGGTTATTTTATTGATTCAAGACAGATAATAGAAAGCCAAGGTAGGCTTGAAGAAAAGTTATGTTTATTCCTAGCCCTCTGCAAGGAATTTGTCATGTAAGTGAAAGTTGTAACCCTTATATTATAGGAAGGTCAGCATTATCAGAAGGGTAGACAGGAGAGGGTTCTCTCTCTATTTTAAATCTAGTTCAAGTTTATTTACAACTTCACACAATTCATACTATATCCACATTCCTTTACCACATAGCTGGTACTATAGACCATCAATTTTACTTTATTTTCTGCATCCCAAGAAAAATTGGAAAAGGCCATATAAGTGATTATCTGGGGGACCTCTAACCTTGTAATATTCTCCATAGAGGCTATAAAGTGTGGGGAGAGAAAACTGGTATGAACGTTGTAGTTCTCACTCCTTGGCTGATGATTTTAGGGCTTCTCCTCAACATGGCATCTACTTTTCTTTCATTTTAACAACGCCCTGTATTTCTTAGAGATTCACCCCTTGGCTGCTTTTATTGCATGTGGTTTGTGTAGAGGCTGCACATGAGATCCCAGGTGGATATGTGAGTCAATAATTGGTTTGGGCTTCAACGTATAACTCAAGTAGATCAAATCAGAGATAATCCTTTGACTTTCTGGAATGAATGTTTGATTTGATGTCGTAAAGATATAAACCTGGAGGTGCCATAACATAAAGGAAACTAGGATGAGAGGTGAAAAATAGAGAGATTGGATCCTGATGACATCATTTGAGTCCTTGGTTCCAAGTGTATATGAATCTGCTCCCTGGACTTCTCCATTATGTGAGCTAGTTAACCCCCTTTCACACCAGTCTGAGTTTTTTTATTCGACTCTTTGTGTCATTTGAAAAGCAATTAATTGGCATTTCTACCCTAATGGGGTCAGATTAATTGGCCTTGGTGTACAATCCTTCCTCTAACCTATGTATATGATCCTACTACGGATACAGTGGGTCTGATCCCATCTGTATAGTTGAGATTATGACTACAGCAGCAACAAAGGATTTTCCGCCCTCAACTCAGGCCTCTGCTTTGTCAACCAGATGGTTCAGTCAAACTTAAGAGTACTTTACTTTTTAACTTTATTCATAACTACTTTTTCAACTTTAGGCAACATTTAGAATGATTGTGACCACAGGAACACACAAAATGATGGCAAAAGATGGTGAACCCCGCTTTCCAACTGTGTGGATTTTGTAACTAATTTGGAAAATAGGGTGGCATATTAAGAAAAAAACCCATGCCTGAAGATTTGTTCTATTTCTGATTCAAGATTTGCAATTCATGTGATCTGAAACAAGTCACTTTAACATATTTAGCAATAACATGAAGATAAAAGTTTTATAAACTATTAATTGCTAAATATCAATGGTAGTATTACTAATCTTAGTGTTAGAATCCAGTTCATTCTGACCTTATCCTTTTGACTGTCATTCCTCAGGTATAGAAAATAGTTCACATTTTTATCAGTTTTATAATGAAAATGTTACCAATATAGTAAAACCCAACATTAAAATGCATGAAGCATAACACTGAAATTTTTAGTATTTGCTCTATCACAAACAAAGCTATATTCCTCTCTACTGCCTATCACTATCTTTAACATTCTAAAAATACTATGTTTCTTTAAAGGCTCATCAAGCTATTTTTTTTTAATGGGATTTTGCAATGTTCCTGAGAACCAAATGAATCTACGAGGTTATATGACCTTGGAGGCAGACACATTTTTTAAAAAGTAGAATCATGCATCTGGGCTACACAACAACCGTGGTACCATATGCTGAGGGAACAATAAGTTGAATGATCATCATGTGACATCATAAAATCCTGAAAAGAGAACAGGGCATTTATCAGAATAGCCTGGAGACAGCCTGACTCTGTGTCTGCTAAACTTATATCCAAGAAGCAAATCATATTCTGTTTACTCAATTGGTACCTAATGAGAGGAACAGATAGGAATTATTTTTTGTAACATTCTGTCTTTTTATATTTACTTGATTGGAGAGTAATTTCAAAGGAACCAAAGATAATTAATTGCTTTGAGTGGGTGCACTGTATGTGACTGAAGTAAAGCCAAAAAAAACAAACAAACAAAAAAAAACAAACAACAACAACAAAAAAACAACAAAAAACCCCCAAAAAAACCAGCTGTATGAAGCCAAGATCTGGAGAAGGAATTTGTAGCTATATTAGTCCTCTCAGTGACTTTGGGAATGTACATGGTAATGCTTGCTGCACTGTGGATCCTTTGTGATAAGCGACATGAGTCACTTTATTCTCAAGATTTGAGACACATCAGCCTGTGCTGATGCTGTCACCAAATAATTTTCTAATGCCTCATGCTTACCAATGAGTTAGTGGACCCAGTAATTAAGATCTTCATGATTATGATTTATCTTTATCACCAAATGAGCGCAATTCTTCAAGAAAGAAACTTTTAAATAAGTGAGCAACTTTACTTAAGTCACTGGACTGTCCTTATGTGATGGTTGTCAACTCTACCAACTAAGCACAGTCCCATAGCTGCTTATAGTTATAGGTAGTACAGAACTAATTCTTGGGCCAAGACTTCTGATCCACCACTCTTCCTCCAAATTTCCAACAGGGAGTGACAGAAATTAGGAAAAATAATCAAAAAATGAGTCTTTGCTTCTCCCTTCCTGTCATTACATATATCCAATTTATCAAATAAATCTTCCAATATATATCTCACACCCTTTACTCCCCTGGACATCCGTCTCTACTCCCTAGCTCCTGGCTCTAACATTTATCAATGTTTCCATTTGTACCAAAATTCATTTTCTACAATTTTGTTTAAAATCTAAACTCCTTAACATGACCTATAAGGCCCTTTTATAGTTTGAATCTTGTTTTCCTTCTTTCCTTATTCCATTCTCACTTGCCACCTCCCTTGAAATTCTTTCTCTTATCTCTTGACACAGTAGATGACCTTCTCAACCTTCAGGAGTCCCATAAATATTTCCTTTTCAGAGAGGTCTTCCCTGATCCCATCTCTGTAGCAATCCAAGGGCTCTGTCATAATGTTTCCCCACTCCTGTTTATTCCTTCATAGTACCTAACTGAACTCTTTTTCATATATTTGTTCCTGTGCTAATTGTCTTTGTCTCTCACAAAACTATCTGCTCCATGTAGGATACATCTGCATTCAAAGCACCATACTCAACAAATACTTGTTAAACTATTAATTGCTCAGGCTATGTCAAGCTCTCAGTTCTTGAAGAAGAACCAGATTCCAAAATAGATGGCTGTCTTGTGTCCCAGGATGTTACAGATAATTGGTACCCCTCCTTCGCCTCTCCTACCATCTCGGTCCATTTCTCAGTGTCACACATACTATCACTGTGTCTGAAGCAAGATCTGTCACCATTCATTGCAATTTTTTTTTAGCTTGTTTAATTTTTTTATTTTTTTAAATTTACATCCAAATTAGTTAGCATATAGTGCAACAATGATTTCAGGAGTAGATTCCTTAGTGTCGCTAACCCATTTAGACCATCCCCCCTCCCACAACTCCTCCAGCAACCCTCAGTTTGTTCTCCATATTTATGAGTCTCTTCTGTTTTGTCCCCCTCCCTGTTTTTATATTATTTGTTTCCCTTCCCTTATGTTCATCTGTTTTGTATCTTAAAGTCCTCATATGAGTGAAGTCATATGATTTTTGTCCTTCTCTGACTAATTTCGCTTAGCATAATACCCTCCAGTTCCATCCACGTAGTTGCAAATGGCAAAATTTCATTCTTTTTGATTGCCGAGTAATACTCCATCGTATATATATACCACATCTTCTTTATGCATTCATCCATCAATGGACTTTTGGGCTCTTTCCATAGTTTGACTATTGTTGATAGTACTGCTACAAACATGGGGGTTAATGTGTCCCTTTGAAACAGTACACCTGTATCCTGTGGATAAATGCCTAGTAGTGCAATTGCTGGGTGGTAGGGTAGTTCTATTTTTAGTTTTTTGAGGAACCTCCATACTGTTTTCCAGAGTGGCTACATCAGCTTGCATTTCTACCAACAATGCGAAAGATACCCTCTTTCTCCGCATCCTCACCAACGTCTGTTGTTGCCACAGTTGTTAGTGTTAGCCATTCTGACAGGTGTGAGGTGGTATCTCATTGTGGTTTTGATTTGCATTTCCCTGATGATGAGTGATGTAGAACATTTTTTTGTGTGTTGGTTGGCCATCTGGATGTCTTCTTTGGAGAAGTGTCTATTCATATCTTTTGCCCATTTCTTCACTGGATTATTTGTTTTTTGGGTGTTGAGTATGATAAGTTCTTTGTAGATTTTGGATACTAACCCTTTATCTGATATGTCATTTGCAAATATCTTCTCCTGTTCTGTCGGTTGCCTTTTAGTTTTGCTGATTGTTTCCTTCGCTGTGCAGAATCTTTTGGTTTTGATGAGGTCCCGGTAGTTCATTTTGGCTTTTGTTTCCCTTGCCTCTAAAGATGTGTTGAGTAAGAAGTTGCTGCAGCCAAGATCAAAAAGGATTTTTCCTGCTTTCTCCTCGAGGATTTTGATGGCTTCCTGTCTTACATTGAGGTCTTTCATCCAATTTGAGTTTATTTTTGTGTATGGTGTAAGAATGTGGTCCAGGTTCATTCTTCTGCATGTTGCTGTCCAGTTCCCAGCACCACTTGCTGAAGAGACTGCCTTTATTCCATTGGATATTCTTTCCTGCTTTGTCAAAGATTCGTTGGCCATACGTTTGTGGGTCCATTTCTGGGTTCTCTATTCTGTTCCATTAATCTGAGTGTCTGTTCTTATGCCAGTACCATACTGTCTTGATGATTACAGCTTTGTAGTATAGCTTGAAGTCTGGGATTGTGATGCCTCCTGCTTTGGTTTTCTTTTTCAAGATTTCTTTGGCTATTTGGGGTCTTTTCTGGTTCCATACAAATTTTAGGATTGTTTGTTCTAGCTCTGTGAAGAATGCTGTTGTTACTTTGATGGGAATTGCATTGAATATGTAGATTGCTTTGGGTAGTATCAACATTTTAACAATATTTGTTCTTCCTATCCAGGAGCATGGAATATTCTTTCCATTTATTTGTGTCTTTTTAATTTCTTTCATAAGCTTTCTGTAGTTTTCAGTGTATAGATTTTTCACCTCTTTAGTTAGAGTTATTCCTAGGTATTTTATGGTTTTTTGTGCAACTGTAAATGGGATAAATTCCTTGATTTATCTTTCTGTCACTTCATTGTTGGTGTATAGGAATGCAACCAATTTCTGTGTGTTGATTTTATATCCTGAAACTTTGTTGAATTTATGAATCAATTCTAGCAGTTTTTTGGTGGAGTATTTTGGGTTTTCCATATAGATTATCATGTCATCTGCAAAGAGTGAAAGTTTGACCTCCTCCTGGCCTATCTGGATGCCTTTTATTTCTTTGCGTTGTCTGATTGCAGAGGCTAAGACTTCCCATACTATGTTGAATAACAGTGGCGAGAGTGGACATTCCTGTCTTGTTCCTGACCTTTGGGGGAAAGCTCTCAGTTTTTCCCCATTGAAGATGATATTAGCATTGGGTCGTTCATATATGGCTTTTATGAGCTCAAAGTGTGCTCCTTCTATCCCTACCTTCTTGAGGGTTTTTGTCAAGAAAGGATGCTGTATTTTGTCAAATGCTTTCTCTGCATCTATTGAGAGGATCCTTTCTTTTGGTTCTTGTCCTTTCTTTTATTGATGTGATGAATCACGTTAACTGTTTTGCAGATATTGAACCAGCCCCGCATCCCAGGTATAAATCCCACTTGGTCATGGTGAACAATTTTTTTAATGTATTGCTGGATCCGGTTGGCTAATATTTTGTTGAGGATTTTTGCATCCATGTTCATCAGGGAAATTAGTCTATAGTTCTCCTTTTTAGTGGGGTCTCTGGTTTTGGAATCAAAGTAATGCTGGCTTCATAGAGTTTGGAAGTTTTCCTTCCATTTCTATTTTTTGGAACACCTTGAAGAGAATAGGTGTTAACTCTTCCTTAAATGTTTGGTAGAATTCCCCTGGAAAGCCATCTTGCCCTGGACTCTTGTGGCAGATTTTTTATTACTAATTCGATTTCCTTATTGGTTATGGGTCTGTTCAAATTTTCTCTTTCTTCCTGTTTCAGTTTTGGTAGTATATATGTTTCTAGGAATTTGTCCATTTCTTCCAGATTGCCGGTTTTATTGGCATATAATTGCTCATAATATTCTCTTATTATTGTTTTTATTTCTGCTGTGTTGGTTGTGATCTCTCCTCTTTCATTCTTGATTGTATTTATTTGGGTTCTTTTCTTTTTCTTTTTGATCAAACTGGCTAGTGGTTTATCCATTTTGTTAATTCTTTCAAAGAACCAGCTCTGGCTTCATTAATCTGTTTCACTGTGTTGTTTTTGTTTTGTTTTGTTTTGTTTTGTTTTTGGTTTCGATAGAATTAATTTCTGCTCTAATCTTTATTATTTCCTGTCTTCTGCTGCTTTTGTGTTTTATTTTCTGTTCTTTTTCCAGCTCCTCAAGGCGTAAGGTTAGGTGTGTATCTGAGATCTTTCTTCCTTCTTTAGGAAGGCTTGGATTACTATATACTTTCCTCTCATGACCGTCTTTGCTGCATCCCAGAGGTTTTCGGTTGTGCTGTTATCATTTTCATTGACTTCCATATACTTTTTAATTTCCTCTTTAACTGCTTGGTTAGCCCTTTCATTCTTTAGTGGGATGTTCTTCAGTTTCCAAGTATTTGTTACCTTTCCAAATTTTTCTTGTGGTTGATTTCGAGTTTCATAGTGTTGTGGTCTGAAAATATGCAGTATGATCTCTATCTTTTTGTACTTAGGGCTGATTTGTGTCCCAGTATATGGTCTATTCTGGAAAAAGTTCCATGTGCACTGGAGAAGAATGTTTATTCTGCTGCTTTAGGATGAAATGTTCTGAATATATCTGTTAAGTCCATCTGGTCCAATGTGTCATTCAAAGCCATTGTTTCCTTGTTGATTTTCTGATTAGATGATCTGTCCATTGCTGTGAGTGGGGTGTTGAAGTCTCCTACTATTATGGTATTACTATTAATGAGTTTCTTTATGTTTGTGATTAACTGATTTATATATTTGGGTTCTTCCACATTTGGTGCATAAATGTTTACAATTGTTAGGTCTTCTTGGTGGATAGACCCCTTGATTATGATATAATGCCCTTCTGCATCCCTTGATACAGTCTTTATTTTAAAGTCTAGATTGTCTGATATAAGTATGGCTACTCTGGCTTTCTTTTGTTGGCCATTAGCATGACAGATGGTTCTCCATCCCCTTATTTTCAATCTGAAAATGTCTTTGGGTCTAAATTGGGTCTCTTGTAAACAGCATATAGATGGATCTTGTTTTCTTATCCATTCTGTTACCCTATGTCTTTTGGTTGGATCGTTGAACCCATTGACACTTAGAGTGAGTACTGAAAGATAGGAATTTAATGCCATTATGATACTTGTAGAGTTGGAGTTTCTGGTGATGTCCTCTGGTTCTTTCTAATCTTTTCTTGCTTTTGGTGTATATATATATTTCATCTTTTCTCCCCTCAGAAAGTCCCCCTTAAAATGTCTTGCAGGGCTGGTTTAGTGGTCACAAACTCCTTTAATTTTTGTTTGTCTGGGAAATTTGTTATCTTGCCTTCTATTTTGAATGACAGCCTTGCTGGATAAAGAATTCTTGGCTGCATATTTTTCTGGTTCAGCACATTGAATATATCCTGCCACTCCTTTCTGGCCTGCCAAGTTTCTGCGGATAGGTCTGCTGCAAACCTGACCTGTCTTCCCTTGTAGGTTAGGGACGTTTTTCCCCTTGCTGCTTTCATGATTCTCTCCTTTCCCGAGTATTTCGTGAATTTGACTATGATATGCCTTGTTGATGGTCGGTTTTTGTTGAATCTAATGGGGGTCCTCTGTGCTTCCTGGATTTTGATGTCCATGTCTTTCCTCAGGTTAGGAAAGTTTTCTGCTATGATTTGCTCACATAACCTTTCTACCCCTATTTCTGTCTCTTCCTCTTCTGGGGCCCCTGTAATTCTGATGTTGTTCCTTTTTAATGAGTCACTGATTTCTCTAATTCTTAAATTGTGCTCTCTTGCTTTAATCTCCCTCTTTTTGGTGCTTTATTATTCTCTATATGTTTGTCTTCTATATTGCCGATTCTCTCTTCTGCCTCATCCATCCTTGCTGCCATTGCATCCATCAGTGATTGCAGCTCAGTTATAGCTTTTTTAATTTCATTCTATTTTTTACATCTTTTATGTCTGCAGAAAGGGATTATAATCTATTTTGACTCCAGCTAGTATTCTTCTTATTGTGATTCTAAATTCTGGTTCAGACTTCTTGCTTGTATCTGTGTTGGTAAAATCCCTGGCTGTTGTTTCTTCGTGCTCTTTCTTTTGGGGTGAATTCCTTCATTTTGTCATTTTGGAGGGAGAAAAGGAATTAATGAGGTAGAAAAATTAAAATTAAACAAATTAAAATGAAAAAAATATTAAAATTAAAAAATTAAACACACACAAACACACAAAAATCTAATAAATGATGCTAGATACTAGGTGTGTTTTGGTCTGGGCATTGAAAGTGGTTTGTCAGATTATAGAAAAAAAGGGGAAAGAAAAAAAAGGAAATTGTTTCAGAATTTGAAAAAATGAATACACTGAAGTAGACTAAAATGAGATGATGGGAGTAAAATAGAATTTGAAAAAGTTTACACAAAAGTAAAGAATATAGTAGAAAAAAATCAAAGAAAAATTATTTAATAAAAGTTAAAAATAAAAATGAATTTTTTCTCATTCTGTATTCAAGAAATAGAGAAGAAACAAAAAAGAAAACAGAGAGAAAAAGAAATCACTGGAAATTTGAAAAAGTGAATACACTGTAGCAGACTAAAATAAAATGATGGAAGTAAGATAGAATTTGAAAAAATTTACACACAAGTAAAAAATATAGTAAAAAAATTAAAGAAAAATATTTTTAATAAAAATTGAAAATAAAAATGAATTTTTTCTCTTTCTGTGTTCAAGAAAAAGAAAAGTAGCGTAAGAGAGAAAAAAAAAGAAAATTGAATGGATGGACCTGCTAACAGATTGAAATAGGACTGAAATTACTTTGTTTTCCCCTAGAAGTCAGAGCATGTAGTGCTTCATAGTCCATAAACTAAGTAGGCAGTGAGAGTTCTGTTCTTGAGGAGCGAGTTTTGCCCAGGTGTGTGGGCCTCAGTCTAACGGCTCTCTTCACTAGATGGCTCTGCTAGTCTACTGTGGTGGATTGTTGGGGCGCTTGTAGGTGTGTATGCACATGCACAGGAGCAGTGAAAATGGCATCACCCAGCTACCCAGTCTCTAAGTATCGGAAGGAACTCTCTTCTCGCCCATCTGCAATCGTGCACCCGTCCTCTGTCTTCAGCTTTCATCCACTCCCTGCTTTATCACTGTCCATGACCAGGCTCCAGGCAATACCTCTCTCCCAAGTTTTGTCTCCTATGTGGCTGTTTTCCCTTGCCCCTTACTTCTGAAGGACTGTAGCTTTGACCCATTCCTCCCCTCTGTGGGAGGGTCTCACCAAGCAATGGCTGAACAATGGCCGAATGTCAGCTGCACCCAGGAATGCTTGCTGGACCCTGCTGCTGCCAGAACCCTGAGACTGCGGCCAGGTGCCAGCCCACCCCAGAAAAAGTTTGCAAGGTAGTGTAGCAGCAGCTTTTCAAGGATTATGGAAAATCACAACACACATCTGGCATCAGGCTTCACCCTTAACATCCTTGTTCCAGCACCAGCAAATGTGGCCATTTTCTGGGCTCTGCTGGGACCAGGTGGCTTCAACATTCCCTACCAAATGTCCTTCCATCAGTGGAACCGCTTTTCCCTGTGTGGCCTGAGAACCTCCCAGACCCTGCTCTGTTCCTGGGGATTCACCCTTCCTACCAGAGCACCACCAGGTATGGAGCTGCAGAGTTGCAGCCTTTGCGCTCCCCTTGTTTACAGTCTTAATGGAATTTAAACCTTCTCCTTTCTCCCTTTTTAGTTTAGTCCCTGTGTCTGTTTCCAATTTTCCACTTTCTCTCCAGCTGCTTTTGGGGAGGGGTGCTTTTCCCGTAATCTCCCCCCGACCCCCAGTCTCAGCCCTCTCTCCACCTGCAAAAGCAGCTCCTTGCCTGCCACTGGCTTCTCTCTCCCAAAGTTCATTTCTCCATGCTACATACCTGCTGAATTCTGTGGTTCAGGTTTTGCAGATTGTTGTGTTAATCCTCCAATCAGTTTACTAGGTGTGTATGATGGTTTAGTGTTGATCTGGCTGTATTTCATGGACGTGAGACACACAAAAATCTTCCAGGCTGTTCCACCATCTTGGCCCCCCTTCTGCAATTTCTGATACACTGGCAATTGAATATTGTGCTGTGATGGTTAATTTTATGTGTCAACTTGGCTGGGCCATGGTACTCAGCTGTTTGGTTGCTGTAACATATTTTTATTATTGTTTTTATGTGTTTGGTGAACTCCTTGTTATTGTGTAACTTTTTTTTAGATTTTATTGTTTAGAGAAGTTTTAGGTTCACAGCAAAATTTAATGGACAGTACAGAAATACCCATATGCTCCCTATCCCCCTACTCACACAGCCTCTCCTACTGTCATTACCCTACACTACAGTGGCATATTTGTTAAAATGTATTAACTTATATCAATACATTATTATCACTCTAAGACCATAGTTTATTTTAGTGTTCGTTCATGGTATTATACATTCTATGGATTTGACACACATATAATGGCATGCATCTACCATTGCAGTATCATACAGAATAGTTTCACTTCCCTATAAATCCTCTGTGCTCTGCCTATTCAGTCCTTCCTTCCCCTAATACCTTTCTTCAACCACTGATCTTTTTACTGTCTCTATAGCTTTACCTTTTGCATGATGCCATAAAGGTGGAATCACACAGTACCTAGTGGTAGCAGATTGGCTTCCTTCGTTTGGTAATATGCATTTAAAATTCCATCATTTCTTGCCATGGCTTAATAGCTCATTTCTTTTTAACATTGAATACTACTCCATTGTCTGAAGGTACCACAGTTTATTTATCCACTCACCTACTAAAGGACATCTTGATTGTTTCCAGGTTTGGGGAAGTGTGAATAAAGCTGTTATAAACTTCCATATGCAGGTTTTTGTGTAGATAAAAATTTTCAGCTCATTTATGTAAATACCAAGGAAAATGATTGCTTGGTCATGTGTTAAAAGCACGTTTAGTTTTGTAAGAAACTGTCAAGTGATTTTCCAAAATGACTATAGGATTTTGCATTCTTACCAGCAATGAATGAGAGTTTCCGTTGTTCCACATCCATGCCAGCATTTGGTATTATCTGTGTTCTGAATTTTGGGCATTGTAATAGGTACATAGTGGTATCTCATTGTTGTTCTAATGTGTAATTCCCTAATGACATATTATGTGGAGCATCTTTTCATATACTTATTTGCCATCTGTATGTCTTCTTTGGTGAGGTGTCTGTTCAGATGTTCCGTCTATTTTTAAATCAAGTTTTTCATTTTCATAATGTTGAGTTTTAAGAGTTCTTTATGTAGTTTGTATGACAATCCATTATCAGATAGGTCTTTTGCAAATACTTTGTCCTGGTCTGTTGCTTGACTTCTCATTCTTTTGAAGAACATATTTGTTTTATATGTGATTAACTGTTTAAATTTTTAATGTTTTAGAGATATGGTTGACATACAATGTTATATTAATTTTAGGTATGGTTTGACAATAATATGCATTATGAAATGCTTAAAAGTGTAGTTACCATCTGTTACCATATAAAGTTATTACAATATTATTAGCTGTATTCCCTATTCCATACTTTCCATATCTATGACTTAATTATTTTATGACTAGAAAGTTATACCTCTTTATCTCTGTTACCTATTTCTCTCATTTCCCCACACCCCTCCCCTCTGGCAGCCTCTGGATTATTCTCTGTATTTTTGCATCTGTTTCTGGTTTTTGTTTATGTATTTGTTTGTTTTTAATTACAAATATAAGTGAAATCATATGGTATTTGTCTTTGTCTGACTTACTCCACCCAGCATAATACTCTTTAGGTTCAATCCATGATTTTGCAAATGGCAATATTTCATTCTTTTTTATGGCTGGGTGATATTCGTGTGTGTGTGTGTGTGTGTGTGTGTGTGTGTGTTGTCTTCCATATCTTGTCTATTGTTGATAATATTACATTAAATATAAGGGTGCATATGTCTTTCTGAATTAAAGTTTTTTGTTTCCTTTGGATAAATACCCAGAAGTATTTTCCTTTGGATAAATACTAGGTTGTTTGGTATTTCTGTTTTTAATGTTTTGAGAAACCTCTACGCTAGTTCCCATAGTGGCTGCAGCAGGTTACACTCCTACCAATAGTGCATGAGTATTCCCTTTTCTATACTTCCTTGCCATCACTTTATTTCTTGGTTTTTTGATGCTAACCAGTATGAAGTCATATCTCATGGTAGTTTTGATTGGCATTTACCTGATGATGAGTGATGTTGAACATCTTTTCTTGTGTCTTTTGGCCATCTGTATGTCTCCTTTGGAAAAATTAAATCAGTAGACTTTGAGTAAAGTAGATTATCTTCCATAATGCGGGGTGGGGGGGGGGACTCATCCAATTAGTTAAAAGCCTTAAGAGCAAAGACTGAGGTTTCCTGAAAAAGGAATTCTTATCGTGATTAAAACATAGAAATGCTGCCTGGGTTTTCAGCCTGCTGCCTTGCAGAATTTGGACTCAGAACTACAATACCAACTCTTTTTTTTTCTTATTTTATTTATTTATTTTTTATTTGTGAGAGAGAGAGAGAAAGAGAGAGAATACCAAGCAGGCTCCATGTGGTCAGCATAGAGCCTGACACAGAGCTTGATCTCACGACCCTGGGATCATCACCTGAGCTGAAATCAATAGTCAGAAGCTCAACCAACTGAGCCACCCAGGCACCCCTATAGCACCATTCTTATCTGAATTTCCAGTCTGCTGGTCTATACTATGGATCTCAAATTTGTTAGCCCCCACAATTATATGAACTAATTCCTTAAAATGTTATCCCTCTCTCAATCTTTCTTTCCCCTTCTTTCTCCCTGCTCTCCAATACCCAAATACACTAACATGACCAGTAGGAGATATATATATATATTGGTTCTGCTTCTCATGTGCATTATTAACTCCATTAACCCCATGAACTAGATTCAAAACATCAGCATGATTGGAATAAAATGAATCTTTCAAGTGCACATTTTTTGTTTTTAAGGTTTATTTATTTTGAGAGAGAGAGAGAGAGAGAGAGAGAGAGAGAGAGAGGAGAGAGCATGCACAAGTAAGGGAAGGGCAGAGGGAGAGGGAGACACAGAATCTGAAACAGGCTCCAGGCTCTCAGCTGCCAGTGTAAAGCCTGATGTGGGGCTCAAGAATGCAAACCTTGAGATCATGACCTGGGCCAAAGCTGGACACTTAACCGGCTGAGCCACCCAGGTGCCCCTGTGCATGTGCTTTGTTACTGATAACATCCTATGCAGATCAAGGACTAGGATTCTATATCTGGATTCTAGGCAAGGGAGATCCTGTTCGGTCAGCTCTGAAAAAAATAAAGGTTAATGTATTCTTATATCTTCAGAACTCCTTTACTATGCCTATACCCCCAGTGTTGGACATCTCCCTTTGGTCCTCAGTTGCTCAGGGCCCTCTGATGGCTAAAGTAGAAGCATCATAGCAGAGTAGTATTAGAATTCAGGCTTTTGTAGGGGCGCCTGAGTGGCTCAGTCAGTTAAGCATCTGACTTTGGCTCAGGTCATGATCTCATGGTTCTAGAGTTTGAGCCCCGCATTCAGTGCTGTACTGACAGCTCTAAGCCTTAAACCTGCTTCAGATTCTGTGTCTCCCCTTCTCTCTGCCCTTCCCTCCCCGCTCACACTCTGTCTCTCTCTCTCAAAAATAAATAAACATGTAAAAAATTTAAAAGAAGAATTCAGGCTTTCTTATCCATTAGATCTCAGTGCAGATCACAGCTCTTTACCAGCTGTTTTCTAAAATGGGAGCATTGTTTTAGGGATAACTGAGATGATACTTGTCAAGTGCCCAGCACAGAATCATTTAGCCAGACTGCTACTATTATCACTGTTAAGTGCTTCACCAATAAGCACTCAGTCACATATCATGCTCTGTTCTGTGCTCTAAATTTGCATATGCAATTTCTTCAGCCTAGGTTTTCATCAGCCTCATTCTCTGCATTCTCCAAAGAGCAGCTCAGTCTCACTTCATCTGTGACATTAGACAGATTTATCCTACAGTATATTATCATAGTTCTTTATTTTTGTAGCTATCCCTCATTTGTTACCTAAAAATAACAGGGATTTGTGCCTGGAACTGTTTTAAGCAGTTGCATGCATGCCAGTCACATTTAATCCCACAACAACCTACTAGAGTAAGTAACATCATGCTTGCATGTTAGGAAACTGAGGCTCAGAGAACTTAAGTAACCTGTTCAGGGTCCTCAAGCTAGAATGTGGTGATCATGGCCTAGAGATCATTGCTCATGACAGCCCCTTTTCCCCAGTCTGCAGGCATTTACCTGAATTATCTTGGATAAAATAAGTGGCAGATTATAAGTTGAAAGCTCTAGGGAATAAATATTTGGAGGTCCTTAGACAAGTGGGAACAAAGGTGGGTGGCTCTTCCTGCAAACTCACGCTCTTCCAGACTGACTTGGAGAATCATGTGCCTTAATTGCGTCTGTCCCAGCTGAGAACAAATGCTGTACTTTTGAAACCTTAGTTACTGACGTTTTTGTTCCTAAGCACCTTCTTTACAGATGGAGAGTTTCATTCTGACAGAAATTGCAACAATCAGGTTATGAATTGCTCAAAAAAATATGAGTAACACATGTGCTGGCAAATATTTCATTGCAGTTTGTGCACATCAAAGCACAGAAGGCAGTATTGAGTGATTTGGTCACACTTTTAACAAAATTAATCAAGGCCAGTGGTTCTTGGCTTCGATGCTGTTAGAATTACCTGGGGAATTGTCATTAAATGGCAGTCTATGGAAGTGAGGTCCAAACATCAGAATTTTTGTTTCAAGTTTATCTATTTATTTTGAGAGAGAGAGAGAGAGAGAGAGAGAGAGAGAGAGAATCCCAAGCAGGCTCCATGCTGTCAGCACAGAGCCCATTGTGGGGCTCAAACTCACAAATCATGAGATCATGACCTGAGTCAAAACCAAGAATAAGATGCTTAACTGACTGAACCGCCCAGGTGCCCCCAAACATCAGAATCTTAAAAAGCTTTCTAGGTAGCTCTAGTTTGGAGCTAGAGATGAGAACCCTAGGACCCCTAGGACCCCCACACTAAGGGAATCTGCAGCTCCTCATTTATAACATTTAGGAGAGAAAAGCATATAGAGAAGATCTCTCCTCTGTTAAATTTCTTTTTTAACTATGACAATAGTACAAGAAAAATATACATTTAAGAGACAACTGTGAATATGAAATTTACCAACCAATAAAGAAAAGTCCGTAAATGAAACAAAATATTGATGCAATAATCTTGGTGAAGACAATTTCACCTCACCAACCTGTGATGAGAGCATACATAATATTTGAGGAAAACTACTTGATTCCAATAAGATGGTGAGAAATGGTCATAGTAATAAGATGCTTTCAATTTCTCTAGTGGTCATAAGTCAGGTTCTGTGTCAGAGAGAAGGGTTTCACTTATGACAACATAATTCTGGGAGTTCAAAACTAATGATATGAATGCACAAGACGTTTGAGACCAATACCTCACCAGATATCTAGGGGCTATATTTAGAAACCTGTCAATGGTAAAATTAATTACTTTCTCACTGACTCTAGATTAAAAATACTCCATAATTTTGTTAAAAAATACTCCATAATTTTGCATGTCACACACACACACACACACACACACACACAAACACATCTTTGTCATGTGGTTGAATTGACTAATGCCAAATCATATTCAGTCATGGTATATGGTCCGATTCTACCCTGAGCATTCCAATAGAGGATTTTAGGACTATTATAAGAATAACAGTTATCTTGTTTTCATGGAGAGACATAACTAAGTTATAGCAGACTAATTTTACACATGTCACCAATGTAGGAACAGATGCCCATAACTTGTATTTTCTCCAAGTGCTTCCTGGTTGCTAATCCTTAACAAGCACAAAGCAAAATGGTAGTGGGATAGGTGTCCAGCAAAGGTTGTAATTTCATCATGATCTTGATCAGTCTCTTCAAGTTGCTCAGCCTAGTAGTGGAGACAGAACAATACTCAAATGATCAGATGTATTGCATGGGACAGGCACTTGTGTCTAGCTTGTCTTAGGCAGGAGGAGTGAATTTTCCTTCATAACCTTGGTAAATCCCTTAAAGTCTATAGCATGCTACCAAATTCCTTTAGGAAATGAATTTGAGTCAATGCTGACCATATCTTACCCTCCATGCACTTTCTCTCCCACATATATACGTGCATTTGAGAGTCTACCTTCTGTGAGAGATCAAGATAATCATCAGGTCCCATAATAGAGGAAAATTAGAAATTACTAAATAATGAAATATTAAAAGAACCTAGGAACATCTAGGTAAAAAATAAAGTCTCTAAATGTTGAAGTCAGGTAATGTGTAATGTCATCTTTACTATAAATAGACTCTCTAAAATCTGTTGATCTGAAACAGCCAAGAAGCCAACATGAAAACCAGAATCAAAATTATTATTTAAAATAATAATTTTGTTTACTGATAATAATAAACTGTTGCCTGAATGTTTGGGATATATACACTCAAAACACAGGAAGTTAATGATTAACTATAACTTCCAGTACCTGTATCTGAAATAAACTGGACAATCAAAGTTCAATCAAAATAAACAAAAATGTTAAAAAATAAAATAAAAACAAAACAAAACAAAAAACAAGACAAAATAAAAATAGTGATAAGCCATCCAATGTTGTAGAAAATATTATTAAATCACTTGTTTAATTCATTCCCCTGCAAATCCTAGAGTAAAAATAATCTGACCACAATATATTATGCAATTTATATCTTCCTAAGACGTTATACAATAATAAATTTTGTATTATTCAAATTATATGAACAAAGTTTAGGAGGTACTAGCTATAAACAGGTTTACAGATTGGATCTTAAGAAAACAAGTTTCTTGGCTATGCAAATAATCATTCCAGTATAGGAATTTATAAGTTGTAAATTTTGTATCTCAGATTTTCTTAATGTGGAACACAATAACACTGATGGAAATGTCAGTTACATTTCTCACGCAAATATCTCAAACAAGGGGTAGGTGAATTAAAGAGCTTTTCTAAATGCTCTGAAATATCAGGATTTTTTATCATTTATTGGTGGTACCCTTCAAGAACAAAGTGGCCATGTGGGACTTTTTCCTTCAATGAGACAGACTGTCCTCAAAAGCAATTACTTAAGGAACAATTTAAGGATATGCTATTGGGTATTCAGGATGGGGTGTTGCTCTAATTCAAAGAATTTAATCCATACTAAAATGTTTGTGTGTAAGATGTCAGTGCATCAAATGCCACATCTTCTCTTTAGTCTTATCTGGGGCATGACATTCACCTCCATGCCATGAATACTGAGAAGAAAAATGGGATAACTTAGACCTACCAGGAAAGAATGCAGATTCTTAACTTGTTTTTCCAAGTTAAGTGCAGGTTTCCTTCTACCTGGACATATTGCAGTCAGAAAGGACAGAAAAAAATATGGAGTACAATAGCACTGATGAATATACCACTTAGGTTTCTCATCCAAATATATAAATTGTCTCTACTGAGAATCCAGATAAGGAGTTCTATTAAAAGAGGCTCAGTAGTGCCAAATACATATTTGGTGTTCAGTAAATTTGTTTTCTCATTGGCTTGATCAAATTACCATGGCATTTTTTCTATTCTGCTTATTTTACCTGTAAAAACAAAAAGTGACTTCCTCTAAGTAGTTTTTTTTAATATATAAAAGAAATCAGAAAAAAAGAAATGGAGAAATGAAAAGAGTGATTTGCTTTATCTGAGTAATTTTCAGAGTGCTATTTTTGTATCCCCAGTGATTCACCAGTTATTTTATGGGGGATTTTATGGGGGATTTAATTTAATTATTAAATTAAAGCAGTGTTTCCTTTAATTTAATAATTTAATTTAATAATTCATTTATTATTCTGCTTTAATTTAATAATTCATTTTAATTATAGATTAGAAAAATATGTAGCAATATCTCATACATATTAGTGCCACTTCCTTTTATTTTTTTCAAGATTTTATTTAAATTCCAGTTAGTTAACATACCATGTAATATTAGTTTCAGGTGTAGAATTTAGTGATTCATCACTTACATACAACGCCCAGTGCTCATCAGGACAAGTTCAGTCCTGATATCCATCACCTCTATAGCCCATCCTCCTGCCCACCTCACCTCTAGCAACCCTCAGTTTATTCTCTATAATTAAGAGTCTGTTATCTGGTTTGCGCCTCTCTCTCTCTCTCTCTTTTTCCCTGTGTTCATCTGTTTGTTTCTTGAATTCCATATATGAGTGAACTCTTATGGTATTTGTTTTTCTCTGATTTATTTTGCTTAGCATAAAACACTCTAGCTCCATCCAAGTCATTGCAAATGGCACGATTTCATTCTTTTTGATGGTTGAGTAATATTTGTAATATTTCATTGTGTGTGTGTTTGTGTGCATGTGTGTGTGTATGTGTGTGCGTGTGAGTATCACATCTTCTTTATCCACTCATCACTCGATGGACATTTGGGCTTTTCCCATAATTTGGCTATTGTAAACACTACTGCTGTAAACATCAGGGTGAATGTATCCTTTCAAATCAATATTTTTGTATCCTTTGGGTAAACTCCTAGTAATGCAGTTGCAAATGCTGGATCATAGGTTAGTTCTATTTTTAACTTTTTGAGGAATCTCCATACTTGTTTTCCAGAGTGGCTGCACCAGTTGCTGCAAATTTCTTTTAAAATAAGTCCATGTAACAGCAACGGAAAAAAAGGAATCAGTTTAAAGAAAAATACTGGTGATATGCAAAAGTGATGATAATTGTGGTGTTTGTATGCACATGACCAAAGTTGGAAACACTGGTTTAGTGAAAATACACAAGGAAAGAGCAGGATCTGTACAACAAGTTTTAGATAAGATTCAGCCACAAATTTCCAGATTGTGAGCAACTGAAGCACAACTAGAAACAGAGCCCTTCAATTCTTTAACAAAATTTTGAGATCTATCATTGGATGTCTCTCCTAACCACCTGCAGAGAACTTCTTTCTATGAGAATTACTTCACCATGACATTCTTATCACTGGCAAATGGTGTCAAGTACTTTGTCCCCTGTGTCAAATTACCCCACTACTTCTTTCTAAGTAGGAGCAGGTGGAACTCTAGTCTCTGAATCCAGTGTGTGATGTTCTGACTGAGACTAGACTAGCAGGTGACTGACTTGGGTTCACATAGCTCCCATTGAAGAAGTGAGGGCCAGACTCCTTTCCTTCTCTGAAGCACCTAAGGAGGCATGAGAGATAAGAGATGCCACACAATGCCTAAGGATAACCACTAAAATCATTCTCTTTTTGTGATTTCAGAACAAGAGTACTACAATGAATTTGAAGTCCCCCTCAATGGCTACTCACTTCATAGAACATTTAAACAGGTTATAGAGCTGCTTCCTTTGGATCTGTCATTTTAAAGTGAATTACGAGATGTTATATAGATTTGCCATGTCTCAAAGAAACAGGTGGATCCAGAGACTAGATTTGTGCCAAAGAGTATCTCAAGAATGCTTTTGGGCCTAAAAAGCAGATTAAATTCCTTGCTAGAGCTAAATAGTGCTTATGTATCGAAGACTTGTGGGTTTCCCCAAAGCCCCTCTTCACAGAAAAGGAAAAGTAAGAGAATTTGGAGAGCATTGAAAAAGGCTGCCAATCAAGAGGACACTGGTGAACTCCCTATTTAAGAGTTAATGAGATATTTACAAACTAACTCTGTACTTTTAGTTAGTTAAGGAGACTGTAGCACAGCTGAGATAGAAGTTATTAAAGAAATGCAGAATGCAGTTCTGTAGGAGAGGTAATTAGGAGTTCTATTTATTATTTTGAGAATGGGAAACAGTATAACTTTGTAAAATTAGGGGCCAAGTTTTCTAAACATAAGATGACTCTTCAGTGTCCGAAGCCTGAAGACATTGCTTCTTTAATGTTTGTGCTTTAAAGCTATGTACATCCTTTGGCATTGGAAACAGGGCCCTGAATGTTCACCAACATACACTTGGTTAACTTAACCCTTATATAGAGATTTGGTATGTAATGTGGCAGAAGTGCCTCTATTTAATCCAAGGTATTTTTCTTTTGGTGAACTATACCTTTTTGCACATTACCATTATATATAAAGGTTACCTGGTTAATAACAATGCAGGCTTAATTATTTTATAGGTTTTCGCTATACCAAATACAAATACAGCATAGGATTCCACTTTAGATCAGGGATTAATTAATTTTTTCTAAGTTTTTGATTTTTTTCTAAAGTTTATTTATTTTGAGAGGAGGGAAGGGGCAGAGAGAGAGACAGAAAATCCCAAGCAGGCTCCACACTGTCAGTACAGAGCCTGACGTGGGACCCAATCCCGCAAACCATGAGATCATGACCTGAGTCAAAATCAGGAGTTGGACGTTCAACTGACTGAGCCACCAGGCATCCCAGATCAGAGATTAATTTAAAGAAAATTTAGGCACCCCAAATTACTCTGGGAGTGGGCCTATGAATTTGTGAAGCACAAGAGGTATGTATGACTTCTCTTGTGCTCAAAACTACCAGCCCAAGCTAGGTCAATAACAAATTGACCTATTTTTAAAGGGTATCTATTAGTGAGATATTTAGGTCAATTTGGTCAGTCCCCAAATATTTATTGAATATCTTCTGTGCTCCCAGTGATTAGCACAAATCTTTCTCAGAAACAGCAAACAGATTTTTAACTGGAAAACCTATGCTGATTTGTTCATAGTGGTTACCTAGAGAAAACATTAAAAATGTTCTGATTCTGAACCTGATTTCTGTAGGAATATGTGTTTGGCTATATTGAAAATGTCTTCTATCAGGGGATAAGGAAAATTATAACCCAGGTGCCATGAAGTTGCCATCCTTGTCCTAGCTAAGTCAGTGTTTCTCAACACTGGCTACACATTAACCTGAGGAGCTTTTAAAAATATTGATACCCAGTCTCTACCCTGAAAGATTTTGATTTGATTGTTCTAGATGTACCCAGATGTTAATACTTTTGTAAAGCTTCCCAGGTGACTCTGATGTGCAACAAGAGTGAAGAACTACTGCTAAAGATCATACAGAGTCCAGAAAATTTCAAGTCTCCTGGGATTGATTTCCTAGCTTAGGTCTTTTATACAGCGTTTCCAGGAAGCTGGCCTTATTCTTTAAGAGGCCTGGGAGACCACTGAAGAATAACCAGTTCTTTGAACTTGGTAAATGGCATCTAAATCCTTTCAATGTATTTGCCATTAAAAGTCCTAAGAAAATACATGCTACTTTGCAGACACTGCATTTCCACGCACCATCAACTCTCTTTTAAATGATACCAAAAAGAGTCTTATTAGTGATTCATATTTTACGCATTTATTAACCTGACTTGTAAAACAAGTAAGTTATAATTCTAAGTGATGATCGTTTCAAAATGGTGGTGACACCTGAGTGCCTTTAATCTATTTTTTAAATACACTTATTTAGCATTTACTCAATCTACTTTATTCTTCTGGGGATGCCACATCTCCAAAATAGCTTCCAGACTGTTAGGAAATTTTGAAATGATTTTAAAACAGACTTTCTCACTTCATGTGAAAATTGGGTATTAAAATAGAAAAGGGGAAAGTAGGTTCCAAGTAAAAGATGCTTTTATTAGTCAATGAAACTGAAACTGTTTCCAAATCTCCGATTTACACAGCCAATAATGTTTACTATTATACGAAATCTTTTCTCCTTCCTGGTTCCTTATCCTACTATTAGAGTGCCTCATAGACGGTATCATGAAGAGTAAGAAGATGCATCCCCATTCCTAAACATGAGTACAATTGGCATTGACTTTGTACAAATGTATCGTGGATATATTCTACCCTTAGAGCTGTTTATGGCTCCTCCTTAGGGCCAAACATATACGGGGCACCTTCTATCTGCCCAACCTCATGCTTGGTGCAGGGGATAGAGAAATCAGTAAGACACAGTTGCTACCCATATGTAGTTTATAATCTAGCCCTTAAATTAGTCCTGGCAAAACTCCACTTAAAAAAATGACAACAACAAAACACCTGGTTAGCCTTCTAGCACTGAAGTGTAATCTATATTCAAAGTTATTCAGATTTGCATGTAAATATAAAATAATTTGCATTTTTCTAGTTAAGACATCACAAAGACGCAAGATGGAAATTAATTGGACAAAGAGGTAAGTCCTTAAATAATAGTTTTGTGGCTCTTCAAGATACAACCATCTAACACTAAACATGTTATTGTATAGCTTCTTGACTAATAAAACATGTATTCACAAGAGAAGACCACCTAGCTGGGTCTGTCATTTTGATAAGTCGTAGCACAGCACATATTTTTTATATTAATCTTTATTTTATAGGCAAAAAACTGAACCTTCGAGAATTTGGGTGATTTACTAAGATCATAATGTTAGGAAGCCTAGAGTATAAACTAGATCATTTCTGAGCACTTTGTGTGGGATTCTGCTAAATACTGCCTCCTCAAAGATGTGTATCGGATGTAGTAGCTGGCATAAGCCTTCTAGCAAGTGCAGCAACCATATTTTCTTTTACCCCATGCAACAATTTCTATAAAATTTACATGTACAGAAAGCAATATTTATATTAATAATACATTACCAGGAGAATAAATCCTTATCTCCAAATTTCCATAGGTTTGTGTGTTTTACCTAACCTGTTCACTTTGCCTAGAGACTATTACATACATGTGCTAATAAGGGCAGGCAGTTATTACCAGAACTTGATTGAGGGGTAGCTTGGGAGATAATAAACTTCCCTTCATGCTGAATTACTTATATTAAATGGCCATTTATTCTAATATTCTAAATACCTACCATGTCAAAATACATTAAATACCATAAATCTTTTATTAGTATTTTTTTCATCTTATATCAAAATTTCTGATATTTTTGGAAACAAATGACAAATGGGCTCTAGCATTATAATTGCCCTGGACACCCAATTTAAGAATAGCATAGACCACATTGGAATATATACATATATTTGGATTGCATTTGTAGGGTTAAGTATTTAACAAAAGAAGAGTTTATTACAAAATTTGCAAATTGCATAAACATAAAGAAGGACTGCTATTATACAAACAATATTGCTAGTCATAGATGACTACTCGTAAAAAGAGTAGCACCAAAAACATATTCAGTCTTCAAATGTTATCATTGAGTTTGGATCTTTAAAATCTGGCACCATGATACTTCATCAGTCAGCACCAGGCAATACAAAAAGCTGCTACCACCCCCAGCTAGTGCCGGGGAGGAACACACCAAAAGAGAAAAAATAGTGCTGCTATTGAGAAGTACCAATAAGCATGTCAGCTAAAGGTAAAGCAAAAACAACAGCTAGTGATGACACTTTCAGATTTTCATCCTCCACTAGTGAGAAGAAGCCCCCAAGCCACAGGAAGGACACAAGTGAGTTACGGGCTTCATCACTTTTATCTGTGGCAAAAAACTCGTAAGTACAAGTGACATTTTGTTTTCATCTGGTGCTAGATAAGAGATTTTTAAAGCATTAATATATTTAAAATTGTAATTTTCAATGAACTATATGGATATGTTGCCCCTTCTAAATGCTTTCTAAAAATAATGAATTTGAAACATATTAAAGATGTATTCTAATTATGTGAAAATTTCAAGTCTTGAAGGACAAAAACAAATACTTTATCATCCACATTATCCTGGGCATCAGAATGATCCATTCTGCAATCAATCTGGACTTTAATAATTGTCTAAGCTGATTTTTTGTCTTGTCAACAACGATCTCTCATTTTAAAATGCTATTTGAGTTTTCTTGTTAGTTATATTAGATAATGTTTTGTCTTCAGGAACCACAGAGTCTGGCAAGTATCTGGTCCACTGAGGGTGCTTAATAAATAGATACTGAAAGAGTAAGTAAATAAAAGAATAGTGTATGAGTAAATGAATTCTGAATCATTTTAACTAAATGGATAGAATTAATTTAGCATCTAATTTTATCTATATTGATGCCCAATGAAGGTATATAAAACCTAAAATCAATAATAATAGTACAGATTCTTTTTAATTTAAATAAGTGTTTTTTTAAAGTAGGTTTCATGCCAAATGCAGTGCCCAAAGGGGTGCCCAGTGTGGTGCTTGAACTCACGACCCTGAGATTAAAACCTGAGTTAAGATCATGAGTCAGATGCTCAACTAACTGAGCCACCCGGTTGCCCCTTAAATCAAAAAAAAATTTATTTAGATTGCTATTGGAGAAAAAAAACCCCAAAATTTTCCAAGTGGGGAAGTTTACTAGTTGCTTTCCCCTATTTTTACTAAATTCAAGATTATATCAAATGTAATATGTTTGTATATTATATGCATGTACATATATAGTATGTTTGTATATACATATGTCATATGTATACATGTGTATTTATAATGCATACATATTATATAGATGTTATATATGTTATAGGTATCATATATATGAAATATCCTGTACTACTTATGACTTTGGCATGTTATACAGATGGGACTTCAGAAGGAAGTAAAAGGAAGGAGGGAAAGAGGGAGAATGGGAATAGTTGTTATATTTTTTTTAAATTTTCCTTACTACCAGGCAGTGCAGAAGAAAGACTGTTGAAGAAGTAAAGAAGGGACATTACAGGGGCACCTGGGTGGCTCAGTTGGTTAAGCATCCGACTTCGGCTCAGGTCATGATCTCGCGGTCCGTGAGTTCGAGCCCCGCGTCGGGCTCTGTGCTTACTGCTCAGAACCTGGAGCCTGTTTCAGATTCTGTGTCTCCCTCTCTCTCTGACCCTCCCCCGTTCATGCTCTGTCTCTCCCTGTCTCAAAAATAAATAAAACGTTAAAAAAAAACTTTTAAAAAAAAGGAGGGACATCACAAATTTTAAGACAGAATCATGCATATTATTTAGGCTCACAAACATATGGAGCAATTTTCAATTCTTAAAGATTTTGTTAGCGCTTACTCATCATATTCTAATTCTTTGTCAGGTCCTGAAAGGTCCTATATGAACTATACCCCACTCCTCTCTCAGTCTCCATCTTATATGCCTCTCTTCCTTGGTGGCTATGCTTTAGCCTCATAGGCTGTTCTGTTCCTCAAGCAGGTTAGGGGCTACACTCTTAGAGTTCACTCCACCTGGTATGTAGGAATGGCTCCTTCTCTGAAATTGTACCTAAAGAGATGAAAAATCCTTTATAAAGTCCCCTACTCCCCACCCTCCCCACCTCCCTGGCCTTGAAAACCTCTCTCAGGGCTGACTTTATGTTCTGTCTTGAAATTTCCAATATATATTTTTTATTAAGGGGCCCCACATGTTCATGTTTCACTGGGCTCTCAAATTATGTAGCTAGTTCTGCCTGCTGTATATATTCACTTTTATTTTTATCTTTATAAATATCTAAAATGTTATTTTTTTGTTTATTTTTGCCTCACTCTACTAAAATATAAGCTCTTTAATAGCACGTACCATGTTTATCTACAGAGCAGGTGTGGAAAAAGTATTTTTAAATTAAATTATAACAATTAGGAGAAGTTTGCTTTAGTTTGAATGTAATCTCACATTCACCACCTTAAGCTTAGAAACAGAGACAAAGAGTGTACAAAGTACTTGTCATTGGTAAGTGTTAAAAGGTTCTCTGTGGCTTTTCCTCAGCTAAAGGTAAAATGACAGCAGAATTCAGATTCATAACCAACAAATTTAGTGCAGAAGGGAAATGCAGTTTAAAATCTTCTAAGCATTCCCAAGATCAAAGGGGCAACCAAGGAATGCATAGGGTCAGCAGTCCCAGGGCACAAGTAGCATTGACAATATAATAAGGAATTACTCATGGAATATTAGCCTGAAGATTTCTACAGGCTTACAAACACAGAAATTTGACAGTGTGAAGGTGGGTTCGGACAGTACCATCAAATAAGAATAATCACAAGTCAGTTGTTATAATTCCCAAACTCAAAGAAAGGAAACAATGGTTGAATCAGTAAAGAATCAGTTCATTAATTTATTAGAGTGGGAGGAAAGCTAATTCTCAGAATTAAAATGGAACTCTACTCCACACTTTATACCATAATAACTATGTATAATATGGTTATTAAATATTCTTAGTATATGTAGTAATTATGTGATCTTATAGTCTGCTTATTAAATACACTTATTAGAACCAAAATTAATGACTACATTCTTTACTCCTAAATTTCGAAGTTGAAGTAATGTTATACTTATTTTTTAAAGGACTACCTATTTTCCCTTTCATTTAAGACTTATGAAAAGGTCTTCAATTTCAGGTCAGAACGAGTGCCTTTGGGTAAATTATACCCTGACTAATTTAACAATGTCTGCTCCATGCAAATGTGTATGCAAGTATTATGTTAATTAACATCAGAGTTCTTTTTTTTCTCAGCTCACTTGGTTGACATAACCTGTAAGGAACAAAATGAAAGAATAATAACACCTGGCTACTGTGAGTTTACTTGTCTGCTCCTAGCAGTGACATTGAGGCTCCCAGTAAAGAAAGGAAAGAGTTTACAGAAAAATTGGGAGTGACATCCTCAGCTCAGCAAAGTGGTTAACCTTGGGTAGAACCTAAGATGCTTGAACCTATGTGTCAACGGATCTTTGTGTAATGCAACTGCTAGGAAATACTCTATTACTAGGGAGATTCCATTTTTAATTTGAAGTCTTCTCAAATAGGAGCTGAGTGCCAGCTATAATATGGGCGCTTAATAAATATTTGAGTAGATGGTTAAAGACATGGAAAGGACCTCAGTCCAACAAAATACCAGAAGTTTGGTACTAAACTAATAAAATTTAGATATTTCCAATGACTGCTATATATCTATCCTACTGGTAATGTTTCTCTAGTAGAACAATGACTGATACATTCAGGTAGTTTGAGAGCAAGCAGATGGGAAAGATATGCCATGCAAACACTAGTTAGATGAAATTAACTTTAGAGCTATATTAATGTGGAATAAAGTAAACTTCAAAACAAGAAATATTGCCAGAGATAAAGAGTATATTTCAAAAATACAAAAAGGTGAATTCATTGGGAAGCTATTGCAATCCTAAATGTTAACGTATTTAATAGTGTAGTCTCAAATATAAGAAACAGAAGTATATAGAACTAGTAGAGAAATAGACAAACTGATAACACAAATATTTGAGATATTAATAAGGATATAGAGGAAGTACACAAAGATGCTTAACTAAATTATTTTAATTTATATTTTAGGACACTGTGGCCAACAGTTTAAGGATGCAAATCCTAGCCAAGTGCGAATGAAATTTTTACCAGCACAGGTAAGCAATACTCTGCAAAGTGAGCCCCAATAAATTTTAATTAACTTAAGACATACAAAACATGTTCTCTAAAACAATAGGATTCAGCTAAAATTAATGATAAAGTAATAAACATAAAATAATCTGATAAATTAAGTGACATGCTTCTAAAAATCTCACAAATCAGTGAAAAAAGTTCACAATGAAAATGAGAATACATTTTGATCTAAAGATAATGAAAATATAGCAAAATTTATGGACAGTTCTGTTTGCTTTTGGATACAGAAACCACACAAAATGTTATTTTGCTCTAATGAGAAAGGTAATTTATAAAGTCAAACCTTTTCTTAGACCATCAGAGAACTATAGTCACAGGATAAATTATCCACAGTGGCAAATCCACCTGAGGAGAGACAGGACAAACAAATTATTTTATGTTTGGCAGAACATGGAACAGAAGACAGTCATCATAAAAATTGGTAGCAAGAAAACTGACAATTTTAATGACAGTAAAAACTCTTCCTATTTCCAGATGATAAAATTACCATAAAATATGTAGGAATAAATTTAACAAAAAGCCATCCAAAATTGCTTTACTGAAAACACAGAACATTACTGAAAGTTTTAAATACCTATATCAATTTCATTGATTGGCAAAATTAATACTGGTAATATAGGTATTTTCCTAAAATTGATCTGTGAGTTGGTTCAGTGGAATCCCAGTCAAAAATTAAGTAACCTTTTGTTTTTAAAGAAATCGAGAAACTGACATTAAAATATGCATAGGACCTACTATAACCAAAGGTATTTAAAAATATAAAATAAAGGGGCGCCTGGGTGGCGCAGTCGGTTAAGCGTCCGACTTCAGCCAGGTCACGATCTCGCGGTCCGTGAGTTCGAGCCCCACGTCAGACTCTGGGCTGGTGGCTCGGAGCCTGGAGCCTGTTTCCGATTCTGTGTCTCCCTCTCTCTCTGCCCCTCCCTCGTTCATGCTCTGTCTCTCTCTGTCCCAAAAATAAATAAAAAACGTTGAAAAAAAAAATTTAAAAAAAAATATAAAATAAAAAAATAATAAAGCCAGATGACATTATGTGTACCAAAATCATTTAGTAATTGGGAGAATACAGATATAGATTAATGGAAAATAATAGAAAGCCCAGAAAGACCCATATGTATGTATCAGTTGATTTTTAACAAATGTGCCAAAGCAACTCAATAGAAAAAGTAAAAACTTACTAGCAACTTGTGCTGGATCAACTGAATATACATGTATTTAAAAAATGAATGTAGTCTTTTACCTTATACCATGTAAAAATTAACTCACAATGGATCGTAGACCTATGTGTAAAACCTGACTATTAAGCTTCTATAATAAAACATAGGACAAAATATTTGCAACTTTAGAATTTGCAGTATTCATACATATAGAAAACATTTAAAAATCTAAAAAACATTAAAAAATGAGAAATTTAACCTCATCAAAATTTAAAATGTTGCCCTTGAAAGACAACATTTAGGAAACAAAAGAACAAGCCGGATCGGAAGAAAATATTTTTAACACATGTATCGCTGAAGGATTATATCAAACATATATAAAACACTCTTAACGACTAAAAATTAAGACAAACCAAAACTGTTTTTCAAAAGGCAAAAGATTTTGAAAAGGAACTTCACCAAAGAGAGAGACAGAGCCAGAGACACAGAGGCAGAGGAACAGATGGAGAAAAAGGGAGAGATATTAATAGTCAATAAGTACATGAAAAGATGCTACACCATTAGTCATCGGGGAAATGCAGAGAAAATCTAAAATGACAGGCCAGTACATATCCATTAGACTATCACCTCCAGGATGGAAGAAGGAAGAAAAAAAGTGTATATTATTTCCATTTTAAAGAATCTTCCTAGAAGCACTGGTCTGCATATACTTTTGCTTGCATCTCATTGAACAAAATTTTGTTGCATGGACACATCAATAGGAAAGGAGACTAATAAATGCTGTGTTTGTGGTAGACAAATTAACAATAAAAAATAAAAAGAGAATAGACACTGAGAGAACTAGATAACCCCCAGTTATATAATTACTCCTAGATGATTGTGGACTCACACATGCCCTTGTTTCAAAAATAAGTTCATCATGCTGTGGAATGGCCTGAGCTTGCTTTAGGCACAGTTTTGTTTGCTTTATCAACTAGCCCTGTGAAACTGTGTATTACTGCATTTAAACAGCAGGGTTTGTTTGTTTTTCCAATTTATCTTTTTTTTTAAGCTTATTTTTGAGAGAGAGAGAGAGACAGAGAGGGAGAGCAAACATGAACAGGGGAGGGGTAGAGAGAGAGGGAGACAGAGAATCCCAAGCAGGCTCCATGCTTGCCCCAACACAGGGCAAACTCACAAACCATGAGTTCACAACCTGAGCCAAAATGGAGAGTTGGACGCTTATCCCACTGAGCCATCCAGACTCCCCCAAACAGCCAGTTTTTAAACAAAAAGCAAAAGCTGAGGAGACAGAGATAAAGATAGAGAGGAGAAACAGAACCTGCATTGTTTTTATTCTCTCGTTCTATGGGACACTCGAAGTTTTTTTTTTGTTGAAAATCAATGGGTGTATCTGTGCTTTATGTGAAAAAAATTTTTCTTTTCTTTCTTTCTTTCTTTCTTTCTTTCTTTCTTTCTTTCTCTCTTTTTCTTTCTAACACGAACAGAGGAGGGGGCAGAGGGAGGAAGAGAGAGGGAGAGAGAGAATCCAAGCATGGTTCTCTTTTGTTCATATAATATATAGATTTTTAAACCATCATTGTTGTACACAAATTCAATCAAAAAATATTTCATTTGTTATTTTTCTGGTCATTATTATTATTTGTTTCACTTAAGATTATTCTCCTTTCATAGAGAGGAGAAGGGATATTAAAAAATGATCTGTTCTGGTTGTCATTAAGTACAGCACTCATACATACAGAAGTGTGGTGAACTTCAGTTTTTTTTTTTAATGTTTCTTTATTCTGAGAGACAGAGACAGAGCATGAGCGGGGGAAGAGCAGAAAGAGGAAGACATAGAATCTGAAGCAGGCTCCAGTCTCTGAGCTGTCAGCACGGAGCCTGATGTGGGACTCAAACCCATGAACCGTGAGATCATGACCTGAAATGAAGTCGGATGCTTAACCAACTGAGTCACCCAGGGGCCCCATGCTTCAGATTTTTTGATGTGAGAAAATGGGCTCTTTCTTCCTTGGCAGAAGTGGAATGGATATGAGGAAAAAATGTGCTCTTAATTTAATTCCCAGTTTTGTCGTTAAATATGCAATCTCTAGGAACCCACTTAATCTTGTTGATCCTTTATTTATTCATAATTAAAATTAGTGATACCACTTATAAACAGGGTGTTATAAAATGTAACCCATTGATGCTATCAGAGTAGACTGATACTGCAGGAAAAAAAAAGCATTACCTTTATTTTATCTGTCCCAATCTCTTGTGTTTCTCCTACACAGTGTATTCTGATGGGTTCTTTAACAAATTCAAAATTTGCAAAAAATTGAAGAATCTATGTATGGCATACAAAAAGTATTAGTTTTCCAACTTGCTGCATCAGATGTCCTTATATTCAGTTCTACCCACCACAACTGTAAAACAGCATGACCCACTTGAGTACCCTCAAAGGGGAATTAAAAGCAATAATAGCAACAAAGATACAGACGGAATCTGGAAACCATGACATATGTAGACTAGTGGAAGGGACTAGAGCTGGATGGATCTAGACAGAGGAAAGTTTTGCCTTGCTTTGTTTTGGCATGTGTCAGATGTGAGGTGACATGGTCCTGGAATAACTGTGGCTTCTCTTCTCTGCTCTTCCTGATTGTAATGGAGGTAGAAACACCCTTGGTAGCCAGTTCTGCAGTCCTGTTTGAGGAGATATTCCTGAAAACCTCGCCTACAGCCTATTCCACTTGCCTTTCTAATTTTGTCAGTATAGAACTCTCTGTTTCAAAAACATGTTTGTTGTTGTTGCTAAAAGTGTCAAGGGTGGATTCAGTTAGATGTAGCTAAATAAAATGTTCAACATATGCAAACATCAGTAGCTCTTGCTCCTGTAATTACTACTATTAATTTACAGAAAGGAAGATTTTAGCTGTAACTAAGAAAGAAGTCTCAAAGAATTAAAGTGGAATGGGCTACATATGGAGACTGTGGGTTAACCTTCTCCAGAGGTTTCAAAGCCATAGAGGTATGAAGAGATATAAAAGAGATTCCCCATAAAGTATGATGGTTTTTGCGGTAACCCCCTACCCCCCCCCTTAAATTGCTTCCAGTGCTGAGATTTGGTAATCCTATTTTTAAAGGTGCCACTAGTGAAACCCACAGGAGCTGTAAGGGGTGTGAATCATTTTATTCAGAGGCAGAAAAAGTGAAAATGAATCTCTTCTTCCCCTTTCACTTCCAACCCATTATAACACTTGCTGCTGAGCCTTCTCAACCTGCAGTTAGCAGCCAACACATCGCTGGGCATGATGCCTATTAGAGTAGCTGGAAAAATTACTTTTCAACACTGATGTATTATCTTGACTGCATCAGGATTTTGGCTAGTTCTAGTATTTGAAAATTTTTTCTAATTTGGTTTAAAAGACATCACAATACTCTATGCTTTTATTATACCAATACATTACATAGAATGAAATATGATGAAATGAATTTAATCCATTTTTATAAAACTTAATAGATGCAGTTATTTCCACAATAAACATAAGTGAGTGTAATCACTACACTAAAGTCAAAATTGTGGGAAAACACCCATGGAAAATGAATCTCAAATTATTCTAGTTAACCAGAATGTCCTCCATTAACTGGAATCCCTTCTCATATCATCATGTTGGACTAAGAAGAAAATCATTATATAAATAGATCATATATATGTTAGTTCCTGGGAATCACTATAAATCCCCATGATCTCTCAAAATTTGGCATTTATAGACACTTGGTACATATTATAAATGCCCAGAAAAACTATCCAGGCATACTTTGAGTTCCATAATATTTAAATAAGGACATAGTTAGGCTTGCTACATCATATTTATTAATAAGAGTTGAAACATGGAAGATTTCTGACATTTTGATTTCCAGTAGAGTGTACCATTCCTTGATCATTTGTGATAGTGTTTTGTGGAAGATGACATTGGTCCTGGTTTTAGCAGCTTACATCTGTGGCAGTAGGACCACTCAGAGCATCTTCTTGGGGAAGAGAGTTGACTGTTACCCTTCAGCTATACAGATTCTCTTCTTCACTCTCTTCTGTCTCTGTAGAATTTTTACTGGCTCTCTCTCCTATTCTTTCTTCAATTCTCACCATAAGCAGATCATGCCCAGTCTGAATATCCCCAGCACCAATGATTCTGCTGGGAAACAGATACACATTTCCTTCTGCCCTGGAGATTTGGCTGGCCTTATTAGAGTCACCACATTCCAGAATGAAACTGATCATTTCCTCATTGCTGCATTACCCCAACTTCCCTATGTCTGTTAGTGGCATCATTGTTCAGCAGTTAAGCCTAGCAAAGTCCTTAAAACTTGTCTGGCACACAGTGAGCACTAAAAACTTTTAGCTACTTCTTAATATCATTATTGGGTTTTCACACCTCCGTTTTTTGTCTTTGAGTCATTAGGCCCGTGCTTCTTCCTTCCAAACCTCAGTGAACAAGTGTTTTGGATATTACTTTGATATATCACTTATTTGTCTCTTAAACCCCATCTTTCTGTACTCCTGGGTTAGAGCCATAATTATCTTTCACTACTAAAAGCAACCATAACAGTAATACACTAATGATAGTAGCTAAGATTTATGTATATAAATACATACATATAGAAAATAAATATACATTAAATATACATGCATATATAAATATATATGTAAGACACTCTGTAAAACACTTTATTGATTTTAGTCAGGATTGTGCTCAGTTGTGTATAAAAAAACCCAGCTGAAGTGGTTTAAACAAAATTTGGGCTTTTTTTTTTTTCATATAACAAAAGGTTTAGAGGTGTTAATCCAGGTCAATCTAGCTGGTCAAGAAAATCATCAAAGATCCAAGTTTGTTAGGAGTCTCTTATGGGTTTTTTCCCCCTTTTCATTTTCCCACCTCCTGTATGTTCATCTGTTTTGTTTCTTAGACGGGCAATAGGTATTAAGGAGGGCACTTGTTCTGATGAGCACTGGGTGTTTATGTAAGTGAGGAACCACTGAATCCTATTTCTGTAGCCAATATTGCACTATATGTTAACTAACTAGAATTTAAATAAAATTTTAAAAGAAAATGGGGCACCTAGGTGGCTCAGTCAGTTAAGCATTGGACTCCTGATATCTGCTGAGGTCATGATCTCACAGTTTGGGAGTTCTAACCCATGCTGATGAGGTTCCATGCTAATGAGGCAGAGCCTGCATGGGATTCTTGCTCTCTGCCCCTCCCCTGGTCATGTGCGCTCTCTCTCTCTCTCTCTCTCAAAAATAAGTAAATAAACTTAAAAATTTTTTGAAAAGAAAAAAATAAAAATAAATAAATAAAACACGATACTATTTACAGAGAAAAAAGATCCAGGTTGTTTCTGTACCACCATCTTCAAAATGTGGCTTTTCTACTCACACAGAAAAAAAGACTTCAACGTCCAGGCATCATTTGGCCTTTGAGATGTAAAGAAAATGAAGGGTAAAGGTGAAATGTACATGTCATTTGAGTCTTTTGCTGACTCTGCTTCATATATCAGCAAACCAAGAGCTTTCCCAGAAGTTGCATTCAGTAGCAACTCACAATTCTTTGGCCATACTGCATCAAAGGCCACCCTACATGCAAGGAAGCAAAAAGATGAAGTATTCTAACTAAGAAATGTGATGCCTTCTTCCACTGTCAAATGTGGTTCTTTTAGAAAGGCAAAAATGGGGGACTGACATTGGTTGGGCAACAGAGTCTGCCACACTGTCATGTCATTTAATCCTCACAGCAGTGCTAATAGGTGGGCATTCTTATGTCCTCAGTTACAGAGAAACAAATGACGGGTTAGAAAATTAAGTAACTTCCCCTCAGCAAAAAAATTTATCAGGAAGGTATAATTATATTCCCCTTTATAGATGAGGAAGTTGAGTATCAGAAAATTTAAGTACCTTGTTCAGAAATCAGGAGTCCATCTGATATATCTGACAATAGAGTCACACCATAATTCTAGACCTAATACCAGAAAAATTGCAATGGTCTTCTTGTCCCCACTCTGTCTCCTTTCCTATGTGCTCCAGGTAGATAAATAATTCTAAAGTATATTTTTGATTGTGTCTTTTATCTACTTATATACCTTCCATTACCATTTCAGCAGATGCTTTGGGGAACCTCAATCCTAGGTTCATTCCTGATTCCAAACACAGGTGTGATAGAAGGCTCCTGTGAGTTCTGATAGCACCCAGCCTTAAACACCTACCACATATCTCTGCTTCTTGTCCTTAGCACTTTCTCCAAAACTTAAGGAGCTTGCTTATTCCATTCACATGGAAAAATGAGGCTTAATGCTATTTGTAACAACCCTTAAACCATGGAGAGAATGAATAAGTAAACGCTCCAGCCTGAATCTCTTTAAAGAGATGATTCTAAAGCAAATTTTATATGGTTCCTGTAGCGTATTTGGGAATGTACCTTGCAGACCTTCAACTACAAGGGGCATCATTGACTGAGGATCGCAGCTACACTGCTCTGAAATCCATCTCCACGTGTACTTTGAGTCTGTGCTTTCCATTGGCTGTTCCCATCTAAGGACTGACAGATTTGCCCCTGGAAGTCATGAAAATCCTTTGACAGACAAGTTAGACTCTAGCACTTCCCACTGGCTTTTTGAAATTTCTTTGAACTATGCGACAGTCTAGGATGATTCGCCCATCTCATTTCATCTCACAGACCATAATAAAGTGGTATCATGTTTAATGTAGACTTGGTTTCTCCTTCTTAGAGGACCCATATTAACACAGCTCCTCAATACAACCATATTGGGATTGCCCACATCAGTAACCAGTTCAATAATGCACCTGCTATTGGCTACTCTTCCTTCCTTGTCTTTCCTGCTCCGGCTCTTTTGTCTCCTGGGATCCCCTCCCAGATAAACATATTGTTTCTACAGAATAACATTACTAGCCAAATCTCTTGGTTACACATTCAGAGTCTGCCACAATTTGTCCTGAAACTGCAACTATTCTTTCTTTCCATTTATCTCCTATTCTACCATCCAGTTAACTTCTCTTATTCAATTACCCTGCACCCTTCTCTAAGTATTTATGTTTTATCATTCTGAAATATAATATGATGGTCTCCATCACCATGTAGTAGCCTAGTACAGTATCATTGTTCACCAATATCCAATACCCTTCTATAAAGGAAGACTATATATCCCACCTTTTCAACTATGGCATGACCGTATGATTTTCATGGCCAATAAAATGTAAACAAATTGATAGGTGTCACTTCTAGGTAGAAGCTTGAAGAGCCAGAATGTATGCACTCTTTTTCCTCTTTCACAAAGATACATAATACCGGGTAGGGGATTTCTGTTATTTTGGGACCCAGTAGGAAGATGATGTGGAGCAGAGTTACACCTGAACCACACTAGTGAGAAATAACTAGTATATGAAACACAAGTGAGAAATAAAGATTTGCTTTCATAAGCTACTGAGATTGGGGATCATTTATTAATGAAGCAAACTAGACTGTCCTGACAGATACATAATACTCTATACTCAGTTAAATAGAAATTTACAGACTCACTGATCTACCTGTCTCCCACAAGATGCTTGAAACATACTGCCTCAGTTATTCATAAATCATTTTTAATTTCCTAGGTTCCTTGAAGACTTTATTCCCATTTGCAACCCATCTGATTTTCTTCTTATTAATGTACCCCTAGCATGATGACATTTAATTCAGCTTCAAATATTTATTCTAAAAAATTGAGTATCAAATGGTTTTTATAAATACACTTTCTTTATCTTATTACATTTTGAAACAAAACAACTTTATCCCAATTGTATTCAGGCTATAATCAGCCTTGTCAAAAAGGAAGCAAATACTTTGTTTTGGGAGTTATGTCAGTGTCTGAAAATGCTCCTTCTTTATTTCATGGTCTAGGAGATGTATGCAAAGGAAGAGTGATGTATTCAGTGGAATAATTAAGGATTTAGGCTTATTCCCTAACTGACGTGGCACCTAAAATCACAAAAAGTAGGCTAATGTATGATTATAGAAATTGTTTCTGAAACACGCATTCATATCTCAGTGTTAAATGCCAACTAAGTTAGTATATTAGAAAAGTAAACATAGAAACATATCAGAAAGCAAAAATACAGTATTATTTTGGTTGCTTACAACTGATGCATGTAATTTATTACAGTCTAACCCTAACCACTCATTGTTTCTAGAGTATCATTTTACATTTCCATTTTGTCTTTTTTTGTTGTTTTTAAGAGTAAAGTGGTAAGAAAAGCAGTGTATGTTTTTTTAAAAAAAATGCTTAAGTGCCATAAAGAAACCTAAGTACTTTAAAATATGAATATACAGGATGACTCATGTGCCAAGTGTGTGCGTGTTTTAACTTGCCCTCTCCTGAAGAAAAGTAGCCCATATGGAAGTGAACTCTGTAGGGTCAGAGTCAGTCAGTACTCACTGTAACAAATATTCCCATGTACTTTGATTCATGCAGTTTTTTATGAATCATATACTAGTTCTTTTCCCTGTTGTTGCCTGGGCTCCATCTATCAGAGTTTTGTCATAATTTCTGTGAAGGCATTGCAACTCACAGTAAATATTTTGCTCATAGATTATAATAAGAAGCCAACTGTCAACAAGAAATATTGTAATAAAACAACTCCTGTGCTTATGGCAATTTTGAGTTTTATTTAAAAGTGCTGACTTATAATCATTTAGTCAACACTAATCAAGTTCTTAGTATATGTAAAATACCAGAAAGATACTGTCAGGAGATACAAAACTTTCTTGAAAAGTTGATAGTCTAACTAATGGGGCATGCTTAACAAACCAACATGAAATATGCCTGAGAACATATGGTAGTTCTATACAGTTGACCCTTGAACTACATGGGTTTGAACTGTGAGGGTCCACTTACATGTGGCTTTTTTTTTTTTTGATAGATACAGTGCAGTCCTGTAAATATATTTTCCCTTCCTTATGATTTTCTTAATAAAATTTTGTTTTCTCTAGCTTACTTTATTGTGAGAGTATAGTGTATAATACATACAGCATACAAAATATGTGTTAATTTTATGTAATGGGTAAGGTTTCTGGTCAGTGATAGGCTAGTAGTAAAGTTTTTGGGAACTCCAAAGTTATACACGGATATTCAACTATATGGTAGTGGGGATGGGAGCAGCTGATGCCAGTGCCCCTACATTGTTCCAGGGTCAACTGTATGCATACATACATGCAAGCAGGCATATATAAGTACAACTATATATAGTATGATATGTATGTATAACCTCGATACATGCTGAAAATTTACTGTGTGAAGTGGTAATCAGTTATTCAAACCATTACTTGTATTACACTCTTCTTTCTGAGATAGCACTTGGCACTCAGTAAATCCTAACTTTAAAATAAGTTGATGAATTAGACCTTAAAAAATAGAAACAAATTTTATACTTCTTTTAGTAGATTAAAAAATGTTTCTTAATTTTTATTTATTTTTAAGAGAGAGAGAGAGAGAGAGAGAAAGAGTGGGGGAGGAGCAGAGAGAGAGGGAGACACAGAATCCAAAGCAGGCTCCAGGCTCTGAGCTGGCAGCACAGAGCCTGATGCGAGGCTCGAACCCACGAACCATTAGATCATGACCTGAGCCGAAGTTGGATGCTTAATCAACTGAGCCACCCAGGCACCACTCTTGTAGATTTTACTTCCAAACTTTACAGATTTGATCCCCTATATTATTAGCAAAATGTTGCCTGGATGACTATAGGCTATTTTACAAATTAATTCTAACCTCCAAGAAAAAAAGATTTGCACCACTAAGCATGTTTGCAAGAATATACTGAGAATTATTCCAAATATTCCAAATGGTTTCAAGCATCAGGCAGAAGTGCTCGAATAAGTGTTTAGAACTCTGAAGTCCTATATGTTTATCATTCATGCAGATCACAAATTCTGATTATCAATTGTAATTAACTAATGATCTGGACTCACAGCAATAGAAAGGAGTTTTGCATAATTTAACACAAAGCACCATGGATGGAGTCTATGTAACAAATTATTGAAAGTTTTCTAGCAGACAGAAAAGGGTCCCTGATCATTTAGAAGGTACTCTAATTAGAAACAAACCACGTGCTCCAGATTTTGGAAATGCAAATTTTAAAGTTTATTAAATAGAAAAAAAGGAAATAAAGTTTCTAGGCCTAAACTCTAAATAAAAGTTAAAGTTAGGGTATAGTAAAGGATTCCCACTATTACTGATGGTGGAGTAATTTATTGCATATCAGTTCTCTTATTAACTAACTACTGAAAAATTCATCGAAAACTGGTTTTGAATGTGCTGAAACTATTGGGAGAGCTAGGAATATACCAGGACTTCAGGACTTCACATCACACACAGAAGGCACTCAGTCAGTAGATTTGTGACAAGTTTTCTTCCTTCAAGGCATTTACCAGTAGGTAAGTGACACAGAGCTGAGATCCTAAGAAGCAGGGTAAAAGGCAGTAGAAAATGATCCAGAAAACAGAGCAGAGATTTCTAGAGTCTCAAAAGACTAGGATAACAAGAATTGGAATTCAGGGCCAAGCAAGAGGGAGGAGTCTGGCAAGGATCTAGACTTTTAATTAGAACCCTAAAGAGGCCATTTCATAGAAGTAGGAGTGAACAAGTAAATTATATTAGTTAACACGAAGACTGAAATTCCATTCAAACAAGTCCATTCAGACCATCACATTTTTTTTTTACATGCAATACCTGGCATTCAGTCCAAAGTTATTAGCCCTGACAAGAGACAAATAATACCAAAAACAAGGGGGAAAAAAACAGATAATAGAAACATCTTTAGATTACAGTATTGACATTAAGAAATCCTTGCAACAACATGGATGAAACTGAAGAGTATTATGTAAGTGAAATGAGTCAGTCAGAGAAAGGCAGATATCATATGTTTTCACTCATATGTGGAACTTGAGAAACTTAACAGAAGACCATGGGGGAAGGGAAGGGGAAAAAATAGTTTCAGACAGAGAGGGAGGCAAACCATAAGAGACTCTTAAATACAGAGGACAAACTGAGGGTTGACGGGGAGGGGGGACGGGGAAAATGGGTGACGAGCATTGAGGAGGGCACTTGTTGGGATTAGCACCAGGTGTTGTATGTGAGTGATGAATCATGGGAATCTACCCCCGAAAACCAAGAGCATACTGTATACACTGTATGTTAGCTAACTTGACAATAAATTATACTAAAAAATAAAATAAAATAAAATAAAATAAAATAAAATAAAATAAAATAAAAATTACATTAATGTATTTGGTGAAATAGATGGAGAATTTCACCAGAAAAATAGAAATCATGAAATAAAATTAAATAGAAATTATGGAACACAAAAACATAATAGTTGATATGAAGAATGAAATAGAAATGTATAAGAACATATCACAGCAGAGGAAAGGATTTATTAACTATAATTTGTCAATAATAAAATATCCACTCTGAACGAGTAGAATAAAAGATAGGAAATAGAGAAATGAGTGTTAAGAGACATATAGGAAATGCTGAAAATGTCTAACATAAAGGTGATGGAAGTCCCAAAAGGAATAGAGAAAGAATGGTACAGAAACAGTTTTTGAAAATTTCCCCAAACTTATGAAAAATATCAAGCTAAAGATTCAAGAGGTTATACAAACCTTACACAGGATTTTAAAAAGATGTATAAGCACAGCTAGGCATATTATAACTCCAGTTGCTGAAAATTAATAGGGGTAGACAGGCTATTTCTATAAAGGGGCAGATAGAAAATATCTTAGTCTTTGAGGGCCATACTATCCCTTTTGCAACAATTCAATTCTGTTGTAAGCAGCCACAAGTAACATGTAAACAAATGGGCATGGCTATGTTCCAATAAAACTTTATGAAACCAGTCAGTGGGCCAGATTTGGTATGGAAGCCACAATTTGCTACAGACAAAAAGATTTTAAAAGCAGCAAAAGAAAAGGAAACATTGCTTTTAACAAAGCAACAGGTCTGATGGTTGCCTTCTCAACAGAAGTGGTGTAAGCTGGAAGACAGTGATAGGGCATTTTTAATTTGCTGAGAGAAAATAATTGCCTGACTTCCAATACAGTCTTAAGAACTAAGGAATATCTCTCCAAAAGGAAGGCAAGCTAAATATGTTTCCAGCCAAACAAAAGTTATTTGTCAACAGAATAATTTCACTAAAGAAATACTAGAGAATACTTCGGACAGAAATAAAATGATCCCATACAGAAGCACAGATAAAAAGGAAGAGATGAAAATTACTGAACAAGATAAATATGTGGCTAGATAAGGGGATCCTTATTGTAATATATAATATAAAATGTGTCTTATAGTGACTAAACTATGTACAGAATCAAAATACAAGACAAAAATAACACAAAGAACAAGACAAATGAAAAGAATTAAATAGTCCAAACATGTGAGAATTGTCTAGAAATTGGTAAAACTCTTACTATAGTTTCTACTCTATTAAATCAAAGACACAGGTTGTAATCTATGGGATACCCACTAATATAAGAGTAAAAGGACTTTGTAACTAACAAACACAGAGAAGAAAATGAAATATTAATTTTTTTTCTCATTAGGTAAAATAAGACAACTTAGAAAAAGGAAAAAAAGAATGTAAAATAGGAAAAAAATATAAAGAGTAAAATTGTAGAGTTAAATTTACTTAAACCATATTACCTCAAATATAATAGATAAACCATTCCAGAGGAAAAAAGAGATAAAGATGGCCAATGTAGATAAAAAGCTAAAACTCTAACCTAAAGGAGACACACCTTAAATATAGGATACAAAAGATAAAAAGTAAGAGAATAGAAAAAGATTTATCAGACAAATACTACCCTAAAGATAGTTGTCAGGTTTGATTAAAATCAAACAAATTAGACTTTAAGTCAAAAAAGTATTTCTTGAGATTACAAAAAGCATTTCCCATTGGTAAAGAGAACAAAACAAAACCATAAAAACTTAAATGTCATTTGTGGGCACCTAAAAATGTGCTTAAAAATATGTATAGCCTAAAAATAAGTAGAGCAAAAATAAAGAAAATGAAGGAGAAGAGATTGAGCTATAATCAGAGTAGAAGACTTTTTTTTCATATTTTTTGGTAATTTTAGATTACATAAACAAAAGTAAAGACAAACTATGTGTGGATAATATCAACCAATTAACAATGTAGAAAGTTACATTCAATGATGAAAGAGTGCATATTTCTTTCTTTACCTATCAGACATTTACAAAGATTTACATTATGCTAAACCGGAAGTCCAGTCTCAACAAGTTTGAAAAACATAAAATGAAATAAAAATGAAACTATTCAGAACATGTTTTCTGATCACAGTAGAATTAAGCCAGAATTTGGTACCCAGAAGAAATCTAGAAAAACCCAACCATGTGGAAAATAAATGATGAATCTCAAAATAATTTGAGTCAAAGAAGAAATCTGAGTGGAAATTAGACTGTAGAAATTACTAAGATTAAGCTTAATAATAATAAAAATAAAACACTATGATTTGTGGGAAATTTGTAAAGTTACAGTGATATTTATAGCTTTAAATACATATATTAGAGTAATAAACAGCCTAAAATTTATGTACAGAATATTCGCTGAAAGAAAATAACACCAAATTAAATCCCAAGAAAATAGAATGAAATATATAATAAAGGTAAAATAGAAAGCAATAACAATTTAAATACAGAAAATAAAAAACTAAAAGTTTGGTTTTTTGAGAAAATAATATAATGAACTAATCAAGAATAAAAAGAAATTATAAATTATCAAAAGAAAACTGAAGAGAGATTACTCCGATCATACAGGAATTACAAGGATATGAGAGGTTATTATTGATAAGCTTATGCAAATAAAATAACATAAATAAAAGCAAATTAAAAAGTTAAAATATGGAAGAAATTGGGGGAGAAAAGCACAACCTACCAAAACCAATACAGAAAAAAAAAAACATCTGAATAATTCCATAAGTATGAAAGAGATTGACTCCATAAGAACATTCCTGGTACTGAGGGCTTCATTAGTAACTCTCCTCAAAAATCTAAAAAAAAAAATCTCAATATGAACAAAATATTCCAGAAAAAAGTAGAAGCGTTCTATTCTTAACTTGTTTTATGAGGGCAACATTAACTCTTCCACAGGCCAATAAGGAAATTTATTATATACAAGACAAATTACAGGTTAATCCTCTTGAGAACTAAGATTTAAAATTCAAAAACATTCTCAGATGAAGGCAAATTAAGAGAGTTTTTCAGTAGCAGACCTATTGTAAAAGAATAATTTAAGAAAATTCCCTAAACAGAAAGAAAAGGATAAAAGAAAGAACCTTGGAACATCAGGAAAAAATTTTTTTAATGCAGTTAAAAATTGGCAAATATAGTAGACTTTCTTTCTCTTCCAGAATTTCTAAATTATGTTTGACAGTAGGAGCAAAAGAAAAAATTAACACTGATATGGTTCTAAAGTATATACAGGAAATATTTAATGCAATTAAGTTATACACAAGGAAGGGTAAGGGAACAAAAAATAGGAAAGGTTTTAATACTGCACTCCAGTTGTCAAATGAAGACACCAATAGTCTGTGATAAGGTGTGTTTATATAATACAATATATTAAGCAAACACCCAAATCTATAGAAAGACAATATAGATACATCAATACACCATAGATATATCAAAATGGTATCATAAAATAATCTAAAGAAAAGCAGAAAAAAGAAATAAGAGAAAGCACAGAGATAACAAAAACAAAAATGACAGATTTGACACTTAACATATTGATAATTACATTAAATATAAAAGGTCTAAATACACAAATATAAAGACTAAGCCTGACACAGTTACTTAAAAAAAAACACATGACTCCACTCTATACTGTCTATAAGAAACTCATTTCAAATATAATAGCATAAACAGCTTGTCAGTAAAAAGATGGAAAAATATACATAATGTAAATTAATTAAAAAGCAGGAATGACTGCATTAATATCAGATAATGTAGATTATAGGGCAATAAAATGTCATGCAGTGAGGGAATTATATAGCAATAAAAGATCAATCCACCAAGAAGATATAATAATCTAAATGTTTATGTACCAAATGACAAAAATGAAAATATAGAAAGCAAAAATGGATAAAACTGAAAGGAGAAATACAATATCCACAAATGTTTATGAAAATTTAAATATGCCTCTCTAAAAAATGGATAGGAAAACTAGAAAGAAAATCAGTGGAGAAGTCAACAGTGTGATAAACCAATAGGATCTGATCAACTTTTATAGAATGCTCCAGCAAACAATAGCAGAATACGTATTATTTTCAAGTGCCGACAAATATATATCAACAGAAAATCAAATAAACAATAGAAAAAAATATATAAAAATCATTAAAACTAAGAATTGTTTTTTGAAAAAATAAAAAACAAATTGACAAACTGTTAGAATGATTATTATAAAACAGGACAAGAGGGGTGCCTGGATGGTTCAGTTGGTTGAGCTTCCAACTCTTGATTTTGGCTCAGGTCATGTTGTGGGATCAAACCCATGTTGGGCTTTGTGCTGAGTGTGGAGCCTGCTTAAGATTCTCTGTCTCTCTGTGCCCTTCTCCCCTGCTTGTGCTCTCTCTCTCTCAAATTCAAAACAAAATAAAACAAAACCAAAAAAAAAAAAAAAAACACAGAAAACAAGAGATAATAAGTGGTTCTGGCAAACTGAGTGGCCAGTTTTTTTCTTTTTTTTTTTCCCTTAATGAGCCTTTTACTTCAGTCTCACATGTTATATAATAATTAACACAAAATGGATCACTAACTTAAATGTAAAGCCCAAAATTCTAAAACTTTTAGAAAATATTTGGTATCTAAGACTGAGCAAAGAATTCTTAGACTTGACAACAAAGGCACAATTCATAGAAAGAAAAATCAATGAATTTATACACATATCATAGACGAAAGATTAGCAGCCAGAATATACACCATGGCTGAAAAAGTTAAAGGTGTTTAATCACTAATAATCAGAAAAATTAAAAATAAAAGTGAAATACTATTTTATAGCTTTCAGAGCCATTTTTGTCAAAAATCTTAATGAACTGGGTGTTTGCAAGTATATGGAGACACAGGATTTTTATAGCCCCTTTTGGTGAGACTATAAGTAAGTTGAAACATTCTGCAGAGCAGAATATTTATCTGCTATCTAGTAACATTGAAGACGTTCACATCTTACGATTCAGCAATTTCATTTCCGGAAATATTTGCCTGGAGGAACTTCCCTTCATATAACCATGGAAGCATGAACAGTGATATTCATTGCAACATTATTTATAATAGTTTGTTTAAAGGAAGGAAAATAAATGGCTGATGGATAAATAAACTATGATATGTTCACATGAAGGAATATGATTCATGTAGCATTTCAAATGAATCAACTAGAACTTTTTGTGTCCACATGGATTGATATAATTACTTAATGAAAGAAAAAATGCAGAAGGACATAATTCACCTAAACTTCTAAAGCAAATCAAATTTAAGCATGTGTATCAGATACATAAATGTATCTGTAGAAAAATAAACACATACATGGGAAGGACTATACATGAAATTCAGAACACGGATTACTTCTGGGTCTGGAAGGTGAAAGAATAAATGGGTCTTTACTTTAGCTGTAATGCTGCATTTTCTAAACAGAGAAGGAACAGTTGAGAGGGGAAGTGCAATCTGAATCCATTATGGCAAATTATTAACATTTCTTCATCCTAGCAAGTATCTACATAGATGTTTATTCTAGTATTTTCTTGAACCTTCCATCTGCTGGCAATATTTCATAGTAAAAATATAAGAAGCTGGCTTGTGAGATGTTTCATCACTAAAAATACTCAAGTATACGCTTAAAAAAATACACACACACAGGGGTGCCTCGGTGGCTTGGTTGTTTGATTGTCGGAATTGGGGTCAGGTCATGATCTCATGGTTCACGGGACTGAGCCCTGCATCAGTCTCTGTGCTGACAGCTGAGTCTGGAGCCTGCTTAGAATTCTCTCTCTCTCTCTCTCTCTCTCTCTCTCTCTCTCTCTCTCTCTCTGCCTTGTCCCTGCTCTCTCTCTCTCTCTCTGCCCTGTCCCTGCTCTCTCTCTCTTTCAAAAAATAAATAAATAAATAAATTTATTTAAAAATGTTTTTAAATAATAAAGAATGTTTTTAAATACACACAGTCACACTTAAGAGTGGTGATATGAAAAGGTCTTATTTACCAAGTATAGAGACTCTAAAGAGACCCTCTATATTAGAGACTGCAAAAGTGTCAGCAGGATTTGGAAAGTCTTTCCCAACCAACAGATCCTACAAATAGAAATCAGAATTTCCCCTGATTTACTTTGTATAGTCAGCCTCCTTCACAAAATGAAACTGTAGCATATGAATGAAATTAGAAGTTTTTCCCAGTTACATTCTATAAATTGCCACTTACCCCAGAGAAGCAGAATTTTGCTTGTATTGCTCTCAGCACACCAGACTGTGCCATTAAATACCAATTATCACCAAATTGTTCATGTTTCTCATGTTAATGGACTTAAGGAGAAATCCAAATTTGGGCATCTATTGTATTTATCCAAATTTGGGCATCTGTTATATTTTAGACTTCATTAAAAAATATTAGTAGTCTAGTGATACATTCTCATTAGTGCAAGTACAAATACTACGAATAAAGTCACGGTTCTGCTTTGGCTCTCCAAACTCAGGTTCTACTTGACCCACCAGACAAAACCATCGTTATCAGTTTAGAGCAGGGTTTCTGAATGTCAGCACTATCGACATTGAGGATAAGACAATTCTTTGTCATGAGGCTGGACTGAAGGATGATTACTATCACCCCTGGCTTCTCTCCTCTACAACAACAGCACATTTCCTCCCCTAAGCTGTGACAACCAAAAATGTCCCTAGACATTGTCAAATGTCCCCTGGAGGGCAATATGGGTTCTGGTTTAGTACTATTATCTAGGGTATGTCATTTGAGACTTTTTACCATGATTAATATATAACACTTCCTGCATGTATTGAAATAAAGAGAGATTTATATATGGAGTTTTAAATATAAATGGCATCATATATACATACTATTCTGCATCTTGGTTCTTTCCATCAAGTACTATGTATTACAAAACTTTCAACATCTATATCTTATGATTATTCATTTTTTACTATGTATTATTCCTTAACATAGATTGATTACTTTTTAACCACAAAGTTTTAAGTTGATTTAAATATAATCAACCTGCTAGAAAAATTTTTCCACCTATTTGCTCCCAGTCATGCCTAAAATCAATGCCTTTCTAGGCTGGCTGAGAGTTTCTTTTGTTTTCTATTTCTACCAAACAATAAAAATTCGCAATACCAATATTTTAAAATGCTCTCAGTAATCTCTTACATATTTTCTAAATTATTCTTCAGTCCTATCCTCTCAATTCAGATGAAGGAGCCACAATGTGTAGGTATAAATAGGCCTTGGGTTTCATTCATGCAGTACCTACCACAGTCCGTTATCTTTCCTTGGGCACTTTGAGGCTAAGCATTATTGCAGCTATAAATCACCCATTCACAAACTCATTTCCCCTGCAAGGGTCCAAAAGCCTCTTGGGTGTCCTGTATTAGAGAAAACATTGAGCTGAGCTGCAAGCTGTGTGGCAAAGTGGAAAACATTCTAGATCAGGAGCAAAAAGAGCCAGGTTCTGCAAATTCCTTTCTTCTTTGAGTCTCTGTGTCCTCATTGGAGTAATAAAGACTTGTGTAAACTGTTTTCCAGGCTGAAGCTCTGAGGTTTCATGACTCCTTTCAGATTGGAAGACCAAGTTTTTGTGTAGATTTCATTCAATTGGCTGCTAATTATCATCTTGTGCATTTCTCATGCTATCTGTGTAGGTGAGTGAGGTAGAAGTGGAAGTTTGAATAGTTTCCTGTGTAATGAATTCGATATCCTAATGATGAAAAATGAAAATACACTTTATGCTGGCGTAACTAAAGGATGAAAAAAACTTTGTCTCAAGCAGTCAACAGCACCTTTTATTAATCAAAATGTCCATTATGTATATGTGTATGTGTATGTATATCAAATCATCACATTTTACACTTTAAATATATACAATTATGTCTGTCAATTATTCCTCAATAAAGTTAAAAATGTTCATTTCCTTTTTTAAAGTTTTTATAAATTTATTTTGAGAGAGAGAGAGAGAGAGAGAACACACCTGGATAGGGGCAGAGAGAGGGGAGAGAGAGAGAGAGTGAGAGAGAGAGAGAATCCAAAGCAGGCTCTGCACTGTCAGCACAGAGTCTTGTGGGGACTCAATCTCACAAACCGTGAGATCATGACTTGAGCTGAAATCAAGAGTCAGATATTTAACTAATTGAGCCACCCAGTTGCCACTGATTTTTTAGATCACAATATGAGTTATTATTTCTCTATGTTTAAATTATTTAGATGTATTAAAAGTTGAATATAATTAATCATTTTATTTTTGAATGAACAGAAACCTGGTTATTTGGTCTGAATTCAATTAACCAGATATTTTGTAAATCACGTTGTGAATGGTATAGAGCTTTCTCATGTCAGTTGCAAAACAAGGTCTTTCTTTCAAAAACAAAAATTTATGCTAATTAAATATTTTAACTCTTTTCTGCATCTTATCAAGGGCAATGATACTAGACAATATGCAGATCATACCAATTACCCCATTCTAACAGTACCCATCTATGGTATATTTAGGGAAAAATGTTCCTAGAGAGTCCCTTGAGCAAAAAGGATCATAATTTTGATCCTGTAATCCCAACCCCTGAACACGACTGTTTGAACTACAAGAACAAAAAGCAGAATGGTAAGTGACAAATGAGAATCTGGCTGGAGAGCATCTTCTCCGTTAAGAATAGTAATGGTCAATTACATCAATCAGATCTTCTCTTATGGTGGTTTGTATTACAGATAGAGAAAAATCCACGGGAAGTGAAACAGGAGGGGAAAATGCAGAAACAAGAAAGTATGTAAATAGCAAGGTAATATAATGCAGCAAGAAATTGAAAATTGCAGGTAAATCGAAGTAATAAAATTGAGAAGAGAATTTCAAAATGGAAGGTTATTTGCAAAATAGAAACAAATGAACTGAGTAGCTGTGCTGTAGAAGGATCCAGAGATTCTTCCTCACGAGAAGGCAATGAAGAAGACTGAAGGCCAGAGTGGATTCTGTTCCTAAATCTGATTGCTAACATTGCAGACTCAGATGCCAGCTGCACACTCTTGTACTGAGTTAAGTAAACACTGGTACTGAAGATTTAACTATATAATAAAAGAGAAAAGGCATAATATCCCAACAAAAACTATACAAAGCTTCAGCTCTGTTCTTCCCATTGTATTTCATACCGTTGGGCTAAAGAAAAGTACCTAAAACATGAATATATAGCCCTCATATATAGCTCATGCTGGGAAATAGCCTCAGACACATTAGGAAGCAAATCAAGGAGAAGTTACGCCACACTACAACAGAGTAGGTGCAAATTCTAAACAGAGCAGCCCACACTACACATAATCAAGGTCAAAATAAATAGCACAACAAGTAGACTGACAACATTCTCCAATAGAGAGATGTAGTAATAATAGCTGATGAAGCCAATCTAGAATAAAAAATAACCAAAGAATCAGAAGAAAACATCCCACAAATGTTTTGAACTAGAGAAGATCTTTATTAACTAACTAAAATAAAACAAGAGCTCCAAGACAAAATATTTTAAAAAAAAAGAGGAAGAAATAAAAAGCTTCAGAGCTAAAACAAATTTAGGAAAAAAACTATATTACAAAATTGGGGAGTGGTGGTTGGAGAAAGTATAAGAATGCTAGTTTTCTAATATTTTTAATAAGGAAGTTAAGACATAAAATTGCAATACTATTTTTTTTTTTAATTTTTTTTTAACGTTTATTTATTTTTGAGACAGAGAGAGGCAGAGCATGAATGGGGGAGGGGCTGAGAGAGAGGGAGACACAGAATCGGAAGCAGGCTCCAGGCTCCGAGCCGTCAGCCCAGAGCCTGACGCGGGGCTCGAACTCACGGACCGGGAGATCGTGACCTGAGTTGAAGTCGGACGCTTAACCGACCGAGCCACCCAGGCGCCCCTGCAATACTATTTTAAAACAATATCGATATTAATTTCTCAATGTTTTCAAAGTACTGTTCTTTTTAACTGTAGAGGGATTACTGAGAAAAACAACACTTTGTATAGTAAATTTTTTTTGATATTCAATTCCTTCTATTTGAGTTTTTTAAATTTATTTTTATTTCAAAGTCAACATTTACATGAAATTAAATTAAAAATTGTGTTAATTAGTACTTATGTAATGATATCATTTTTACAGAGTTTTTCTGGTTTTGTAATGATATATCTCTCTTCATATATACACAGATGTTTGGAATTGCACTCACCTAATGGTAGTAGGAGCTATTTCTGGAGAGTAGGATTGGTTTTTGCTGATTTTTAAATTCTCTGCATGTGGATTTCTACATTCCTTTAATTCCTTAATGAGAGCATGTACCAGTCTCACAAAAATAATAAATTTATTTTAAAAAATTTAATCAGGTAGTGTGTTGTCCAAATCCTGAGATGAGACATACAAATATCTCATTTCCTTTTTCTACAGTTGCAATCGGAGATTATTCCAAGGAGAATTAGATAATAATACAAAAAGTCTTTAGCTCTTTAAATAAACAAAGTCAAGATATTTGCATATTTTCTCACATCATCATCAAAATGTACAGAAATGGAATTTCGATAACTATCTGCTTCAAATATTCAGCTTCACTTTTTTGTTACTTACATTTGTGGGTGCATTATCCTCTTTAGAAGCTAAAGAACACTACAGATACTTTCCCAAGGAAAAAGAGCCTGTACTCATACAAAATATTTCACACTGCTTGAGGGGGTTCATGGGACCTATGAAGTTTACCCAGTGGCACCAGATGACAATCCCTTCTGTGTACTACATGTCTTTGAAACTAGTGGCATTCTGCCTCTCAATGTGGACTCTGTCACTCCCTCCCCATCATTTAGGTGGTGTCACTCTCAAGTACATTTCCACATATCTGAGGATTCACGTTAACAATCAAAAGCATGAGATTCATATGTCAGAATGACTCAAAGGACCAATAACCAGAATGAAGACGTGTTGCTCATAGAAAAAATGATCCTGTACAAGAGCATAAATCAGTGAAATCATTCTCTGAGGAAACACATGAAGCTTTATAAATGATCACACACAGATGCTGAGATGATCAAGGACAATCATTGAGCATACTTTGTCTTCAAGAATCACAACATATCAAGATAGAAAAAAATCAAAATCGAGAACAAATGAGCCTGACCCCATGTCTCTGCTACTGCAGAGTTGCTGTCTGCCACCAAATCTATGTATTTTTCCACTCCAGATTCAAATTCCCCAGGTGACAGCTGTTCTGTCATTTGCCTCAGGAGATGAGTCTATCATCCAACACTGCCAGCAAGATGTTGCTGAGAGTAAGCCTAAATGTTTCCATTATTTTCATCCCATTACTTCTAGTTATCCCCTATTGGGCCATTCTAAATACTGTAATTCCACTCTCATCTGTTTTTATTTCTTTCAAATATTCACAGGCTATCATTATTTCCCCCCGTATTTGTCCCTAAGCTCTTTTAATCTTTCCTCATAAGTAAGCCCCTCCATCATTATTTTTCCTCTGAAGATATAGTTGTCAGCATAAGGGTGCCTTTCATTTTTCTTCATTGTATGGGAAAAATATGGTCCATTTATAAAAGTTTCCCAGGAGATAAATCACCTAGATCCTGGGGAGGTGGAAGGTTTTGACAATGCATTACTTGCTCTGCTGATGATGCTTGAATTTGGGGGCTGTTCTCATAAAATTGGTCCCAATGGATCATTTGACACAGCCTGTGGTGTTGACAATATCCTAGAGAGTCCCTCATTGGCTGACTTTGTCAATGCTCACCATAGCACTTCTGTGGTCCATGTAAGTTGCAGTGAGGTTGTGAGCTCCAAATTGGATGCCGGCAAGAAATTCATGAGATGTATCACTAATGAGAATGGAGAGTTTATTGGGCAGTGATGAGTTCAATTTCAATTATTCAACTGTTTACTGGGCTGCCCTGACCAACAGTTATTCATAAAACGTATTCTTTGCACCTGGGATGCATCCATGATTCCTCCTCTCATTTGGGAAGCTGTGAGACATGGTGTGGATGATGATAAACTAATGCTTTTCATGCTCTCTGAGCTAGAAGAGATCATTACTGTTCAACCCTCCAATCCAAATTAGGTCCTGGGGCTTAGCTGCATGTGTATCAAGATGGTGCAGAACTCCCCTGTGACAATAAATTGAAGAGCTTCCATCTGTAAATGTACACTTCATCCCCTTCCATATTTTACACAGTTGGGTCACAGAAGCAGATAAGCTATCGGCACCATGATTGCCCTGAGTTAACTCATAAGCCACAATGTGACAGACGTCTTCAGAATAAAATGTAGTTCAAAACCCAAACCCAACAAGAACAGAGTATTCTGAAGAGAAAAGTACAGCTTTTCAAAAGAAAATGAAAATGGAATTCTTTTTTTTTAAGTGATAAAGACAGTATTCATCATTCTCAACTATTCCTCCACATTTCCTATCACCTTCCTTGAGCTTTTCCTGAGGCTGAACTATAGATTTTCCTCCTTGGCTGGCTAAGTTTTCTGTTTGTTTGTTTGTTTGTTGTTGTTTGTTTTATTTTGTTTTTCTACTTTACTCACTACTTTGCTTCTTCTCTCCCTGTAAATATGGCTCTTCTTCAGGAACCTTTTTTTGAACTGGAAGTTTGATTTCTCATTTTCTCATTGGTAATTTATTTATTTATTTTTATTTTTATTAAAAAAAATTTTATTATTATGTTTATTTATTTTGACAGAGACAGAGTACGAGTGGGGGAGGGGCAGAGGGAGAGGGATACACAGAATCCGAAGCAAGGCTCCAGGCTCTGGGCTGTCAGCACAGAGCCCGACACGAGGCTCAAACCCATGAGTGTGATATCATGACCTGAGTCGAAGTCGGACGCTCAACCGACTGAGCCACTCAGGCACCCCTCTCATTGGTAATTTATACTCACTTTCATTTCATCAATTAGGTTTATATGAGCGATTCACAAATCTCTATTCTATTTCTCAGGTACAGACATACATATATAACTGCTGATTCTGGAAATCAACTAAATTCTCACAAGCACCTCAAATGTGGAGCAGCTGCAACCGAATTAAACTTCACCTTCTTTCCTATTTTTGCTTCATGGCTCCAGTTTTCCATTTATCACATTCTAAAACCTAATCTCATCTCTGAATCTTCCTTTCCTCCCTGTTTTTCTTTCTTGCCTAATAAATGAATTTGCTGCCCAGTACTACTTATTTTCAAAAGCAAGTCCTTCAATACATTTCCCAGGGTTTTTTAAATGTGCTTTTTAGTCTACCTCCCCACATTCAACCTCTCCTTGTTCTAATCCAAGTCTTTTCCATGTATGTTAATATGTGTTACATGATAAAAGATTTTGAATATCAGGTAGTGTTTGACAAATGTAGACTTAACACGATACTTCAGAAATTCTGAAGTATTTTTTTTTTAAGTGTACATCCAAATGAGTTAGCATATACTACAACAATGATTTCAGGAGTAGATCCCTTAATGCCCCCTACCCATTTAGCCCATCCCCCCTCCAGTACCTCTCTGTTTTCCATATTTATCAGTCTCTTATGTTTTGTCCCCCTCCCTGTTTTTATATTATTTTTGTTTCCCTTCCCTTATGTTCATCTGTTTGTCTCTTAAAGTCCTCATATGAGTGAAGTCATATGATTTTTGTCTCTCTCTGACTGACTAATTTCACTTAGCATAATACCCTCCAGTTCCATCCATGTAGTTGCAAATGACAAGATTTCATTCTTTTTGATTGCCGAGTAATACTCCATTGTATATATATATATACCACATCTTTATCCATTCATCGATCGATGGACATTTGGGCTCTTTCCATACTTTGGCTATTGTTGATAGTGCTGCTATAAACATTGGGGTGCATGTGTCCCTTCAAAACAGCACACCTGTATCCCTTGGATAAATAGCTAGTAGTGCAATTGCTGGGTCGTAGGGTAGTTCTATTTTTAGTTTTTTGGGGGACCTCCATACTGTTTTCCTTCATACTGTACCCGCTTGCGTTCCCAAGGAATTCTTTGAGCTTTTAATATCATAATGTAGATTGTGGGATAGAAGATGCAGTGTTTACCAAACTATTGATAATGGAATCCCTTTATGAGAGGACCAGTGCCTTTTGGAACACAGAGAAGAATGTTGCTAGATTTATCTACCTAAAATATTTACCTTCTAAATTGCAGTTTCAGTAAAGCTAACTTCTAGAATTATCATTCTGAAATGTATTGTTTTTCAAAATATAATACCAACAGGTTTATCTGATAATATTTCCTTTGCACACGTTGATTAAATCAAATAGTTAATTAACATCCTTTGTTTTCCCCACACCATAGCTTTTAAGAGACCTTTCAACCAATATCAGTGTATCTTCCTTCTTTCTCCTCATTGTGTCCCATAACTATCTTTCAAAATTTATCCATCCTTCAAAACTCATATTAGGGGCACCCAGGTGGATCAGTTGGTTAAGTGTCTGACTCTTAATTTCAGCTTGGGTCATGATCTCATGGTTCATGAGTTCAAGCCCTGCATTGGGCTCTGGGCTGGCAGTGCAGAGCCTGCTTAGGATTCTCTCTCTCCTTTTCTCTGACCCTCCGTCTCTCTCTCAAAATAAATAAATAAGTAAATGTAAAAAAAAAAACATCTCAAAGGCCACTTTCTACCAGATACTTTCTCAGAGGAAAATTTTTTGAAAGATGAATAATTACTAAATTCATTTGTTCAAGAATATTGTGTATGCACATTAACATGTGCTTTTGTGTATTTTCTTCCTCCAGTTAACTCTAATTTCTCTGATGGCCTAAAATGTATATTATACATTTTTGGATCTATAATGTTATCTCAAAATATGCAGAAATATCACTTGATATCATTCAGAAACTTTATGATTTAAAAAATCCTATTAAATTTAAAAAAGAATAAAATACCCTAACCTGATAAAGGGTTTATTTATTTTTAACAATGCTATAACAAATAGCATCCTAAATAAGAAAATATTTGAAGCACTTTCTTTAAAATTGTAACTTAAAAAGGAATTCATACTATTCAATTCAGCTTTGTCCTGGATATCCTAGCCAGCAAAACAAAACAGGAAAAAGGCATTTCAGTTATAGGAATTAGAAAAGAAGTAATTCTTTTACTATTTGCATGTGATATATTAGTCTTCATGGAAAAATCAAAGAATCTCCATAAAGATTCCACAGAAAAACAGACATATGAGTAGATGTTCAACTAAATAGTAATTGGGGAATGCAAACCAAACTATAGTAAGGAATAATTTTATACAAATTCCATGAGTAAAAATTCAGAAGTCTAACAATATTGGAAGTATTGGAAAGACTATAAATGATCAAGATTTTTTTTTAATTTAAGTATTGTCGAGATACAATGTTACATTAGTTTTAGATGTACAACACAGTGGCTCAAGAGCTCTATATGTTATGCCATGCTCACTACAAGTGTAGCTACTGTCTGTCACCATACAACACTATTACAATACAATTGACTGTATTCTCTATGCTGTACCTTTCATCCCCATGACTTATTCATAACTGAAGCTCTATACCTCCTATTCCCCTCCCTTCTGACAATCACCAGTTTATTCTCTGTGTCTATGGGTCTGTTTCTTCTTTTTTTATTATTTGTTTTGTTTTTTAGACTCCACGTATAAATGAAATCATATGGTATTTGTCTTTCTCTGACTTATTTAACTTAGCACCCTTTAGGTCCATCCATGTTGTCACAAATGGCAAGATCTCATTCTTTGTAATGGCTGAGTAATAATTCATTATATATACCACATCTTCTTTACCCATTTTATCCATTCATTTATCGAAGGACTCTTATGTTGCTTCCATATCTTGGCTATTGTAAATAATGCTGCAATAAACATAGAAGTACATATATCTTTTAAGTTAGTGTTTCCATTTTCTCTGGAGTAGAGTATTGGAGTATATGGTATTTAGGATTTTAATTTTTTGAGGATTCATCGAGATTTCTTAAATTTTTCTGGTAAGAGTGTAAATTGAAATGACTGCTTTGAAGACAATTTAGAATAATTATGTAATGTTGAACATTTTCCTATCCTACAATCAAGGAATTCTCAAGGTACATACTCAGGAGAGTCTCTTATACATACAATTATACACAATTATACAAAATTATAATGTTTTTAACAGCTACCCAAATACCCAATGAGATGAGTATAAATAAAGAGTGATATATTTAGGGTATTATGCAACAGTCAATATTTTTTAAGCTATAGGTACATGCAAAAATATGGAGAAATATTAACATTGCAATGATGAGCAAAAAGTAAAGTCCCAGTGGATTACAAGCAGCCTTTCTTTTTTTGTAAATGTTAAAATAAACTAAACAATATGCTTTTAGGAATGCATATGTATATTATGAAATATCATAAGAAAAAACAAAAAAAAGATTAGAGATAGTGGTTACTTCAGATGGGGTTGTAGGGACACAGAATAGGGAAAGTCACAGAGAGTGTCATAAATTGAGGATTATGATTAATCTCATTCTGCTTAGCTGTGTTTAAAATGAACAAATAAAAGACAGGAATTGTAAATGGACTGGATGGTAAAGTGAGGGGAAGGATTATAAGGTTTTTGGCTTGAGCAAGTAAGCTGATGATCATGCCATTTGCTGAGGTGAAAAAGACATGATTTTGTTTTGAGTTTGTTGGGGAGGAAAAAAAAATTCTCTCTGCCCTTCTGATGTTTTAACTGAGAACACTGTGATAAAAGATAGATTCACAAGAGAAAACAAACAGAAATTTACTAACATGTACACCTCTTGTATACTTGAGAGATACCCAGGGGAAAATAAGTAACTGCCCAGGGGGCTTAGACTTCAGGATTAAGTACCATCTTAATAGGGAAAGGGAATGTAGCCCTCTTAAGGGGAGAGTGAGTAATTTTTAGGAAAGATAAATGTGCCCTTAGAAGAATAGATCGCAAGTATACCAATCTATGACAAAGTCTGTCTGGGTATGTGGTGTTGACTTAGTCTCCTCTGCTGTGATGGGTCAATCCTCTCTATTGACAAAACTCTTGGAGAGGGAATACATGACAACTGAGTTCCTTTTGGAAGATCTATCTTTAGGCAGATGGGGAAGTTCAGAGAAAACCCTTCTGTGCATTTGTTATTTTGCAAGCGCCTCAAAATAAACAATATACCGAAGTGGCGTATTTTGAGGTGGCATTTCTTGAATTCCTATAGTTATATTTTGAGCTGGCATATTCTGCTACTTTTAAGTTGAATGTGAAACATCCATGTGTAGAAATCAGCTACTCAGGGTAGCCTCAGGGCTTACCTGAATATAGAGGGCATGGAGGAGCAGCTGTCTGGGTCCAGATCCTTGTCATTTTCTATGCCTGTCCACACAGCTAGACTACCTATTCCAGCCAGCCTTTGAGCTGGATAATAATCCTATGACTAAGGTCTAGTCTGTGTAGTTTGAATGGAAATGTTAACGTGACTCCTCTGCTTCCTTCCCCTTCCAGAGGCTCCAGACATAATGTACCATACAATAGCATGAACCAGTGTCTTGTAATCACTCTAAGGAGCAAAGGCACCAAAAGTTATGCCCGCTTTGAACAGTTATGGGATCAAGAAATAAACTGCTTTGTGTTTGAGCCATTTTATATTTTAGGTATATATAAATAAATAAATATATATTTAGATACATTAATACATTTGTATTTTTCTAAATTTTTAAAAAAAATGTTTATGTATTTTTGAGAGAGTGGGGAGGGACAGAGAAAGAGAGAGACACAGAATCCAAAGCAGACTCCAGTCTCCAAGCTGTCAGCACAGAGCAACATGCGGGGCTGGAACTCAGGAACCGCTAGATCATGACCTGAGCCGAAGTCAGACGTTTAACCGACTGAACCACCCAGGCGCCCCTAACACATTTGTATTAATAAATATTAATGTAAATATATAAAGCCACTCATAAATTGCCTTCCTTGAATAGTTATGTGGCCAAGAAATAAGTTCCTCATGCATTTGAACTATTTTATATATAAATATATATTATATAAATTATACATATAATATATATTATATATATACATATAGTATATTATGTAATATATATAATAAGGTGGTGTTAGCTTTTAATATAGATATCAAAATATTTAATACATACTACCTGTGTGTTAAGGCAATTCAATCTATCCCATCTAATACAGGAATTAGTATCTTTAAGTGAAGTACTGCTCTAACAGAAACTGATAAAATTTGTAGTGTTGAACTTGTTGGACCGCAACAGGTGGTGCAGAAATAGATTTAACAGTCTAGAAAGATGGGGACAAGTGTGGTGAAACTGTCACCTACAATCACTTAAAAAGGAGATCATGTGCACACTAAGCCTGTTGCTCTGAAAGGCACAGATGGAATGTGTTAGAATATCATTTGCGTATTGGTGGGGTTTTTTTTGCTGCTTACAGTAAGTAATTACAAGCAAAGGTTTGCAAGTTGAAATTAAAGAATTTACAGGGTTGAAGAAACCAATTTCTTACAGATTGCAAAGAATAGGAGACAATCTTAAAAAAGTCCCATTAAGACTTCTCAGTTAAACAAAAAAACAAAAACTCAGCCTTGTGGCAAAGATAGATTAAAGTTGTTATATTTCTACCCAAGCCTTTTGTTTCAGAGAGCCTCAGGGAAAGCGCCATTAATTTGAGAAAAAGAGGTGTGGGACAAGGGAGAAAAGAAATGTGGAGGATACATCCAGGCAAAAACTTAAGATGTGGTTCCTGCTACCTAGAACACCCTAGAAGTAAATAGATCTAAAGTCCACTAAGTTTTTAAGAGGGTTTTATTGCCAATGCAAAAACACAAGCTGGGCCTAAAGAAGCTTTTAACTGTTCAAGTCATAAAACATCCCAAGGGCTCAAAACTTGCATCAGTAGCAAGCAGGCTACAAAAGCTCCAAATGGGCAATTATGTGCATCTGAGATGTGGCCAGAGGAGAAATAAACAAGATAGAGCAACCCAGTGGGTGTTTCTCCTGGAGATCAGAGGGATGGTCTGATGACTTCAATCAAGGAACTTCCTTCACTGCCAGGGGACTTCATAATACCTGTCCCCAGGATCCCATCTGCCAATGGATCAGACTAATGACTTTCATGCATCCTTCTCTTTTTAAATGGGAGTGTTTTTGTGACCATCTTATCACTCTTCCACCACAGCACATGAAACATATCTAGAGGTTTTCAACCAGATTTGGCAACATCTGGGGATGTTTTCTGGAGTCACAACTATGTGGTGGTGTTGAGGGTGGTGTAAGGAAGAGAAACAGGAGAAGAGGCTGCCACTGGCATCAGTGGGTAGAAGCCAAGTATGATGCTAAATATCCTACAGGAAACCCACTACATAAAGAACTATCCACACCCATTTGCCTCCTTGAATGTTGCTCTTTGGATTTAGATGAGATTATATGACTAAGTTCTACCCAGCAGAAAGTGAGAAGTGAAATGTGCTGCTTATTGGTTAGCAATTTTAAGAAAGTAGGTGGGTGGATCTTCTGCTATACTGCCTATATAGACAAAACCTTAAAATTGATGGATCCGCAAAGTGGAAAGAGCCTGAGTATTTCATTCACCACCCACCAACCAGAAACACTGCTTTAGAATGAACAATTATAGACTCAGCATCTACTTATTATAGTAGTCCTGCCTGTCTTAATTAAGATGGTACTTTAGAGTCTGTACTTTAAATAAGATAACATGTGAAGGCTTAAGACAAAATTGGCTGTCACTAGACATTTCTGCTCTATTCATTTGAGTATATCTTTTATTCAAATAAATGTTTAATGTACTTTGAATTGTGAAAATGCCATCTATAGACACAAGTAAACAGTATTGTCTTTGAGTTTATGGAGCTCACAGGCTGTTAAGGAAATAAGATGCTTAATATAACAGCCAACAATACAGGATAAAGAGTTCAGCAAACAGTTGTCTTTGAATGCCGTTGTTTTGTCCCCATGGCTTCTATACACAACGGTAATTATAAACTTACGTGCCAGCCATAATTTTTGCATATTAAACACAACCATTTCCTCTCTTATCCCACGTCAGTGAGAGAAAGGGACATTCTATGGAATAAGAAGAGAAATCATAGAGGAGAGAATCTGCTGCTTATTTAGGGAACACTTACCCAAAAGCAACTTACTTCGGAAGCTCTTCCTTATTACCTTGAAAGGATGGGGACAGGAATCCATGCTGAGTGGGCATGAAGGAACTATCATAGGCTAAAGTTCCAAAGAGAACATGAGATTTCCAAATTTTGAGAATGTGAATGGCCCAGGGTAACTAGGATGAAGTTATGACAATACATGAGGCACAGCTGCTCCATTTGGCCAATAATCAGCAGAACAAAAACAACAACAAACAAGTAGAAAACTGCAATCATTTTGCAGTTTTTAATAATTCCCATTTACTAGGCACTTAAAATGAGCTAAGGACTGTGATTAGAGCTTCATATGCAGTACATTACTTAAACCTCAATATGATTATCATTTATCATTCACTGCATTTTACAAAACAAGAAGATTGGGTTTCAGGAAAGGAAAATGATGCCAAAGTCACATGCCTAGTATAAAGTACTCCTGGGAGTCAAAGAGATCTCTGTGGCTCGAGAATATTTTGACCATGCAGTCCTCAATGGTGATCTGAAATGTCCTCAAGTAGAGATCTTTAGGGAGAAAGCACAGTGTTGTGGAGAGAACACATGACAAGAATTGATTCGAATCTGTCCCTGCTAGCTATTACTACATAACAAACTACCCTAACACTTAGGGACTTAAAAAATAATTTATTAATTTTTATTTTGCTCAGAATCTTGTGGGCAAGAAATTCAGGAAGGACTCACTTAGGCAGTTTGAATTTGAACCATGTGGCATCATCTTCTGGCTCGGGTGGAGGACTCACTGTGAAGGTATCTGTATGCACATATCTGGCACCCTGGCACTCTTTTGGCCTCTCTCTCTCTCTCTCTCTCTCTCTCTCACTACATTGCATTTCCACACTAGTTTATGGCTCTCATAGCATGGGCATCTCAGGACAGACACAATTCTTGTAAGGTTGCTGGCTTCCAAGGAGGAGACATATGAAACTTCCAGGATAGCTCAGGGCTATGTTCAAAACAGCCATAGCATCACTTCCCCCATATCTATAAGTCAAAGAAGTAACAGAAGCTGCCTAGATTCCTCCTGGAGGAGGAGTGGCCAGGCCACACTGCAGAGGAACATGAGAAGTGGGAGACAATATGGCCACCATCTTCCGCAAAGACAACCCTGCCTCACCGTCAAGCAATCACCAGAAAACAGGGCAGTAGGACACATGAGAAACGAGAACAGTATAGGGGGATCACCAGATTAAAAATAAAGGTTTTCCTAACCAAAGTAACTTCCTATCCAGCAATGCCAGGACAATGCCAGCAAACACAAAGGGAAAAAGATAGAAGGCTAGTTTAAAAAGCAAAAGTGGTTATTAAAGGTAGGAAGACCTGTACTTCAGAAAGTGGGCTTCAGGGAAGTCACTTGAATGTACTAATTATATTAGCATCCACATGCCAAACCTTGTTTTAGGTGTTGGGGATACAAAGATTATAAAACACAATTCCTTACTTCCAGAAGCTCATAGTGCAAAGGGAGTATTATGACCCCTTTAATCAATATTTTCTATCAGCACCTACTCAAAGCTGCAATTGAGAAATAGAGAAAGAGGAAGCAAAAAGGAATCAGGACAGAGAGAATTTTTGCCGTAGAAAACCTGGGTTAAGACTGTGCTGATTCCTTGGTCAATTAAGATCATGTCTTAAGTGTAAATTCCACCTAAATTAAATGTAATTTAAACACTCGTATATTTGAAAATTCAGGAGTGGGCAAAATGTGGTATTTACAGCACCACTCATTCTTCTCTTCCTTAGTGCCATGTCTTTTTGAAGCCATGTGTGGCTTTAATTCTCTTTTCAATATGATACTCCAGGTAGCCATTACTAATCTACCAAGCTACTATGCAAGAAGAGATCTACTTTCCATCAGGTTGGTGTGAAGAATTTCTCAATTAAAGCTTTTGACCCTAAACTTTGAGGTGACAACGGAATCACTAAAGACAAGTCCCCATTCATTTAGTGTATTGGTCTTCTTAGAAAATCACATGGGGATCTTTAAAAAATCCTGTTGCCCAACTGTATCACAGACCAATTAAATATAAATCAGTAGGAAGCAACATGTTTTTTTAAAGTTCTGGAGACAATGTATGCAGCCAAGGTTGTAACCCCTTGTACCTAAATAAGTAATGCATCCTCAGATTTCTGTGCACAAAGACACTAATTATACAGCAGGCTCCCAAAGCGGGACATTTGCTGATTAAGGCATTGCCAGATGACTGGGTTTTATTCCCAGTTGGTTTAATCTTTCAACCCATCTCCAGATGTAGAATATCTCACATTTGCTTCCATGTTTATATGTTGATAAAACCTCAGAATTAATCAGTACATTACAATGACAATTTTGTTGTGTTCTTGATCCTGTTAATTTTTCATTTCACTTTAAGCAGTCTAGAGCAGCAAGTAGTTTTTAAAATATAATAATAATGGAGAAAGGAGTGGAAGACTGTTTTGTTTTTCCTCTGGCTTACTTGAAATATTGACATTATTGGAAAAAGTCACCAAAACAAAAACACCAGATAATAAAAATGCCCCCATTAGAAAGGAATTTATCACATCAAAATTAATGATTTTCAGCCAGTAACAATGCCACTCTTTTGCTGTCAAGTTAACTCAATTTCAATTTAACCGAGCCACTCTATCATCTGAATCAGAGTAACAGACAGAGATGAATTAAGGCGATTCAGAGGCTGCATATACTATGTGCCCTGGATAAGAATTAATCCTGGGGAATGTTTTTATCTCTTCATATTCTCCTCTCTCTCTCTCTCTCTCTCTCTCTCTCCCTCTCTGTCTCATGCTTCTTTAAGAATTTTCTTTCTTAATTGCAATGATGAAGATGTCATTAAACTTACACAGTGTCGGTGATGTTCATTTTATTTGTCAAAAAAATATGAAACAGAAAAATATCACTTTCAAGGGTACAGTTATGGGGTCTGGATTCCACTCAGTATAATCTTTCCTTCTGCCTTTTCATGCATCCTATGGCTATTTTAACAGATAATAGAAGTACCTCTAATTCTTTATGACATTAGAAAGCTTACAGTCACTATATAAAAACAGTTCCATGTTTTCTTCTGTTTTGTGAGAAGAGCAAAACAAGGGTGAATGGGTTCACAGGAAACTCAACTTAGCCTTGATTGGGATAATGATTGGGAAATCATTTCCTGGAAGTGTAGACATGGAGGCACTCTTGGGCCATAGGGATACAAAGATGAGTAAGACATGGTCCCTATGCTCAAAAGCAAGTGTAGTACAGCTTGATAAATCCGACCACAATCCCCTGGCAAGAGCTATGTAGGTCAAAGAACGTGAGACTAGTAACCTTCTGAAGACTTGTTTTTCCTTACTTCCCAGCTTGTACACCAGGGCCAGGCTGTGAGGCCAGTTCCCATACTTTGGGTACACTTGGACTCATCTTTTTTCAAGTTTCTTTTTTTTTAAATACCAGTGTAGTTAGCACACAGAGGTATATTTATTTCAGGTGCATAATATAGTGATTCAACAATTCCAAATATTATTCAGTGCTCATCAAGATAAATGTACCCTTAATCCCCATCACCAATTTCACCCATGCCTCCACCCATCATCCCTCTGGTACCATATGTTTGTTTTCAATACTTAATAGTCTGTTTCTTGGTTTGTCTCCTTTTTACTTTGTTTATTTTGTTTCTTAAATTCTACCTATTAATGAAATAATATGGTATTTGTCTTTCTCTGACTGACTTATTTCACTTAACATTATACCCTCTAGGTCCATTCGTGATCTATGTTGTTGCAAATGTTAAGATTTCATTCTTTTTTATGGCTAAATAATATTTCATTGTGTGTGTGTCACATCTTCTTTTTCCATTCACCTATTGATATACACTTGGGCGGCTTCCATAATTTGACTATTATAAATAATGCTGCAATGAACATAAGGGTGCATGTATCCCTTCAAATTAGTGTGTTTGTATTCTTTGGGACTTGCACTCATGTCTTATGTACATAACCAGTGAGTATCTTGAGAATAGTCTACTTTTTTTTCTATAACTTTAATAAATTTTACAGTCCTCACGTGGCTCAGTCTTGTACAGAAATGCATTTGAGAAAATCTTAGTAGTCTAAGAGCAAAAAAATAGCTGAAAAGAAATCTCATTCTTTGTTGTGTCTTCCCAAGACCATCCAAGGGGGCCTGTTCATAAGCCACAGCAAGCCTTCTCCAAGTCTCTCTCCTTCCATCCCAAGGATCTCACATCTCACCTCTGCTCTAGTGCCAAAAACACTTCCCTCCTAATTTGTCCCTTTCTCTATATTCTCTCTTTCCAGCCTTTCTCTCTCCCATCTTTTCCTCTATTTCTATTTCTGTAATTGCTTTAGTATCCTTCCTATTTCTTACCTTTCTCTGGTTTTCTTTGAGCTTTAGGCACAGAAACTTGTCTTTTTCTCTTGCCCTTCTAATCTCACTTCTCTCTATCTACCTAGTCTCCTGATTCAGTTTAATAAAAAAAAATCAGGGAAATGGGAAGGCAAATACAGAAGAGAGCAAGAAAAGAAATTCTGGAGATGCTCACACTTTGATCAGATAAATGCATTTCCATCTCATCTCTGAATCCTAAAAGCTCAGAACAGTATTTGTTAAAAACCTGGTTTTCAGATCACCTAGATCAATATTACCTGGAGGGCCAGTTAAAATTACAGATTCTCAGATTTCTTGGTTTGAAATCCCACCTCAGTCCTATTGATTAAAAACTCTGGGGGAAGAGCCAAGCAGTCTGAATTTTAATAAATGCCCAGAAGGGTTTTTAAACAATTTGAGAATCTCTGCCATAGGAATGTGAAGGAGGCGGCATGATTGAAGACTGGAGTTTCTAGGGAAGTCTGCATGGAACATATGGCTTTTTAGTCAAGTCTGGACTAGTGAGTAGGATTTCGATAAGTGGAAGGTACAATGGAGGTTACAAAGATATTCCAGGGGATTACAAGAAGTAGAGAGGAAAACAATGTAGTGATTAGACAATGTAAGTTCTTCCAGGAGTGAATGTGTGTGTGTGTGTGTGTGTGTGTGTGTGTATGTGGCAGGGCCAGACAGACAGATTCTCTGTGACTGAGATAAATCATACAGCTTAAGTGTCCAGTGTCTTTTACACAATGCATGTTTATCTTCAATTTTCTGGCCCTAACTTATAAAATATCCTTGTTTATTACATAAAAATGATTCTTGTTTCTAGTATCTTTGTCATTGTTTGTGAATGATTTCCAAATGTTTGCATACACACACACACACGCGCACGCACACAAACACATTTCCAAATGTTTGTTTCTCTTGTATATTGAATGGCTAAAATTCTAGTTTGACAATAACTATTGGTATTCTCATTTATCTAGATTATGTGATAAGCTTAGGTAAGAATGTGAACAACTTTAATGGCTCTAACTCATGCTCTGCTAATGTGAAGAAGGTTTACCTGAATGGCCTCTCCTGCTGGAACCAGCTCTAACAATATGAGGGATTTTAAAAGATATTTAAGCTGTATATAGTGTCCTGAGAATCAAAAAAAGGGTTTAAGAAGATGAAGACCAGATCAGAATATCAGAATATCAGAACACCTGCAGTGTGGACTTAGATTAGATTTCTAATTTCTCTAGTTTCGTCTTTGGTCAAATTGGAATGAGAATAATAGTTACATCAGAACGTTCTGTGAGGATTAAATGTTATTATATGTAAATCCCTGGCACATTGTTGAACATGGTAAACATTCAACAAGAGATAGTTATCACTCACTATTTAGCTCTTTGTCTGTATGCTCATTTATTAATGACCTTTAACGTAATTAATGTAATAGGATGTTAGGGATCAAATGTTCATAAAGGTTTTGCATAGTGGTTTATAGGATAGTCTTGCAATTAGGCTGTTTGACTTCAAATCCCTCCAGACTAGAACAGTATCAGTTAAGCAGGTCACTTTCTTTCTTCCCCAACATCAAAAGGGGGTTAAAAGTAGCACTTTCTTCACAAGATTGTTTTAAGGATTTAATCAGATAATCCATAGAATTCATTTAGAATAGTGCCTTAATAATTGTCAGCTACGATTATTATCACTGTATAAACAAATGTTTAGATGATATCATCTATATTTTGCATTAAATCCTGATGAAGAAGGGATCAAAATATAAATTTAAAACTTACAAGACATTACTTCTTTACAAATATAGGATGATTATATGATAGTGATTTATTTATGAAGGAATCAGTAAGATGGTAAATCTAAGCCTAAGATCATGTAAGGAACTGAGTATTTATTTATAAGTGTTAAAAAAATTAATGTTAGATTGCTAGGAAAACTGGTTACTGCCCTAGAGGGCAATAAAAGTGTAACATTTTGATTTATCTTTTCTACCATACAGAAATCCACAAGTAAACATTTATGTTTATAGTGTCTAGGTCTGATGAATTAGTAAATAATTAATATAATTATTATTAATAGTTCTTGGATGGGTCTATCACACAGTGCAGTAGCATGACTTTCAGTGTACATATTATAAATAATTTTGCTTTATATCTGAGCTGCAAAAGTTTTTCCTTAACAAATATAAGGTATAGCTACAGTGGTAATTAGGCTATAAATAGCTTCAAATAGAAATCATATCTTCTATATTTTGAGTATTTTTTGAAGTATTTATTCAATAACACTTATTAGATATCTATTATGGGTCTCCATACTAGGTGCTAAGCATAATGGGATAATATAGAAATGGTCTCTGATCTTGAAAGATTCACAAAGTGGATAAATTCAGTACACTCTTGTTGGTTGATTAAAAAGATGTGGACTCCATTTATCAAGGTTTTTAAAAGCCCAGATTCTGAAGTCAGGTTACCTGGATTGGAATACTGTCTGGCTGTGTGGCCTTGGGAAGTTTCTTACTCCTCCTCAGTTTCAGTTGCCTCAATTATAAACAGATGATAATAATAATAGCTCATAAAATGTGTACTATTATTAAATGAGTTGATACTAAGAAAAGTGGCTGGCACATAGTAAATGTACAATAAATGTTAGTGAGCATTATCATTACTACAATACACTATTGCGAATTGTGTAACTGGATTTCAAGGACAAAACTTGCCTGATCCTAAAATCTTAAAAAAGACTCACACAATGCCTGGCTAATGAAAGATAATAAATATTAGAGAATGTGTGAATAAATGAATGAGTGAGTGAATGAATGAATGAATGAATGCTGATCTTTTGGTAATGCCAACAAATACAATGACCTATTTCCCTCCTCTCCATGTGACAATTGCCCAATATAGATAGTGTGCAATTATTAAAACTTCACCACCTTTCATTCTTCAATCTTAACTTCAGTAGTTAGCTTAACACAGTTAGTGTATCCGTAGACCTAGCATCCTATGACTTGCAAAAAATTATTGGAAATTGAGTTCCAAACAAATTACCAAGCTGAGAGTTAATTATAAGAAATAGAGATACTGAATAAAATTGTTCTCGAAATGTGTTTACTTTTCAGCTTATTGTTTGTTATAACCTTCTTATCCTTCTTCCAATTATCAGCAGAAACCACATTCCCTGAAACAATCCAATTGGCTTTCAAACTACAGAAGCCTGAGTCTGCAGAGCTTATGTTGCTCTAAGAGGGTGTGTGCTATTATAAATGCATCCTAAGAGTCGAAAACATTCTTTGATTTCAGGTCTCTTTTTTTTTTCCTTCCTAAGTTTATCAACCCCCCCCCCCCACGCTACTGTCAGCAGCAATGCTAAGGCTGAGTGGGCCAGATGAAAGGACCATTGCTTTTGAGTCAGAACACACTAGAACACGATGTGTAGGAAGAACAAATCAATCTTTGCTATTTAGGGTCATGCCCATAACATCCATACAAAAGTAGCTGAATCCAGTTTTTCTGATCTGAACACTATAATGAAAAAGAAACAATACTTATTTCTAGCAATCACCACCTAGATGATCCCCTTTCCTATTGCCACTAGGAGATGTTAAAACCTCTATTACTGTATATATTATAAGAATTTTGTGATTGTTGACTTGAACTCACTTCCTCATAGCATCTGAGACATGAGGCAGCAGCTCTTACCATGCCTCTTACAGGTGGAGTTTACCCACCTCCAGGCTGGTTCGAAGCTGTTTCCCACACCTCTAGGGCTCTTTGTTTACCAAGTTGAAACCTTCATATCCTTTTTATAATGGAGTTTATTTTATTTATTGTTGAGAGAGAAAGAGAGCACAAGTGGGAGGGGGAGAGAGAGAGAGCACATGTGGGAGGGAGGGAGAGAGAGAGAGAGAGAGAGAGAGAATCTCAAGCAGTCTCCATGCCACCAGTGCAGAGCTTGACATAGGGCTCCATCTTATGAACCATGATATCATGACCTAAACCAAAATCCAGTCAGATGCTTAACCAACTGAGCCACCTAGGTGCCTGGAAACCTTTTTAACATTTCTTTAAAAAAATTTTTTTAATGTTTATTTTTGAGAGAGAGAGAGAGAGAGAGAGCATGAAGAGGGGTGGGGCAGAGAGAGAGGGAGACAGAGAATCTGAAGCAGGCTCCAGGCACTGCAGTGTCAACACAGAGCCTGACGCGGGCAGAACTCAAACCATGAGATCATGACCTGAACTTTTAACAGATCCTTAACCGAATCAGCCACCCAGGGCACCCCCCTTTGAGACATTTCTTTAAGCCTCACTCTACCTGACACAATCCCTCCCTCCTTGGCTCCCTCCAAGTAATTACAGTGTTGCCACATTTGAGCCCCACCACCAGCTGTTTCATATTGCCCTGGAATTTTTCCACATCGCTGGTCATATGCTACATCATGATGTCTTCTTTCATACACTCCATGATGTTCAGTGCTATACACAGACTAAAAGCTCTACAAAATTTTTTTCAAATTGAATTCGCTCACATCTCATAAACTAGTATTTTCCAGCAGCTGCAGTTGAAAGTGCCGTGTGTAAAATTGAAATTTCAGGCATAAGAATGCCTAGAATATTTGATCATGGTAGTAAAGCCAGTAATAGATTCCTTTCACTTTCAAAAATCTTAAAAAAAAAAAAAAAACAACAACAACTAGTGACCAAATTGAAAATGTTGACTCATGGTTCAACTATAAAACAAAACTAAGATTATTACTTTTTAAAAATCTGCTCCTCTGCCCCTTTCTTCCCACCCAGAGTTACTTCATTGCTCAGGTGTACTTAATGCAAAAGTTTGTTTCTTTCTCTCTTTCTCTCTCTCTTTTTTTTTCAAATTTTTAATTTATTTTTTATGTTATTTATTTATTTTTGAGTGGTTCTCTTTTTTTTATATTAAATATAATTTATTATCAAATTGGTTTCCATACAACAGCCAGTGCTCATTCCAACAGGTGCCCTCCTCAATGCCCATCACCCACTTTCTCCTCTCCCCTACCCCCATCAACTATCAGTTTGTTCTCAGTATTTAAGAGTCTCTTATGGTTTGCCTCCTTCCCTCTCTGTAACTTTTTTTCCCCCTTCCCCTCCCGCATGGTCTTCTGTTAAGTTTCTCAGTATGCACATATGAGTAAAAATATATGGTTCAAAATTTTAACTTAGAAGATACCCTTTTAGAATCTATTTGACAGACATAAAATCATATTGCTATGCTTTTCAAAGAGAGAGAAAACTGATTGATATATCCCTTGTATTTTCTGAAATCTTTTTTATCTGTTGTCTATTTATGTAAAAATCAGGGTCCTTTTCATTGTAACCTTCCTATCCTTTTCCCCCTTCCCTCCGTGAAATTTGATGGCTATAGTTCTTTTCAATAGTCTTACCTTTCTTGGAGCAAAACTAGCCCCAATAAGATATTTTTACCCATAGAGACTCAAAATAAGTAAATTAATAAATAAAAAATGAAGGAAAATGAAAGGAGAGGAAAAAAGACTAAGCCGCTTGGAACAACTGTTCTCTGAGGTCTTCCTGGAGGTATTTTAAACCCCACAACTGATAAGAAAATCACTACAGAAACCAAGAGCATAGCACTTCATCTCATCGGCAATGTATGAGAGCTCCAAGCCACAGCTATAAAAATAGCGGACATTTTGCAGTAATATGCATGTCTGGGCCACGGCAGATACCACCTGTGGTCCCCTGTAATAGAAATAGAAAGATAAAATCACCATCACATTACTACTTTAAAATATACTAAAAAACAAGTCTTAGAGTATTTAAATATTAACCCATAAATGCATGATCAGGCCTAGATGAGAATAAACACTTCAAGGGTAGACTAGTGCTGGTTGCTGCTACTCAAGTTGTGATAATGGAAATACTTGATTCGATTTACACAGTGCCTCAGAGGGCATGTGCACTTTAATATATCTTGTTGGATCTTACCATGTTTACACTGGAAAGTTACATCATTGCCAGAATAAAATGCCCCAAATGTAAAACACTGATATCTCATTGGAAGTGACTATCTTCTCAGAGGCTTGGAGGGTGGTAAATGAATTTCCAGGACTACAGACTGGTAGAGGAAGAAGAAATCACTCAGAGGAAGGAGGGGGAGAAAAAGAGAGGACAATAATGGACTTTATAAGAGATGAGGTTGACATATAGAAGTAAAGAGTAGATAGGCAAGAGAGAAGAGACTGTTGGGTTAGGCATAAACAGAAGGGAAAAGTCAGAGAAGAATGAAAGGATATGTTGTAGACAATTAATTAGTTACATTGGAGTGAATTTAGAAAGCTGAATAGTTTCCAAATCCACAATGATTTTATTTTCGAATAGCCCTGTTATTATCTCCATAATGAGGAATAGCTGTGAATGACCAGATAGTTCCAAGTCTGACTTCTTATTGTGTCCTGAGAAGTGCTATATTGTGTTTGGGGCCAGTTACAGACCCCTATTCCTGAGAGTGTAGTTAGAAAAGACAGGACTTGTACAGAAAGTACTAGTAACCTTTAATTTTAGTATTTGGATACAGGGAGTTCCAGAATATGGCATAGTCTATTTTAAAGGTTTAAAATAATGGCAGATTGGAGCACCTGGGTGGCTCAGTTGGTTAAGTGACCAACTTCATTTCAGGTCATGATCTCATGGTTTGTGAGTTTGAGCCCTGCTTTGGGCTCTGCTAACAGTTTAGAGACAGGAGCCTGTTTCAGGTTCTATATCTCCCTCTCTCTCTGCCCTCCATCCCCCTTTCTCTCTCTCTGTCTCTCTCTCTCTCTCTCAAAAGTAAGTAAACATTAAATTTTTTTAATTAAAGAAATTTTAAATCATGGCAGATTTGAGGACACAAGATTCCCTTGAGAAACTGGCATCAAAAAAGTCTTTTTCTAAGCCTTTTTGTTAGGTAGGTTTCCTTCTTAAAGGAAGGAAGAATAGGATAAAACTAGAAAAGTTTCACAGGTGTCCATTACTTTTTAAAGTTTATTTATTTTGAGAGGAGGGAGGGGAAGAAAGAGAGGGAGAGAAACCCAAGCAGACTCCACATTGTCAGTTCAGAACCCAGTGCAGGGCTTAAGCTCATGAAACGTGAGATCATGACCTAAGCTGAAATCAAGAGTTGGACACTTAACCAACTGAGCCACCCAGGCACCCCACCAATGAGTTTTATACTTTTACATGCTTTCATGTGGCTGTTTGGTGTCCCTTAGTTTCAACTTGAAGAATGCACTTTATTTACATTTAAAAATAAGAAAGCTCTCAAATTAACAACCTAACTTTACACCACAAGGAACTAGAAAAAAAAGAACAGACTAAATCTTAACTTAGGAGAGGAAGGAAACAGTAAAGATCAAAGAAGAAATAAGTGAAATGCAGACTATAAAAGCAAAACAAAACAATCAAGGAAGCAAAAAGTTGTTTTTAAAAGTTAAATACAATTAACAAATCTTTGTTAGACTAAGAAAAAAGAAAACTATAATAAAAGAAGTAATAAATTAAAAAAAGACATTACAACTGACGCCACAGAAATAGAAAGGATTATAAGAGACCAAAAAATGTGATAACCTAGAAGAAATCAATACATTCCTGGTGATATTCAACCTATCAAGAGTGAATCATGAAGAAAGAGAAAATCTGGGGTGCCTGGGTGGCTCAGTCAGTTAAACATCTGACCTTGGCTTAGGTCATGATTTCCCAGTTCATGGGTTCTAGCCCTACATTGGGCTCTGTGCTGACAGCTCAGACCCTGGGGCCTGCTTCATATTCTCTGTCTCCCTCTCTCTCAGCCCCTTCCCCACTCATGTTCTGTCTCTCTCTGTCTCTCAAAAAATGAATAAACATTAAAAAAATTTTAAATAGAAAATCTGAACATATCAATAACAAGTATGAACAATGAAACAGTAATAAAAGCCTTCCAACAACATCAAAAAATAGTAGGACCAGATGGTCTCCCTGGTGAATTCTATCAAATAATTAAAGAAGAATTAATAATAATCCTTCTCAAAATATTCTTTAAAAATTGAAGAGGAAGGTATACTCCCAAAGTCATTTTACTAAGTCAGCATTATCCTCATTTCAAAGCCAGATAAAGACACTATAAGAAAATAACATTACAGACCAAAATCCTTGATGGACAGAAAAATCCTCAATAAAATACTAGTGCACCAAATTCAACAGCACATTAAAAGAATCATACACCATGATCAAGTGGGATTTATTTTTAGGATGCAAGGATGGTTTGACATATGCAAATTAATAAGTGATATTTAACATACTAACATAACAAAGGATAAAAATCATATAGTCACCTCAATAGATGCAGAAAAAGCATTCAACAAAATCGAACACAGTTTTATCATACACTCAACAGACTATGTTTAGGTGGAATTTACCTCCACATTATAAAGGCCATATAAGAAAAACCCACAACTAACATTACAATCAATGGTAAACCACTCAAATATTTTTCTCTAAGATCTGAAACAAAATCTTGATTCCCATGCTTGCTAATTCTTTTCAACATAGTCCTGGAATTCCTAGCCAGTGTAATTAGGCAAGAAAAAGGTCTCACAACAACAAATAAAAAAAATTATTAAGATAAACCAGTAAATTTGCAGGTTACAAAATCAACATATAAAAATCAGTTTCATGTCTATATGCTAAGAATAAACTATCCAAAAAGGCAATTAAGAAAATGCTTAATTTATAGTAGCATCTAAAATAAAAAAATACTTAGGAACAAATTTAACCAAGAAGATGAAAGATATGTACACTGAAAATGATAAAACATTGATGAAAGAAATTAAAGAAAACACAAATGAGAAGACACTCCATGTTCATGAATTGAATAAATTATTATTAAAATACCTGTGCTATCAAAGTGACCGAAAGATGCAATGTTATCCCAATCAAAATTTCAATGGCATTATTCACAGAAATAGAAAAAAAATCCTAAATATCATATAGAACCAAAAAGACTCCAAATAGAAAAGTAACCTTGAGAAACAAATACCGAGGTGGGGCCACCAACTTCTTGATTTGAAAAAAATATTATAAAGCTACAGTAATGAAAACAATATGCAATGGCATAAAGGCAGACATATAGACCAATAGAATAGAAAGAGAGCCCCCATATAAATCTACACATATATGGTCAATTGATCTTCCACAAAGATGCCAAGAATACACAATGGGGAGAGGATAGTTTCTTCAATAGGATAGGTATTGGAAAAATTGGATAGTGATATACAAAAGAATGAAGTTGGACCCCTATCTTACATCGTAGAAAATAATTAAACTCAAAATGGATGAAACACTTAAATGTAAGAACTAAAATTGTAAAGCTCTTAGATGAAAAAATAGGGAGAAATCTTAACTTCGGTCTTAGCAATGATTTCTTGCATATGATACCAATAACACAGGCAACAAAAGCAAAAATAGACAAGTGGGATAACATCAAACTAAAAAGCTTCTGCCCAGTAAAGAAAACAACAAAATGAAAAGGCAACCTAAAAAATAGGAGAAAAATTTGCACACTATATATATAATAAGGGTCTGATATCCAAAATATACAACCAATTCCTACAACTCAAGAGCAATTAATAAATTAATTAATTAAAAATAGGCACAGGACTTGAATAGACACTTCTCCAAAGAAGACATAAAAATTGCCAACTGGTATATGAAAAATTGCTCAATATAACTAATCATCATGGAAATACGAATCAAAACCACAGTGATATATGACTTCACCTGTTATATTAGCTATTATCAAAACAAAAAAAATCTAAAAGATAAAAAACAATGGTGAGGATGTAGAGAAATTGGAGCCCTTGTATACTACTGTATGGGACAGTAAAATGTTGCAAGCTGCTATTGGGAAACAGTATGGAGATTCCTCAAAAGATTAAAATTATAACTCCATATTATCCAGAAATCCCACTTCTGGGGCTATATCCAAAATAATTGAAATTATTACGTCAAAGAGATATCTGCACCACCACCAAAGAGATATCTGCACCAGCATTATTCACATTAGCCAAAATAGGGAAACAATCCAAATGTCCATTAACAGTTGAATGGATAAAGAAAATATGATATAATCCACAACAGAATACTACCCAGCTTCAACAAAGAAAACAATCCTGCCATTTGTGATATCATGTAGTGACCTGAAGGACATTGTATTAAGTGAAATAAGTCAGTCATAGAACATCTATTTCATGATTCCAATTAGGAAGTAGCTAAAATAGGCAGACTCATAGAAGAAAAAAGAGAATGGTGGTTTCCAGTAGCTGGGAGGAGAGAGAAAAATGAGTTGTTGTTCAATGAATATGAAGTTTTAGGTATACAAGATGAATAAGTTCTATAGATCTGTTGTACAACAGTACCTATATTACTATCAATATCAATATCTGTATCCATACTGCATTGATCACTTAAAAATTTGTTAAGAGGGTAGATCCCATGTTAAGTGTTCTTACCACAAACATATACAAATACACACACCCACAAACAAAATAACAAACAAAACAAAACCAAGAGACACAAGGAACTTCTGGTGGTGATGTATATATCTATTACCTTGACTGGTGACAATTTCACAGTGTATGCATATTTCCAAACACATCAAATTGTGTACATTGGGTATATGCAGTTTTTATTATCAAATATACCTCAACAAAGCTGCTTTAAATGCAAAGATAAAAATATTTTCTAACAAAGGATCCTGCAAATTATGTATCTTGTGCTGCTGGAATCATATTCCTTTTCCTGCACTCTCTAGCTGAATGGACAATGTACTTCATATTGTTCAACTTCATCTCCTCATGTTTGAAGTGGTAATAGTGATAGCTCATTGTATTACTGGGAAGATTCAGTGAGATCATGTATGCAAAGCACTTATCAATGTGCCTGACAAATATTAAGTGTGCCATGTAGGTTGTCTTTTGTTATTATTATTTCTAGTTATGTTGGAAGGTGAATAGCACAAGGGAGCTCTTTCCATCAGCTATTTCCAAAGTCATGAAGGCAGATTGCATCTATACTTACAGCCACATCATTCCCAAGTCAAGGAGTTTTGGCAGCAGTATAAAGAATATATGATCTAGGTCATAAGGCAAATCCCTCTTCCTCAGTGGCCCTTTGGACTCTCAATGCATGAAATATGTCCTAGGCTTTCCTCCTCAACTTTCCAGTAGTAAAGTTGCCCAGAAGGCACCCACATTCTGAACCAGGTGAATCCCTGACTGTCAGTGCTTCCCTGGTTTATCACCTCTCTCCACCAACTTTAAACAGCGTCACACTTGCATCTGTATCTCTGAGCTTAGAATTTGCTGTGCCCTGATTTGGGGTGAGAAATGTCCTCTCTGAAGATTTAATATTTAAAACTTATGTTTCTTTTTTTCATTTGTTTTTATTGGAAGACAAATTTGCACCATATTCTCTGAAAAACTCCAGATGCCTCTACTGTGACCTGCCTTTATCTTAATCTTGTGCTCACTCACCTCCAAAGTAAAATCAGCACATAGAGGATCCTAGAACTCAAGCCTTTGCTTCCTTTTCCAAGCCTTCCAAGCTACACACCCTCTTTTCTCCCCATGTGGGCTAGAGCTCATAGGACTGTTGCCTAGCTGCAAGGAGTCCTGGAAACACAGGAGCATCTTTAAGATATTTGAAACATAATAAGAAAATTCAACTGTTTGATTTGAGAAAAGATTGGCCCAGCAGGCAATATAAAAGGATGGTAGGAAACACTGAAAAGAGACAGGCAGTAAGTTAGAGGAGAAATACAAAAATAAAAAATAAAATGATACAGGATATTATTATTTCAGCTTTGCCCTAGCTTTATCTGACAACTCTCAAAAAAGAATACTAACGTAAGACAATGGAAGTAGCTGAACAACTTCAAGTGTTCTTTTTTTCTTTGTGGAATAGTCGCAAAAGGAAAATTACTTTTGATTATATAGCTCTGTCAGAATCTACTTTCTTATTTGGGGGTTGATACTTACACCACATTCAAAGTGTGCTGGTATAAGGATTTATGGAACAGGAACAAAAGAATAAAGGTGTTTAGAAATAATCTCCTGGGCCAACAGAGAATTTCTTCAGTCATAGGCTTCCCAACTACATACTGGGCTCCATACTGGGAGTTGGGGCTGGGAGGCCATTAGGGGAACAATATATTACAGGTCTAAGTAAAATTAAATTACTGTACTATGATGAAAACAAGTCCCCTCCATCATCATCTCTCTTTGCTCTGGGATAATTTATAGGCAAACGTGATTTCTTTTGATTCCGTAAAGTTATTTGAAAAGTTGTATGAAACTACTTAAGGGCAAACTTATGAATACCAATGGTTAAAGTACACAGTAAATAGTTTAAATACTATTGCGACTTTAATTTCCTAACACTAGGATTTGAAGAAACACAGTATAATTTAGAACACTTTCAACAATTTCACTTAACCTTTGAGTCTGCCCACATGTGATGTTCTGATCATTTTTCTATGTAGCTGAATGCCCATAAAAGACCCACTTTCTTCTCTCTTTCAGGCACCTGGATTTCACAGGAGCTACACCATTGACTCGCCATAGTCTCCAACTTGCCAACTCACCCTGCAGATCTTGGAACTTGCCCACCTCCATACACATGTAAGCCAATTTCTTGTAATAAATCTCTTTCTGTGGATGCACATCCCATTGATTCTGCTTCTCTGAAGAATTCTGAGTTATTACCCCTTTCATTTGGATAAAACAACGGGACATGTTATCTAAACAAGAGGCACAGGTTTTAACACCCTGACTTGGACATTCCTTTGGTAAAATTACATTTTTACTTCAGGTTAACATATCTTTTCTTTTCACTAAAGAAAAACAAAAAATAAAACTAGCAATGCTGTATAAGGAAAGGAATTTCATACGGCCCTGTAGTCATCTGTTGAGCACAAAACCAGCCCTTTGTGGATTACTAGATGGACATATGTAGCCACCAACAGAAGGTATCCCAGTTAGTAAGAGGGGCCATAATGATTATTTTTCTGTTGTCTCATTTTTACAAAGGAAACTTAGAAACATCCTCTCTGAGACAGAATATATGTGTGTGGGGGGATGGTTTAGGAGGATGAGGGTCCTACACAGATTATATGTGCAAATCTCTTCCCTGATTTTCCATGGACCCTATTTTATGAACCTCTGCCTTAAATATTTTTATACCTATGTCTGTCAGTGACTAATTTTCAGTCTTCCCCAAAACCAGGTTGAGATCTCATAATCAGAAACTGGCCATTTCAAAGTTTTATAAAATAAGGTTTCTTTCTCCATCCCCCACCCCCACCCCCCGCCCCGGGATAGGAATCTTAAAACTGTGTTCTAGTATATCTCCTCAAGAAGATGCACTTTCAAATCAAAGAGGAGACCTCAGAAAAAGGAAGAAAGGAAAGTGCAAGTTTCTCTGCTTCTAAACCCTAAACTTAATACACCTTTATTTTTCCTCCAGCTATCACCGAAAAGGCATGGGTGTGTGCACACAGCAGCTGTATAACCTCTCAGTAGATTTCTGTGAATGAACAAGCAAAGTTCAGAAACGTTAAGACTTTAAATGATATCCCAAGTTAGAAGTCACACAGAACCTGACCAAATTATCATATCTCTAAACCCGCCTTATAGTTGGAAAGCTAGAAAATGCCGATAAAACTCTTTCCCACAATGGTATTTGATCCTTATTGGCTCTCTGGTGCAGGCAGAACACTGTAACAGGAGTCAGAAGTCCTGTTTTCCAGTCCCAATCCTATAAACCTAAACAAAAGGATAAACCAAAATAGTGATTTAAAAAAATAATTGCAGTACCTCTTTCTTTAAATAAAACTTCACACCAGAATTCAGAATAGAAAACAGATTAAAGTGGCAGTCATTTACAGACTTCCCATAGCTTTTATGATGATTTCCCCAAACAATCAGTGAACAGTCTATAAACCAATAATCTTCATTTAGAAAGGTTCTGGTCTAACTGAATGTCCTTGGTCCCTTTTCATATAGTATGGATTCCTGGGCTCCATTTAGATCATCTGATTCAGAGTCAGAAAAGTATACCTTCCACTAGCCGTTAGGTAATTATTAAGATGCTCAGCTGGCTGGTATGGATCAGCATTGAAAATGACAACAGCCAGATACATAAGGTATAATTCCCTCTCCACAGTATCATATTATTATTATTATTAGCTTCAAGTTACCATATTTCTAACAGATGGCTTGTAAATTGTGCCATGATTCCACCTGGGTCACACATGCTTATATAATAACAGGAAAATACTGAATTATTTGCAAGAAATTTCCAATCTTAATTTCCTCACAAAAGCTTCTCCTATTCACATCAAGAATTTTTCATTGGTTGTTTCGAATGATGGTATCTCTTCTGAGAAAATAAGAGGGGCCTCATAAATGCATCCCATACATAGAAGAAATGTACCTATGTAGTCATTAATCCAGGGATTATTGCCAAGGTATTGAGAACTCATTTCAGCGAGACAGTGAATCCAAAAAAATTCCACTGTCCCAACTTTCAAAAAGGAAATAATACATGTAAAGGAAGTGGCGTGATCCCTGGTATATAATAGGCATTCAGTGAAGTTGAGCTATGACTTTTACTATTTGTTGTCATTATTGAAAGTAATTTAAGACATTTCCAGGTTGTCTAGGTCTGGAAAACTATCTAGACAAATAAGATGTGTGCGTGTGTGTGTGTGTGTGACAAGCATTTTAAATATTTTCACCCAAAATGAGCTTTAAATACCTCTCATAAAAAGGGGGTGGGCATGTTTTGATTTTACAACATTACGTCTTTACTTTTAGCATGCATTAAGATCACTTGGAGAGGTTCTTAAACCACAGATTGCTGAGCTCCACCTAGAGTTTCCAATTCAGTAAATCCTGGGAGGGGCCTGAGAATTTGCTTTTCTAACAACAACAACAACAACAACAACAACAAATGTGAGGCTGATGCTGCTGGTCCAGTGCAGCACTTGGAGAATGACTGCACTAAAAAGCTTCATACTCCATGATCCTTAGAGGAATATCCTTTGTAGCCAAGGCCAAAGGCTATGATTGGAGGATTGTCCTTAAGATTTTCAATTATGTATGACAGCACCATTATGAGCTGAAACTGGTTAAGCAAAACTATATTCAAATGCCCCAAGTCTTTAAGACACTGGGTATAATAATCAGGTTATTTTGTTACAAGACTGACAAATACAACTCATTCTCCCTTCATACTTCAAGAGAAATTTATTAGCTTATATAATTGGGAAGTCGAAGGCACAGGTGGATCCAGGGCACAGCCCCATATAGTTCGAGTTCCCACTCTCTCCATCACCTGATTCTGCTTGTCGTGCCTCCTCTTTTAGCTCACCTTAGTGTCTCATGCCACAGACAACTATCTCTTCAAGAGACAAAACAGACAAGGCATCTCGCAGCTCAAGAGCCACAAATTAGATATACTGTCTCCTTGTATCCTCAAGTGAAGAGCTATGATTGGCCACGCTGGAAACACATACTCACATTTAGACCAATCACCATGAACAGAGAAACCTGATTGGCTAGCCTGCGGTCACATGGTCAACATAGTGGGTGGGAGGTGAGAGAACACTGACCGTTGGAGCAGAGGAACATGTGGAGGATATTCAGCACCACAATGGGATGAGAAAAGTCTGACAAAGAGGACTTTGTGTTGAAAACTGAGATTAAGTGCCTGGATTGGAGAGAAGAGATCATAAATGCTGAAGAAAAGGAGCTGAGATGTGAAGAGAAGGCAATACCAATTCCAATGGATTAAAAATTGTAAGATCTCTGCCACATTACCCTATGACAGAAAACTTTTCACAGGAAACCTATTTTCATTTGCTTTATGATACCACATTCCTTTTGCTCTGGAGCCTTCTCTCGCCTGAAATTCGGGGTCCTGCTTCTGTAAGTCCTGAAGTATTAACTCATGAGTCTCCATCACACAGACACTCAATATATGTTATTGAAGAAATAAATGAATGGAGGAAAGAAGGAACCAACCAACTTGAATTTGGGTAAGTCCAGTGGGCTTTCTGAGCTTATTTTTTTTCCATCTAAAAAAAAATGAAATGTGTTTTCCAATTACTCTTTGAGAATTAAGTATGCATGCGTCTTCTAAAATTGACAATGAAAATAGAAATGTAAGGCAATATTACTAATGATCTGTAAGATTTGTTGGTTCCCTGTATAGCAAGACATCTATTATTGTTGTAAATTAAAAACAACCCAGAAATATTGCCTAGTATAGCTCTCCAAAATCGCTCAAACGTTAATGTAATAGACATTTATTTCTTCACTTAAGCCAGGGTTCTCAACCCTGGCAGTATCTACAAAGCAGATGGGGATATTTGTAACCTTTTGCTACCTAGTCTCCATTCAGAGATTTTGCTTAAAATCACACAGGTGGGAGTGGGGGTGGTGGTGGCCTAGGCATTTGTATGCTTTTAATCTTCCCAGGTGATTCTTATATGCAGCCAGCATTGAGAAGCACAAACTTCAGTCCATTTTATCCTAAGTGCTCCTCTCTGCCTCTTGAAAATAGGCTTCTTTTTTGACTTTAGGTCGTTTCTTAAACCTTAGATAGGGTACATGAAATTGTCATTTCCCTTAAGTCAGCATCCTCCCTTTCAAGAAAGAGTATGACAGGCCACTTTTGCAACAGTCTTTCAAGCAGAAAGTCTCTTCCAAATGTGTCTGTCTTGCAGGGATCTGAACAGAACAAATAAAGTAAAACAATTTAACCCTGTAGCTAAATTGATGGCATGCTCTAGAGATAAATTTTTGCCTAAGAGGCTTGCAGTTATTAAAATTTACTCCTGCTTCTAAACACTTAGTAAATTAAGGGATAGAGACTGAAAGGCCAATTTAATTAAATTATGAAACCTTGTAATCTGAATTCTAACTACAGATGTACTCTCAGTTTACCAAATATTTCTTTCAAAAATTAACTGAGTTGGGTAGGGGGAGACAGACCACTCCTTTTCCTTCATTCAATTAATCAAAATGTTATTTACTTCCTACTGTGTTTGGGCAAAATGTAATTGCTTGAGTCAGTGGGAGCTAGGGAAGGTAAGTAAACTTGGAAAGGAAGAACATTTCCCAAGCTTTCTGCTCCCCTGGGAGAGTTACAGTGACTGATATTATAGGGTAGGGTGTCTCATTTGCAGCACGATTGACATTTTGTGTCAGATACTTCTGTGTTGGGTGAGGCAAGAGACTATCCTGTTCATTATAATTTCTTGCAACATCTATGATCTCTACGAACTACATGCCAGTAGTACCCACCGAGTTATTACAAAAAAAATGTCCATAGACTTTGCCAAATGTGCCCTGGGCAACAAAATTGTCCCCAGTTGAGAATCACTGTTACAGAGTGGCCACAGAATTAAGTCTTAATTAGAAAAAATTTTACAGAAGGGTAAGATTAATAACCTCAATGATTAATATCATTCATTTCACTTATGCTATCACTGTTTATCAATCACTTTTTCAGGACTGGGACTACATTATTTTATTTAATTCTGAAACACCGGAGAGGTGAGATACTTCACTCATGGTCATTTTGGTAATAACTGACAGAGCTAGGATTCAATTCCGGTTTTTCTTCCTCTGGAATTAAATATGGGCTCTATATTCTGCCTTCCCTGCCCCTTAATCCCTTCTCCCCTCCCGCCCCCCACACCGAAAGTTGGAACTCTGAAAGGTAGGGTATGCATGAGCCCTAGAAATAGATGAGACCAATGGGTAGCAGCATGCTTTAACATTGAAGCATAAGGGTCTTGATCTTACACAGCAATCCTGGGATGAAAGTCCATGTATTTCAACACACAACCAAGGGCTGCCACCATAGCTCCCCAAGAACATTCTAGTACCAAATTCCTAGTATGGCAGGCCTGGGCTTGGCATTGTACAGGAAGTAGGAAGCTCCTTCCAGAAGAGTGTAGTCCAATAAGCAAATCACAGGAAGTCAGTCTTCTCTGCTGGGAATTTATATCTTCCCAAATTGTCAATTTTTAATTGGTGAAATATATGTATGTCCCCTTTTGTCCTTAAAGAACAAAAGGGACAGGAACTGTTGGTGAGCTTTGGGAATGTATTAGAACTCCACATACAGTTTTGCTTCTAACAAAGTTTGCACCGTACCACCAGTTGCCTTGCCCACTTAGTTTCATGCCCACATGTTTTGTTTGTTCCTCCAGTACACCACGCTTCCTCTTACCACTGAATCTTTGCATATGCCATCACTCTTGCCAGAAATGTTCAACTTCCCAACTTCCTGATCCTCCCAGTGCTATCAGAAACAAAACTATCAGGTTTACAGTGTCATCAAACATCTACTAAAATGTCATTCAACTTGGAAGCCCTCCTGACTTTTCTGACTGGGCCAAATCCCCCAACTGTTGATTTATAAAAGTGTGTAAACATTCATTCATTTACTCATTCATTCATTATTAATTTCAGGGAATATATTTTTTGAACTCCTATGTATTGGGCATAGATTGTGGCATTGGGAACACGATGTATGACAAACAAGGTCTCTGCTCTTAACAAATGAGAATATATTCAATAGTATTGGGCTGAATAATTAGCAAATCATTTCTAAACAACCACAGAAAAGTTACTTCTTGCAGTTAAACTGATATTAATGAAATTAATCAAAACAAAATAGGGTAATGTGGATAGAACTTCACTGTATTTGTACCTTAGGTGGAATCACAGAGAAAGCCTCTCTAACGATTAATCAAGATCTCAAACAGGAGAACACAGAAATGGGAAGAAGTGTAGATCATTGCAGGAGGGGAAATAACAAGTGCAAAGGCCCTGACATAGGAGTAAAGGTGTTATGATTGAGGCAGAGAAAGAAGGTAGAGCCACTAGAAATAGAGAATAGAAATAAGGGAGGCTGTAGTTGAAGGTTGAGCTAGATGACTTGTTTACTGGAAATAGGAGTCATTGTTTTATTCTAGTAGTGGTAGAAGGTCAATGGAAGGTTTTATATAGGAGAATTATTTGATATTATGAACATTTTAAGAAGCTATTGATTACTCAGAACATTGTATCAAGGGCATGAGTCAGAAAGTAAGACCAGTTAGGAGGTACTTTCATTCAAGCTTTTCATTAAGTGCTAATGGCTCTAGTTAGAATGATAACAGTAAAAATGAAGCGAAGCACTGTGTTTGGAATATATTTTAGAAATTGAATCAGTAGAACTTCCCAATGAATTTAAAAGGATGAAAGGGTTAAATAAAAGAATCAACACTCCTTGTGTTTTGACAGGTGGTGTTGTTTTCTAAGATGAAGAATTCTGAAGAAGAAATAGATGGGGGATTAGGGATCATGGGAATCGGTTCTACCTTATATATATGATATACATATAATACACACACAAACATACACACACATATATATGACATACACACACATACATATATATGATGCATATTAGTGAAGTGCCAATGTCAGTTGGACAGTTGAGCCCTGAGATGGTGAGCAGTCAAGACTAGAGTAATAAAATAGGCAGTTGGCCTATGATGGCATTATAGCCCTGTGACATGATGACTTTACTTAGGAAGAGACCAATCCTAAGTTGATCAGAAAATCAGCAAATGAGACAGAGAGAAAATAACCAATGAAGTAGGAAAAAACAAAAAATAGGCAAATAAAGAAAAAAATGAAGTATCCTTGAAACTATTATATAAATAAGAATACCCTAAAGATGCAGAAACATCTGTAGCCCTTATTGCAGGCCTCTTAAATGAGGATTACTGTTGAGCAGATAACAGAAGTGTTCTTTGACAATGAACCAGATATGTAAGCCTGAGGGAGGGAATCTACAGAAGTGCCCTAAAAGGGGATGGGGTAATATGACACTAACTTATTGGAGTGTGAAGGATAAATAAATGCAAAAAGGATAAATGATTGTTTTCCTTGGAGACTGATTAGCACCAAGTAATGGACCCTGGACACAGGAGAAAGATCTCTGGGCAGAGACTCCATGCACATCACCAAGAGATGTAGCTGACACAGGCTGGTACATACATACCCAAATAGCAAACATTCCATGATAGTTGCTCCAGACATTTTCATCTCTGTTTGAACCCTCTGCCCCCAACTACCAACTTCTCCAGTTTTTACTGCCATATGCATTAACCTGTGAGATATAACTATGTAAATCTAACCTGGGAATTATAATGCATATATATAATGTACACACATTTGTGTATAATATGGACATACATATTATATGTATATATGCACAGTATATAAAAATAAAATATGTAATATATATGTACATAAATAATATATATATATATGTTATGTATATTCTCTGGAAATCATATATATATGATATTATATGTTATATATATATAATATATGCTACCTACATATAATATATGCTATATATGATAAATATAAAGGGGATATAGCTTTTCTTCTCACCTGCTTGACATATCAACAATAGTAATAATGACAATGGCCACCAGCTATTAAGTCTGTACTGTAATGGGCTCTGTTGGAAGATTTACAAACCAGGAGCTCTTTCTGGCAAAGTGGTAAAGAAATGATTAAGTTATACAGATGATTTAATAAATTTGCATTGCTAGTTTAATTCTCTCCAAAATTTATATTCCTTTTCCATAATCAATTTCTTTTGGAATTAATCATCTGAATAACTCTCAATGCTATACTTCGTATTATCTCAGTAGACTTAGCCCATCTCTTAATACTTCTAGATACCAACATAAAAATAAATTATAAAGCTCTTCTTTTCCCCCAGAAACTTACTAAATTTCAGGAAGCTAGCAAAGATAATTTGTAAACTATTCTCATTTTTGTTTGCCCTTTTCCTTTTCACACTATCAATTTTCACTATCCACATAAGCATCAAATGTTGAGATTTGAAGCTTCTTCCCACTTGCTACCCAGGACTTAACAAACAAGATTCCACCTGTTTTGTTTAAAAGAGGTTTCTACAAGAGAATCAGGAAAAATAATTTAATTTATTTTGGTTATATGGGAAGAACTCCTCCTCTTCCCATAGTGCATTTTGGTCTTGGGAAATTAAAACCATTCCCAGTAACAAGTAGATATAAAATATTACCTATAAATGGTACCTGATTTTAAAAGAAACATTTAGATGAGACCCTTTTGAGACCAAGGGATTTGCAGATACATCTAAGTGTCTTGAAAATTACTCAATGCTCTTCAGTTTATTTCATACTTGGTAATTCAAACATTACCAAAAAAGAAGGTGCATGTATTATCAGTTGTTTTCTATTGGAAAATAATGTTCCCTCCTTTATTTAATAAGCATAATTAGATTTAAATTCTCTGAGCAGAAAAAGTAGATTAACAGGGTCTGTTTCTGAGCTTCCCTTTAGTTTGATAGTTACATGAAATACTATATAAATCAGGCCTTTTTCTGGCAAAATAAAAAATTGAGCTCAAACTGGATCAAGTCAGAAGGCGAACTGAGCTAAAATATACAAGGTTGGTTTGTTTTAGGCCTGGCTGAAACTAAGGGCTCTCTTCTCATCTCTGGACTCATGTTTCTTCTATATAATCTTCCATGTCAAAGTTCTTATATCCATAGTAGCATTTCTACAAAATTCTGTTATCCCAGTGGGAAGAACTCCCTTATTTTCTTTAAAGCCCAACAAATTCCTGGCATTCCTCTGTTCCAGTACATTTGGGCCATTTCATGGTTGTCAGGAGGTTGGGACTTTGTGATGGGCAAAGCCATTGCAATATTCCCACTACCTCAGATAGATTAATAATGGAGAATAGTTTCACAAAAGAAAATGGCAACAGAATCAGGAAGAGTGGGTTTTTGGTAGTTTGGTTTCTTCTTCCCCTACTAGAGAACCAAGAAAAAAAATGTCTTAGTTAGTATGTTTTTGTAGACAAATATTCTTGGACTTCCAAGGTATAGCACACACTTAATAATTATACTGTATTTGTTTCATTAAACTGACTTTAATTTTAAATACTTCGCTATATATAGGCCAAGTAATCTCCTTGTGATAATTTCAATTCATATTTAAATTCAGTTCTACTGAGAAAGAATATAGATACCTACTGCTTACTTATAAACCAACATGTCACTTTTTTTCTTTCTGAGATCTGACTTTTCTCAAGTATTCTCTCTCTTTTTAAGTTTATAGTTCATTATCAAAATGGTACATTGCATAGAAATGAAATTTTAAACAATAATAATTTTAAAGATTTTGACTCCATGTATGAAAACCAGAATTCAGAATCAGTGAGAAAACCCAAGATAGTTGCATGGTAAGCATTTCTGCGGACTCATGGAAACTTGCTAAAATGAACATATGTTTAAGCATCTTAAAAAAAAAAACCTACAAAATGCTAAAAGTAAGTTTGTATTACTATCTTAAAAGCCAAGAATAGCAGTGTGTGTTATGAGCTACTATGTGGGGCTGGATTTCTTTTATCAGTTTTATTGGAATATAATTAATATATAGCACTATATGAGTTTAAGGTATACAGTACAATTATTTGACCTAAATATATTGTGAAATGATTACCACAGTAAGTCCAGTTAATATCCATCATCTCTATGTATATTTAAAAAAAGAAAAGGAAAAAAAATTTCCTTGTGATGAATACTCTTAGTATCTAGTTTCTTAACAACCTTCAATTATACCATATGGTGGTATTAACAATAGTCATCATGTTGTATATTACATCTATAGTAGTTATTTATCTTTTAACTGAAAGCTTGTACCTTTTGACCATCTTCATCCAATTTACCCTACCCACCCCCCACCTCTGGTAACCATAAATCTAATCTCTTTTCTCTATGAGTTCGGTAAGGTCCTTTCATATTGTCTCAAATAACAAGATTTCTTTGTTTTCAATATCTGAGTACCATTTCTATGTGTGTGTGTGTGTGTGTGTGTGCGCGTGTGTACATACACACTTCAACTTCCTTATGCATTTAACCGTTGATGGACACATAGGTTGTTGCCATGTCTTGGCCATTGTAAATAATGGTGCTGTAAGCATGAGGGTAAAGATTTCTCTTAAAACATAGTGTTTTAATTGTTTTTAGCTATATTCCCAGAAGTGAAATTGTTGGATCATATGGTAGTTCTATTTTTAATTTTCTGAAGAAACTCCATACCATTTTCCACAGTGGCTCCACCAGTTTACATTCCCACCAACAGTGCACAAAGGTTTCCTTTTCTGCATATCATCAACAGCATTTGTTATGTCTTGACTTTTTGATATGGCCATTGTAATAGGCATAAGGTAATAGTTCCATGTGGTTTTGATTTTCATTCCCCTAATGTTTGTGATTTTGAGCCCCTTTTTACATCCCATGCATTAGCCATTTGTAGATCTTCTTTGGAAAAAATGTCCATTCAGGGACTTTGCCCATTTTTAATTGGATTATTTGTTGTTTTGCTATTGAGTTGTGTAAATTTACTGTATATTTTGGATATTAATACCATATCAGATTTTTGATTTGCAAATATGTTTTTCCCATTCTGTAAATTGTATTTCATTATGTTTGTCATTTATTTTGCTGTGCAGAAGCTTTTTAGTTTGATATAACCCTACTTATTTATTTTGTTGCTCATATTTTAGGTATAATATCCAAAAAGTCATTGCCAAGATCCAGGCCAAGGATCATTTTTCCTAGGTCTTCTTCCAGAAGTTTTGTGGTTTCCATTCTTAGATTTAATTCTTTAATTGCTTTTGAGTTAATTTTTGTGAGTGGTGTTAGATAGGGGTCCAGTTTCCTTCTTTTATATGTGAATATACAATTTCCCCAGCATCGTTTATTGAAGAGACTGTCTTTTCTCCATTAATTATTCTTGTTTCTTTTGTCAAATATTATTTGATCATGTATGAATGGATTTATTTTTTGGCTCCCAATTATATTCAGTTGGTCTATGTGTCTGTTTTTATGCCAGTACCATACTATTTTGATTAGCATAGCTTTATAATAGAGTTTGAAATCAGGAAGTGTAATGCTTCCTGCTTTGTTCTTTCTCAGCATTGCTTAGGGTGTTTGAGGTTTTTTTCATGGTTCCAAGTACATATTACTTCTGTAAAATAAATGCCATTGGAATCTTAATAGGAATTGTCTTGAATCTATAGGTGGCTTTTTGTATCATGGACATTTTAACAATATTAATTTTTGCAATCCATCAACACAGATATATTTGTATTTGTGTCTCTGATTTTTTAATCAATATATTGTAGTTTTCATTGTAAAGACATTTTACTTCATTGGCTAAATTTATTCCTAAGTATGTTTAAAAATTTTTTTTTAAGTTTATTTATTTATTTTGAGAGAGAGACAGAGAGAGAATCAATGAATGAATGAATGAATGCAAGCAGTGTAGGGGCAGAGAGAGTGGTTGAGAGAGGATCCCAAGCAAGCTCCACACTGCCCGCGCAGAGCCTGATGTGGGGCTTAAACCCATGAAAGTGAGATCATGACCTGAGCGAAAATCAAGAGTCAGATGCTCAACTGACCGAGCCACCCAGGAGCCCTAGTATTTTATTGGTTTTTATACTACTGTAAATGGGATTGTTTTTTTTTTTTTTTAATTTTTTAAGTTTATTTTTCAGGTACTTAGTTGTTAGTATATCAAAAGCTACTAATTTTTGTATGTTAATTTTGTATCTTGAACTTTACTGAATTGGTAGTTCTAAGAGTTTTTTGGTGGACTCTTGAGGATTTTCTATATATAAAATCATGTCTTCTGTGAATAGAGATTACGTCATCCTTCCAATTATGATGTCTTTTACTTCTTCTCTCCTGATTGCTCTGGCTAGTATTTCCAGTATTATGTTAAATAGAAATGATAAGTGTGGGCATCCATGTCTTTTTCCTGATCTTAGATGAAAACTTCTCAACCTGTCACCATTGGGTATGATGTTAGCTGTGGACTTTTCACATATGGACTTTATTATGTTGAGGTATGTTCCTTGTGTACTTAATTTTATAAGAGGTTCTATCATGAATGGACGTTGAGTTTTGTAAAATGCTTTGTCTACCTTTATTGAGATGATCATATGAAATTGTATTTTTTCTTTTTCTTTTTTTGGAGTCTTAAGGGAGTACATTCACAATTCAAAAATGGCAGTCCACACAATTTCTTAAGATAGGCCAAGACTTACTGGGTAAGAGAACCTACACTCACCAATCTGCTTGTTTGGATTTGGTGATTAAGATTGAGAGAGCTTTCACTTCTTCCCATCTTTGATGTTTTCAATTCCCTTGGGGCATTTGTTACATTTACGTTTCCAGACCTGTTTTTCTTGATGAAAGCCAACTGCATCTTCATGTTCAAAGGGAGAAGACATTTGTAGGCTTGATACTTATTGAGTGATTTCATTTACCCATAGTAGTTTACATGTCTTGAGGGGAAGAACGAGAAAAAACAAACAAACAACACTTCCTGAAGTTTAACCAGGCCGTTCTATATTTTCATATATCCCTAGAGGCTTAGTTCTTATAATAGTGTGTTTACCGTTTTGTATTTGCCCTTTTTCCCTTCACATGTTCTTCATGTTTTAACAGTCTTACTAATTAACATTTTAAAGCTTTCCTGGCTGTTATAGACATCACAAAAAATATCCTTCTACTGATATGTTTGTGTTTTTAAATCAGGCTTTACATTCCCAGGAGTAGGGTACTTGTACCAATGAGACCAAACACAGTTAGGGTTGTAACTCTATAATAATATATTGTCTTCAAAAAGTGCCACCCTCGTGGTCCAAAAATTCACCCTCCAGGTCACAGAGCAGGAGTGCCTTGGTTTCAACATAGGTGTCGAAGGGTGTTAAGGAAGGAAAAAGCTTGTCAGAAGGGTTTAACCCTTTGGGGACAGCTAGCATGTATGAAGGTTCTTCATCTTGAAGCAAAAATGAAGGAATGGCAACTCTCGCTTCAAGATATAATAAGGATCATGACTCCAACTGCCCTCACAGTTCTGGCAGGGAGTATAAATTAACCAAGCAAGATGTCAGGGAGCCTGTAGGGAAAGATAGGAACTATTCAAAATGGAGTCTTAGGCCCTGTTTTCCCCAGCACCCCAATCTAAAGAACCATTTCCACTCAACTCCAAATGAAACTCCCAGTTTCAATGTTTGGGCCACTAATTCAGATTTAATATGTATAAAATGTACTGACACTTAGGAGACAAAAGAAATCAGATAGGATGGGAGGGTGGAGGGGAGGAGGCAGGAAGAAAGGAAGAAAAATAAACAGTTGGTTTGAAAGCTCTGTACACAGACTTTATAATGTATCTTTTGCAATCATCATTTCTTTATGGAAGTAAGGCAAGTCACAATAAAAAGATGCCTTGTAAAACTGATTACTGTGATTGGCACTAATAAGGGAAAAAGTATAAAATGGAAGTGCTAAGCAACCAGCAACATCTAAAAGAAATGTCACTTGTGATGATGGACTGTATGCAAGCACGAAAAGCAAAATAGATGCTGGGCTTTAACAGATGTAATTATATAGCATGATAAAGTCAGGCACAAAAGGAGTTGGACCACTCTTTGCAAATTTCAAAGCTGTAAAGCATTCAGCAGTCAAGTAGTAAAAAGAAAAAAAAAGTGTTTTACTTCTTTAATTTGTGTAACCTTTTCCCTCCCACAACAAGATGTCTAGGATGAACAATGCTTTCAGAAGTTGCACAATGACTACTGTCCCTCTCCACTCATTTTCCAGGTGATTTAATTTACTCAATAACACCAGCTACACAGGATAGTGAGAAGCCCTAGTTAGTGTGTCTTTTTCCAGATTTGCCTTAGTGACATGAGAGTATGTAAGTGATAGCAAGAGGGGGAGAATCCTCTAAATCAGGGTAAGCTGTTGAAGAGATAATTCAGCCCTCCAACAGTAAATCTCTCCTCTTGTTTCTCATCATCTGATAGAGTTTATTCTTGCATGTTTTGATGGAAGGCAGAGGTTATCTGGTAGTCATGACCATTTGAAGTTGTCCAGAGGCCATTTGCTATTGAATGAGGTAAGTGGAGTAAGTTTAAGATTAAGGAGGATTTGGAGGAATAGGAGACAGGAGAGTGATAAAGACCCTAAGAAAGCCTTTTGTCATCAAGACAAAGACCCAGAGACAGTTGTTGTTACGAAATATTTCCAAGCTAAGAATGTAAGCAAAAAGGGCAACCAGTAAGTTCTGTAAATTGCCCTTTACTATGACAATGAAAGCCTGGGGCTGGCAGGAAGACAAAACAAAACTAATCCACAAATTTAAGTCACTGTTTCCTGGTGGGTTTTGGCTACCTTTTGGCAGAGGCCTCATTGCCACCATATTGATAGCTCTAAACACTTAACCTTAGCCAGTTCACAGGGGCATCATTAAGAATGAGGGCATTTAAAATTAGATACCCATGCAAATATCCAGGTAATTCCACCAAGGCTAGCTGTAGACCTAAAATTACATGATAAATATTTTGATTCATACGTGTGTTTTTCTAAGGAGTTGTTGTAATTAAATCCCTCCATCATTAATGTTTTCTAAGCCTGGCTGATTTGGTTAACCTCCTCTGTAAAGGACAGAGCAAGACTTTCTTGTACTAGAAAGAGTTGTAGTAAATTATCCCCTACAAGTTCCTTTGAATCAAATCAATTTCTCCCTCTCCTCTTCTCCCCTTGTTTTCTTGATCTGTAAGTGCCCCCATGATGTGCAAGTCTCTCTGACATTGCATCCCTCCTCTGTATCTCTTCTTCAATGCCTGACCCTGTGCATTCAGAGATGAACCATACAATAGTGATGAACAATCTGCTTTTGAACTATTTACTATCTAATAGACAGATGGCATTATCATAATCATGTGCATTGCTTGAGCATTTACTATGTGATATATGCACTGCTCTAAAGTTGTGACATGTATCATCTCAGTTAATTACTATAGCAACTAAATGCATCAAGCACTGTTTTTTATTCCCAATATGAAGATAGCAAAACTGAGGATGAGAGATGGGAAGTCATTTTTCAAGGTTGTGTATCTCTCAACTGAAAGATCCAGGGCAAGATCTCAGGTATGACTCCAAAGGTCCAGACTGATAGCCACTCCTTAATAATATAAAAGATAATGAAGAAGTGAAAATTGATGATAGCTAATGTTTAGTGAACATTTTTTTTATGTTCTAGGCAAAGTACAAGGTGCTTGAAATAGACTATAATCTTGTTCAATTAGAACTGGTAACCACTCTGTGAGATCAATAATGTCATCCCATTTATTATGTTGATGAAAAACAAGGCGTATAGAAATTACACCTTAGAAAAGGTCATTCAATGTGGTTATTCAATGTGGTCTCCTCAAGCAGAATTGGTCCCTATAGGACAGCAAAAGTAGAGCTTGTAAATTTCAACTGGCAGGCATCATATCCATCTTTGGCTTCAAGAAGAGCAAAGGAATATGAACAAATGATGGGCCTGCTTTCTTGTAGTAATGTGAAGAAAGAATCAAATAATAGCAAACACATGACCCCAAAATACTAGCTACTAACTACCCATACCCTAACAGCTTTGTAGAATTCCTTGGCAACTGTCATAGTCATTCAGTTGTTAAGTCAAAGAGACCAATTTTATGTCCTAGGATCTCTTTACAGCATCATACCAAAACTATGTTTGAAACCACTTAGTAGCAAGGGGCCCACCTCCCAAATAGACTGAAGTGACATCTTAAGTGTCCTCACATCCAGATGAATGCCTTATAAAAATTATCCTTAGTGAATGCTTGTTGATTTCAATTTTTAATGCTTAGGAATCAAGTGGTTAACCACTGGTTTCCATTGACCTAAGTATTCTTCTTTTATCTGAGGCATTTTGCTTTAAAAAAATGGTAACGAAGGGGTGCATGGGTGGCTCAATTGGTTGAGCATCCAAGTCTTGATTTTTGCTGAGGTCATGATCTTGAAATTTGTGAGCTTGAGCACCACATCAGGCTCTGTGCTGACAGTACAGAACCTGCTTGGAATTCTCTCTCACCATCTCTTTTCGCTCTTCCCCTGCTCTTGATCTCTCTCAGTCTCTCAAAATAAATAAATGAACATTGAAAAAATGGTAACATCACATGCCTTTATTTACCCATAAAAATAATGGTTATAATATTGTTCTTTTCCCATTATACTACTGTGAAACTTACTTGAGAGTCATTAAAGTTTGGGGACATAATTTATATATATATATGATTTAAAAGGAAGGGTAGGCTATCATTATTGCTTATTTACTTGGGAAACATTACTGAGATCCAATTATATGTCAGGTAAACCTACCAAGGGAGATAAGGATCTATAAGATGGATGGTTCATTCTACCTGTAACACATTAGTTGTAAGCTTCACTATACTAAGGATAAGCATCTCGCATCATCTACAATTTGTTACCCACTTCATGCTCTTCATTTGCAAAAACAATTAATGATCCTGTTAGCAAATGTGTAAACAATGGCTATTAAATAAGTAAATATACAGATTTAACTACTCCTTTCCTTGTGCTAATAAAGTATTTCTTCTCTATTAATAAACTGCTATACACAAGATTTAGTTTATAGATGAGTTGCATGCACTTAGATATGAAAAAAGTGCCATGCCTATGCAGTGGTAGAAGGTATCTAGAAATGAAACATTAGAAAAATTAATCACATTCTTTCAGATCTAACTGCCTGTGGTCTTCATGGTAGCATTCATTAAGGAATTAAAAGTACATTCATTTTCAAGACTTTTGTTACAAAAATGATAGCTTTACTCTACCTTTAGGAATTATATCTGCAATTATATTAATAGTTTATTTTAATACATTTTCTCAATGAGATGTTTCCCCTCATTTAGATACTGAGTATAAAGGCAAAATGAAATGTGGAGTTGTTATGATAAAAAAAATTAAAATTCTATTGCCAAAAAGGGAGAAGTGGTAATTTTATATTCTCATTGCTTTCTCTAAATAACTGTCCAATCTTCTACTTTATAGTGGCAATGTAGGTAATGAATATAAATCCCTTATATTTGTAAAGCACTTGGCTTTTTATTTGCAGTAGTAAGGCACAGGAGGTACTGTGGCCAAACAAACTAAAATTGGAGGTAATTTTTCTTTGACTTTATTGAGGTATAACATATATACATTAAAGCATGTAAAGTGCACTAATGCTGAGTATATGGCTAGCTGAGTTTTTATGCCTCTGTAACCAACACCAGATCAAGATCTGGAACATCTCCAGAGCCCCAGGAATTTCCTTCATGGCCCTCCCTAATCAGTAACCAACAACCCCACCCCCCCAACCACCAAGTTATAGTAACTACTAATGTGGCTTCTACTAACCCTGCTTGCTTTTACCTCTTCTTGGATGTCATATAAGTGGAATTATGCAGCATGAATTGTCTTGTGTCCATTTTTTTCACTCAGCAAAATGTGAGATTTATCTATATTGTGCAATCTGTTGGTGTGTGTAGATACATATTTTTTATATTTTTTAGTTTTTTAATGTTTATTTATTTTTGAGAATGAGAAACAGAGTGCAAGCCAGGGAGGGGTAGAGAGAGGGGGAGAGAATCCAAAGCAGGCTCCACTCTGATCTGTCAGCACAGAGCCTGACGTGGAGCTTGAACCCACGAACCATGAGATCATGACCTGAGCTGATGTCGGATGCTAGGTCGTAGGGTACTTCTATTTTTAGTTTTTTGAGGAACCTCCATACTGTTTTCCGGAGTGGCTGCACCAGCTTGCATTCCCACCAACAGTGCAAAAGAGATCCTCTATCTCCACATCCTTGCCAACATCTGTTGTTGCCTGAGTTGTTAATGTTAGCCATTCTGACAGGTGTGAGGTGGTATCTCATTGTGGTTTTGATTTGTATTTCCCTGATGATGAGTGATGTGGAGCATTTTTTCATGTGTCAGTTGGCCATCTGGATATCTTCCTTTGAGAAGTATCTATTCATGCCTTTTTATCATTTCTTCACTGGATTATTTGTTTTTGGGTGTTGAGTTTGATAAGTTCTTTATAGATTTTGGATACTAACCCTTTATCTGATATGTCGTTGGCAAATATCTTCTCCCATTCTGTCAGTTGTCTTTTAGTTTTGCTGATTGTTTCCTTCGCTGTGCAGAAGCTTTTGATTTTGATAAGGTCCCGCTAGTTCATTTTTGCTTTTGTTTCCCTTGCCTCTGGAGACGTGTTGAGTAAGAAGTTGCCGCGGCCAAGATCAAAGAGGATTTTGCCTGCTTTCTCCTTGAGGATTTTGATGGCTTCCTGTCTTACATTGAGGTCTTTCATCCAATTTGAGTTTATTTTTATGTATGGTGTAAGAAAGTGGTCCAGGTTCATTCTGCTGTATGTCACTGTCCAGTTTTCCCAACACCACTTGCTGAAGAGACTGTCTTTATTCCATTGGATATTCTTTCCTGCTTTGTCAAAGATTAGTTGGCCATACGTTTGTGGGTTCATTTCTGGGTTCTCTATTCTGTTCCGTTGATCTGAGTGTCTGTTCTTATGCCAGTACCATCCTGTCTTGATGATTACAGCTTTTAGTATAGCTTGAAGTCTGGGATTGTGATGCCTCCTGCTTTGGTTTTCATTTTCAAGATTTCTTTGGCTATTTGGGGTCTTTTCTGGTTCCATACAAATTTTAGGATTGTTTGTTCTAGCTCTGTGAAGAATGCTAGTGTTATTTGGATAGAGATTGCATCGAATATGTAGATTGCTTTGGGTAGTATCAACATTTTAACAATATTTGTTCTTCTTATCCAGGAGCATGGAAACTTTTTCCATTTTTTGTGTGTGTCTTCTTCAATTTCTTTCGTAAGATTTGTACAGTTTGCAATGTATAGATTTTTCACCTCTTTGGTTAGATTATTCCTAGGTATTTTAAGGTTTTGTGGGCAATTGTAAATGGGATCGATTCCTTGATTTCTCTTTCTGTCACTTCATTGTTGGTGTGTAGGAATGCAACTGATTTCTGTGAGTTGATTTTATATCCTGAAACTGTTGAATTCATGAATCAATTTTAGCAGTTTTTTGGTGGAATATTTAGGGTTTTCCATATAGAGTATCATGTCATCTGCAAAGAGTGAAAGTTTGACCTCCTCCTGGCCGATTTGGATGCCTTTTATTTCTTTGTGTTGTCTGATTGCAGAGGCTAAGACTTCCCATACTATGTTGAATAACAGTGGTGAGAGTGGACATCCCTGTCTTGTTCCTGACCTTAGGGGGAGAGCTCTCCGTTTTCCCATTGAAGATGATATTAGCATTGGGTCATTCATATATGGCTTTTATGATCTCGAGGTATGCTCCTTCTATCCCTACTTTCTTGTGGGTTTTTATCAAGAAAGGATGCTGTAGTTTGTCAAATGCTTTCTCTGCATCTATTGAGAGGATCCTATGGTTCTTGTCCTTTCTTTTATTGATGTGATGAATCACGTTAATTGTTTTGCAGATATTGAACCAGCCCTGCATCCCAGGTATAAATCCCACTTGGTCATGGTGAACATTTTTTTTAATGTATTGCTGGATCCGGTTGGCTAATATTTTGTTGAGGATTTTTGCATCCATGTTCATCAGGGAAATTAGTCTATAGTTCTCCTTTTTAGTGGGGTCTCTGGTTTGGAAGCAAGGTACTGCTGGCTCCATAGAATGAGTTTGAAAGTTTTGGTTTTTTGGCAGATTTTTGATTACTAATTTGATTTCCTTACTGGTTATGGGTCTGTTCAAATTTTATGTTTTTTCCTGTTTTAGTTTTGGTAGTGTATATGTTTCTAGGAATTTGTCCATTTCTTCCAGATTTCCCATTTTATTGGCATATAATTACTCATAATATTCTCTTATTGTTTTTATTTCTGCTGTGTTGGTTGTGATCTCTCCACTTTATTTCTGGATTTTATTTGTTTGGGTCCTTTCCTTCTTCTTTTTGATCAAACTGGCTAGTAGTTTATCCATTTTGTTAATTCTTGCAAAGAAGCAGTTTCTGGTTTCATTGATCTGTTCTACTGTTTTTTTGGTTTTGATAGCATTAATTTCTATTCTAATCTTTATTATTTCCTGTCCTCTGCTGCTTTTGGGTTCTATTTGCTGTTCTTTTTCCAGCTCTTTAAGTCATAAGGTTAGGTTGTGTATCAGATCTTTCTTCCTTCTTTGGGAAGGCCTGGATTGCTATATACTTTCCTCTTATGACTGCCTTTGCTGTGTCCCAGAGGTTTTGAGTTGTGGTGTTTTCATTTTCATTGGCTTCCATATACTTTTAAATTTCCTCTTTAACTTCTTGGTTAGCCCATTCCTTCTTTAGTAGGATGTTCTTCAGTCTCCAAGTATTTGTTACCTTTCCAAATTTTTTCTTATGGTTGATTTTGAGTTTCATAGCATTGTGGTCTGAAAATATGCATGGTATGATCTCGATCTTTTTGTACTTGGTGAGGGCTGATTTGTGTCCCAGAATGTGGTCTATTCTGGAGAATGTTCCATGTGCACTGGAGAAGAATGTATATTCCGCTGCTTTAGGATGAAATGTTTTGAATATATCTGTTAAGTCCATCTGGTCCAGTGTGTCATTCAAAGCCATTGTTTCCTTGTTGATTTTCTGATTAGATGATTTGTCCATTGCTGTGAGTGGGGTGTTGAAGTCTCCTACTATTAAGGTATTACTATCGATGAGTTTCTTTATGTTTGTGATTAACTGATTTATATATTTGGGTTCTTCCACATTTGGTGCATAAATGTTTACAATTGTTAGGTCTTCTTGGTGGATAGACCCCTTGATTATGATCTAATGCCCTTCTGCATCCCTTAGTACAGTCTTTATTTTAAAGTCTAGATTGTCTGATATAAGTATAGCTACTCCAGCTTTCTTTTGTTGACCATCAGCATGATAGATGGTTCTCCATCCCCTTATTTTCAATCTGAAGGTGTCTTTATGTCTAAAGTGGGTCTCTTGTAAACAGCATATAGATGGATCTTGTTGTCTTATCCATTCTGTTACACTATGTCTTTTGATTGGAGCATTGAGCCCATTGACGTTTAGAGTGAGTACTGAAAGATAGGAATTTAATGCCATTATGATGCTTGTAGAGTTGGAGTTTCTGGTGATATCCTCTGGTCCTTTCTAATCTTTTGTTACTTTTGGTATATATACATATATGTATATATGGTATATATACATATATATATGTATATATATATACACACACATTTAGTTTTGTGTAATTTTTTTCAAATTTTATTTTACTCCCATCATCTCATTTTAGTCTACTTCGGTGTGTTCATTTTTTCATTATATATAATGAAAATTTCAATATATATATATATAGATTTTCATCTTTTCTCCCCTCAGAAAGTCCCCCTTAAAATGTCTTGCAGAGCTGGTTTAGTGGTCACAAACTCCTTTAATTTTTGTTTCTCTGGGAAACTTGTTATCTCACTTTCTATTTTGAATGACAGCCTTGCTGGATAAAGAATTCTTGGCTGCATATTTTTCTGATTCAGCACACTGAATATATCCTGCTACTCCTTTCTGGCCTGCCAAGTTTCTGTGGATAGGTCTGCTGCAAACTTGACCTGTCTTCCCTTGTAGGTTAGGGACGTTTTTCCCCTTGCTGCTTTCATGATTTTCTCCTTGCCTGAGTATTTTGTGGATTTGACTATGATATGCCTTGTTGATGGTCGGTTTGACCATCTAATGGGGGTCCTCTGTGCTTCCTGGATTTTGATGTCCGTGTCTTTCCTCAGGTTAGGAAAGTTTTCTGCTATGATTTGCTCACATAACACTTCTACCCTTATTTCTGTTTCTTCCTCTTCTGGGACCCCTATAATTCTGATGTTGTTCCTTTTTAATGAGTCACTGATTTCTCTAATTCTTAAATTGTGCTCTCTTGCCTTAATCTCCCTCTTTTTTTTCTGCTTCATTATTGTCTATAAGTTTTTCCTCTATATCGCTGATTCTCTTTTCTGCTTCATCCATCCTTGCTGCCGCTGCCTCCATCAGTGATTGCAGCTCAGTTATAGCATTTTTAATTTCATTCTATTTTTTACTTCTTTTATCTCTGAAGAAAGGGATTATAATCTATTTTCGACTCCAGCTACTATTCTTATTATCGTGATTATAAATTCTGGTTCAGACATCTTGTTTGGATCTATGTTGGTTAAATCCCAGGCTGTTGTTTCTTCGTGCTCTTTCTTTTGTGGTGAATTCCTTTGTTTTGTCATTTTGTAGGGAGAAAATGAATTAATGAGGTAGAAAAAGATTAAAATTAAAAGATATTAAAATTTAAAATTATTAAAATTAAAAAATTAAAAACACACACACAAAAAATCGAATAAATGATGCTAGATCCTAGGTATGTTTTGGTCTGGGTGTTGAAAGTGGCTTTATAGATTAGAGAAACAAAGGGGAAGAAAAGAAAAAGAAAAAAAAAGAAATCATTTGAAGATTTGAAAAAAGGAACACACCGAAGTAGACTAAAATGAGATGATGGGAGTAAAATAAAATTTGAAAAAAATTACACAAAAGTAAAGAATATAGTAGAAAGAAAGTAAAGAAAAATATTTTTAACAAAAATTAAAAATAACATTGAATTTTTTCTCTTTCTGTATTCAAGAAAAAGAAGAAATGAAAAAGAAAAAGAAAAAAAGAAAATTAGATGGACCCGCTAACAGACTGAAATATGACTGAAATTACTTCATTTTCCCCTAGATGTCAGACTATGAAGCGCTTTTTAGTGCATAAAATAAGCAGGTGGTGAGACCTGTTCTTGAAGAGCAAGGTTGGCCCAGTTGTGCAGGGCTTAGTGTAACGGCTCCATTCTCCACTAGATGGCATTGCTAGCCTACTGGGGTGGATTGTTGTGGCCGCTGGTAGGTGCACATGTGCATGTGTGGGAGCAGTGAAAATGGTGTCACCCAGCTACCCAGTCTCTAATATCGGCTCTGTTCTCGGCAATCAGCAATCACGCACCCATACTTTGTCTTGTGCTTTCATCCACTCCCCGCTTTTACACTGTCTGTGACCAAGCCCCAGGTAGTACCTCTCTCCCAAGTTTTGTCTCAGATGTGGCTGTTTTCCCTGGCTCCTTACTTCTGAGGGACTGTAGCTTTGACCCATTCCACCCCTCTGTGGAGGCTCTCACCATACAATGGCCAAATGCTGGCCGCACCCAGGAAAGTTCACAAGACCATGCTGCTGCCGATGCCCAGAGACTGTGGCCAGGTGCCAGCCTGCCCCAGAAAAGTTTGCAAGATAGTGTAGCAGCAGATTTTCAGGGATTATGGGAAATCACAATACACATGTGGCGCCAGGCTTCACCCTTGATGACCTTTTTCCAGCACCAGCGAATGTGGCCATTCTCTGGTGTCTGCTGGGACCAGGTGGCCTCACAGTCTCTACAAAATGTCCTTCCAGCAGTGGAACCACTTTTCGCCATGTGGCCCAAGAACCTCCCAGACGCTACTCTGTTCCTGGGGATTCACCGTTCCCACCAGAGCACTGCCAGGTATCAAGCTGCGGAGTTGGAGACTTTGCGCTCCCCTTGTTTACAGTCTTAATGGAATTTAACCCTCTCCTTTGTCCTTTGTCCTTTTTTAGTTTAGTCCCTGCCGCTGTTTCCAATTTTCTACTTTCTCTCCAGCTGCTTTTGGGGAGGGGTGCTTTTCCCATCTGCCCCCATCTCCCTCCTCTCTACACATGCAAAATTGGCTCCCTTACCTCCACAGCTTCTGTCTCCCCAAGTTCACCTCTCTGCGTGCATACCTGCTGAATTCTGTGGCTCAGGTCAGTTTTCTAGGTGTGCAGGATGGTTTAGTGTTGGTCTGGCTGTATTTCATGGAAGCGAGACACACAAAAACTTCCATGCTGTTCCACCATCTTGGCTCCCTCCCTCCTAGATACATTTTTTTTTATTGCTGCAGTGTAATATATTGCATGAATGCAATACAATTTATCCCTTCCTCTGTTGATAGATATTTGGGTTGTTTCCAGTTTCTGTGTAGTATGTGAATAAAATATTTTAAATAAATCTGCTTAAAGGTATAAGTAAGATGAAACAGAGTAAGAAAGATCTAAAAGACGAAAAGCTAAATAAAAGCAGACTGAAGTTGGCTTTAAACTTGACAGAATTTGGTGAATTTGGTGAACCTGAGCTACAGTTGTTCCATCCTCTCAGGTCACACAGGATAGAACAAGCCCCAAGCAAGTAGCCAGAGAAAAAGAGAGTTTAATAGGAACCTATTGTATTGAGCTGAAAGTCATTTTAGGGTAAATTGAAAGTAAACGTAGCTCTGTAGGGGTCTGCAAAGAAAACTGCCCATCTTAAAATGTAGTGCATAGTATAGGAGAAAAAGATTCCACTCTGAAAGTTTATACCGTCACATTAGACTTATGTGAGTTTGAAGCCCAATTTGTACCTCTTCCTTGATCCTAAAAACCTCAAGACTAAAACTCTGTTTTAAAGTTTCCCTGGGATACTAGTGCCACCCACACACCTGGGATAAATAAATGCAAATTCTTTCTGGGAGAATTCACTTTTATATGAGGCCTCAAACTGTGTAAAACAGTGTTGAGTTTCCTCAAAAAATTAAAAATATACCTACCCTATGACCAAGCAGTAGCACTGCTAGGAATTTACCCAAGGGATACAGGAGTGCTGATGCACTGGGGCACTTGTACCCCAATGTTTATAGCAGCACTCTCAACAATAGCTAAATTATGGAAAGAGCCTAAATGTCCATCAACTGATGAATGGATAAAGAAATTGTGGTTTATATACACAATGGAGTACTACGTGGCAATGAGAAAGAATGAAATATGGCCCTTTGTAGCAACGTGGATGGAACTGGAGAGTGTGATGCTGAGTGAAATAAGCCATAGAGAAAGACAGATATCATATGTGTTCACTCTTATGTGGATGCTGAGAAACTTAACAGAAACCCATGGGGGAGGGGAAGGAAAAAAAAGAGGTTAGAGTGGGAGAGAGCCAAACCATAAGAGACTCCTAAAAACTGAGAACAAACTGAGGGTTGATGGGGGTTGGGTGATGGGTATTGAGGAGGGCACCTTTTGGGATGAGCACTGGGTGTTGTATGGAAACCAATTTGACAATAAATTTCATATATTGGAAAATAAATAAATGAGGCCTCAAAATTCTCACAAAGTTAGGAAAATTACACACTGTGAAGAAAATGTGGTGCCAGAGCAAAAGCCAGCAGATATAGACCACTAAAGAAAATATATATTAGCATTATAAAATGTAGATTATAAAATAAAATGATGAGGGGCACCTGGGTGGCTCAGTCGGTTAAGTGGCAGACTTTGGCTCAGGTCATGATCTTACGGTCCATGAGTTTGAGCCCCGCGTCGGGCTCTGTGCTGACAGCTCAGAGCCTGGAGCCTGTTTCAGATTCTGTGTCTCCCTCTCTCTGACCCTCCCCCATTCATGCTCTGTCTCCTCTGTCTCAAAAATAAATAAACGTTAAAAAAAAATTTTTAAAAATGATGAACATTCTGAATGAAAAAGGAAATTAAAAATGTGAGAACAAGAGACTTCAGAAAGACTAAGCAGTTATGAGGGAAAGAAAAGAACCAGATAAAACTTGCAGTGATAGAAGAAATAACAATTGAAAGTAGGACCAAAGCTGGAATAGAGATACATCAATTACATCTAACCAGGGTTCCAAAAGTAGAATGATGAGAAAATATATATTTTTTTCATTTTAGAGAGCCAGAGAGAGATCATGAATTGGGGGGAGAGACAGAAAGAGAGACTCTTAAGCAGTCTCCATGCCCAGTGTGGAGCCCAATGCAGGGCTTGATCCCATAACCCTGGGATCAGGGCCTGAACCAAAATCAAGAGTTGGACGTTTAACTGACTGAGCCACTCAGGCGCCCTGAGAACACAATATTTGAAGAAATGACAGCAAATAACTTTTCCTAACAGATAGAAGACAATTTGATTCCACAATAAGAAAAGTGAAAGAAATAATAAAAAACAGAATCCACTTCTGTACACATCATACTGAATACTTAGGACACAAAGAGAGAAGAACCTAAAATAAAGGGAAAGACATTACTTACAAATGAATGACAATTGAACTGACAACTGACATCTTAAAGCAACAGGAGAAGCCAGGAGTGAAATATATCTCTAACAACTTTTAAATATGCAATTCAATATTATTAGCTACAGTCCCCATTCTGTCCATTATATCTCTATGACTTATTAAATGCCTTTACTAATTTCACCCATCTCCAAGCCCTGACTCTAGTAAACACCAATCTGTTCAACCATGAGCTTGGGTTGCTTTTTTGTTTGTTTAATTATTTGTTTTGTTTTGATTCATATATGATACAATTTAGTATTTATCTTTCTCTGACTTATTTCACTTAACATAATGCCCTAAAGGTCTACCCATGTTATTGCAAAAGGCAAGATTTCATTCTGTCCTCTCCATTATCCATCAGTGGATACAGGTTGTTTCCATATCTTGGCTGTTGTAAATAATGCTACTGTGAACATGTGAGTACAGATATTTTTTTTAGAGTTTTTGTTTCCTTTGGATAGCTGCAACCATCATAAGTCAGAGACCATTGTATATGATTGCCCCCTTCCAGTAGGTTGTCTTTTCACTTAATGTATGGTTTCATGTGTTGTACAGAAGCTTTTTAGTTTGATACAGTCCCACTTGTTTATTTTTTATTTTGTTTTCCCTGCTTTTGGGATTAGATCAAAAAAATCATCTCCGTGACCAATGTTACAGAGCTTGCCACCTGTGTTTTCTTCTAAGATTTTTATGTTTCAAGTTTTACATTCACATCTTTAAACCACTTGGAGTTAATTTTTGTGTATGGTGGTTCAGTTTCATTCTTTGGCATGTGGCTGTCCAATTTTTCCAACACCATTTATTGAAGAGACTATCCATTCCTTATTATATATACTTGGATATGCTTTCCACAAATAATTGACTGTACATGTGTGGGTGTATTTATGGGCTCTCTATTCTGTTTATTGATCTATATGTCTGTTTTTTAAGCCAATACCATACTCTATATTACCAACTTTCTTATATTGTTTGAAACAAGAGAGGATGATGCATCCAGGTTTACTCTTCTTTTTCAAGTTTGATTTGACTGTTTGGAATTTTCTGTGGCTCTGTACAAACTTTAGGATTATTTGCTCTCTTTATATAAAAAATGGTAGGTAGGTTGTATATTTTTAGGAATTTATCCATTTATTCTAGGTTGTCAACTTTGTTGACATATAATTGTTCAAAGTAGGCTAATGATTCTTTATATTTTTGTGGTATCAGTTGTAATGTCTCTTCTTTCATTTTGGATTTTGAGTCCTCTCTGCTTTTTTCTTGGTGAGCCTACCTAAGGTTTGTCAACTTTATCTTTCCAAACAATGAGACCTAGCTTCATTGATCTTCTCTACTGTTTTCTTAATTTCTATTTCATTTATTTCTGGTTTGATTTTGTTATTTTTTCCCCTATGACTGAAGTTGGGCTTTATTTGCTGTTTTTTTTCCTAGTTCCTTGAGTGTGAGGTTAGCTTGAGATGTTTGTTGTTTCTTCAGATTCGCATTTATCACTATGAATATCTATACTAAAACTGCTCTTATTGCATCCCATAACTCTTAGAATGTACTTCCATTTTTCCATGAATTAATTTTCCAAAGTTAATTTTCCATGAATTTCCAAAATTTGTTTATCTTTTGGTTATTATTTTCCTATTGGCTGTTCAGTAGCATGTTGTTTAATCGCCACATATTTGTGCTTTTTACATTTTTTAAAATTGATGTGTAATTTTGTGTAATTGATGTTTCATACCATTGAGGCTGTAAGAAATGCCTGATAGGATTTCAGTCTTCTGCAGTTTAAAAGGCTTGTTTTGTAGCCTAACATATGATTTATCCTGTAGAATGTTCCAGGTATACTTGAAAGAATGTCTCTTCTGTTGCTTTTGAATGGAATGTTTTGTATTTATGTGTTAAGTCCATCTGGTTTAACATATAATTTAAGACTGATGTTTCCTTATTGGTTTTTTGTTTGGCTAATCTATCTATTGACGTAAGTGGGATATTGAAGTCCCCTACTATTAATATATGGCTGTCTATTTCTCACTTGAGGTCTGTTGACATATATATTTATTTCCTCCTAAGTTGGGTGCATAAATATTTATAAATGTTATATCCTCTTGTTAGATGGGCCCTTTATCATATTATAATGGCTTTCTTTGTCTCTTATTACAGTCTTTGTTTTAAGTCTATTTTGTCTGTTACATGTATAGCTACTTCAGCATCTTTTGGTTCCATTTACATGGAGTATTTTTTTCCATCCCTTCACTTTCTGTCTGTGTGTCTTGTTACATCTGAAGTGAGTCTCTTTTAGGGACCACATAGACAGATCTTTTTCTTTTAATCCCCTCAACTACTCCATGTGTTTTCATGGGAAAATTTAATTCGTTCAAATTTAAAGTTATTATTGATATATGCTGATTGCCATTTTGTTAAATATTTTCTGTCTGTTCCATCATTTCTTGCTCTCTTTCTTTGTGGTTTGACAACCATCTTTAGTGCTTATATTCGTTTGTCTTTATATTTTGTGTATATACTCTAGGTTATGCTTTGTGATGACTGTGAGGTTTACATTTAACAACTTATGTTTATAACAGTCTGTTTTAAGTTGATTCCAACAAAAGTGTAAACACATTCAAAAGCTCTACATTTCACATTTCTGCTCTCCCCCACCCCAGTTTGTTTTTGATGTCAAATTTTACATCTTTTTATCTTACATATCCCTTAACTAATTTCATAGTTATGTTATTTTTACTACTTTTGTCTTTTAACTTTGATGCTAGCTTTATAAGTGATTAAATGTTTTCTTCTACCAGTGAGATTTATACTTTGGTGTTTTCCTGTTAATAGTGAGTATCTCTTTTTTTGTCAGCTTAAAGAAGTCCTTTTAACATTTCTTGTAGAGTCACTAGTGTTGATGAACTCTCACAGGTTTTGCTTATCTGGAAAACTCTCTCTGGTTCAATTCTGAATGTGTTCTGAATGAGTAATCATGACGTTCCTTTCTGGCCTACCAAGTTTCTGCTGAAAACTCTGCAGATAGCCTTAAGGAGGCTTCCTTGCATGTAGCAAGTTGTTTTACTGTTGCTATTTTAAAGATTTTTTTCCTTTAACTTTTGACATTTCAAATACATGTTGCTGTGGGTATCTGTGGATTCAACTTATTTGAAACTTTCAACTGACTTTGTCAGTCATTATTTCTATAAATAAGTTTTCTGCTCCTTTTCTTCTCTCTTCTCCTTCTGGGCCCTTATAATGTGAATGTTAGTCCACTTGATGTTATCCCATAAGTCTCTTAGTCCACCTTTACTTTCTTTATCATACTTTTTATTCTTCTTCTCTAATTGAGTGAATTCCACTGCCCTTTCCTTGCATTCACTGATCCTTTTTTCTACTTTGTTTAGTCTGCTCTTGGACCCCTCTAATGTATTTTTCAATTCAGTTATTGTATTCTTCACCTATGTGACCACTACATAGCTTCTACTCTTACATTATCTCTCTTTGTTGAAGTTTTTACTGTGTTCATCCTTTCTTATCTTGAGCTTGGTGAGCAACTTTATAACCATCAGGTAAATTACTTATTTCCATTGCATTAAGGTGTTTTCTTGAGATTTTATTTTATTCTTCTTCTCAGAATATATTTATTGGTTTATTCATTTTTCTTGACTCCGTGTTGGTTTCTGTACATTAAATAAAATAGCTACCTCTGCTGGTGTTGAAGGAGGAGACTTTCATAGAGATTAACCTTATTGTTCAAGCTTGCCCTAGCTTTTAGGTTTCTCTCAAACCTTTGTGATTGTCCAAGAATACTATGTTATTTTTAATGACTCCCAGTAGTTAGGCAATGTCAAGTCCTGTCAGTGTCCCAAAGAAGAGGATTTCAGTGCACCTAGATCAGGGTGATTGTGAAGAATGCCCCTCTTGTCAAAGCTCCAGGACTCACAAATTAGGTTGTCCCACACAAAATCTGAGTGCCTCTAGATAGCCGCTTCTGGGCTAGGCCCCAGGCTGGATGAATCCAAGCACACAAGCCCTTTAAGAGCTATTTCTCATATTGTTTAAGCCTTGTGGGTCTCATGGACATGGGACCCATTTGTTTTCAAGGCCAGAAGTTTTGGGGGTTTGTCTCTTAGTTGCATGACAGGTCAAACTCTTCACTCCTCAGGGAGAAGCTCTGGCATTTGAGTTCTCTCCTGACTTTGGGGCACCGTGCCGTGTAGAAGTGGGGATTATGGCAAGATTGTGTCCCAGTATTTTCTATCACTTTGATGTGTGCCTTCTCTCATTTAGGTAATGTGTACGAATCACTCAGCCTGTTTTTAAGTCTTTTTTAGAGGCAATTGTTCCATATGTAGCTGCAGATCTGGTATGTTCAAGTGAGGAAGAGATTACTGGATTCCCTTACCTTGCCATCTTGAATTGGAACACTCTTGTTAATTGTTTGAGGAAACCCCATACTATTTTCCATAATGGTATGCCAATTTACATTCCTACCAACAGGACCCAAAGGCCCCCTTTTCTCCACATCCTCACCAATACTTATTTCATATTCTTTTGATAATAGCCATTGTAACAGCGTGAAATGATATCTCATTGTGGTTTTGATTTGCATTTCCTGAGGATTAATAATATTGGATACCTTTTCATGTGCCTGTTGGTCATCTTTGAAAAAAAAAAAGTCTATTCAGATATCCACCAATTTTTTATATTAAGTTGTTTATATTTTTGCTATTGAGTTATATGAGGTCTTTATATATTTATTTCCTTGGCAGATATATGATGTACAAATATTTCTTCCTGTTCAATAGGTTACCTTTTTATTTTGCGGATGATTTCAAATGCTTTGCAGAAGCTTTTTGGTATGATGTAGTCCCATTTGTTTATTTTTGCTTGTGGTTTCTTGCTTTGAGAGTCAAATTAAAAAATAATAATCTCTAGTGCCAATATCAAAAAAAATTACCATCTACATTTTCTTCTAGGAGTTTTAATGTTTCACATTTTACATTCATGACTTTAAACCATTTTGAGTTAATTTTTCTGTATGGGTTAAGATAGTGGTCCAGTTTCACTGTTGTGCATGTGACTCTCCAATTTTCCCATTACCATTTATTGAATAGATTGTCCTTTCCTCATTTTATATTCTTGTCTGGTTTTTCATAAATTAATTTGTCCATGTATATATGGGTTTGTTTCTGGGCTCTCTATTCTGTTTCTTGATCTGTGTGTCTGTCTTTATGCCAATACAATACTTTTATTATTAGTATTATTTCCTCCTCCTCCTCCTCCTCCTCCTCCTCCTCCTCCTCCTCCTCCTCTTCCTCCTCCTCTAGTTTGTTAGTATAAGTTGATATCAGGGAGTGTGATGCTTCCAGCTTTATTCTTCTTAAGATTGCTTTAGCTATTCAGACTTTTTATGGTTGCATACAAATCTTAGGATTATTTTTCTATTTCTGTGAAATATGGCATAGGAATTTTGATGGAATCTGTAGGATGCTTTGGATAGTATGGACACATAACAATATTAATTTTTTTCAGTGAATGAGCATTGAGTATCTTTCTGTTTATATGTCTTCAATTTCTGTACTGTTCTCTCACCTCCTTGATTGAATTTATTCCTAGATATTTTATTTTGATGCATTTATAAATGGGATTGTTTTCTTGATTTCTCTTTCTAATAGTTTTTTTTTAATTTTTTTTAATGTTTATTTATTTTTGAGACAGACAGAGACAGAGCATGAACAGGGGAGGGTCAGAGAGAGGGAGACACAGAATCCGAAACAGGCTCCAGGCTCTGAGCTGTCAGCACAGAGCCCGACGTGGGGCTCGAACTCACGGACTGTGAGATCATGACCTGAGCCAAAGTCAGCCGCTCAACCGACTGAGCCACCCAGGCGCCCCTAATAGTTTATTATTATACAGAAACACCACTAATTTTTGTGCATCAATTTTGTATCCTATAACTTTACTTAATTTGGTTATTAATTCTAACAGATTTTTAATGGGATCTTAAGGATTTTCTATATCTAATACTATGTCATGTGCAAATAGTGACAGTTTTGCTTTTTACTTTTTAATTTGGATGCATTTATTTTTCATGCCTAATTGCTATGGGTCGGATTTCTAATAAAAAATAACTTTCAAAACAAAAGTGAAATCAAGACCTTTTGAAATGGATACAGACATAGTTTTCCACAAGTGGACTTGTATTCAGAAAAAATACAGTATGAGCAGAAGGAAAAGGATTCCAGATGAAAGGTATAAAATATAAGAAATAATCATGAGTAATAAATGTTGTAATATGTAGGTTAATCTAAACAAACATTGATGATGTATAACAAAATTTTATAAGATTAAAACAGTAAGAACAGATAGGCAACAGTAGTGTATAAATCGAGAGTGAGAGTTATTGTGATTAGTGTTTAAAAAGCTTTGTGTTTGAAGGGCAAAGGTATTGATTAGTTTTCATAATTAAGGTTAAGTTGTTAAGATGCCAGAGTCATATAATAAAATACATTAGAGTTAACTTCCAAACAACTTCATGTAAATATCAAATAAGAAAAGAATAGATAATAAATGCAAATAATAGAATAGTGTACTAGTTGAAAAAACAAAATAAGATAGAAAAAAATCCCCCAATACTAGTCGTTTTAAATGTATTAAGTACTTTAGTTAATAAGACAAGTTGTCAGGGCATCTGGGTGGCTTAGTTGATTGAGCATATGACTTCAGCTTCAGTCATGATCTTATGACTCAGGTTCAAGCTCCACATTGGGCTCACTGCTGTCAGCATACAGCCCACTTCTGATCTTCTGTCCCGCCCCCCACCCCACTCCTCTCCTGTTCACACTCTCTCAAAAGTAAATAAACATTAAAAAAATAAAAGGCACAAATTGTCAAAGTGAATTAATAAAAATCCTAGCCATATGTGTTTGTAAGAAGGAAATCTAAAATATTACAAAAGAGAAAGTTTGAAATTACATAAGAGAATGGAATATTTATTGAAAAATGTAAAATTTTGAAAGTTGAAATATCTATATCAGTATAAAAGGAAATTGATTTTAAGGCAAAAAAGCATCAGAGAGGAAAAGAGTATGTATGATTTTTCTTTTCAAATTTTTATTTAAATTCTAGTTATAAAACATAAAATGCATTATTGATTTCAGAAATAGAATTCAGTTATTCATCACTTACATACAACAACACTCATCATAACAAGTGCCCTCCTAATACCCATCACCCATTTAGCCCATCCTCCACCATCCTCCCTCCATCAACCTTCACTTTCTTCTCTAAGAGTCTATTATGATTTTTCTTTCTTTTTTCTTTCCTTCCCCCATATGTTCATCTGTTTTGTTTATTAAATTCCACAAATGAGTGAAGTCATATGGTATTAGCCTTTCTCTGACTGATTTGTTTTGCTCTGCATAATGTACTCTAGCTCCATCCACGTCATTGCAAATGGCAAGATTTCATTGTTTTTGGTGGCTGAGTACTATTTCATTTATATATATATATATATATATATATATATATATATATATATATATATGTCACATCTTCTTTATCCATTCATCATTGGATGACATTTGGGCTCTTTCCATAGTTTCACTCTTATTGGTAATGCTGCTATAAACATTGGGTGCATGCACCCCTCTGAATCTGTATTTTTTGTATTCTTTGGGTAAATACCTAGTTATGCAATTGCTGGATCATAGGGTAGTTCTATTTTTAACCTTTTAAGGGACATCCATACTGTTTTCAGAGTAGCTACAACAGTTTGCATTCCCACCAGCACTGCAACAGGGTTCCCCTTTCTCTGCATCCTTGCCAACATCTGTTGTTTGCCGTGTTCTTAATTTTAGCCATTCTGAGAAGTGTGAGGTTGTATCTCATCATGATTTTGATTTGTATTTCCCTGATGAAGAGTGATGTTGAGCGTCTTTTCATGTATTTGTTGGCCATCTCATGTCTTCTTTGGAAAAAATGTCTTCCAACATTTCTTAACTGAATTATTTGTATTTTGGGGTTGTGTTTGCTAACTAGTATACTAGTTACTAGTATATGTCATTTTAAAATATCTTCTCCAGTTTTGTAGACTGCCTTTTAATTTTGTTGATTGGTTCCTTTTTATCTTGATGAAGCTTTTTGTCTTGATGAAGCTTCAGTAGTTCATATTTGCTTTTGTTTTTGTTCCCTTGCCTTTGGTGACATATCTAGTAAGACGTTGCTCCAGCTCAGGTTAAAGAGGTTGCTGCCTGTGTTCTCCTCTACAATTTTGATGGTTACAAGTCTCACATTTAGGTCTTTCACCCATTTTGAATTTGTTTTTGTGTGTGGTATAAGAAAGTGGTCCAATTTCATTCTTCTTCATGTTGCTGTCCATATTTCCCATCACCATTTGTCAAAGAGACTTTTTTCCATTCGATATTATTTTCTACTTTGTCAAAGATTAATTGACCATATACTTATGGGTCCATTTCTGGGTTTTGTCTTCTTTTCCACTGATCTATGTGTCTGTTTTTGTGCCAGTATGATACTGTCTGGGTAACTACAGCTTTGTAATATAGGTTGAAGTCCAGCATTATGATGCCTCCGAGTTTTCTTTTCTTTTTCAGGATTGCTTTGGCTATTCAGGGGCTTTTGTAGTTCCATACAAATTTTAGGATTGTTTTTTATAACTCTGTGAAAAATTCTGGTGGTATTTTTTTTTCCAGAAAACTTAAGCAGTTTATTCACAGTGCTAGTTTTAAATGCTCAGATATTCTATGTTCTATTCTCTTTCCATTATGCTGCCTCTGAAGTCACAATGCATGGGTAATCATTTTCTCCTTGTGATTAAGGCTGAGCCTCTGTGGGAGTCTTAGAAAGAGTTGAAAATATGCTTTCCTATGAGTATGATTCTCACACCCTGAAAACGCGAAGCCTTGAGAAAAGTCACTGCGTCATTTCAAAAGCTTCCAAAGAGAGTCAGAAAGGGTTGGTTTTGCTGGATATAAAGTGTCTTGCCATGAAGTCCAATGAAGAGGCTTTCCAGTTAGCCCCCTCCTTCATAATGACCCCATGTATAGGATACTTTCCCCTAGAAACAGAACTAAGAATGGTCGATTTTTATCAGTCTTATATGACTGACACATGTTGCAGACCTGACACTTCTTGGATTTCTGGCCCTTTAATCTTGTTCTTTTCTTCTCATTGGAATATTCATAAAAATAGTAGCTGGCATGCTCCTGAGTCTTTTGCCCATCATTTTTCACCTTCACCCAAGGGTCTCCTCATCCTCCATTCTCTATGAAACTCCATTCATTATTCAGGTCCTAGCCCAGCCCTCATGACCTCTGTAAGGCTAACTTTTTTTTACTTTGATTTTAACCTTATTTCATAACACAGTATCTTCTATAACCAATTATAGTCCATGTGGATGTTTTTTAATTTCTTTAACGTTTATTTTATTTTTTTATAATTTTATTTTTTAAAATTTTACATCCAAATTAGTTAGCATATAGTGAAACAATGATTTCAGGAGTAGATTCCTTAATGCCCCTTACCCATTTAGCCCATCCCCCCTCCCACAACCCCTCCAGTAACCCTAAGTTTGTTTTCCATATTTGAGTCTCTTCTGTTTTGTCCCCCTCCCTGTTTTTATATTATTTTTTCCCTTCCCTTATGTTCCTCTGTTTTGTCTCTTAAAGTCTTCATGTGAGTGAAGTCATATGATTTTTGTCTTTCTCTGACTGACTGATTTCACTTAGCATAATACCCTCCAGTTCCATCCATATAGTTGCAAATAGCAAGATTTCATTCTTTTTGATTGCCAAGTAATACTCCATTGTAGATATATACCACATCTTCTTTGTTCATTCATCCATCGATGGACATTTGGGCTCTTTCCATACTTTGGCTATTGTTGATAGTGCTGCTATAAACATGGGGTGCATGTGTCCCTTCAAAACAGCATACCTGTATCCCATGGATAAATTCCTAGTAGTGCAATTGCTGGGTTGTAGGGTAGTTCTATTTTTAGTTTTTTGAGGAACCTCCATACTGTTTTCCAGAGTGGCTGTACCAGCTTTCATTCCCAGCTGGTGCTATTTTGATAGGGATTGCATTAAATGTGTAGATTGCTTTGGGTCATCTAGATATTTTAACAGTGTTTCTTCTTCTGATCCATGAGCATAGAATATTTTTCCTTTTCTTTGTGTCCTTTTCAATTTCTTTTATAAGTATCCTATAGTTTTCAGAGTACAGATCTCTTGCCTCTTTGGTTAGGCTTATTCCTAGGTATCTGAGGGTTTTTGGTGCATTGCAAATGGGACTGATGCCTTGATTTCTGTTTCTGTTCTTTCATTATTGGTATATAGAAATGCAACAGATTTCTGCACATTGACCTTGCTGAATTCCTGTATTAGTGCTAGCAATTTGTTGCAGGAGTCTTTGAGGTTTTCTACATAGAATATCATGCCATCTGTGAATAGTGAAAGTTTGAGTTCTTTCTTGCTGATTTATATGGTTTTTATTTCTTTTTGTTTTCTGATGATGCTAAGACTTCCAGTACTATGTTTAAAAGTAATGGTGAGTGGACATCATTGTCTCATTCCTAAATTTTGGGGAAAGGCTCTTAGTTTTTCCCATTGAGGATGATATTAGCTATGGGTCTTTCATGTATGGCCTTGATGATGTTGAGGTATATTTCGTCTATGCCTACTATGTTGAAGGTTTTTATCAAGAATGGATGTTGCAGAAAAAGCATTTGACAAAATTCATCTATTGAGATGATTGTACGATTTTTATACTTTCTCTTATTAATGTGATGTATCATGTTGGTTGATTTGCAAATATTGAACAAGCCCTGCAGCCCAGGAGTAAATCCCACTTGATCGTGGTGAATAATTCTTTTAATATACTATTAGATTCAATTTGCTAGTATCTTGTTGAGAATTTTTGCATCCTATTTCATCAGGAATATTGGCCTGTAACTCTTCTTTTCAGTGGGGTCTTTGTGTGGATTTGGAATCAAGTTAATGCTAGCCTTGTAGAAGGAGTTTGAAAGTTTTCCTTATATTTCTGTTTTTTGGGGAAAATTTGAGTAGAATTGGTATTAACTATTCTTTAAATGTCTGCTAGAATTCCTCTAGGAATCCATCTGGCCCTGGACTTTTGTTAGTTGGGATATTTTTGATAACAGATTCAATTTCTTTGTTGGTTATGGGTATGTTCAAGTTTTCTTTCTATTCATGTTTCAGTTTTGGTACTTTATGTGTTTCTAGGAATTTGTACATTTTTTGCAAATTACCCAATTTATTGGCATATGTTTCATAATATTCTCTCATGATTATTTGTGTTTCTGTGGTGATGGTTGCAATATCTTCTTTCATTCATGATTTTATTTATTTGGTTTCTTTCTCTTTTTGACAGTCTGGATAGGCATTGATCAATTGTATTAATTTTTTCAAAGAACCAGCTCTTTCGTTGATTTGTTCTACTTTTTTTTGTTAGTTAGCTTGTTTCTGTATTGTTTATTTCTGCTCTAATATTTATTATTTCCCTTCTTCTGCTGGCTTTAGGCTTTATTTGCTGTTCCTTTTCTAGCTCCTGTAGGTTTAAGGTTAGATTGTATATTTGAGACTTTTCTTACTTCTTGTAGGCCTGTATTGCAGTGTTCTTACCTCTTAGGACTGCCTTTCTTGCATCCCAAAGATTTTGGGCTGTCGTGTTTTCATTTTCATTTGCCTCCATGTGCTTTTTTTCATTTCTTTTTTAATTTTCTGGTTAATCCATTCATTCTTTAGAGTATGTTCTTTAACCTCCATGTATTTGTGGTCTTTTTTTTGTATCCTTATATTTTTTCTTGTGGATGACTTCAAGTTTCATAGCATTGTGGTTGGAAAATATGCATGGAATGATTCCAGTCTTTTTATATTTGTTGAGGGCTGGTTTGTGACCCAATATGTGACCTATTCTGGAAAATGTTATATGTGTACTCTGAAAGAAAGTGTATTCTGTTGCTTTAAGATGAAATGTTCTGAATATATCTGTTAAGTTCATCTTGTCCAGTGTGTCATTTAAAGCCATTGTTTCCTTTTGATTTCTACTTAGATGATCTGTCCATTGCTATAAATTGTGTGTTAAAGTCCCTATTACATTATCATCAGTGAGTTTCATTATGTTAGTTATTGGTTTATATGTTTGGGTACTTAATTTGGGGGCATAAATATTTACAATTATTAGATCTTGTTGATGGATAGACCCCTTATTTATGATATAATGCCCTTCTTCATCTCTTGGTACAGCCTTTGTTTTAAAATCCAGTTTTTCTGATAAAGTATCACTATTCTGGATTTCTTTTGACATCCATTAGCATTATATATGGTTCTCCATCCCTTCACTTTCAATCTACAGATGTCCTAGGTCTAAAAGGAGTTTCTTGTGAGCAGCATTTAGATGGGTCTTGTTTTTGTTTTGTTTTGTTTTTGTTGTTGTTGTTTTATCCATTCAGATACCCTATGTTTTTTGATTGGAGCATTTATTCCATTTCCATTCAAAGTGATTATTAAAAGACATGATTTTAGTGCCCTTATGTTACCTGTAAAGCTCCTGTTTCTGGTGATGTTCTCTGTTCCTTTCTAGTCTTTGTTGATTTTGGTCTTTTTTCCCCACTTAGAGGCCCCCTTAAAGTTTCTTGCAAGGCTGGTTTAGTGGTCATAAACTCCTTGAGTTTTTGTTTGGGAAATTCTTTATCTCTATTTCCATTCTGAATGACAGGCTTGATGGATACAGTTTTTGTGGCTACATATTTTTCCCATTCAGCACATTGAATATATTTTGCCATTCCCTTCTGGCCTGCCAAGTTACTCTGAATAGATCTGCTGTTAACCTGATCTGTCTTCCTTTGTAGGTTAAGGACTTTTTTTTCCATTGCTGCTTTCATAATTCTTTCCTTGTCTGTGTCTTTTGTGAATTTGTCTATGATATGTCTAGGCGGTAGCAGACTTTTGTTGCATTGAATGAGAGTTCTCTGTTGTTCTTGGATTTTGATGCTTTGTCCTTCCCCAGGTTGGGGAAGTTTTCTGCTATAATTTACTCAGATAAACCTTCTCCCTTTTTTTCCTCTCTTCATCTTCTGGGACTATTATGATACATACATTATTAGGTTTCAAGAAGTCACTGTATTTCCTAAGTATAGCTTTGTGATCTAATACCTTTCTTTCCCTCTTACTTTGTTTCCTCTTTCTTTCTTTCTTTCTTTCTTTCTGTACTTATTTATTAAATTTTATTTAAATCCAAGTTAGTTAAGATAGAGTGTAATATGGTTTCAGGAGTAGAATTTAGTGACTCATTACTTACATATAACACCCAGTGCTGCTCCCAACAAGTGCCCTCCTTAGTATCCATAACCCATTTAGCCCATTCTCCCACCAACCTCCCCTCCAGCAACCCTTAGTTTGTTCTCTGTACTTAAGAGTCTCTTATGGTTTGCCATCCTCTCTGTTTTTATCTTATTTTTCATTCCCTTCCCCTAGGTTCATCTGTTTTGTTTCTTAAATTCCACATATGAGTGAAATATTAGGGTATTTGTCTTCCTCTGACTGATGTATTTTGCTTAGCATATTACCTTCTTGTTCTATCCACGTTGTTGCAAATGGCAAGATTTCCTTCTTTTTGATTGCTGAGTAATATTCCACTGTGTGTTCGTGTGTGTGTGTGTGTGTGTGTGTGTGTGTGTGCGCACCACATATTCTTTACCCATTCATCAGTCAATGGTCATTTGGACTCTTTCCATAATTTGGCTATTGTTGATAGCACTGCTACAAACATTGGGGTGCATGTGCCTCTTCAAATCAGCATATTTGGATCTTTTGGATAAATACCTAGTAGTGTAATTGCTGGGTCTTAGGGTAGCTCTATTTTTAATTTTTTGAGAAATCTACATTTTGTTCTCCAGAGTGGCTGTAACAGTTTGCATCCCCACCAACAATGTAAAAGTGTTCCCCTTTCTTTATAGCTTAACCAGCATCTTTTGTTTCCTTAGTTGTTAATTTTAGTCATTCTGAGAGGTGTGAGGTGGTTTCTCATAGTGGTTTTGATATATATTTCCCTGATGATGAGTGATGTTGAGGATCTTTTCATGTGTCTGTTAGCCATCAGGATGTCTTCTTTGGAGAAGTGTCTGTTCATGTCTTTTTCCCATTTCTTCACTGGATTATTTGTTTTTTGGGTGTTGAGTTTGGTAACTTATTTATAGATTTTGGATACTAACCCTTTATCAGATAGGTCATTTGCAACTATCTTCTCCCATTCGCTAGGCTGCCTTTTAGTTTTGTTGATTGCTTCTTTTGCTGTGCAGAAGCTTTTTATTCTGATGAGGTCCCAATAGTTCCTTTTTCCTTTTGTTTCCCTTGCCTTCAGAGACATGTCTAGTAATAATCAACATACAGAAATCAGTTGCATTTCTATACACCTGTAATGAAGCAGCCAAAAAAAAAAAATCAAGAAATAGATCTCATATACAATTACACTGAAAGCATAAACTACTTAGGAATAAACCTAACCAAAGATGTAAAAGATCTATATACTGAAGACTATAGAAAGATTGTGAAAGAAATTGAAGTAGACACAAAGAAATGGAAAAACATTCTATGCTCATGGGTTGGAAGAACAAATATTGTTAAAATGTCAATACTACCCAAAGCAATCTACACATTCATTGAAGTCCCCATCAAGATAACACCAACATTCTTCACAGTGCTAGAACAAACAATCCTAAAATTTGTATGGAACCAGAAAGGACCCCGAATAGCCAAAGTGATATTGAAAAAGAAAACCAAAGTCAGAAGCATCACAATTCCAAACTTTAAGCTGTATTACAAAGCTGGAATCATCAAGAGAGTGTGGTACTGGCACAAAAACAGACACATAGATCAATGGAACAGAATAGAGAACCCAGAAATGGACCCACAAATGTATGGCCAATTAATCTTTGACAAAGAAAGAAAGAATATCTAATGAAAAAAAACCAGTCTGTTCAACAATGATGTTGAGAAAAATGGACAGCAAGATGCAGAAGAATGAACCTGGACAACTTTCTTACACTATACCCCAAGATAAACTCAAAAAGGATATAAATAAATGTTAAAAAAAATGGGGTGCCTGGGTGGCTTGGTCGGTTAAGCATCCGACTTCGCTCAGGTCATGATCTCATGGTCCGTGAGTTCGAGCCCTGCATCGGGCTCTGTGCTGACAGCTCAGAGCCTGGAGCCTGTTTCAGATTCTGTGTCTCCCTCTCTCTCTGCCCCTCCCCTGTTCATGGTCTGTCTCTCTCTGTCTCAAAAATAAATAAATGTTAAAAAAAAAAAAGGATGAAAGACCTAAATGCTAACATAGGTAACCATCAAAACCCTAGAGGAGAAATCAGGCAACAACCTTTATAACCTCAGCTACATCAACTTCTTATTAGACATGTTTCCCTCTTCTTTTCAGCTTTGTTATTTTCCATGATTTTATCTTTTATATCACTGATTCATTTCTCTGATTCATTCATTCACACTGTTATGACATCCATTCAGGTTTGCATCTCAGTTATACCATTTTTAATTTTGGCTGGAGTAGATTTTAGGTCTTTGATCTCTGCACTAAGGGGTTCTCCGTGTCTTCAATATGGTTTTCAATCCCAGCTAGTATCCGTATAATTGTTGTTTTAAATTCTAGATAAGTCATCTTCTATCTGTATTGATTAAATCCCTGGCCATTACTTCTACTTCCTGTTCTTTCTTTTGGGGTGAATTCCTCCATCTAGTCATATTGTCCAGAAAAAAAAAATCTTTATCCAGGTGTGTTTTGGTCTGCTCTTAGAAGGGACTAGATCCAAAAAATAAAAGTAAAAAGATACACACACAATTAAAAAATAAATTAAAAACTGAAGAAAAAAAAAAGAAAGGACAAAGGAAGCTAGATCCTATTTCCCCTAGAACTGAAGTTTTGCCAGACTCTGTGTTCAGTAGACTTGATGTGTTTGAGATGTTTGTGCTGGTCTTCTGGGGAAAGGGCCTGTTGTGGTGATTTTCCAGCTGGCTTGCCCTGGTAGAGATGCACCTGAAGAGGGTAGGGCATCTTGGCTTGGTGTCAGAAGCTCTGGTTTCCACTTGGTAGTCCTGTAAAGTTCATTGAGGTCAGTCAGTGCTGATGGGCTGTGGGGGGGGGGGCAGGGAGCAGGGAGTCCTGGGAGCAAGTGGAGGACTCCCCCCCCACCCCCAGCTCTTGAGGAAGACCTCACAACAGAGCAAATAATCACTCCTCTTGTGCCCCTGGCTTCTGTCAGATCCCTGCCTTTACCCTGTGTTCTAGCTCTTTTATTTCAGGTGCATGGCTGGATTTCTGAATTCCAAATTTTAGGCACTGGAACAGGGCGGGGCATGGCACTGCCTGATCCTCTGGGGTAAAGTATCACCACACTTTCACAAAGCTGTCCAAGGAAAGCAGTTGCACAACCGAGCAGAAGCTGGTAGTATATGCCAAAGCAGAGCAGAAAGGCAGCACCAAGACTTACTACCCTCAGCTGGAATCCCTGCTTCTGTGCCTGGGAGCAGTGCAACATACTGGTGCCACACTTTCTTCTATCCCTAGAGAGGCCTTGCCACCAGTCCTAAATGCACTCCAAATAGGGTAACTGTTTCTCCCTATGCAACCCAGGGGATCCTCAGACCCCACTATCTACTCCTGGGTCTCTGTCCTCCTTCACCACAGGAGCACTGCTAAGCTAGGGGCAACTCTAGTGGGGGCAGGCTTCAAAAACTTCAGATTTTGCACTCTGCTCTTTTAATAACTTGTGGTAGTCTCCCTAAGCAGGACTTCCTCCCCTCTGCAGCACCTGCAGCAACTAGTTTTTATCTCTTCCAGATCAATTTTCCATAGCTCCTAGCCTCCACGATTCTACTTACAGACTGACAGTTTTGTTCTCCTAGCCCTCAGATTGATTTCTTGGGTATTCAGAATGTTTTGATATTTATCTAGCTGTGTTTGAAGGAGAAGGAAAGCTTAGGTTCTCCCCTCTCCTCTGCCACCTTAACTCCTCTCCCCATACAGAGGAAGACATAAAATATGTATTAACTATCAATATAACTTCAAGATAAATTTTAAAAAATTGATAGTATTATCAAACAAAAACACAGAAATAGACCAACACAAGTACAGCCAACTGTTCACAAAGATGCAAAAGCAATTAAATAGAGGAAGGTAACTCTTTTCAACAGTTAGTACTCAAGAAATTGAATATCTATAGGCAAAAGTGAGTTTTCATCTAAAACTCACATTTTATGTAAAAGGTAATTAAGCTGGATTATAGATATAAAATATAAATAAAATATAAATATAAAACTTAAAATTATAACAATTTTAGAGGAAAACAATAAATAAAATTGCTGGGACCTAGAGTTTGATGAAGAGTTCTTAGATATAAGAACAAAAATATGTTCCATAAAGTTAATAAAATAAATAAATAAAATAAAATTAAAAATGCTACTAAAAAAATAGTAAAATGGATTTTATCAAAATAAAAAAATAATGTTCTGTGAAAGATCCTTTTAAGGTAAAGAGAAGTTACAGATTGGGAGAAAATATTTGTAATCCACATATTTGACAAATGGCTCATCTAGAATATACAAAAAATTTTCAAAATCCAATAGTAAAAAAATAATACACTCTATTTAGATCACAAACAATTAAACACGAAGAGAAGTTTCACAGAAGAGAATATTCAGATGGCAGATAAGTACATGAAAAGGTGTTCAACATCACTGTACATCAGGGAAATGCACTTGAAGACCATGAGGCGATATCTTGCTCAATTCTGTTAGAACAGCTTAAAAAACATGGACAGTGTCAAATGCTAATGAGGGTGCTGAGAAAGTAGATCTGTCATCCATTGTGTGGAATGAAGTGTAAAATGGCATGGCCACTCTGGAAAACAGCTGGAGAGTTTCTTAAAAAACTAAACATTTATTTACTATATGACCTAGTAATTGTGCTGCTGGGTGTTTATCCAGAAAGAAATGAAACGCATGTCCACAGAAAAACTTCTACACAAATATTTATAACATCTCTCTTTGTAACAGCCAAATTTGGAAGTGTGCTTCTTTTTCAAAAATATTTATTTATTTTTGAGAGGAAGATAGAGGCAAACAGTGTGAGTGGGGGAGGGGCAGAGAAAGAGAGGAAGACACAGAATTGAAAGCAGGCTTTGGGCTCCAAACTGTCAGCACAGAGCTGATGTGGCACTCATACCCACAAACCATGAGATCATGACCTGAGCTGAAGTTGGACATTTAACCGACTGAGCCACCCAGGGGTCCCAGAAATGTGCTTCTGAATAGGTGTTTTGGTTAAACAAAATGTGATGTGTCTACACCATAGAATGCTACTCAGCAACGAAAAACAACAAACTGTTAATACACCCAATTTGGATGGGTATAAGGGCATTATGTTGAGTTTTAAAAGCCACTCGTAAAGTTGGGTACTTTAATATTCAAGTTCTATAACATTCTCAAAATGGCAAAATTATATAGATGGAAAATGGCTTAGAGGTTGGCAGAGGTTAGGGATAGATGTGACTATAAAGGCCATGCCATGAGAGAGATCTTAATTATGATAAAATTGTTTTGTATTTTGATTGCAACAGAATCAATGTTACAGGATCTACACATGTGATTAAATGACGTAAGTCTATGTGCACACTTTGCACCAAAGTCAGTTTTCTTGGTTTTGATTGTATATCTACATGTATAATTATTTTAAGATAAAAAGTTAATAAGTGAACTATATAAATCTACCACCACAGTGGGAGATTGTTAACATTTATATTAATAACTAATAGTACAAGCAAGCCAAAAAGGGAAAAAAATAAAAAATAAAACAGAAGAAAAAAAAACTGGATGATGGATATAGAAGATTTGAACAACTCAATTAAATCATTGTTTTATTGACACACATATAGGACACTAAACAATTAAGTCATTAACACAGAAACATGCACACTCACACACGCATACACCCTAGTCTCATAGCAGTAATAAAGCAAATATCAACAAATCTAAAAAAAAAAAAACAATTATAATTCTAACCATCATATAATCAGTAATAAAAAGAAAACTTGGAAACTTAATATGTTTAGAAGTTAAGCATGCTTCTAAATAATGAGTCAAATAAGCAATCATAATTGAAATTAGAAAAAAAGTTAATGAATGATAATGGCATATAAAAACTAATGTCATGTAGCTCAAGTTGTGCTTAAAGAGAAATCTGTAGCTTCAAGTACTATAGAAAACAAAAAAGCCTATATATAAATATATTAAGCATTCATTTAAAACATTACAAAAAACAAACTAGTTGATCCCAAAGTAGAAATTTTTTTAAAAATATGAAGAGCAGAAATTAATGGTACATAAAGTAATGGTACAATATTCTCAACAAAACCAAACTATGGTTCTTTGCAAAGAGATAAAGTTAACAAATCTCTGCCAAAATTGATCCAGAGACAAAAGAAAGGAGGTGTGATTGAGTGACATTAGAATTGAAAAAGGAGAGAGAACAACAGATACTGTAGGCATTACAAAATGATAAAATATTTTGAAGCCCTTAATGCTAATTAATTTGAAACTTGGATAAAATATTCAAGTACATAGAAAGATATGAGTAAGATTAATGGCCCAAACAAATGGGAGATCTGAACTTTTTTGTGATAATGAATTACTAAATCTAAGGATGGATAAATGGTTATAAAAATAATCTACCTTTCCTGTTAGCTTAAGCAGAAAAATATTAAAGAGGACTATGATTGCTTTTGGCTTTGGGTGTATGCCAAGTTCCATATCAGTTACCAGAGCTATGGGACATTACATTTACCCAGATAAACCTCATATTGGTCCCTTGGGCAATATTGTAGGAGCCAGTGTAGAGAGATAGAACTGCTTTGAAACCTAATCAGTAGGAAAGGAATTTCTCAAAGGTACCAAAAAGGGTGAAGAGGTTTGTTCTATTTAAGCAAAGACTTACAGATCACTCCCATCAACATTCATATTCTAGCTCTACAATTGTAAGATTCGCCTGGCACCTAACAGTATATGTGAGAATTCCCCAAAGGTGAAATGAACACACCCATAGCTTCCCTTACACATAAGTATAGAAGTGGTTTGTTGGTTAGATGCTCGATAACAGTCCAATGGAAAATAATATGCTTTAAAAACTTGGCTTTTACGTTGTAAAGAATTCTTAAGAAATCATCTAGAATATAGTAAAATAAAAAATGAATTCAAATTTCACTCTAAATTATGGTATTCCATTGTTCACACAATATCGATTCATATATAAACTAGTTTGCTACCTTAAAAATGTGCAGTAACTGGAAAAAAAAGAAAAAGAAAAAGTGCAGAAATACCCAAGAAAACCTGAGATGCCAACCGTATTAGAAAACTCAGGTCTTGGGGCGCCTGGGTGGCTCAGTCCGCTAAGTGTCCAACTTCAGCCCAGGTCACGATCTCGCAGTTCCTGGGTTCGAGCCCCGCGTCGGGCTCTGTACTGACCGCTCAGAGCCTGGAACCTGTTTCAGATTCTGTGTTTCCCTCTCTCTCTGACCCACCCCATTCATGCTCTATCTCTCTCTGTCTCAAAAATAAATAAACGTTAAAAAAAATAAAAAGAAAACTCAGGTCTTTGGGTTAATAGTTGACAATATTGTATCACTTGCATTTCCAAGTCACTTGTTTCCAGTCCTCATCAAATCTTTAAGCTTTCCACAAGTCTCTCAAAGCTTTCATCAATACTTGAATAGGGGCCACTGCACCGCACAGTCATATCAAATAGGAAAAAAAAGATCGTTGACAAAAGATCAACTCGCGCTAAGGAAAATTCATAGGGCACAAAAAAAGATGGTTTCTTCTTGGCTGTTTATTTTTCTGGACAACATATTGGTTTTCATGGCAGTATCTTTTATTATTTGTTTATTGTTGGTCTTGCAACCCTAAGGAACTTTGAATTCCAGGAATTTAGCTATATTTTACATAAAGCAAAGGTGTGGCAAGGTATCTCCCAAGTTCATTTCCCCACCGTTGCCTTTCCTCATAATCTGAGCTCCTGGAACCATACAACAGCAATGTTACTCAATCTCTTCTAGTTCTTTGCATGTTTAAAGAAATACTTTATGTATGTTGTTAAATATGCATTATTTTAACTAGTAAATGTTGAGTATCTACTCTATGCAATGCGTTTTGCTACATCCAGAGCTGAAACCTTTTTTCCTCCACCAAACAACATAATAATAGAAGCGGCAGCACCCCATGAATTTTAGAAGTGGAATTTTTCTGATTATTTCATTCTCTTGAGCAAGTTTCCATTTATTCACTTATGTATTCATGTGCAAAAAACATTCAGAAAACATTGTTTTTCTGTTCCCTAGAAAGATTTAACCTTTCTATATCCTAATTTTCTTAACTGTAAAATGGAAATGGGGATGATAATAATACCTCACTGGTTTGTTGTCAGGATTAAATTAGTTAGTATATCTGAAATACTGTGAATGGGGTCTGGCACATGTAAGACGTGTGTATTTATTGACCGTTGTTTTAGCTCAGGACTGCTAAGAAGACACTGAGGCACCCCATTAAGGTTCTGACATTTTATTTGGAAGGTGTAAGCCCAGGACAGTGAAGGTAAGAATAAAAAGATGCAAGGCAAGGAAAGAGCAAAGTAATATGACATGCAGAGCTCTATGCCAGGGAACACTTGACAGAAAGCTCCCAACAGACCAAGAGGACAACCAGCAGATGATGTTTGCCACATACCCTCTCCAGAAGGACTGAAAAGAAAATCATATCTTAATCTGTGGGGGAGAGAGAAAAGAGGGGACATTAACCTGTGTAGTCCCTTCAACTTCCCACTTTGCATTGAGCAATGTGGTCATCCCTCATATATACTTGCAGGCTGCTAAAGCTGATTCCTCTGCAGACTCTCAGGAAGCTGGATCCCACATCCAGTCCTGTGTGTTTCATATCTACCTTTTCCTCTTCTACTCTGGCTGCTATTAACCAAGCAATACAAGGGGAACTAAAAGCAACACCAAAGTGGTCTCTGAATCAGACTTGTTTTTTAAAGCTCTCAGTATAGTATAGTTGATAAAAGCAAGAATTAGAATTAGGCATTTTGGCTTCAGGATCTGCTGCTTGCCAGGTATACAAAGATATTTAAGCTGAGTCTTGTTCCTTCATCTATAAAATGGAAATATTAATATCTACCTCATATTATGAGGTGTTTTAAAGGATAAATGATCAGTAATTAGAGCTGTGATTGGCACATAAATGTTCAATAAATGTTTACTACGACCATAATTACCATTGCATACAATTGAGAAGATTGGGGAAAACCATTCAGACCCCTTGCTGTGAATGTACTAGAATCACACCAGAAGGGACACACCACAGCCTACAGCTACACAGAAACAGTAAAATTGAATAGTGACCATGATGGATTGGATCAACCTAGAAAGCCTGAATAAATAATTCAGAACTCAAACTATATTTTTCCCTCACTTCCCTGAATTATTCACAACATTGCCACTTCTCTTCACTTTAATTTGCCTTTATAGATAATCAACGTAAAGTCACTTTCTGCAACCTGATTTGATTCTTTGACAGTCATATTCAAAAATATGTCATCAGAATCTAAATGCATTTATATCAGATATTGTAAAATCCTATTTTATTCTGCCAAGGCAGAGTCAAATGAGAGTTTAAGGCATGTAAGAATATTCGCTTCAACATATTCATATGGACATTGCACTGAGCAATGATATCACTATAGTGTTATTGATGGATGGCTTTGTGTGAGACATTTAAATTTTTTAAACTGTCATTTTCCTGCAGATTGTGCTGTACGTTCCTGCAGGCCCTGCTTGCTTGAGGCTTCAATTTGGCTATGAATTGACATTAAAACAAGCATGCTATACAAGAGACCTATGCTACATTTAGACAAAACAAAACTTTAGGTTTTTTTTTTTCTAACAATACATGACTTTGGGTAGAAAAAGAAAAAAGCTTAAATTTTCTGGATCTTTACTAGATGTTTATTTTACTTCTCTTTACTCTTTTTTCTTTTGAAGAACTTTGAAAAATGAACCCACTTAAAAAGATAAAACAGGAGGAAGAAGAAACTTGTGCTAATTTTTTTAAAGATTCTAATTAGTTGCAGCACCAAGAGTCTTTGCTTTGGTTTAATACAGTAGCCTGTATTCCAGTGTTTTGTCAAGAATATGTAGGGCAACAAAACTGACATTAAATTTGAACTCAGGCCTAAACAGCTGTGCCCAGCATAACTAAGTTTTAAAATGTTAAGCTTGCTAAAAATGTAAGATTCTCACGCATTGTGCCCCCACTTTGGCAATTTTATTCATGAGGTTTAGGATGGTGAGTAGATATCTGCATTTTTAACAAATATCCCAGGTGATGATCCTGGTGCAAAGAATTCATGGACCGCAGTTTGAGCAACTGATGAAAAAAAAATTGTATACACATACATATGCATACATACATACATACATACATACCATTTATGGACCAGAGGAGAGAAGTAACACTGATCTTCAGTAACTCTGATATAAGGTCTTAAAACACCTAGTAGCTAAATACCAAGATTGCTAAAAGTTCAGGAATATTTGAATTTTAGGTCATAACAAGCTGATGTTTTCCCCAGTTTCCTTGAAAATCTTAGTTGTCTCACCCAAAGGTAAGTGGTTGATTTCTCAATACTCTCCATCTTTGCTGATATACTTACTTCTCTAGTCACCAGACATTCAAGAAAATCCAAACCTCTTTGACAACTTTTTAAGAAGATTCTGTGCTTTATACAACTTTATTTGCTGTTAGGGAATAGGTGATTGCCAATGTTTTCCAAAGATAATCTCATACATAAAACCAGTGATTTCTCAAGGAACTTTTAGTAAATTGAGACTATGTTCTAGTTTGAATTTAGCCTTTATGATCCCTGACAATTTTCTTATGGTTTTAATTTTCCTACTGCATCTTCCCACACATTTGTTTAATAGTGCTCCTCGGTGACCCCTAACAACTTCAGAGTAGATCTAGTAAAAAACCCATAGTTGAATGATACAAATATATATCCACTTATCCCAAATAAAGGTAATGAGCATATGTGCTTCTAGGCAGAATGGCCACAGAGCAATGGAAAAAAGGCCTTGTCCCCAAGCTAATTCTAATCAGTTGCTATTGGCTGATTGCAGGTCTGTATTATGACAAACTGGGGAAGATTTCCACCTGAAAAACAGTAACTACATGAGAAACAAGATAGTATTTATTATTATTTATAGACTCATAGACCAAAACTTAGGCCACCATGTAGAGGCATCAGAAAGAGCTGGATTAGGAATATTAAATTTAATACAAGTGGTAAATAGGCTCTGTTGCTTCGTCATATGCCTATCTTAATATCTGGAAATATTACTACTTCCTGAATGGTTGCAAATATGAGTCAAAAGCCCAACAGGAATTTAGGTTTGGCTAAAATAGGTTGCTATGCTCCCACTTAGATTGGAAAATGTGAGTGATTTTGCCCTCCACACAGTGACACTGTCCACTAATACATGAGTGTACATCAGATTAGTATTCTCTCCTCCTAAAGAGAAGTGAGGGAAGAAGTCAACAAAGGAATAAAAGCGTTTTTGGATTAGGGAGAGAGGGCTGAAGAGTCTTCTTACCCATGTATACATGTATCATTTTAAAGGTTACAAAGAAAAAAAAACAATAAAAACAATGTTTTTAATGGTTGGATTAAAAAGATTTATCTGTCCTTCAAGAAATAGCTTATATATTCTTTCCCCTGTGGAATTTTTACTGATCTTTTCATTTAGACATGATCGTATTTTTTTTTTACCTCTGTGAACACCAATGCATTGTGTACACCTGTCTTAAAAGGCTACTGTTACTGTTTTATACTGATTTCAATGAATTTCTTCCCCATTATCCGTTCAGATGTCTATATTTAGTGAGTTCTATGTAATAATAATCACACTCAATATAGGGCCACATAAGCAAATAAATAAATAACCGATGCCCCACCACATACATTCACATTCCTGGAGAGAACAAAGACTGTAAATAGCTAAATAACAGTGATAAGCTGATGAGACCACTAATTGAAAGCTAGATTTGCTGTTGGAGTTTTGTGGAACTGATGAAGAGATGACTCACACATAAACCAGGGATAGGATTGGTTGTTTGTTGTTTGATGTTTGTATCCTTGCTGTAAAGAGTTGAAATCGATTTTATGAGGTTTGTGCTATTTTCTTTGACTTTTTAAACAAAGCCACACTGTCAGCATCTTCCCCGGGCAATCATAGTTTTTCCTGCTTCATTATTTGAAATTTCTCTTCAACCATTCTCCAATCCCTTACTACTTTCCTCTTTATTCTCTCTCTCTCTTCTAGAACAAAGGTCAGCAAGGTGCAACCGATGGGTCTGTGACTTACTTTTCCATTGGAAAATTACAGTAGCTCCACTCATCATTCATATATTGTCTGTGACTGCGTTGGCTTTATAATGGCAGAGTTGAGAAGTTTTGACAGAGATCATGTGGCTGGTCCATAAGCCTAATACTTTTACTGTTTTTCCCTTTAAGAAAAAAGTTTACTTATCCCTGCTCTAGAACAAGGGCTCTGCAAGGGTAATGCCTAAATCTGACTCAATTTTGTAATCTCAGTACCATGCACTGGGATCAGGGATTTTTGACCTGAGATTTACCATAGGTATAGGTTTCAGAGATGCATTAACTCTCAAAAATTGCTTGGTACATTGCATATCTGTGAGTGTGTGTATATGTTTGCATATGATCATTTATGTTTATTAAGGGAAAATTTCTAACTTGTTCATATTCTCAAAAGAAAATTCCTCTGGTATAGCCAAGTAAGTGCCTATCAAACTAAACCTCCAATGGACAACAACTGTAAACTCTGGACAAAATACAAAAGACACTTTCCTAAAGCAACTAAGAGTAGACAAAAATAGGCAGATTTTAGGATGGAGTCAAAACCTGAAAGGGAATAGCACTCAGTAAGTTTCTCTCTCCCTCCTTCCCTCCTTCATTCTCCACCCATCTCCCTCTCTCTCTCTCTCTCTTTCTCCCCCCACCCCCACTCTCTCTCCCCCTCTCCTTCTCTTTATCTCTTTAAATGATGGTAGTCCACAGAGCCATAGAGAGTATCTAAATTTCTGAGAACCCAGTGTTCCTGGTCTAAAGAACCAGAGAGAGAGAGTTTGTGAAATCCATAATCTCTGGAAAGTTGGGGTAGGGGGTCGTGAAAAGAAGATAGAGGAATCCCTAGATTCCCTCCCCAAATCTCCAGCTAACCCCTGAACCATATATATATGTAAGGCAGACACCAAACAATGTAGATTAGAATAAACAAACTGAGGGGTGCCTGGGTGGCTCGGTCAGTTAAGTGTCCAGCTTTGGTTCAGATCATGATCTCACTGTTCATTGGTTTGAGCCCTGTGTTGGGCTCTGTGCTGAGAGCTTGGAGCCTGGAGCCTGCTTTGGATTCTGTGTCTCTTCAGATTCTGTGTCTTGGAAACTTGAGTTTTTCTCTGAAGAAGAAACATTTCATAATGGAAAGAAATAATCCTGAAACAGCACTGAGGTTAAAGTTTTGACGTGTAAAAAAAAAAAAAAAAAAAAAAAAAAAACAAAAAAAAACAAAAAAACAACCAGTTGGGGTGGCTGGGTGGCTCAGTTGGTTAAGCATCAGACTCCTAATATTGGCTCAGGTCATGATCTCACAGTTGTGATATCAAGCCCTGAGTTGGGCTCTGTGTTGAGTGGCAGAGCCTGGTTGGGATTCTCTCCCCTCCCTCACTCTCTACCCCTCCCCTGCTCACCTTCTCTCTGTCTCTCTCTCTCTCTCTGTCTCTTTCAAAATAAACAAAATTAAAAAAAAAACAACAACCAGTTGCTGCTTAAATCAATTGGCCTTGAAAAAAATTATTTTTTCTCTCTGATTGTCCTGTTCTCTATTTTCTTTAGCTTAAAATGGGGAGAATACTATCCCTGTATAATGTTTTAAGCACAATTCCTATAATGTGGCAATTGTTCAGTAAACTTTATCAGTAATGATGATGATAATTTTTATTTGGGTTCTAAAACTACCTCTCTAAAACAGGAGTATCAAGGTGGATGACTTTCTGGCTGGTTTTAGAGAGGTGAGGAGAGGCCACAACCAGGATAAAGTAACCTAAAGAGAGATTTCCGAAAGCAAGGAGTCTGTTTCTAAGACTTAGGTCTTACTCCTTTGTATAATTTGTCCACTCCTAATTAGCTTTTGACATCTGTGCTCCTCCTCTCATGTTAGTGTGAATAGTCTTTGTCAAATGATTCCTTTAAAGTGTCTTGTTAACACTAAAATAATGGTGAAGTGATTAATTTCTCGGTGCCGACTTGAATAACATTAATCTTGTTGAAATCATTTGGTATAAATGTGACTGTCACATGTATTTAAAAAGAGTGAAGGTAACTTTATGATCTGTCATGTCACTACCATTGATGTTTGAAGGAACTGTGGGGTCTGCTCTCTTGAGAAGCACATCTCATGTGTTTGACACCCACTAATAGCAGTTGTAATTTTAGCACATAGAGAAGGGATGTAGAATTTCAACTGCTTGTCAAGCAGTTTTCCCCCAGTCTTCCTCCACCACAGGGAATGAGATGCATATTTATTTTTCTTAATGTTTATTTATTTTTGAGAGAGAGAGAGAGAGAGAGAGAGAGAGAGAGAAGCACAGACAGAGGGAGACAGAGGAATTGAAGCGGGCTCTGTGCTGACAACAGAGAGCCCCATGTGGGGCTCGAACTCACAAACTGTGAGGTCTTGTACTGAGCCAAAGTTGGATGCTTAACTGATGGAGCCACCCAGGTGCCCCTAGATGCATATTTAGAACATGAATTCCAATAATCTCTTAGGCTGTTATTCCAAGATGTGACCTAAATAATGGGAATATTTAGCATATGGTATTGAGTGGTAAACAAGATCTTTCTGCCCTCATCCTAGCTCCCTTGGAAAAAGGATTTATAAGAGCTAAAAGATGAGATCTTAGGCAAAGGCCTGGTACCATTCATGGAAAATATACTTATGAGGATACTCTTATGTGTCAGTGCTTATAGTAGGCAGCAGGTGCATATAGAGAAATGATATATAGTCCTATCATCAAGTTCTCCCTCACTAGGGGAGAATGGAATCAGGTTTTTAAAAATTTACTAAGCCAGATATCTACTGTGTCATCTACAAACATTTGAATTAATCTTCACAAGCATCCACATAAATTAGGTGTTATATTTTGGATTTCAAATTGGGCCCTGAGTCTCTTCTCAGTAGATACGGAAACGGAAGCTCAGGGAAGTTATGTAATTTTCCAAGGTCATAGAAGTTTTGAGTAACAAAGTAAGGATTAAATTTAATGTCTGACTTTCTACAAAAATTATCATTCTTAAATTCTGCCTCCTTTTTAGTGAGAGTTGGTTTTACATTTAATCCAGTGTTCAGATGTTAAGAGAGTGAGAAAATAATACCCCACGGAAGGAAAAATCTCTTCCATAGTTGAGATGTTACAGTGAAGTCAACTCTTCCTGATATAACTATTTGCCATAGTTATATAAGGCAGGAAGCATAACTAGCTGTGTATGACAAACTGAAACCACAGTTCACCAACCACAGCTGTTTTATACTGGTCAAAAAAACAACTGTGGTGTTTGTCCAATTTGGAAATAGAGAACATTTTTGTTAATATCTAAAACACCCACATAAGTCTCCAGTTTGATAGAGAGGTACATGAACCCAGTGATAGCAAATTGAGAACACCCCCATAATCTGAGAATCTTTAAGAGCAGAAAATTTCAGCTGGAGTGGGATACGAGGCAGGTTATGAACATATGAGCATTGTCTTTCGTTGTGATGTGTGGATACACAGAAGAAAAAAGATTTAGTTTTTTCTGTTTATATATAAAGGGCAAAACGTGCAGCTCTACATAGAAATTTCAAGGCAGCTTGTCTCAACTCATTGTAACATTTCTTTGTAATTATGACTTTTCCATCATGGAATCTTCTTTATCCTATCATGGGGATGTATCCAATGAGACTGTGAGAAGTCAATAAGATGTATATCTCAACAAACATAGGCTTCTGACTTCTGAATTTATAAAATTATATTAGTCTTTAGGGAGATGTAATGAAGTAGTTGAAATCTACTTTTTCTCATCAGAAGCTTCTGGTGTTATAGATTCAGTGTAAGTAAATTTGGGCAAGTTATTTAATTTCTCTGAGTCTCAGTTTCTTCACCAAATACAATTGGTACCAGACTGCCTCATAACACTATTGTGAGAATCCACTATTTTGCATCCAAGAGAATGTGTAGCACATTTTGGTTATTACATTTTTTATGCTTTCTGCATAAAAACTTCTTACCTGTTTTGTCTGGAATCTTCAATATATTGCATCTAGGAATACAAATGTGAAGGTTTAAAAAAGGGAAGTCCAATAATAATAGTTGATGTCTTTGGCAAGGCCTAGGATGTGTTTGAGTGTTGGAGAACTAGGAAGTGTCCCAAGAACTGATTTACTTTCTTTAGCAATTTAGGTGCTAGGGAATGGTAAGAACCCCTGGGTAGCTGTACAATTACACAACTGTGATGAACATATTTTTGATGTGGTTTGAAAGTACCTTACACAGTATTCTTTAAACTGACCAGCTGCCTTGAAAAGTCCCCAAGTTCTGGTTGGATTTGAGGAGCTTAAAACTGTCCTGGGCACCATGAGTTAAAACTGTTTTAATACCTGAGGGATAATTATCCCACATGTCCTGAACCTTCATAGGAGGAAAATATTCAAAGGTTTTAACAGAAATCACCATTATTGCTAATTTCAGATGCTGCTGCTTTCTCTTTATTTATATTGTATCTTTATCATTTGGAGAATGTAAAAAAATATATGTATACATAAGATCTCCATCATAAGTTTGGTTTCAAAAATGGCCCCTCAACTTATACATAAAAGCCTGTATGTTTTTTTTCTTCAACCCCAAATTTTCATACAAAGGTTGTTTTTTGAAAAACAGCCCACAGCATTTGTGGAGAAATGTCCAGCATTGCAAATTAATAAATTCTGCTTATGCTTCTTTAAGCAGCATTAATTATGGTTTAATTAAATAGTGAGGGATTGTAGGAGCCAAGATGCCATATTAAGTGAAATTATTTTTTTGTTTTTTGAGAAACTTTAACATCTGTCTTGGCAACTTTTGAATATGAAATACAATATTATTAATGATTGTTAATACCCTGTTTTACCATTGGTATACCATGCTGTATATCATACATTATTTATTTTATAACTAGAAGTTTGTACATTTTGACACACTTCACTATTTCATCCAACCCCCAACCCTGGAAACCACCAATCTGTTCTTCTTTTCTATGATCTTGGCTTTTTGCTTGTTTATTTATTTATTTTTAGAGAACACATATTATTGAGATCATGTAGTATTTGTCTCTGAATTATTTTACTTAGCATGCTGCCCTAAAATTCCAGCCATGTTGTTGCAGATGGCAAGATTTCACTGTTTCTTCTTTAAGTTTATTTATTTATTTTGAGAGAGAGAGAGTGAGCAGGGGAAGGACAGAGAGAGAGGGAGAGAGAGAATAAACCCAAGCAGACTCCCAACCATGAGTGCGGAGCCCCACATGGGGCTTGAATTCATGAACCATGAGATCATGACCTGAGTTGAAATCAAAAGTCAGGTGCTTAACCTACTGAGCCACCCAGGCACCCCAGGATTTCATTCTTTTTTATGGTTGAATAATATCCCATTGTATATGTATATCATATCTTTATTCATCCACTGATGGACACTTTCCTGTTTCTGTATCTTGGCTATTGTAAATAATGCTGCAATGAATATGGGAGTGTGTATATCTTTTCAAGTTTGAGTTTTCATTTTATTCATATAAATACCCAGCAATGGACTTGCTAGATTATATGGTAGTTCTATTTTTAGTTTTTTGAGGAAACTCCATACTCATTTCCACAGTGGCTGCACTAATTTATATTCTCAACAACAGTGCACAAGGGTTCCCTTTGCTCTACATACTTGCCAACACTTATTTCTTGTATTTTTGATGATAGCTGTTCTAACAGGTGTGAGATGATAGCTCACAGGTGTTTTGACTTACATTTCCCTGCTTATTACTGATACTGAGTATCTTTTCATGTACCTGTATGTATTTTTGGGGGAAATGTATATTCTTACATTTGGCCATTTTTAAGTCAGATTGTTAGTTTTTTTCTCTCTTTTTTTTTTTTTTTTGACTACTGAGTTGCATGAGCTCTTTATGCACTTCAATATTAACCCCTCATCAAATATATGGTTTATAAATACTTTCTCCCATCCATTAAATTGCTCTTCCATTTTGTTGATGGTTTCCTTTGTTTTGCAGAAAAATTTTAGTTGGATGTAATCCCACTTAGTTATTTTTGTTTTGCGGGTCAGATCCTTCCCCCTCACACCCCCCCAAAAAAATCATTGCCAAGACTGATGTGAAGGGACTTACTGACTTTTTTTTAAAGAATTTTATAATTTCAGCTCTCAGGTTTAAGTTTTTAACATATTTTGAGTTAATTTTTCTGTATGATATAAGACAGTGGTCCAGGTTTATTCTTTTCATATGGTTGTCCAGTTTTCCCAGTAGCATTTATTGAGAAGACTGTCCCTTCCTCATTGTATATTCTTGGCTTCTTTGTTATAAATTAATTGACCATATGTGCATGGGTTTGTTTCTGAGCTCTATTCTGTTCCATTCATCCATGTGTCTGTTTTTATTCCAGTATTCTGTTTTGATTACTAGATCTTTGTAGTATAGTTTAAAATCAAAGAGTGTAATGCCTCCAGCTTTGTTCTGCTTTTTCAATATTGTTTTAACTATTTAAGGTCTTTTTATCATTCCATACGAATTTTAGGATTGTTTAGTGGAATGCTGTTTTCAAGTCTCAAAAACAACTGTGCTGTATATGATTGTCCTAATTTTTCCTCACTATACTCCGGAGAAATACTCTATAACAATTGTAGCAAGAGAAAAATTTATGTTACAGAACCACTCCAGGTATGTGTAGCTCTAAAACAAATTGATTTTATTGGGGCAACTGCAAGTATGGAGCTTTCTAGCTTATTTATAAAAGATGGAAGTAGAATTAAGAAGCCAGGTCTAAAGGAAAAAGGATAATAAAGGAAAGAGGAAAAGGAGTCAAGCAAGAAGAATATGTAGGTGTTCCTACAGAGGCAGGCATGTGATGGATAGAATCCAGACTTAAAGAGTAAATAAATGTTTAAGCTATATTCTGTATTTTGAATATCCAAATAACTGGAAAGAGTTAACTTTAGCAATGGATTGAGCCATATATCTTTGTGTTTTTTTCCAATATATGAAATTTATTGTCAAATTGGTTTCCATACAACACCCAGTGCTCATCCCAAAAGGTGCCCTCCTCAATACCCATCACCCACCCTGCCCTCCCTCCCACCCTCCCCTCCCTCCCACCCCCCATCAACCCTCAGTTTGTTCTCAGTTTTTAAGAGTCTCTTATTCTTTGGCTCTCTCCCACTCTAACCTCTTTTTTTTTCCTTCCCCTCCCCCATGGGTTTCTGTTAAGTTTCTCAGGATCCACATAAGAGTGAAAACATATGGTATCTGTCTTTCTCTGTAGAGCCATATATCTTTGTAGCTATTAAAGGAGCATGATGGCAGAGCATTACTTCACAGAGCAGTGTATGAATATAGGGGAAAAATTAGATCAAATTAATTCGGCATTGATGACTACCCCTACAAGCTTTGTTTTAGCCTTATGTAATATATCCTGTATCCCACTGGGACCTTTGGCTGCAGCAGCAACAGCAGATGGGCCCAAGGAAATCTTTTGCCATAAAGCCAATTCTTCCAGAATTTCCTCTTGACCATTACGTGGGTGGAAATAGCTACTGGAGTCCCAAAGTGTAGAAATGGTAATGTAGCCTGCCCCAAACTGGCAGAAACCAAGACAGGCAGCCTTCTAAGAAATTCAGGGTATAGATGGCTTTGATTAGCTCTACTACAATGCACTATGGTAGAAGAAAAATTACTAACAAAGTCTAAGCTTGACATGGGTGACAGAAGTCAATGAAAAGTAGGCTGATATGCTAAATATTTAATACCTCTTGAATTGTTTTTGATCTCTCAATCACACTGGCTAGTCAACTGTTCACTCTTTTTAGCTTTTTCTTCCAATATGTTACCAACTTCTTTTTTTCTGACAATATATCATGTACTCACAATAAAAAAGGAAAATACTGGCAAAAATAGTTTCAAAGCAAAATATCCATAAAGCTATCTGTCTGAGGTAAGCAACACAATTGCTACCTTGAATATGAAATTTTCTATCTTTCATTTTTATAAGGTACTTAGATTATGAGGATTTCCTTATCTTCCAAAACAACATTTTAATGTCTGCAAATTATCTCATGATACCATTTACCATAAATTACCTAAAAAATGTCCTATATTTTGGAGCATTTAGGGTTGTTTCCAAATTGTTGTGATTATGAGTTACATTAAAATAATTCTTCATCATACATAAATATATAAACTCATCTATGAATAATTTCTTAAACTCCTAAGCCAGGACTCTTTCAAAGAGCATGGTCATTCTTAAGTATGTTAAATTAGGAAGTTGAGCTGTTAAAGCTGATGAGTGACATCAGTGTAAATTGGAGATAACTCAGCAGCATACAGTTATCAGTGGTGGATACACCAAGCCCAAAGTATCATAAGTGTTAGCCGCCATGTCTATTTGTGTTTAGAAAATAAGAGCCTTATGAACCCATCCAAATGACAGAAAGCATGACAGTTTCTGCTCATTGCTTTGGTAGTGTTGTCTATTTTTGTATAGTGTGATTCTCACACCAATTCCAGTGTTTTTTTTTTTTCTGTTTATTTGTTTTTACCCATACCAAGCAGTTCTCCAATTTAACTCAATTCTGATCCTGTCTACCTGGAGACAGTGCCATATCTCACAGTTTAAGAGCTCAGTCCCTGTAAGACTGTCCCATCACACTTAAGACACCAGTCATAAATCCAGGTTGTCACCTGGGCTTCTGACCAACTGGCTATAAATCAAAGGTTTCATTGGCTTGAATAATTTGCTAGAGGGGCTCACAGAATTCAAACATTTTACTCATTGTGTTATCAGTTTTTTATAAAAGGATATAACCAGGAACAGTCATATGGAAGAGATGCATAGGGCAAGGTATGGGGAAAGAGGTGCAGAGCTTCATTCCCTCTCCAACTGTGCCATTATCCCAGAATCTCACCAACCTGGAAGATCTATGAACACCATCCTTGTAGGTTTTATGGAGGCTTCATTACATAGACATGGTTAATTAAATCACTAGCCATTGACAGTTGACCTCAATCTCCAGTCCCTTTCCTCTCCCAGGAGGAGGTGTTGGGAGTGAAAGTTCCAACCCTATAATCACATTATTGGTTCCACTTAAGTGCTTTACAAAAGTCACTTTATTAACATAATACAAGATCTCTTTATGTTTTTCATCACAGGAAATTTCTTTTTTTTAATATGAAATTTATTGTCAAATTGGTTTCCATACAACACTCAGTGCTCATCCCAACAGGTGCCCTCCTCAGTACCCATAACCCACCCTCCCCTCCCTCCAACCCCCCATCAACCCTCAGTTTGTTTTCAGTTTTTGAGTCTCTTATGTTTTGGCCCCCTCCCTCTCTAACCTTTTTTTTTTTTCTTCCCCTCCCCCATGGTCTTCACTTAAGTTTCTCAGGATCCACATAAGAGTGAAACCATATGGTATCTGTCTTTCTCTGTATGACTTATTTCACTTAGCATAACACTCTCCAGATCCATCCACGTTGCTACCAATGACCAAATTTCATTCTTTCTCATTGCCATGTAGTATTCCATTGTGTATATAAACCACAATTTCTTTATCCATTCATCAGTGGCTGGACATTTAGGCTCTTTCCATAATTTGGCTATTGTTGAAAGTGCTGCTCTAAAAATTGGGGTACAAGTGCCCCTATGCATCAGCACTCCTGTGTCCCTTGGGTCAATTCCTAGCAGTGCTATTGCTGGGTCATAGGGTAGACATATTTTTAATTTTTTGAGGAACCTCCACACAGTTTTCTAGAGCGGCTGCACCAGTTTGCATTCCCACCAACAGTGCAAGAGGGTTCCCGTTTCTCCACATCCTCTCCAGCACCTATAGTCTCCTGATTTGTTCATTTTGGCCACTCTGGCTGGCGTGAGGTGGAATCTGAGTGTGGTTTTGATTTGTATTTCCCTGATAAGGAGCGAAGCTGAGCATCTTTTCATGAGTCTGTTGGCCATCTAGATGTATTCTTTAGAGAATCATCTATTCATATTTTCTGCCCATTTCTTCACTGGATTATTTGTTTTTCTGGTGTAGAGTTTAGTGAGTTCTTTATAATTTTTTTTTTCAACGTTTTTTATTTATTTTTGGGACAGAGAGAGACAGAGCATGAACGGGGGAGGGGCAGAGAGAGAGGGAGACACAGAATCGGAAACAGGCTCCAGGCTCCGAGCCATCAGCCCAGAGCCTGACGCGGGGCTCGAACTCACAGACCGCGAGATCGTGACCTGGATGAAGTCGGACGCGTAACCGACTGCGCCACCCAGGCGCCCCAGTGAGTTCTTTATAAATTGTGGATACTAGCCCTTAGTCCGAAATGTCGTTTGTAAATATGTTTTCCCATTCCATTGGTTGCCTTTTAGTTTTGCTGATTGTTTCCTTTGCAGTGCAGAAGCCTGTTATCTTCATGAGGTCCCAATAGTTCATTTTTGTTTTTAATTCCCTTGCCTTTGGGGAGGAGTCAAGTAAGAAAATGCTGCAGCTGAGGTCAGAGAGGTTGTTTCCTGCTTTCTCCTCTAAGGTTTTGATGGTTTCCTGTTTTGATGGTTTCCTGTCTCACATTCAGGTCCTTTATCCATTTTGAGTTTATTTTTGTGAATGGTGTAAGAAAGTGGTCTAGTTTCATTCTTCTGCAAGTTGTTGTCCAGCTCTCCCACCACCATTTGTTAAAGAAACTGTCTTTTTTCCATTGGATATTCTTTCCTGCTTTGTCAAATATTAGTTGGCCATACTTTTGTGGGTCTAATTCTGGGGTTTCTATTCTATTCCATTGGTCTATGTGTCTCTTTTTGTGCCAATACCATGCTGTCTTGATGAGTACAGCTTTGTAGTAGAGGCTAAAGTCTGGGATTGTGATGCCTCCTGCTTTGGTCTTCTTCTTCAAAATTACTTTGGCTATTCGGGGCCTTTTGTGGTTCCATATGAATTTTAGGATTGCTTGTTCTAGCTTCGAGAAGAATGCTGGTGCAATTTTGATTGGGATTGCATTGAATGTGTAGATAGCTTTGGGTAGTATTGACATTTTGACAATATTTATTCTTCCAATCCATGAGCAGGGAATGTATTTCCATTTCTTTATATCTTCTTCAATTTCCTTCATAAGCTTTCTATAGTTTTCACATACAGATATTTTACATCTTTGGTTAGGTTTATTCCTAGGTATTTTATGATTCTTGGTGCAATTGTGAATGGGATCAGTTTCTTTATTTGTCTTTGTGTTGCTTCATTGTTAGTGTATAAGAATGCAACTGATTTCTGTACATTGATTTTTTATCCTGTGACTTTGCTGAATTCATGTATCAGTTCTAGCAGACTTTTGGTGGAGTCTATTGGGTTTTCCTTGTATATCATGTCATCTGCAAAAAGTGAAAGCTTGACTTCATCTTTGCCAATTTTTATGCCTTTGATGTCCTTTTGTTGTCTGATTGCTGATGCTAGGACTTCCAACAATATGTTAAACAACAGCTATGAGAGTGGACATCCCTGGCATGTTCCTGATCTCAGGGGGAAAGCTCTCAGTGTTTCCCCATTGAGGATGATATTAGCTGTGGGCTTTTCATAAATGACTTTTTTGATGTTTAAGTATGTTCCTTCTATCCCAACTTTCTCGAGGGTTTTTATTAAGAAAGGATGCTGAATTTTGTCAAATATTCTTTCTGCATTGATTGACAGGATCATATCGTTCTAATCTTTTCTTTTATTAATGTGATCACATGATTTGATTTGCAAATGTTGAACCAGCCCTGCATCCCAGGAATGAATCCCACTTGATCATGGTGAATAATTCTTTTTATAGGCTGTTGAATTCAATTTGCTAGTATCTTGTTGCAAATTTTTGCATCCATATTCATCAGGGATATTGGCTGTAGTTTTCTTTTTTTGCTGAGTCTCTGTCTGGTTTAGGAATCAAAGTAATGCTGGCTTCATAGAATGAGTCTGGAAGTTTTCCTTCCCTTTCTATTTTTTGGAACAGCTTGAGAAGGATAGGTATTATCTCTGCTTTAAATGTCTGGTAGAATTCCCCAGGGAAGCCATCTCGTCCCAGACTCTTATTTGTTGGGAGATTTGATAACTGATTCAATTTCATTGTTGGTTATGGGTCTATTCAAGTTTTCTATTTCTTCCTGTTTGAGTTTTGGAAGTGTATGGGTGCTTAGGAATTTGTCCATTTCTTCCAGGTTGTTCAGTTTGTTGGCTTACAGTTTTTCATCATATTCCCTGATAATTGCTTGTATTTCTGAGGGATTGGTTGTAATAATTCCATTTTAATTCATGATTTTATCTATTTGGGTCATCTCCCTTTTCTTTTTGAGAAGCCAGGCTAGAGGTTTATCAATTTTATTTTTTCAAAAAACCAACTCTTGGTTTCATTAATCTGCTCTACAGTTTTTTTAGATTCTATATTGTTTATTTCTGCTCTGGTCTTTATTATTTCTCTTCTTCTGCTGGGTTTGAGTGTCTTTGCGTTCTGCTTGTATTTCCTTTAGGTGTGCTGTTAGATTTTGTATTTGGGATTTTTCTTGTTTCTTGAGATAGGCCTGGATTGCAATGTATTTTCCTCTCAGGACTTCCTTGGCTACATCACAAAACCTTTGGATTGTTGTATTTTCATTTTCATTTGTTTCCACATATTTTTTAATTTCTTCTCTACTTGCCTGGTTGACCCATTCATTCTTCAGTAGGGCGTTCTTCAACCTCCATGCTTTTGGAGGTTTCCAGACTTTTTCCTGTGGTTGATTTCGAGTTTCATAGCATTGTGGTCTGAAAGTGTGCATGGTATGATCTCAATTCTTTTATATTTATGAAGGGATGTTTTGTGACCCAGTATGTGATCTGTCTTGGAGAATGTTCCATGTGCACTTGAGAAGAAAGTATATTTTGTTGCTTTGGGATGCAGAGTTCTAACTAGATCTGTCCAGTCCATCTGATCCAGTGTATCATTCAGGGCCCTTGTTTCTTTATTGATTCTGTGTCTAGATGATCTATCCATTTCTGTAAGTGGAGTGTTAAAGTCCCCTGAAATTACCACATTCTTATAAATAAGATTGCTTATGTTTGTGATTGTTTTATATGGTTGGGGGCTCCCGTATTCGGCACATAGACATTTATAATTGTTAGCTCTTCGTGATGGATAGAACCTGTAATTATTATATAATGCCCTTCTTCATCTCTTGTTACAGCCTTTAATTTAAAGTCTAGTTTGTCTGATGTAAGTATGGCTACTCCAGCTTTCTTTTGACTTCCAGTAGCATGATAGATAGTTCTCCATCCCCTCACTTTTAATCTGAAGGTGTCCTCAGATCTAAAATGAGTCTCTTGTAGACAGGAAATAGATGGGTCTTGTTTTTTTTTATCCATTCTGATACCATATGTCTTTTGGTTGGAGCATTTAGTCCATTTACATTCAGTGTTATTATAGAAAGATACGGGTTTAGACTCATAATGATGTCTGTAGGTTTCATGATTATAGTGATGTCTCTGGTACTTTGTGGTCCTTGCAACATTTCACTCACGGAATCCCTCTTAGGATCTCTTGTAAGGGCTGGTTAGTGGTGATGCATTCCTTCAGTTTTTGTCTGTTTGGGAAGACCTTTATCTCTCCTTCTATTCTGAATGACAGACTTGCTGGATAAAGGATTCTTGGCTGCATATTTTTTCTGTTCACACATTGAAGATTTCCTGCCATTCCTTTCTGGCCTGCTAAGTTTCAGTAGATAGGTCTGCCACTAGTCTTATGGGTCTCTCTTTATAAGTTAGAGCATGTTTTTCTCTAGCTGCTTTCAGAATTTTCTCTTTATCCTTGCATTTTGCCAGTTTCACTATGACATGTCATACAGAAGATTGATTCAAGTTACATCTGAAGGGAGTTCTCTGTGCCTCTTGGATTTCAATGCCTTTGTTCTTCCCCAGATCAGGGAAGTTCTCAACTATGATTTGTTCAAGTACACCTTCAGCCCCTTTCTCTCTCTCTTCATCTTCTGGAATTCCTATTATACAGATATTGTTCCGTTTGGTTGCATCACTTAGTTCTCTAATTCTCCCTTCATACTCCTGGATTTTTTTATCTCTCTCTTGCTTAGCTTCCTCTTTTTCCATAATTTTATCTTCTAAGTCACCTATTCTCTACTCTGCCTCTTCAGTCTGAGCTGTGGTCGCCTCCATTTTATTCTGTACCTCATTTATAGCATTTTTTAGTTCCTCATGACTATTTCTTAGTCCCTTGATCTCTGTAGCAATAGATTCTCTACTGTCCTCTATACTTTTTTCAAGCCCAGCGATTAATTTTATGACTATTATTCTAAATTCTTATTCTGTTATATTGCTTTAATCATTTTTGATCAATTCGTTAGCTGTTGCTACTTCCTGGAGTTTCTTTTGAGGAGAGTTCTTCCGTGTCATCATTTTGGGTAGTCTCTGGGGTGGCGCAGAACTGCAGGGCACTTCCCCTGTGCTGTCTGGAGTAACTTGCATTGGTGGGTGGGTCCTGCAGTCAGACCAGATGTCTGTCCCCAGCCCACCACTGGAGCCAGAGTCAGACTGGTGTGTACCTTATCTTCCCCTCTCCCAGGGACAGGACTCACTGTGGAGTGGTGTGGCCCCTGTCCAGGCTACTTACACACTGCCAGGCTTGTGGTGCTGCTTTGATGGGATCTGGTGTATTAGCTGGGGTGGATCTGCAAGGTGCACAGGGGTTGGAGGGGTAGGCTTAGTTCGCTTTCCCATTGGTGGTCCCCTGCAGGAGGGGCCCTGCAGCACCGGGAGAGAGGCAGACCTGTTGGAGGGATGGATCCACAGGGGGATGGGAGAGGGGGTGGGAGAGGGAGATGGCACTTGCCAGCGCCTTTGTTCCCTGCCAAGCTGAGCTCTGTCTTCTGGGGCTCAACAACTCTCCCTCCTGGTGTCTTCTCGCCCTTCAGCTCTCTGAGCAGAGCTGTTGATTTTTAACATTCCAGATGTTAAGTCCCGCTGGCTTCCAGAACTCATGGAGTCCAGCCCCTCAGCTTTTGCAAGCCAGACTTCAGGGGCTCTGCCTTGCTAGGGCTGCCCCTCTACCACCCCGGCCCCCTCCTGTCAGTCCATGTAGCACACACTGCCTCTCTGCCCTTCCTACCCTCTTCTGTGGGCCTCTTGTCTACACTTGACTCCAGAGAGTCCATTCTGCTAGTCTTCTGGTGGTTTTCTGGGTTATTTAGGCAGGTGTGGGTGGACTCTAAGTGGTCAGCAGGACGAGCTGAGCCCAGCGCCCACCTATGCTGCCATCTTCCCCTGGATCCCCCCCCCCATCACAGGAAATTTCAAGGGTTCCAGGAGCTCTGTGCCAGGAACAGAGAGAAGATCAAATACATATTGTTTCATTTGTTTCATATGAATCACAAAATCACAAATCACAATATAAATAGCCAAACAAATTTAAACCTCTTTCAAGTTTATAATATTTATGTCAGAGTGGTCTTGTCTGTATGTTCAGGTATCTCTAATGTCAGGCATGTGCAACTTCCCACATGACTCACATTGACTGTTTACTCTGTGCCAAGTAGTTCACATTAATTATTTCCCAAGGTTCTACTTCAGCTCCCTAGTTCTGACAGGTGTGCCAAGTATATGGGGATAGAGGCCTCATCAGGTGATCCTAATAGTGATCCTAATAAGTGATTCTATGGACCTGTGGTCATGCAAGTCGAATGAAAGCAGCATAATGAACACCTCTTGCACCCCTTCATGTCAGTTTCATGTCTGACTCTGGCCACTAAGTGGCTTTGAGCTTTCTCCTTATACCTCTCTCTTCCTGCCCCCTGATTTTTTTAGTGCTAGAACCTGGGATTCAGGTAGATACCACTCTGAAGTTATCCATGTGAAACACAAAGTAGTATGAGATATAGTAAATGCCTATATAGTCATCCTTGAGCCATAAAGCACTGGATTCAGTGGATAAAAATTTCTTCTTTCTTCTCCTGGGTAGATTATTTGAAAGATCTTCAGAAGGTTGTGGAAAGACTGAGTACTCATCTCTTACAAAGGAGCAGTGGAGAGTCATCTCAAAAAAATAAAAAATGGATATTATTGGCTTTTCCTTCTTTCCTGAGGATCATATTCCCAGAGGATCATATTCCTGACTTAAATTACCTGCCTGAAAGCCTTTGTCTCGGCCTTAACTTTCTTCCAGAGCAAGGCTAGCAAAACACAAATAGCATGTCTGAATGAGGCCCCCAAAAAGGAATTGGACCCCACTTCATTAGCCACCTTTTAAAAAATATTCTCTTACTCTCTCTCTTGCACTTGATTTTACTGTCTCTTCTCTCTGTCTCTCTCTCTGTCTCTCTCTCTCTCTGTCTCTCTCTCTCTCTCTCTGTCTCTCTCTCTCTCTCTCTCTCTCTCTCTCACACACACACACACACACACACACACACACACACACACATTCAAAAACATTTTAATGAGGTTAAAACAGTAAAACCTCAACCTAGGGAACCACTCCCTAGTAAATTGGAAGATTAAAGATTAGCATATGGTGGTATGATACAAATCAGTTCACAAACTTTTATAATCTAAATCAGCAGTTCTCAAAATATGGTTTGCAGATTCTAGCAGTCTCTAATATCATTTCAGGGGGTCCACAAGATCAAAACTATTGTCCTAATAATATTAAGACAATAGTTGCCTTTTTCACTGGCTAACATTTGCATTAATTAGAGCAAAATCAATGTTGGGTGAAACTGCTGGCACCTTAGCATAAATCAAAATAGTGGAACCAATTCATTGTATTCTTCATCAAAATGCATTTACAACTTAAAAAAAATCCAGTTTTATTTATGATTGTCCTGATGAAGTAGTAAGAATTGTTAAATCTTGACCCTTGAGTACAGGTCTTTTTTAACATTTATATGACACCCCTGGACATACACAAAAAGTCTTCTGCATACTGAGATGTGATGGTTGTCTCAAAAATGGAGCTCTTGCATACTTTTTTTGGTTGCCAGTTGAACTAGCACTTTTCTCATGAAATTCCATTTTTACTTGAACAACAGACAGAAAAACTATGATTATTCAGCATTGGGTATTTGGCAGACATTTTCTAAAAAAATAACTTGTCACCTCAAGGAAAGAAATAATAATACTATTCATTGCCAGTTATAGAATTTCAACTTTAAAGTGCAAGTTAGAATATTGGAAAATTTCACCACTGTCAGCTTCACAGTTTTCTAATACTTAAAGACTTTTCTGATGAGCGTAGTTGTGATAGCAACAATAGTAATTTTCTGAAAATGTATAATGAAATGTGTCAGTATTTTGATATATTGACAAATACTCCTTAACCATCATTAGTCGGGTATCTCTTAGCCCTCTTCTCAGCTAGGCCTCAGTCATGGCCCCCTTCTTGTTGCAGTCTCATGGTTCAGTTTGGCAAAAATCATGCTGAGTCAGTTTATCAAGAATCCCTCAATAATTTGATTGACCTCAACATCTAATCAAGTGTTATCCCCACCTTTGATGCATAAGTCCTTGACCTGACTTCAGCAAAAGTTCTCTTAAGTTGATTAAGCAGGAACCTCCCTACCTTTGATGTCTTCTGTTACTAATTTTTCATCCATTGACTCCCTCACTATGCTTATTGGCTACAAATCTGCAGCTGTTTTGGCTGTATTCAGAATTGAGACTGATCTCTCTCCCCTATTGTAATAGTTTTGAAACCTACTTCAATCATCCTGATTAAATTCTTCCTTAACATTTTACCAAGTCACAAAATATTTTTGTCTTTAACAATATACTTAACAGAATTAAACCAATGTCTTCTGAGATCAATGCATGATGTTAAAAACATTATTTGTTGATAAAAGATCCGTGCAAAATACAAGAAAGATCAAAGGCAATATTAATGAAATAGAGCATTGATAGGATTTCGGTGCACTGATATGATTTCAAATTCCACATTGCAATTAATCTTCAAGAAACTACCATTTGTCATAATTTGTTGTAGTATTTAAAATGATTATCCACAATTACCTCTGAAGGGCATACTCCTTTCCCTTGTCTAAGTACCTATGTAGTATGAGGCCAGATTTTCTTCATTTACTTCAACCAAAACAACATATTGAAACAAACTGAAGACAGAAATAGATATGAGTCCAGCTAAGATTAAAAAGATATAAAAATATGCCACTTTTTTCACTAGTTGTTTGCTTTAGAATATAGTTTTATTTTTCATATAACTATGCTATTAATGTTAAGATGTAACTGGTTTACACGAATTAGGGAATAAATAATCCAATTTCTTTTCATGTTTAATTTTCAAATTGGTAAATATCAATAGATATAACTCATATGAACAAAACAAAATCTTTTTAGGGCCCTCAATTTTTAGGAGTCTTAAGGGGTTTTGTGAACAAAACACTTAGGAACACCTTTTTTAAATGTATGAGGGATTCGATACTCCATAACAGTGCTTGAAGAGATGTGTGAAAATAACAAACTTACAAATCAGGTCATTGATGTTATGCTGAAACTGGTGACAGTAAGCAAACATGTGCATGGTGTGACATTCCTAGAAACAATGAAAAATACCAGTTTATAAAAAGGAAAAGTCAGGGGGCTAACACATGCTAAGAAAAGTAGACCTGGTTTGGGGGAAATCTAATCACTAAATCAAATTGGATTCACTTGATCCTGTTTTACTATCCAAAAAGATAAAATTATTACTATTTTTCAAAGGGAAAATAACAAAGTTAATTTGAATTTCACTTAATACTGAAATGAATTTATGATGCCCAGTAAATGTAAATATACTAATTACCAGAATTATGTTCCAAGAGACTGCTTTAATTGGGTTAACAAAATGTACTATTAATATTTCTAGAACTTATTAAAAAACTTCAAACAATACTGACATCAAATCATGTTCTCTTCTTGCACATAAAAATGCCTTTTCCAAAAAATGGAATACCACAGAAACTCGAACAATTTCTGTAATTTTATGTGCATAGAAAACCACCTAGAACCCTGAATGTCTATAAAGAAAAAGTAATAATTTCTGTGGGTTCAGGTTTCAGAAAGACCAGAGGATTCCAAAGCATAAAAATATGGTAATTCTGAAGCAAAAGGAAGATATAGTCATAGATCTATTTAGGGTGATTACAAGATAAATTTTGTTTGTCATCATTGTTTACTGAAATATATTTTAGTGCAACCTTTTCACAAGACTGATTCAGCTTCTTTAGTTCTGTATTCGGGCTCTATGGTACAAAGCCAGCTTTAGAAGTATAAGCACAGTTGGTGCAACCAAAGAATACCACTGAAATATTTTCTGTGGTGGTCACAGTATAAATTTTTTTCAAAATTGTATAGATTATTTCCAACAGGTGTTAGGACATTTCAACATTCAACACTTGTCTATTGAAATGTATATATAATTGTAAATTATAAAAAGATTTTTAAAAACCTGTTTATATTCTTGGGGTGCCTGGTTGGCTCATTTGGTTAAGTGTCTGACTTCGGCTCAGGTCATGATCTCATGGCTTGTGGGTTCAAGCCCTGCAGTGGGCTCTCTGATGAGAGCTCAGACCCTGGAGCCTATTTTGGATTCTGTGTCTCCCTCTCTCTCTCTGCCCCTCCCCTGCTTATGCTTTCTCTTCTCTTTTTCTCTCTCTCAAAAAAATAAATGTTGAAAAAATTTTAAAAATCTGTCTATATTCTTGAGATAGACCCCCAAACAAATGAAAAATGTGGTTGGTAGCTTATCGGGAAGGCTGAAGGGGATATGAGAAAGTCTGATATTCAGGGCATATGGCAGTGTCTAGTGTGAGGTTGAGGGATTTCCAGTTTTATTCACCCTGGCCTGATTTGGCCAAAACAGAAGATTCAAAGTTGGTGAAGTTGATGTAGCTCTGAAATTAGTCATCCAACATCCCTTTACTTAATTCATAAAAGCAAAAACTAGTAATAGCTGAGATGTCAAAAGAGGGAAAAAGTGCAGAACTGTATGGCAGAAGAGCAGGTACCAAATAAAAATGATACTTGCAAAATATTTTTATATTATTAGAATAAATTTATATAACATTAAATGAAAGAGTAGGGAGAAAAAGTGCACAAATGAAAACACAAAATATCTATAAACTATATAGAGTCAACTGATACACATCTGAAACAATAATATTGATACATCATTGAGGGTCTTTTGGTTATAAGTATCAGAAATAAGTTCTACTTAAAATGAAAATGAATGTGTTAAAGTAAACTGAGTAGCTCATCAAATATGAGAAAGGATAGAAATGAAGCCACTATCAAGAAACATGGTAAGAGAAACTATGGAAAAGTTTTTCATGGATTACCCTAAATGTTTTATTTTTCAAACATTTTTTTCTTTTTCTTTTCTTTTCTTTTTTATTTTAGAGAGAAAGTATGAGTGGGAGAGAGGGGCAGAGGGAGAGAAAGACTTCTAAGCAGGCTCCACGTCAACTGTGGAGCCTGCCACAGTGCTCAATCCCATGACGCTGGGATCATGACCTGAGCCCAAATCAAGAGTTGTATGCTCAACTGACTGAGCCACCCAGGTGCCCCCAAATATTTTCTCTTCTTAAGATTCAACCTAAGGGAGGTCATAAGTGAATTTGTATGGGTCATGCACATACTTAAAGAAGAGGTAACTTGATTCATAGCCCTACCAAGAAAACATGAAATAGGGAAAGAGGCAATGGGTTAAGAAAAGAAACATTTTGTCTACTACAGAAGAGAAAAAATAATGTGTGTAGGTTGAAATCACATGTCCTACACATACATATGCAATGACTCCAATAAGAGAAATTACTACTGTTGAATGCTTACTACACGCTCAACACTTCTATGGTTTTCCTGCATTGCATGGATGATCTCATTTTAATTTCTCAACATTTAAAGAGAAGTTTTATTACTAATCCCAGTTTACATAGGTAGAAACTGATGGTTATAGAAAGGTTAAATTGCCTAATGTTATACAATGAGAATATGGTAGATCTGGAATTTGATTTGTGGCTGGCTAGCTATCCAGTTCCTGAATTTGACTGTCAGAATACATTGTAGATGGCAATTATTTTTATCATCACTTCAGTTTTAGTTTCTTTCAGTGCTACCAGACTAAAACACTGGACTAAATATTAGTGCTTAATGCCTATTTCACTTAAGCAACACTTCTATACTCTCTTACCCAAGAAACATGGGTTTATTTCTAAATATAGAGATAATTTCACAAGAGTATTTTTTAAATATTCACTCTAAAATATTTGAATTTTAGCTTTAAAGCAATATACTTAGCATATTTCAATCGTTTTATTAGGATAAAAGGATAGAGTTTCATATCACAATACATTTCAGTTAGTCATGAAGAATAACGACAGAATGCTAGTAATGAATGGGTATTCCTGAAAAGTTAATTTCTTCAAAGTCAATGGAATTTTTGCAGCTCTGACTAGAATAAGAAAATATTTTTCACTCCAGTAGTCTTAGGCAGACACCAAGCCCTAGACATTATATCCCTTATCTCCCAGATTGGTTTCTCAATTTTCAGTACTAGCTTTGTTTAGTTTAACCAACTGGAAATCTCAAATTTTCCCCCAGTTAAAATCTTGAAACTCACTTAAAACATCTCCAATATGTATTAATAAAATATCAAATAGTTAGCTTGTGTAAGAATCATCTTGTGAGCTTATTTTTTATTGAGTTATAATTGTCATATAACCTTATGGTAGTTTCAGGTGTATAACATAATGATTATATATTTGTATATATTGCGAACTGTCCACCTCAGTAATTCTCATTTACCATCTATCAGCATATACAGTTACAGTTTTTCCTTATGATGAGAATTTCTAAAATCTATTCTCTTACCAACTTTAAAATATGAAATAGAGTATTAGTAACTAATATCACCATGCTATATATTACATTCCCATGACTTACTTATTTTATAACCAGAATTTTATACCATTTGACCACCTTTAACCCTTTTACCCACACCCTATCTACTGCCTCTGGCAACCACCAATCTGTTGTCTGTATCTATGAGCTTGGTATATATATATATATATATATATATATATATATATATATATATTCCACATAGATGTGGATTCATACAGTTTATTTTCCTGTATGACTTACTTCACTTAGCATAATGTCCACAAGGTTCATCCATGTTGTCACAAATGGCATGGGTACCATTCTTTTTTATGGCTGAATAAAATTTCATTTTGTATATGTGTATATATACATACATACATACATACCACATTTTCTTTATTCATCTATTGATGGAAACTTAGGCTGTTTCCATAACTTGGCTATTGTAAATAATGCTGCATCAATATGGGGATACAGAGATCTTTTCAAGTTAGAGTTTTTGTTTTCCTCAGGCAAATACCAAGAAGTAGAATTATTGTACGGTATTTCTGTTTCAATTTTTTTGAGGTGTTTTTATACTCTTTTCTGTACTGGCTTCACCAATTTACATTGTCACTAACAGTCAAGTGTTCCCTTTTACCCACATACTTGTCAATACTTGTTATTTCTTGTCTTTTTGGCCTCGTCAGTTCAACAGGTGTGAGGTGATACCTCATTGTTTTGATTTGCATTTACCAGATAATTACTATGTTGAGCAATTGTTCATGTACCTATTGACAATCTGTATATCATCTTTGGGAAAATGTCTACTCAGATCCTTTGCCCGTTTTTAAATTGAATTTTTTTTGTTGTATGATTTGTATGAGTTCTTTATCTATTTTGGATATTGACCTCTTATTAGATATATTATTTGCAAATATTGTCTCCCATTCAGTACACTATATTTTCATTTTGTTGGTTTCATATTTGGTTGCTGTGAAGAAGCTTTTTAATTTGGGGTGATCTCACTTGTTTATTTTTGTTTTTGTTGCCTTTACTTTTTTTAATGTTTATTTATTTATTTTGAGAGGGAGAGAGAGAGAGAGAGAGAGCAAGCAAACATGAGCTGGGAGGGGCAGAGAGAGAGGGAATCACAAGCATGCTCCACACTGTCAACAGAGAGCCCAACATGGGGCTTCAGCTTATGATCTGTGAGATCATGACCTGAGCTGAAATCAAGAGTTTGACACTTAACCAACTGAGACACCCAGGTGCTTCTGTTGCCTTTGTTTTTGGTGTCAAACCCAAAATATCATTGCAAAGGCCAATGATAAGTTGTTTACCACCTATGTTTTCTTCTAGGAGTTTTATGGTTTCAGGTTTTACAATAAAGTTTTTACCATTTTGAGTTCTTCTTTGTACATGGTCTAAGATAGTGATCCAGTTTCACTTTTCTGCATGTGGCTATCCAATTTTCACAACACCATTTATAAAAGATACTTATCCTTTTCTTATTGTATATTCTTGCCTCCTTTGTCATAAATTAATTGGCCATATATGTGTCAGTTTATTTCTGGGTTCTATATTCAGTTCCATTGATCTTTGTGTATCTGTTTTTATGCCAATATCATACTGTTTTGATAACTATAGCTTTGTATTATAGTTTGAAATCAAGGACCATGATACCTCCAACTTTGTTCTTTTTCAGAATTGATTTGGATATTTGGGGTCTTTTGTAGTTCCATACGAATTTTAAGATTGTTCTATTTCAGTAAAAAATGACATTGGAAAATTAATAGGGATTGTACTGAATCTTTGATTGCTTTGAGTAGTATGGGCTTTTTAACAATATTAATTTTTCCAATCCATGAGTATGGAGTATCTTTCTATTTATTTGTGTCTTGTTTGGTTTCTTCAATCATCATCTTACAGTTTTGAGTGTATAGGTGTTTTACCTCTGGATAAACATATTCCTAAACTCCATAAAACCATTTCAAATCAATTGACAATTTTTAAGTTTTGTTTCTTTCAAGTGTAAGAGTTCAAACTTTCACATTATATTAAAGTTTAGCCCTAAAATGGAAAAAAAAACACCTGTTGCTAGGTATCTTATTCTTTTTGGTGCATTGTAAATGGGATTATTTTATAATTTCTCTTTCTGATAGTTTATTATTAGTGTATGGAAATGCAACAGATTTTTGTAGTCTGCATTTTTACTGAATTTGTTAACATATTTTTAGTGCAGTCTTTATGGTTTTGTAAATATGGTATTATGTCATCTGTGAATTGTGATTCTTCTTCCTTTCCAATTGGATACATTTTACTTCTTTTTCTTGACTAATTACTCTGGCTAGGACTTCTGATAGTATGTTGAATAAAACTGATGAAAGTGGACATTCTTACTTTTTTTCTTATCTTAGAGGAAAAGCTTTCAGCTTTTTATCATTGAGTATGATGTAAGCTTATGGCCTTTGTTACTTATTTATTATTAAAATTTTTAATGTTTATTTATTTTTGAGAGAGAAAGAGAGGGGCAAAGTGTGAGTGGGGCAGGAGCAGAGGGGAAGAGGGAGACATAGAATCGGAAGCAGGGTCCAGGCTCTGAGCTGTTAGCACAGAGCCCATCATGGGGCTTGAACTCACAAACCATGAGATCATGACCTGAGCCGAAGTCAGACACTTAACCGACTGAAGCACCCAGGTGCCCCTGGCCTTTGTTATTTAAAATATATTTTCTCTCTACCCACTTTGTTGAGAGTCTTTATCATGAACAGATGTTGAATTTTGTCACAAGCTTTTTCTGCATCTACTGAGATGATATGATTTTTATCTTTCGTTTTGTTAATGGGTTATATCATATTTATTGATTTGCATATGTTGAACCATTATTATATCCCTGGAATAAATCTTACTTGAGATGGCATATGAGTCTTTGAATGTGTTGCTGAATTTGGTGTGCTAATATTTTGTTGAAGATTTTGGCATCTATGTTCATCAGAGATATTGCCCTGTAGTTTTCTTTGCCTATGGCATCCTTGTATGTTTTTGGTGTCAGGGTCATTCTGACCTCATAAAATGAGTTTGGAAATGTTTCCTCATCCTTTTTGGGGGGTGGGAGGGAGTTAGAGAAGGATTATTATGGATCCTTTGAATGTTCAACAGAAATGACCAGTGAAGCTTTCTAATCTCAGAGTTTTGTTTGATGGTATGTTTTTGATTACTGATGCAACATCTTTACTAGTAATCGATATGTTCAGATTTTCTATTTTTTCAAATGATTCATTCTTGGTAGGTTGTACATTTTTAGGAATTCATTCATGTTTCCTATGTAGTCTACTTGGTGTATAGTTGTTCACAGTAGTCTCTTGTGGTCCTTTGTATTTCTGTATTGTCAGTTGTAATGACTCTTGTTTCATTTCTAAATTTATTTATTTAATAAATTTATTTCTTTTCCAAGAACCAGCTCCTAGTTTCATCGATATTTTATATTGTCTCTGAAGTTCTTTGTATTTCCATTCTGTTCTTTATTTCCTTCCTTCTGTTAACTTTAGTGTATATTTGTCCTCTTTTTCATACTTCCTTGAGATGTGAAGCTAAGTTGTTAATTTGAGATTTTCTTGTTTCTTGATGTAGGCATTCATTGCTCTGAACTTTCCTCTTAGAACTGCGTTTGCCATATCCCGTAAGTTTTGGTATGTTGTATTTATATTTTCATGTGTCTCAGGTTTTTTGTTTTTGTTTTTGTCTTATGATTTTTTGACCTACTTTTTTAATAGCATGTTGTTTAATCTTCACATAGTTGTGAATTTTCCAGTTTTCTTAGAATTAATTTCTAATTTCATACCATTATAGTAGGAAATGATGCTTAGAATGATTTCAGTCTTTTAATTTGTTGTGGCTTGTACTGTGGCCTAACATATTATCTATCCTGGAGAATACTGAAGGGATATTTGAGAGGGACATATATTCTATTGCCTTTAGATCAATGTTATGTATATATCTGTTAAGTCCATTGGGTCTAATGTATTGTTTAAGGCTGATGTTCCTTACTGATTTCTGTATGGATAATATCCAGTGATGGAAGTGGGGTATTAAAATCCCTTAATATTATTGGATTGTTGTCTATTCCTCCCTTTAGGTCTGTTAATATTAGCTTTATATATTTAGGTGTTCTTACACTGGCTGCATGTATATTTGAAAACATATATCCTCTTGTTGGATTGACCCCTTTATCATCTTATGATGTCTATTATTATAGCCTTTGTTTTGAGTCTGTTTTTTCATGGGCACCTGGGTGGCTCAGTCAGTTAAGTGTCTGGCTCTTGAGTTTGGCTCAGGTCATGATCTGACAGTTCATGAGTTCAAGCACCACATCAGGCTCTGTGCTGACAGCTCAGAGCCTACTTGGGATTCTCTCTTTCTCTCTCCTTCTCTACCCCTCCCCTGCTTGTGTGATCTGTTTCTCTCTCTCTCAAAATAAATAAACTTAAAAAAAAATGAAGTCTATTTTGTCCAATATAACTATACCCGCACTTTCTTTTAGTTTCCATTTGCATGGAATATCATCTGCTATCAGTTTATTTTCAGTCTCTGTGTGTTCTTACAACTAAAGTGACTCTTGCAGGCAATGTATGAATGAGTCTTTTTTTAAAACTCCTTTCAGCTACTCTGTGTCTTTTGATTAGGGAATTTAGTCCTTTTACATTTAAAATAATTATTGATAGCTAGGTACTTAATGCCATTTTGTTAATTGTTTTCTGTCTGTTTTGTGGTTCTTCTGTGTACCCATCTACTACTCTTACTCTCATCCTCTGCGGTTTGATGGTTTTATTTATTGGCAAACTTAAATGCCTTTCTTTTTATCTTTTTTTATATCTACTATAGGTTTTTGCTTTAAGATTACAAAGAGTCTTACATTTAACAACTTATATTTTATACAGTCTATTTTAAGTTGATATTTTTGATGTCACATCTTACATCTTTTTAGCTTGTATATCCATTAATTATTGTAGTGACAGTTAATTTTACTATTTCTGTCATTTAACCTGTACTAGCTTTTTACATGATTATTACCTATGTGAAATTTGTAGTTTCACGTTTTCTTTTTACTAATTAACACCTTTAAATCTTAAAAAAACTCATTTTAATATTTTGTGTAAGTCTGGTTATGATAAACTACTTTAGTTTTTATTTGCCTGGGAAACTTCTTATGTTTCCTTAAATTGTGAATAATAAATTTGGCAGGTAGAGTACTCTTTGAGAATTTTATTATTTTTCTTTCATCACTTTGAATATATTGTGCCACTATTGTTGCCCTTCTGGTTTGCAACATTTCTTCTAAAAAAAGAAAAGAAAAAAAAGAAAGAAAAATGGTGATAGTCTTACGGGAATTCCCTTATGTGTAACATGTTTTGTTTTTTCTCTCTTGCTGCTTTTAATATTCTCTCTTTGTCTTTAACCTTTTAAAATTTTAATTATAATTTGTCTTGGTGGGCTTCTTTTGGTCCCTTTCTATTTGGAAATCACTGTGCTTCCTGGATCTAGATGCATATTTTGTCATCCAGGTTAGGGAAGTTTTCAGTTGTTATTTGATCAAATACATTTTCTGTCTCTATTGCTTTCTCTTTCCCTGGGCCCCCTATAATGTAAATATTACTCTGTTTGATGTGTTTCATAAGTCTCTAATATCTTCATTTTTTTTTCATTCTCTTTTTGTTTGTTTGGGTAAGTTCCACTGCCCTACCTATGAATTTGCTGCTCCTTTCCTCTGCTTTATTTAGTCTGCTATAGAATTCCTCTAGTTTTTTAGTTTTGTCACTATATTATTTAGGTCTATGACTTATGTGTGGTACTCTTATATTTTCTCTTTGCTGAAGTTATCACAGCATTCATAAAGTCTTCCCAGTTTTGATGATCATCTATGAGTATTACTGTGAACTCTGTTAAATCATTCCTCTGTTCATAGTTTTCCTCCTCCCATCCCCATGTTTTAGCTTATAATTTCATTCAGAATACATTCCTCTATTTTTTCATTTTGTTTGCTCTCTATGTCAGTTTCTATGCTAGATGAAGCAGCCACCTCTCCCAATCTTAAAAGGAGTGGGCTTGGGTAGAAGATGAACCTTATCATTCAGCCCGACCTAGCTTTTGGTAGTCTCTCACCCTTGTGATTTTCTAAGCAACGTATTTTATTTTTAGTGACTCCCAATAGTTGAGGGTATGCTGAGACCTGTCCATGTCTCACAGGGGAGGATGTCAGTCAGCACCTAGATTGAGACTTGTAAGAAGCCAGACCTCACACAGCATTTTTAAAGTATACAAATATCTCCAGTCCTGTGGGAATACAAGGGTATTCCCGCTGGCCCTCAGAGACAGGCAATCTGGAGGTATCTCCTGGGTGCCTGTCAGTAAAATTGGGGTTCCAGATAGGTATAAGAGCTTGCCTCCAAGAGATACTGGTGTCCTGTTGTCCTAGAAGGAGAGCACAAAGATAGCATTCACCCTCTCAGGTTCCTTGAAAGAATCCTAGTCAGCACTTAGATGTGTATAATTAGAAGCTTTGCCCTCAGGCAATAGCTTTGATGGTAAACTATTGTCTTCTTTTCCAGAAAAATTGAGATTCTGGGTCTGTTGCATCTTACTGTGTCCTGAGGGTGGTAGCTGTTTAAGAAAGTATGCATTACAGTACTATGAGACCTGTGAGCATAATTCCCACTGGCTAATATGGTCAAGTGATCTGGAGGTATTCTGTTGTGGCAGTTTAAAAATTGGACCTACAGACAACCAAGGATATAAGCTCTTTTCTAGGAGATACTGGTGAGGCAGAGGAAGAGCACAAAGACTTTGTCTACCAGCCTCCATTCCCTGATAGCTCCTCTGTAGACCCCTAGATGTCTGCCAGACCAGAAGCCTGCCCTCAGTCCACTGCTCCTGGACAAGCAAATACACCTCTTGAAAGACTGAATTTGTGTTTCAGTCTACTGTCTGTGCAGTGCCCTGGGAGTGGTAGTCTGCTCAGAACTCTGTTTTGGTTCCATAGGCCCCAGAATGCAAGCTACTCTGGCCTCAAAGGCCAGGTGATCAAGGGTCATCCCTTGGATGGCACCTACAAAAACAGGGGCACCAGTCATAAAAACAGGAAGTAAATGTGTGCAAAAGTTTCTTTCCAGTAGATACTGGTGCTCTGAATTGCAGCTGTGGGAGAGTGCATTGCAGATGGAAGCCTGCTGGCTTGAGCAAGGTAGAGAGGAAGTGTAAAGATAGTGTTCCTTGGAAAGAAGAAAAATAAAGGAGAAAAGCAGAGGGAGTATAAAGATGATGCCCAGCTGGAAGAAAAAAATAGATCTAGGGCTTTGAAAAAAGAAAAGAAAAATGAATGCAAAGATGGCACCCACCAGCCTCCAACCCCAGAGAGTATTTCAACAGGCCTCTAGATAGATGTTAAGTTAGATGCCTGGCCCTTTGATTGACTGTTTAAGATATGCAAATAAGCCTCTTTCACATAAAATCTGAGTGTCTCTCAATTGGCTGCCTTTGTGGTGGTCCTTGGGGTAAGTGAGTCCCTGGGGTGAATCAGGTGCAGATCTCAAAAGTTGGAATGCCCAGTGTGGTACTGAAAACCTTCATAGGAAGAAGCTTTGGATTATGAGTTCCCTCCCACTTATGGGTCACACAGCTGGGAGGTGTTCTATGATGAGACCCAGCCTCTCCTACCCACTTGACTGTGTTTGTGGCTGTTTTTGTTTTTGTGTTGGTTTACTTGTGTTTTTAGATTTTTTTGTTGTTGTTCTTTTTTTTTCCCCAGAGCATGTTGTTCCATATGTGCTTGTAGATTCAGTATGTCTGTGGGAAGAGTTGAATTCAGGATCTTTCTATAATCCCTCTTGAATCTTCTGTGAGTGTCTTTAAAATGTAAATCTTAGTCCCAGCTTTAGAGATCTCATTCCTTAGGTCCTGGTCAATGTTCAGGTGTATCCATTTTATGTGGTGACCCAGGTGATTCAGATGGTCTTAGGACTCCGTTATAAACAACACCAGCTTTTAGTGTAAGTGCATACTGAGAAACATTCTCTCCCTTTCCTGGGTGGGGAGGTTGGGCAGGTAATTACCCAGGAAGGAGAGAAGGTAGTGAGGCTAAATCTTCTGAAAACATAATAATAGACCCCATGGCAAGTATAATAATGTTATTTCCTAGTGGAAGAAGCTAGTGGAATGCTTTTAGCAAGATGTACCAAATCTGATTAGGAATGTTTATGGTAAACAAACCTAGAATACTATGGATTTATGGAACATGGCTTTCTAGAAAATATCATGTAAACTTTGTAACTATGTGGTAAAATGTTGAAATTGTGACTATAAAACAGCTTCTTTTCATGTAAATGATGTAGCCACATACATTACCTAATGGCCTCATCTATTTCACTGGACCAGAGTACATCCTAACTCAGCAAGAAAGGTCTGAGAAGCTGTGTTGACAATCTTATACTTCTCTTTATTACATGTTAATCATGATTAATTCTATGTTTTTTAGTTTTTATTTAAACTCCAGTTAACATACACTGTAATATTAATTTCAGGTATACAATTTAGTGATTCAACACTTCCATACAACACCCAGTGCTCATCACAACAAGGGCCCTCCTACTATTATATTTTTTTAAATTATTAGTAAAGGCTTGATGGAAAATAAGATTTATTATTTGTATATGTTTGACACAAGCTTCCTGTGTGTAATCATTTACAAAATACTCCATGATCTTAGTCCTGCCTCCATCATCTTTCCCAAAACCTGTCCTCTTTCTATCATCAATGTCAATAAACAACATGGAGTTATATAAACATATCACGGTGCCTCATTCCTAAATGCCTTCTCTTGGTCTCTTTTCATGCTGTTCCTTTTGCTTAAAATTACTCTTTTGTCTACAACTAATCTCCCAGTATTCAGCTCAAGTATCTTCTAAGAAGTCTCTCTTTGAGAGCAGATCACTCCCTCCTTTGTGTTCACCAGAACACTAGACCTTAATAGACTTCCTTCATGACCGTCTACCACTTTATTTCTTTGTTTTAATGTCTGTTTCAAATCTGGCTTTATATTCACAGCAAGTATAAAAATGTGTTTTAGGGGTGCCTGGGTGGCTCAGTAGGTTAGGCATCAGACTTCGGCCCAGGTCACGATCTCGCACTTCGTGGGTTCAAGCCCCGTGTCGGGCTCTGTGCTGACAGCTCAGAGCCTGGAGTCTGCTTCAGATTCTGTCTCTCTCTCTCTCTGCGCCTCCCTCCTTCCACTCTGTCTCTGTCTCCCAAGAAATAAATATTTAAAAAAAATCAAAAATTTGTTTCATATCATCAAATAACAGCTAGACATTTTCCTGCCCACGTTTTCCTATCACTAAGCCCATCCCATCCTGAAGTCCTGGTACTCAGGGCTTTGCTATTATTTGTAATTTTTTGAATTTTTATGTTAAGTGAAAATGAGGTACATTCTTCCGGGTCCCCCCACTAGAGTAGGCAAAGCTGGGTCTTACCCTGTTTTCTATCCCCAGTGCCTTACACACAGAAGAGACTGTGCCAGTGTGAGAGGAAGGGAGGGCTACGAGAGAAGGAGTGCCTGTTCTTCCCTTGGCTCTGACACCCAATGGGATTGACAGGAAGAAGGATTTCATCAATCCCTGGTGAAAAGCCAGCCCCACAGCTACATAGAACTAAACAGTCAAATGAGCACACCTTCCCAGTAATACCCAGTGGTATTAAGACCACACAAGCTTTCCTGCAAAGACCACAGAATTATCAAGTGTTAAACCAAAGTATAAGTTTTGAACTACAACCTAGATCACATACACATTCTTTGGGAAAATAAGCCTTTGTGAATATATTCCTTGTCTGATAGGAAAAGGATTGTGTAGGGGCACCTGTGTGGCTCAGTTGGTTAAGCCTCAGACTTTGGCTCAGGCCATGAACTGGAGCCCCATGCCATGCCAGGCTCTCGGCTGTCAGTGTGGAACCCACTTCAGATCCTCTGTCTCCCTCTCTCTGCCCCTCCCCTGATCACACACACATGCATGCACTCTCTCAAAAATAATCACTAAAAACAATTTTTTAAAGGAAAAGGATTTTATAGCTCTTGAGTAATTAGGAAATGCATTGGGGCTGGATTTGATTGCACACAACATGCCAGCAGATCACACTGCATATACGAGACATTGACTGGGAAAACCTAGCCCCAGACTTTAGATATACCAGTGCTGGCACTTCCAGTGGAAATTACAAGGCTCCCCAGAGACTTGTTGATAAAGCGTGAGTGACTTTGGAAGTCCTGCCTTGGGGTGTTGATGTAGTAGTTTTAACTGACAGAAATCCTGGTGTTGCAGGATTATTTTTGCCTCAATACCCGGGGTTGTTGTCTCGCCACCTCAAAGAAGGAAGAGGTGGATGAGCAGCAGGCAAACGTTTATTAGAGTATAAGATCAGAATGTAAGAATATTATGAAAGCTCTCTTGACAGGGTCCTTCAGAAATGAATGCCCATGGACTATAGGCAAGGAACTCTGTTTTATGGGGTTTTGGTCAGCCCTGTTCCTTCTGTTTCTTCTCAGGTTCTATCCTTACTGGTTAGGTAACTCTAAATGCCTAGTCATTCCTTTTTGATTGGCTCATTTCCACTGTGTGAAGAGTCATCTATGGCCACACTGTTCCTTGTGGGTCATACTTTTATGGTCTACTATTTTGTTAGGTCTTTTGTCAAATTCTTGAGGGGAAACTGAGGGGGGGAGTAGGTGGTGTCTGTTACATTATTAAGAGGAACCTTAAACTCAAGGGGCTTTGCTGTGGCCAGACACTCCCAGTATTATGCCAAAATAAGTGTTTTTCCCTACCCAGGGACCTCAGGTCTTAATCTTTCCCTCTCTGCCTATTTTATCCTATTTTTTCCCTGTCATACTGAGGGAACCCTCAAGTCTACAGCTGTTATCCCTAGATGATAGTCTCATCCCAGTAAGTGCCATTCAAAGTGTTTTTGTTCCTTACCATATTACTAGCATCTAGCAGAGCACCTGGTACAAAAAAAAAAAAAAAATCCTTCAGTGCATTGTGATTGAAAGAATGATTTAGATGAATGATCTACCAGAAACTGCTGTTCATAATATTTTTTTCTACATACCTAGGTTAGCAGAAAATCCTTGTTGAATGAAGGGATGCAAGACAGATATCTGCTAGGTAAATACATTTGGCTGATGTTTTGCAGATGTTTGGTTTTTGATTGAGTGTGGAAGGGGAGGTGCCTTGTGGCAGGGGCAAGCACAGGGAGCAGTGCCAGAATATGAGACAAGCGAGCTTCAGACTAGAGAAATGCAAGCACATAATCTTTTACTGCTAGACAGTTGTGAATATAATTAATGCACTCCCAGAAGAAATACACATAGGATTATGGCTCCTGCTGTCAGCTGCAGTTTAACCAAATTCAATACTGAGCCTCATGAATTTAGAAGAAAAGCATTTTATACTGTACATAACAGGACACTGGGCCTTTTGCAGTAGACAAGGTGTCTATGAAGGCATCAGACATCCATATCACCCTTGGAAAAACACATTAGTAATTTTTCTAGAAGGAAAAGTAAAACCAGAGAGCAACATTAAATGTTACGGGCTCAAAGAATATGATATTGAAAGAGTATGATATTAAGAAATATATATTTAGGTTCACCTGGGTGGCTCAGTTAGTTGAGCATCTCACTCCTGATTTTAGCTCAGGTCATGATCCAAGGGTTGTGGGATCAAGCCCAGGGTTGGGCTCTGCACTGGGGCTGGATGGAGGCTGCTTAAGATTCTATCTCACTCTCCCTCTGCTCCTCTCCCACACACTCTGGGGGTCCCTCTCTCTCTAAAAATTAAAATATATATATATTTGGTCATCATCCCCATTTGTGGCACAACCCTACCAAAACCCTTAGAATTTCCTAAGTGAAAAGAGCACAGGGGCGCCTGGGTGACTCAGTCGGTTAAGCGTCCGACTTCAGCTCAGGTCACTATCTCGCGGTCCGTGAGTTCGAGCCCCGCGTCAGGCTCTGGGCTGATGGCTCAGAGCCTGGAGCCTGCTTCCGATTCTGTGTCTCCCTCTCTCTCTGCCCCTCCCCCGTTCATGCTGTGTCTCTCTCTGTCTCAAAAATAAATGAACGTTAAAAAAAAAAAATTAAAAAAAAAAAAAAAGCCACAAATGTCTTTTGTTATATCAATGAGGTATATTTTGGAAAGCAACTAAGGAGGGGGGCTGGTTTTCAGGTGAACCAACCACCATTAAAGGGTTGGAACTTTCAGTCCTATCCCTTGATTTCCAGGGAGGGGAGAGAGCTATAGGTTGAATCAATCACCAATGGCCAGTGATCCAATCAATCATGCCTAAGTAATGAAGATTCCATACAAAACCAAAAGGAGGAAGTTTGGAGAGTGGCCAGGTTGGTGAACCAAAATGCTTTCACATGTCAGTGTGCTGGGCCCCCAACTCCACAGAGGACAGAAGCTCCTTTGTTGGAAACTTCTTCTTATAGATCTGTCTAGCTGTCGATTCTTACCCTTTAGCATCCTTTGTCATAAACTAGTAATCTAGTGAGAAAATGAGTTTCCTGAGTTATGTAAGCTATTCTTGCAAATTAACCAAACCAGAGGAAGGAGTTGTGGGAATCTCTGATCTACAGCCAGTTGATCAGAAGTATAGGTGATTACCTGGACTTGAGACTGGCATCTTAAGCGGGGGGGGGGGGGGGGGGGGGGGGGCAGTCTTAGGGGACTGAGCTTTTAACATGTGGAATCCGATGCTATCTCTGGGTGGATGGTGTCACATTTGAGTTGAATTGTAGGACACTCAGCTAGTGTCTTAGAATTGATTAGTGGGTTGGGGATAACACTATGCATCAGAATTGGGTGCGGAATCTTATAAAGCATAAACTGAACTGAGGCCAGACACTCTAGATGGAGAACACCTTGGCACAAATTAATAAATGCCTGTTCCCACCCTCTTCAGAACGTCACTCTATTGAAAACACCAGAGTTCTTTAGGCCTTTTGCATCTTTCCCACCCTACAAATCTGAAAGCACACATTTCTTAGGTGGTCCCTTACAGAATTCAAAGAGTGAAATCCAAGATACTAAGAAATAGATTATTATGAGCAAAACAGAAAAGAAAGAAAAAACCAACTTTGTGCTCCCTGTCAGACTCGACTCTGGCTGTGTTTGCATAGTGCTTATGCAGGAGGTTTGCTAACATCAGGCTTTGACAGCTGTCTCCCCCAAACAAGCCCTGCATTAGCCAGCAGCTGTAACCTAAATGACAAAAATCCAAGGCTGCTGTCAGCCTGTTCTCCTCTGATTAACTTCCCTTTCTGGTCTTGACACCAGCCCACCTTGCCTTGCCACAAACTCTTCCCCACTGCCCCTCTTCCCAGACCCTGCTCTGTCAGTCCTGTCCCTCAGGTCTGCCCAACCCAGCCCCATTTGCTGCACTCACTGCCCAGGCACCTTCCCACTCCACTCCTTGCCACCCTGGCAGACACCAGCCTCTCTCCTCAGCCCCCAACATCTGCTTCTTGCTCTGCCCTCACATTTCACCATAATTATCCTTGCCTCTATTTGCATCCTATTTGGCTTTCCGACCATCTGAACAGTTAAGTTAGACTGCTTAGAGCTCATGGAGAGGGCAGGGGGAATTTATGCAATGAATTGAAGTACTAGGAAAATTTGAGAGAAATTCCAATTGAATTCAATTCAGAGAAAATTGCAATTTCTGGAATAAATGCCATCCAAATGCCAATTCTGAGCTGCTTTTGTGAAAACTACAGTCGTTACGGGACAGTTAGTTATAAGTCTGCATCGGGACATAACCATTTTTCAAGGTTTATGCCGGGTTAGCAAAAATTGTCAACATATAATGGATGCCTAACATGCACAGGACACCACCTCTATGAGAAACCAAAACAAAAGGAAGATAGAGATGCTACTTCATGTCCATGAGTCTATTAACATGGCAATAAGGGAGATAATTAATGTAAAGAGTTTAATTTAGCATGAAGCCTGAACACAGAAACCATCCATTAATAGCTATTGTTATTATTAATTGTCATTACCACTGGAAAGTAAGTTAAAAAATTGCCCTCTACAAAGACTAAGGGCTGGAATAAAGGAAACAGAGATGGATATACACTGAACAGGAAATGAAAGGCAGTAAAAGATTAAAAAGTCTTGATAAAACTGTTTTGTTAGTCAAGGTATAGTTGGACTGGCTAGGGAGAGGGAATTTTGGGTAGGGAGAATTTTTCTGCTGTGTTGGTTGGGGTATTAGTTTTCTAGAGTCCACAAAGAGGCTACCAGTCCAAAATCAAGGGGTCAGTAAGGCTGATTCCTTCTGAGGCTGGGAGGGAAGAGTCTGTTCCAGGCTTCTTTCCTAGCTTGTGGATAGCTGTCTTCCTGTGTCTACCTACATTATCTTTACTCCATGTGTCTCTGCATCCAGTTTTCTCCCTTTTTATAAGGACACCAGTCATACTGGTGTGAGGGCCCATGCTACTCTAGTTTGACCTCATCTTATTACATCGGCAATGGCTTTATTTCTAAATAAGGTCATAGTTAGCAATTATATTTTTAAACTATAAAATACTGAAACACCCTAACTAGTCAGTACTAGGGATAGAGTTCTGCCATTCTCAGTACAAGCATTGCAGTGAAATCTTAACTCTTAAAAAGAATGTGTGTGAACATTTAAGACATTAGCAGTGTTCATAATATATTGTTAAAGAGTAAGATACATTTTTCGGATTATGTGATCTGACTGCAACAAGTTTTATGTAAAGTAAGCTAGTATATTAAACTGTACTATATCTGGGAAATGAAATTATGAGAAGAGAATTCCTTAACATCTATTTTTGTATTTTACAAGTGTTTTACAGGCCTGTTACATTTAAATTGTTTTTATTAAAAGATATTTAAGGTATTTTTTTTTATTTTATTTATTTTTTTTACTTTTATTTTTTAAAATTTTTTTTAACGTTTATTTATTTTTGAGACAGAGGGAGACAGAGCATGAATGGGGGAGGGTCAGAGAGAGGGAGACACAGAATCTGAAACAGGCTCCAGGCTCTGAGCTGTCAGCACAGAGCCCGACGCGGGGCTCGAACTCACGGACCGTAAGATCGTGACCTGAGCCGGAGTCGGCCGCTTAACCGACTGAGCCACCCAGGTGCCCCTTAAGGTATGTTTTTAAAGTATTTTGAATCATTCTCTACTTTGTCTCACCTGTGTTTCTTCTTACATTTTTATACCTTATGAAGCACATGGTTATTTTGATAAATGTCAATTTATTTAGAATTTTGAGACTAAAAAAATTAAAGATGTGTTTTTCCAAGTCACCTTGCTGCGCAATTAGAGTCACAGTTTTATCTGATGAAAACATAATTAGCTATTATTGATCCATTTCTATAATTAACATTTTGTTGCCTATACTCTTTCAGTGCCAGACCCAGTGCTAGACTCTTCAGGGCACAAATAAAAGATTAGTATTGTCAAATCTTCTTTTGGTGAGGGCTTGTCCACACAGATTTTGGCCTACCCTGGTCTGGCTAGCTATTTTTCTCTTATTGAGGAAAGCTGTCTAGTATGTGTTTAGGTTTCCATCTGTGATATGCTAGAAGCGTGTTAAGGCCTAGCTGTAAATTATTGGCATTTTCACTCTGTTTTAGTTTGACAACTTGAGTGGAATAAATAGTTAAAATGGTCCATTGGTTTTCTGTAGATGGAGGTAATAATTTCACACAGACTGGAGGTAATGGTGATACTGAGAAAAATTATCTTTTTTTGTGACTGTTCTATTGGGATAGATGGGTAGTGTTTAAGCCTTAATAGAACTCATGTAATTTCTCTCTACTGTCTGCCCAGATGAAGACAGTATCATAAACAGATGAACTATGAGTCAACACCAAACTCGTTTTCCTGCAGAACACTTGAGACTGTTGTATATTTCACAAACCCAGAATAAGGATATCTTACATATGTAAAAACATTTTCCTGGTGATTAATGCCACCTCATTCGGACAAATAGATTGAATTTGCCTCTAAAAAAAATGAGCTACAAATTTTTAGCAACCTATAAATTTCTTTGTCAAATACCTGATTTGGCTATCCCTGAGAAAGAGAAAAATATGCCTCCTTCAGGTGATTTTTCATGTATGAAGATTCCCTTTTCTTTCAAAGAAAAACTTGAGTACGGCCAGAATTGATTACATAAGTACATGATTTGTTAAATAAGAGGAAGTCAGTGTGAATAACTCGTTCCCAGGGCTTTGCCTACATAATCGCACAAAGTGCATCTAAGCAGTGCATACTTGTTTGATGATCCTGATAGTGCTTCTCAGGTAGGGGCTGTTTGGCAATGTCTGAAGACATTTTGGTTGTCATACTCAAGGGCTGCCATTGGTATCTAGTGGGTAGAAACCATGCTGCCAAATAACCTACAATGCATGAGAGAGCCCTGCACAAGAAAAAACTACCCTGCCCCAAATAACAATGATTGATAAACAACCCCGATATAGATATTTTATTTATGCCAATGTTTCCTGCCCCCACTATTGGTAGAACAATAGTCAAATGTCATATTGATGACAAAACACCTGGACAATTGGATAAGCTTTAAAATTTTAGTTGAAGGTATAGACATCATTGATCAACCTCAAAGGAGTTACAAAGGTAAGTTCTACTTTAGCAATTCCTAATCATGGTGTAATGATACAGTACAGTGACCCACTTTGGGTCACACCATTAAAAGGTCAAATTAAAAATTTATAAATGACTTTTAAAATATGAAATAGAAGTCAAGGTTAATGGTGTCTCTCACAGTCACTTGCAGTATGCTTTCTTGGTGGTAGAGGTGGTGTTTAGATATGATACCTATAACCATGCAGGGTCCTGGCCATTGTCATGGGTATACAAGCATTAGTACATCAACAGTCACACAGGTTGAGAAAGTACTTAAAGCTGCCAGTCTACGACTTATAGATCAACATCTAGAAAACTCTTTATTCTCCTTGTTTTAACTCTGATGCTTGTGATGGCTGAAAAATGTCTTTAAAAATTCCTTTAACAATTTATGTTGCCAAAACAATTAGGGCTTCCAACACTAGAAGGCTTAGAGGTGTTTTTGAATATTAATCTTTCTTAGGGGTTTTCTGCTTATGCCAGACTGGATAATGTGGTAAATGGATTTGAAAAGAATAAATCAAGAACATATTTGCATTAATGCTTTCTATTTCCTAGAAATATTTCCCTAGTTAATTGTTAGATAACCCATAGTAAGCAAGTTATCAATTAATTGCTGAAAAATGAATGCAGTGTGTCTATAACTTTGGTCTTTAATAGCCTACAACTTTTCTTTCTCATTAAATGCTAATTTAATTGTTTAAGTAAACAAGGAGTTTACAACAGTAGTCACTTCTTTGGAAAAATTGTTTAATATACAAATTTCACTTATAATTATGAATCAATTTTTCTATAATACACAGACCTCAGAGTTGGAGTTGTTTTTAATTATGGAAGTTGAATAGTCTGTCCCCAAGGAAGTAATACACCTAAAACCCTTAACTTTTTGAGAATAATAAACACTTTATTATACTAGTGTATTTTTTATATAATGTGTAATATAATTTAGAAAATGAACTTTTAAAATAGTTGTCTTTAAGATCTAATTTTAAAAGGGGCCTATCTGATAGAAACTTAAAAAATATCTGTCCTTCCTTTTGAAAGTAGAGAATTCCAAACAAATTTTCACATTCTTTATTACTTGAATGCATCATAATGAACAGTCATTACTTTTGGAGTATTGTTGGGATGTTTCTCCAAATCACAATGATTTACAGGAGACTAAATTACTTTTTAGTTATATTTTTTTCTAGTTATTATAAAATTTTCATTAAACTTAGAATATCAGAGGTCTTTGTTCCTAACATGACCCCTTATCAACGAACAGTACTTTTCCATCATGGATTATTAGCAAATTTTTAAAATCTTACTGACTTTATCCAGTGATTCACAAATCAAGCAGCATTCAATCTAGCAGATGGAAAGGAGCCCTGAGGAGCTGTACAAAATGAGTTTTATAGGCAGATGGGAGCAGGAACAAGGAAGTTACACTAGGAAAAAAAGCCACTTGGTTATTGCAAGCTTACTTTCCTTCAGGGAATGGCTGGCATCTATTGGGCTGATTACCTAACTGGTGCTGATCAGGCAGGTCCTGGTTAAGATTCCATTTCTTGGAGAGCCAAAACTGTAAGTCTTCATATGGTTACATAGTGCTTCACATAAGTGACTCAATTTGGGTCCTGTTGTCTTGTTTTTAACAATCCCTCCCCACACTTTTGATCAGACTCTCAGAATGAAATCAAAATATAATCCACTGCTGTGGAGTTCCTGCAGTTTATTGCTGAATCTCTTTGAGCTATTTTCAGGTTATGATGTTTGGTTCACATTCTTTTAGTTGGTCATTTTCTTCATTCCCTTTCTGATATTCTCGTTTTTGGGAGATCTTTTGGCTGGTGGTTAAGGCCGTAAACATGCATTTAAGGCTTTTGAAAGAATACAGCACACCTGTGCAGCTACTAGGATTATTATAGGTAGGGTAATTCCCAGTGTCTGGAGTGTACTTCAGAGGCATGGTCTCTAAGATACAAACCAATCGGAATCAAGTAAATCAAAGAAAGCCTCATTAAAGTACTCACTTTTTCAATCCAACTGTTTTTTGAGTGGTCTTTATGTAGCTGAGTCTCAACTGCCCCAGAGAGGTCAATCCAAGTGTAGCAAGTGGTGTTGGCCATAGCACAAATACCTCCTTACTCAATTAAAAAATAACCAAGGGCTACCTTAGTGTCCAGAACAATTTTGGGCAGAGAGACTAGGGATTTTGTTGTTGGGAAGTTATTGCTTTAGCATCAGATTCTACAATATCTTCAAGAATTTGGGAGAGATTTCTCATCATAGCCTCAATGATAGTTATTCTTAGAAAAGTAGGGATTTGCCAAAGTAGCTAATTTTGAATTATGAATGCATCCCTGTATTTCCCATTTGTGTCTGTGGCTTAGGGCTGGAAAAGTAACAGCCATGGAGGCCTGTACAATTTAAGGGTCTGTAGATCACCAGCAGTTTTATTCTGGTTACCCTTGCCTTGTGTCCCTTAGATGCCAAGTTAACCAAAGATAGGGAAGTGGAACCCCAGGGTTAGGGGGTCTGACATAAAGGAGAAGGGGCTGAGTTCCAGAGAAACTAGGCCATTAGAAATCAGGGAAAAGTTTGTGATAGGTAGAAGTATAGGATAACCAGCATGGTGACAAACCTACCAGTTGTTTTGAGGTGGGATTCAGGTTTGCAATGACCTGAAATACGTGAACAATAGCATTATCTTTCCCGGACAAAGCAAGGCAAAAGTTGGACAAAATCATCATAAAGACCTTCATAGTATAGAAATTAAGAAGAGGATGATGGGAGAGGGAAGTACAGGAAGAAACACTATTGGTCAGACTTCTCTGAGAAAGCAGCACACCTTGACATTGGCTACTCCTTTTCAAAGCCAATTTAATTTTGAAGTCTCCATCTTTGCACAGGACCAGATGTCAGACAGAAACTGCATCAGTTGTGAAGTATGCACCTGAGGTTTGACACCTTGTAATTTGGCAGTGGTGTCATTGGTCAAGAGTACCTGGTAGGATCCTATGAATCCAACTTTTGCAAAAGCATCAGAATAAAATGTTATGTAAATGCCAAGAAAAACTTAAAAATGCTAATGATTACAGATCTGATGGGAGTTCATTATAATGGAATTAACAAGGAAATTTGGTTATTTCTGTGATAAATAAAATTCTAAGATAAATGAATTATGACTGATAACATTATACTTGACATTATCAGATTTCTAGGACTTTCATGTAATTTGTAAAACACTTCTATTAGTAAAATCAATCCATACAAATATAACCTAAAAGATTTAGCATTACTTTTTATTGATAATGCTTCCCAAGTAACTTAACATATGGAATAAACCAGTTAGTTTCATATCTTACCAAGTGGGAGATAAATCCTTTGAGATTTTGAAGCACTTTGGGAAATAGGAAAGTTTGTTTCAGGTCAAAAAGGCTCTGTTTAGGTGTTGATTTTGGAAAAATGTCAAAATATTTCAATATTTGATTAACAGGATCACAGATCATTATGAAATAATATCTATTTACATTTTTACATCTAACATATTACACCTACTTACCTGTTCTTAACAACTAAGTTTAGATTACTTATAAAAATTTTGTGAGACATGGAACAGGTATCATCTCATCTTTCTTGCTGACAAATTCTTTGAGAAAACATGAGCTTATTTGACTTTTAGTAAACCTAGGATGAATAAAAACTGTATGCCCATATTATATCTAATATGATAGCTCTAAAGAAATGACTGTTTTAATTAAACCAACAAACTTAAATTAGCTTTTATCTACTACAGATTATCATAGATCAAATGGACTTTAAAAATATTTGGGTTAGTTTTGTTTCTGAGAGTATACTTAATTTATATAGCACTGGTTTGTTTTTAGATCAGTTAAATAGAGGTTCTTACAAATTACTTTTGGCATTACTCACTAGTTTATTAAAGAACAGTTAGATCCACGTTGTTTCTGGCAGATGAAATAAGGTCACCTGCTAGAATGGCTTAAATTTCTCACTAATATTTGTGTCAAATAATTTTAAGATTTTCATAGGCCTAGTTTTCAATTAGCTTTTTTTTTTTATTCTTTCTGGTAAGAATTACCTTGGTTCCTAGAGTAAATCTAATACACTATTTACATCACATAAAAAGCACAGAGAAAGAAGAGAAAGAATCCAAGTTATACAGAGAAGGGTTTTTGTTCCCTAAATTCAGATCTTTTACAACATCTACAGCCCCTTAGAGTTGAATAGGGGAGGTTTGGGGATTAGTAAAATGGATAGATGGCCTTTGAATTACTTCTAGGGGTGCATTTCTGTTTTTGTAAACACTCAATTTATAACACAAGGGCCGTTATTGTTAATTCCTTAAGAATTGGGTTACAACCTGAATGACATTAAGGGACTTGCCCACACATCCAACTACATTATCTTCATTTTGCTTCATTTTATCAGGGAGAATATCTTCAATAAAGATGGAACTCAAAGATTTCTATGTTACAGATTTAGAGTTGCTGGTATTTGGACGGTTTTTCTTCCCCTGTGGGTACATAGTTTCATTTTAGCTTTGGAAAAGCCTGAAAAAGAGCTATCAGGCTCTGAATATCAGCTCCTAGTTTGGCCAACTTCTGACCATAAATCTACCTTAAAAAAGTCCTTTCATATATCTTGTCAGGTTTCAGCTGGGACAAATAGTAAATATTTCTAGCAGTATTGAATGACCCCATGAATCCAACAGGTATCCCCCCAAATAGCCAAAAGATAGCCACTTAGACAAATTTCCTGAGAGTTGATAACCGTCAATAGGACCCTACCTGCAAAAGAAGTGCAACTCACATTTCTATTCAGCCATATTTTAGGAGGCTCCTCCCACATCTGACAGTTGCCAAACCAAGTTTTCAGTGATGAGGGAGCATGGGGCAAGCTGATGGCAAAATATGGGCTGGCACAGCCCCCTCCCTCCAGGTGGGATATGTGTGATGTTCCTCTGACACTCTTGGCTACCCAAGAACATAGGAAAGGGGTTTAAGTGCTTGCCATGGCCATGTGGGAAACTAAAGCAAATGAAAAATTAAATTCCCCTACTGCCTATAGTCTGTTGACAAGTCCTTGAGACCAGCAGAGTGTCCTCCTTCTAGGAGCTCAGCTTCCTCAAGGATGACACTTTGCTGGGGGCAAAAGAGAACCTTACCTTAACATGATCCCAACCTTGATGATCCTGTAAATCTACTTCATCTCAACTGCCCAAAGATATATGCTAGTAATCATACTCCAAGCTTATGGCCCCTGATGTATATTCGAAGGGTCTCATGACTGAGGTTGTATTAAATGGTAATAAATAGCATTTCCCTAGCAACAGCTATCCCCTCAAGGTCCTGAAAGCCTTGCTTCCAAAATTCCTTCAGAGACTTACTCTATCTGTGACCCCCTCCCAACCTGAGGGTATGTAATGAGTTACCTGTCATGACTCCAGTGCATTTCTTCCTGCCCATGGGTCCTGTCACCATATTTAATAAATCACCTTTTTTGCTCAAAGACATCTTCAAGAATTCTTTCTTGGCCTTCGGCTCTGGACTTCATGAACACCCACCCCATCACGCCAAAACTTGATCACTCAGGACACAAAATAAGACAAAAAGACAGCAATTTTTATCCTTAGGAGGAAAAAGATAAGTAACCAACTTATCTGGATTTGGAAAGGAAGGTACATGAAATTTTACCTTCCTTGGAAGAGATGATTCTGGTAAGAATTCTCATCTTCATTGGTTTCTGTGATTTTTCCCAGGATCCTATCTGCAGCCTCCAGAGTAAATGGGGCTCAAACCTGTTGCATGGTTTCCTATTAATGTTTAGTTTCTACTTGGCTTTTTAAGGTAATAATGGATAGAAGTTTACCGGAGAATCCCTCAGAGTCCCATCAACCTTGGGACAGTCCATATGGGGGCTCTACTTTGAGGATAGAGATAGGGGTGTTTTAAGAACTTGGTCATCTTTTTGTTCATACTCTTTTAATCTCTTCAAAGTATAAAGGAAATTCAGAGGATTAGTAGAGAATCTTGAAGCCTTTTGGAGATTTCTGCCTGACAATTAAAATAGGTATTCCAGGGGTGCCTGGGTGGCTCAGTCGATTGGATACTCGACTTCGGCTCAGGTCATGATCTCATGGTTCGTGTGTTTGAGCCCCACGTCATGCTCTGTGCTGACAGCTGGGAGCCTAGAGCCTGCTTCGGATTCTGTGTTTCCCTCTCTCTCTGCCCCTCCACTACCCATGCTGTGTGTCTCAAAAATGAATAAACCTTAAAGTTTTTTTAAATAGGTATTCCGTTCAGTTTGTTTGATTTGGGAGCCCTTGCTTTCAAGTGCACTTGTTCGCTGGAACACTCCCCATAATGACCATTGTAATTCTAGACTGTCTTAGTAATATTTTGCTATTTTCACAGGTACTTATAGCTTCCAGGGTCATAGTACTTAGATATAAAGTAAGCACTTGAGCCAGAAGGTGGTGTACTCTATTCTCTGAAGTTTAGCTACTTCTTTAGCCAAAGCCTTGAGTCTCTAGGAATCAAATTAATACGTAAGAGAAGTGTACCACTGGATTGGGGATTGTGTGGTGCCACAGGTATCTGAGAATTAGGAGTACTCTAAAAGCTTTTAAGTGCTTGACCCATGCTATCAGTTTTGTTGTTGCTGTTTTTGTTAGCTTTGACCCCTGAGATTCCTGTTAAGAATAGATTTATTAATCCTTTACCTGGCTACTGTGGGTTCCTGCTAATGTGCACATGACATAAACACAACTACGGACACCAGCAGCAACCAGAGATGGTACTATGAATTGGTCAAGAGAATGCCTTTTGTGCATACCACCGGCAGTTCCCAAAGAACTACAGACTGAACCAGAAGACTCCAACAGATTGTGATTGCAGACTAACCAAGGGTTAAGGACTTGCATTCTAGGGGGAACTGTCTGCCAGCTCATGGTGACTCAGTAATCCCTGGACTGGACCTGTGGACTAACTAAGGGCTAAGAACTAGTGCTCTATTAAAGACTCCCATTAGTCTAGATTGACCTATTACCCCTAGACTGGAAAGCCAGTTAGACTGGGAGCTCAACACAAAAAGAGCAGAGCCTGGATCTGAAACGAACTTACCCATGGCCCTCAAAATGGCAACAACAACAACAAAATACTCAAACATAGGCACTGGTCCCTTTGAACCTTTTATCATTGTATTTTCCAAAGCCATCAGAAGTCTCCTTTGGATCCTATCACTGCCAACAAACAAACGACAAAATTCAACTGACTAAATTTTAAAGATCTTACTAGCTTTATTCAACAATTCATGATTAGTGTTGCATATAATCTAGAAGATAGGATCTCTGAAAAGCTATGTAAAATAAAAGATTTTTATAGACAGATGGGAGCAGGAACAAGGAGGTTATACTAGGCAAAAAGTGGGATGTTATTACAAGTTACCTTTCCCTATATTGGATGTAGGGGTCCATCAGGCAGGTTATCTAACTAGTGTTGATCAGACAATTCATGACAGACTGTTTTAAGGTTCCATTTCTGAGACAGCTGAAACATAATTGAATCAAGACCTTGTTTGGTGACATGGGCTTGGTAAGTGTCTCTATTTTGGGGCCTTTCATCTTGTTTTTAACATTACACATTAACTGAGTTAAACAATTTAATAAAAAAAAAACCCTCATGTTGCTTGATTTGAACAATTTAACACTGTTAAGACCTTTAAAAATATAGAGTTCTGAAGTGCCCTTCAAGATATTGCTGTAGGAAGATCCTGAATTCACCTTCCATAGACACAACAATCTACACTACACTTGGAATAAATCCCACTAACGGGAACCTAAAAACTGGGGAACAGAGCCCCCACAATAAGGGACAGCATAGACAGGTGTAGAAGAGGCAGACACATGGTCTCACTAAGGAAAAAGACCACATCAAGGCATGGCAGTCCATGGTCAGAAAGGATCTCAATAGTATAGAACTTTTGCATAAGCAGTGAGAGATTTAAGCTCCACATCAAACACCCCAACCATTAAATCCTACACAGGAGAAAAGAAATAAAACTGGAAAAAGCACAAACACATGAAGACTAAACAATATGCCACTACATACACAACCAATAGGTCAATGAAGAAATAAAAGGAAAAATAAAATACCTTGAAACAAATGAAAATGAAAACACAGCGCTCCAAAATCTAGAGGGTGAAGCAAAAACAGGTTTTTTTTTGATAGCATTTATTTTTATTTATTTTTATTATTTTTTAAATTTTTTATTTTTTAAAATTTACATCCAAAAACAGTTTTAAGAGGAAGGTCATTTTCTTATACCAAAAGGTACTAGAAAAGAACAAAGCCCAAACTTAGTAGAAAGAAGGAAATATAGTTAAAAAAATTAATTAAGAGTTGGTTCTTTGAAAATACAAACAAAATTGGTGACATTTACCAGGGCTTAGTAGGGGAAAAAAAGATTAGACTCAAAATCAGAAATAAAACTTATAATTGATAACTGAGAAATACAAAGGAACATAAAAAACTACTATAATTATGCATCAATAAATTCAAAAACCTAGAAGAAATAAATTCCTAAAAAAGTATTATCTTCTAAGACTGAATGAGAAATAGAAATCTGAGCATACCCGTTACTAGTAATGAAGTTGAATCTGTAATCAAAAAATCCCCAACAAACAAAAGTCAAGGACACACAACTTCACAGGTGAATTCCACCAAACATTTAAAGTAAAGTTAATACCTACCATTCTCTATTCCAAAAAGAGAAGAGAAAGTACTGCCTCCAAACTCATTCTATGAGGACAGCATTACCCTGATACTAAATCAGACATACTACACAAACCAAAAAAAATTATATGCTAATATCCTCATGAATACAGATGAAAAACTCCTCAACAGACTACTAGTAAACCAAATTGAACAATACATGGAAGAGATTACAACATGATTAAGTTGGGTTTATAGCAGAGATACAAGCATGGTTCAACATCCAGAAATCAATATGATAAACCACATAAATATGATGAAGAATACAAATCATACAATTATCTCGATAGATGCAGAAGAAAAACTTTTGATAAAATTCAAAATCCATTTGATAAAAACTCTCAACAAAATGGGTTTAGAGGGAATGTACCTAAACAAAATAAAGGCCATATGTGAGAAATCCATAGTAAACATCATACTCACCTATGAAAAGCTGAAAGCTTTCCCTCTAAGATCAATAACACAAGGATACCCATTCTTGCCACTTTTTTGTATTAGAAGCCTTAGCCACAGCAGTTAAACAAGAAAAGGGAATAAAATGCATCCAAATTGGAAGGGAAGAAGTAAAACGGTCACCATTTGCATATGGCATGATACTGTATGTAGAAAACCCTAAAGCCTCCACCCCCAAAATATTAAAACTGATAAATGTGTCACATTTCTGTACACTAATAATGAACAAAACGAGAAATTAAAAAAACAATCACATTTATAATTGTATCAAAAAGAATAAAATAGCTAAGAATAATTTTAACCATGGAGGTGAAAGACTTGTACTTTGAAATCTATAATAAATTGATAAAAAGTGATATTGACACAAATCTAAAGAAATATTATGTTCATGGGTTGGAAGAATTAAAATGTCCATGCTATCCAAAATAATCCACAGATTAGTGCACCTGCATGAACTAGTACAGTTCCATAATTTGCATCGGACCACAGAAAACTCCAAATAGTTAAAGCAGTCTTAACAAAGAACAACAACATTGGAGGCATCACACTCCCAGATTTCAAACTATATTGCAAAGCCGTATTAATCAAAATAGTAAAGTAGGGGCATAAAGACCCATATGTCAATGGAACAGAATAGAGACCTCAGAAATACACATATGCATATATGGTCAATTTATGACAAAAGAATTAAGAATATATAATGGGGAATGGACAGTGTTTTTAATGGTGTTGGAAAGCTGGACAACCACATGCCAAAGAATTAAACTGTACCAGTATCTTACATGAGACACAAAAACTAACTCCAAATGGATTAAAGACTTAAAGACCTGAAACAATAAAACTCCTAGAGAAAAACATAGGGAGTAACCTCTTTGACATTGGTCTTAGCAATATTTTTTGGATCTATCTCCTCAGGCAAGGACAACAAAAGAAAACATAAATAAGTGGGACTACATTAAACTAAAAAGTTTTTACACAGCAAAAGAAACCATCAACAAGACAAAAAGGCAACCTATTGAATGGGAGAAAACAAAGAACTCATGCAATTCAATAGCAAAAGAAAAAAGGTTGATTCAAAAACTGGAAGGAGACTTATATAGACATTTTTCCAAAAAAAAAAAGACATGCAGATGACCAACCAGGACATGAAAAGATGCTCAATACTGCTAACCACCGGGGATGCAAATCAAAACCCAAATGAGACATCACCTCACACCTCTCAGAATGGCTAGTATCAAAATGACAACAAATGTTGGTGAGGATGTGGAGAAAAGAGAACTTGCAGGCAATGTTGGGAGGAGTGTACATTGCTACAGCCACTGTGGGAAATAGCATGGAGGTTTCTCAAATAATTAAAATAGAACAACCATATGATATAGCAATTATGCTTCTAGGTATTTATCTGAAAAAAAAAAAAACAAAACAAAGAAAACACTAATGTGAGAACATATACACCTTCTCATGTTCACTGCAGCACTACTTAGAACAGCCAAGATCTGGAGGCAGCCTAAATGTCCATCAGCAGATGCATGTGTAAAGAAGATATGGTCTGTGCATGCACGCGCGCACAGACATACACACAATGGGGTATTACTCAGCCGTAAAAAAAGAATGAGATCCTGCCATTTGCGACAACATAGATGAACTAGAAAGTATTATGCTAAGAAAAGTACGTCAGGAAAAGACGAATACTGTATGACTTTGCTTATATGTGTAATCTAAAAAACAAATGAACAAACAGAACAAAACAGCAACAGACTCGTAAGTACAGAGAAAAAAACTGATGGTTATCCAATGGGAGTGGTAGGGGGATGGAAGAAATAGGTGAAGGAGATTAATATGTATAATCTTCCAGTTACATAAAATACAGGAATATAAAGTATAGCATAGGGAATATGGTAATATTGCAGCAACTATGTATGGTGACAGATGGGAAGTAGATATTGTGGTCACCATTTTGTAATGCACATAAATATAAAAACAGTACTCTGTATACCAGAAAATAATACAATATTGTATGCCAATTCTTCAACTAAAAAATTTAATTAAAAAAATATATATTTCTTTCTTTGTTCCGTAAACTAGAAAGCTAAATTTACAAGTTAAAATAAGCCACTATTTCTTTCAGGGCTTCTTATAGAAGTCCAAATAACATATGAAGTGTTGGCTAAGTATCTAACTTTCTTTATTTTCCAAGAGGGCTAGAGCACTCCAACAATCCAGGCCAGACAATTTTACATGATGTTTGAAAACTAAGAAAATAATATTTGAAATTCTGCACAAGTTTTCTTCTATTCACTTTTCCTTCACTCCAGGAAAGTACATAAAGTTCAGGTTATCCATAGCGTGCATTTTAGCTGCTCAGTTCCCTTTGGAGCAATTCAAAATTAACAGCCTCAAAAAAAAAGACATGAGTCTGCTGGGAAGCTGGGGAAAAACAAACAAACAAACAAAAACAGGTCCCAGAAATAAAAGAAACTCTGAGACACAGTACAGAGTAGCTCATTTGCAAATATTATATGATATTTGTGTTAAGAAGGGGTATATTATTCACTCTCTGATTTTCTTGATACTTGATAGAGGAGTATGACCACAAATTTTCTGAAACGGGGGATGAAGGTAGGGACTCTTAAAATAGGCTAGTTAATTTTAAGTATTAGTTTTAAGTATTTAATTTAAAGGTTGGAGAATTTTAAGCATCTAACCAAATATTCTTAGAAAGTTAGAACACAATAAAATCCTAAAAATAAATCTAGGAAAAAAGTGCAAGGCTTATAAGAAAAAATGTGTAAACATACTACTTACAAAAAGCTAAACTAATGGTCAAGAATACTAGAAGACTTAGAAGTATAAAAAAGTCCACTCTCCCCAAAGGCATGCAAAATTTCAATGCAATTCCCATCAATATATTACTGTGTATTTTTTTAACTTAAGAGTTACTTTAAATTCTACCTTGAAAAACAAGTGGGTAAAAATAATAAAATTATGGGAAAGGGAAATGAGGAGCACCTTTGGTAACAGGTGGATGTCGAAATTATATTTTAAATGAGAATTGTCTGTCTAGTTCTAGCAGCGAGGTAATAAGAAACCAGTGGAAAATCAGATATTTCTTGAAATAGTGAACATGCATTGCAATATATCAAATGAAAAGAGTAGGAAAGAAGAACGAGGTTGAGACAACTAGCTTTATATTTGGAGAAAATTATTATATCTATGTATTGAAGTATGTTAAAAACTAGATGCTTACACTTTAAAAATACAAATAAAAGATAATATTTAAGCAAATATATATAAACATGAGAATGGTAGATACAGTGGGGATATGTAGGGAGTAAATTCACAGGCTTGACTCTGAATTTACTCAAAGACTCTGTAAAAACTCACATAACTAAAAGCATAATAAACAATAGCCAAATGATAAACAGAAAAACAGATGTAATACACGTGATATACAGTGAATCTAAAGCCTTATTTATGAAACAGCTTTTCTTAAACTTTTTGGTCTCAGAATCCCTCTTATACTCTTAATAATCATTGGAGACCTCCCCAAAAAACTTTTGTATATATAGATTATATATGTACTGTATTGGAAGTTAAATCTAAAGCATTTAAAAAATATATTCTTTATTTAAAATAACAATAAACTCATTAACTACTAACAAATGTTTGTATTAAAATATTTTTGCCAAAGCAAAAAAAAGTAACATTTTATATTTCATAATCTTTGTAATTCATATCTGCTTCTATACTCAATCTGATGTAATATTTCACATCACATGGCCTCTGCAACTATGGTTGACAAAGATGGGGGAAAGGACAAGGACACTTCAGAATTACTGGATTCAGAATCATGAAGAACTAGAACCAATGCTAGCAAATACCAACCTTCAGACTTATTTAAAAAAAGGGGGGGGGGGTTGTGGAGAGAGGGAAAGAAAATGAACTCTTACCATTTTAAGCCACTGTTGCCTGTTGCTTGAGTGTTAGGTCACTTGGTGCTGAAAGCAATCTTAACTGATCAAACTCTCCATATCTACATGGTTCCATCTTTGCATCAACATCCCATACCCTTCTGAAAAGGCTGAACACAAGGTAAAACCCATGTTATAGAGCACTTTTTGGTGACAGATATGGGACTCAAATGATGTTAGGGTAAAGCAATGTCACCTATATTTCCCCCCATATTTTGTTTACATAGATAAACATGAACAGGAACTGGCTTTATGACTAGGGAAGGAAGGAAAAGTTTAGCTTAGGAGTATGAATTCCAGGCACAGAATGGAAAAGGATTAGGAAAAGAACACGGTATCCCATTACATGTAGGACCCCTAGAATTGGTTTGAGCTTCTACAGGTCAAGACGGAAGAGCCAGAAATAATAAGCGCAACAATAGTGAGACTCTGAGCTCAAACTGCTCTGTTTCCTGATCCAGGTGGCCAGAATCATTGCAGTGGGGCAGGGAGTATGGGGGGCAAGTCAGGCTGTGTTCTCCCCACTTCTGACTAGAACTCAGAAACACACTGGTTCCCTGGGGTACACCCTGGGTTACATATTTACCTAATAATGTTTTGTTTTTCTCTTCAGGGATACATGGGAAGGCTGCCTTTCCATGGCAGCCCTTGCAGTTAGGTTGGAGCCATAGAAGTGGGTTTTGAGGGAATGAATATGAGCAAATACAATGTAGACCATTCAATGTTCGGCCACAAATCTTTCTTGTCCTTCTGTGATAACCTCTGAGGCCACTTGCTTCAGATGCAGCATCACAATATGGAAAATTCCTGGATCCCTGAGTCACCAATTAAAGGAAAGCTGCCAAGGCTAGCCAAGTAGCACAAAGCAGACTGTTGTGTGAAAGATAAACAAACTTCTGTTGTATTAAGCTCTTGAAACTTAGAAGTTTATTTGTTATTGCAGCAGAGTGTAGCTTTCATGACTAATATACAGATCAAGAATGAAAATTTTGAGATATGTAGATGATCCTTGACTTTAATAGTAGAGGGCTGATTATAAACACTGAAGCCTATCAAAATGCTTCTTGCGTAAAATCTGTGTGAGAACCAGACCAAGAGAGAAAGAACAAAGCAGAGAGAGCTAAGTGCTCTGCCAATAAATTAGTTTGTGATCATATATAAGATACCCTGTTGTGGCATCCCAGAAATATTTATGTGTAGGGGGAAAGTATAATAAGAATTCACTGACAACAATCACATGAACTGGAGATACAGATAGCATTATTTTTGCATACTTGAGAAATGTAATCTTTTTTGATGTTACAAGTTACAATATAGGGGTTATATTTCTGTCATGTAAAAAAAAATCAAAAACAGAATTTTTTGGGGTGCCTAGGTGGCTGTCAGTTAAGTGTCCAACTTGGGCTCAGGTCATGATCTAGAGGTTCGTGGGTTCAAGCCCCACATCGGGCTCTGTGCTGACACCTCTTTGCCAGAGCCTGCTTCGGATTCTGTGTCTCCTTCTCTCTCTGCCCGCTCATGCTCTCTCTTTCAAAAATAAATAATAAAAACAGTTTTAAAAAAGCTTATCTTTTAGATCAAAAGCCAGGTCTAAAAATTATAATCACACTCATCCCCTTTCAAAGCTCCACTTCATCATATCTCAAGAGCCTTGTGATCTCAGTGGAACTATCCAGCTCAAAACATATTTTTAAAAGCTTATGTTTCTGACAAGTTAAAGAGAATCTGTTCTGGAGCAAGTCTGCCTCTGCCAAATGGGAATCTACTTTTAACCTATGCCTTGAGAAAAGACTCAAATGTTTGTTAGGCAAGTCAAACCTGCATTTACTGATGTGGTAACCAGCTGACAGACCCCTGGGACTGGTCCAAATGAACAACTTCAAGAAAAGAAACACTACAGGCAGGAATGATGATATATGGAAATTGCATCACCATGCATGACAAAGGCCCTAATTTCCTACTGTGCATATAAGAGCAATTATTCAGAATTCCTTCTAGATGAATGACCCTATCAATCATTTAGTCTGAGCATCAGAAAAGATTAAATCTATAATTACATCCACCAGATTGAGTATTTCCCAATGTTTCAAACAATAGTTGCAACATTATTGTATATTCCAGCCAAACTAACTTGTGTGATTTATCAAAAAGAAGAAGCATGAACTCTCCATCAGTCTCCATTTGAACTGAAGAAAGCCTTAGAACAAATCCAGAGGCCACATTTTGTTCCATTCCATTTGTCTACCTACCTCTAAGATCAAGCACGGTGAACATTTTATTTGTATAGTGTTAAGGGAAGTGATCCCACCACTAGAGGACCCACAACACTGAATTATTCATGGACTTCTTATTTGAAGTCTATTAGAACTCAGGGTGCCTCTGGGCTTAGGTACTTCATTAACACTGTGATAGGCCTTCTGCACCCCAGCTGTGGGGGAAATCTGTGTACTTAAATAGAGGTAATTGGTATCATTGCCAAACCTAGTTTATAGCTCCTGTAAAAGAAAAGAAGGTATCTTGGTAAGGTCAAATGGAAATATTGTGATGAACTATTGTATAAGATACTATTTTAAGAGCTCAGTTTGTTTCAGTTTTGTCCTTGAATAAGTGTAAGATGTTGAAATGATTCACAAATTGGAAATTTAGGAGGTAGGGGAGAGAGAAAATAAATGTTTCTCCATGGGTTATTTGTTATCAAGAGTAGGATTTCTCTAAATCCTCATTTTCAGAAGTGACCTAGAATCAGCAAAGTTCTAGGTGAAAATCATACATAAGGCAAGTCGGTTTGACAAAAGTCATCTACTTTTGACAATTTGTGTTCATATATTCTGCTCTTGACACACTCTTCCCAGCTTGGAGGTGATCTTGCAGTGAATGTTTTTATGTCATTGACTGTAGGTAAGTAATTCAAATTTTAAATTGATCTGTGTTGCTTAAAAATTTCCCTTCAGCAGTCATTTTAGTTTGGTTGCTGGGTCGTCAGAGCTGGTGTAATCAAGGAACCCTTGTTTATGGTCTGAGCATTGCAGAGCTCTGATTAACTGAACACTCAAGGCCTGAGTGTTCTCAACATCAAATATGTATTGACCAATGTATAGGCTACACTGAGCTGTCTTGCTTTGAGGTAACATCGACTCTGTGTGATACATTACATGATACATAATAATTGCCTCTAGTGGGCTCTACAGATGAAATGTCAAACACACAGTATCAGTCTCTAAGAAGACCAGAATTATCTGTGTACATTTATGCTGGACAGGTTATGCAAAGTGCATAGGTGTGAATTTCACATTCACATGAAATGATCTCTTCTGTGTTCAAGCATGCAACCAGGAGAGTGTGCACTGTGGTCTAGCCAGAGGTCTTTGCACAGTGGATGGCCTCACCCTAGTTAGCTTATGGTGAAAACACCTCTCTCTCTTAGCATTTTCTCATATGTAAATAGGAAAGGGGAGACATGGAAATACATACCTAGAGAACCTCAATTCTGCTCAGGGAAGACAAGGATGAATGCAATTTTTCATCAGTCTTCTGTGACATAGAAAAATCTGTAGTCCCAAAGAATTCACATGATCATGTAAAATACCCTGTAAGTGATATAATATGACAGTAATGTGAATTAAATTTTATTGAGCAGTTTACATACTACTGACCAAGTACTATTTATGTCATTTGATCCTCATAACAATCTGTGTGGTACATGGGACTATCACCCCCCATTTTGTTGACAAGAATACCAAACTTGAGCAAGAGAAGTTATTCATCTAAGGTCACATATCCTAAAAAGCTCAAGCTAGCTTTAGCCCTGGCAGTCTGGCTCCAGAGGTGTTGTTTTAACCTCTGTGGTAACCTTTAATGTGGTCCCCCAAAAGTCTGCACCTTGGGTTGCCACACCCTTCTTAGTCCCCTCCTACATGAATCCAAACTCATCCTGTGTAATGACAAAGATTCTCTCGCCAATCTCTAGCTTGGCTCCTCTGAGCCCCTTCACAACCAGGCCTAAACCTTGATCGACAAAGACTTGAACACAACACCAGAAAAGTTTCTTACAGCCCAAGGCCACATCTCTAAGATGACACTCACCCTTTTAAAGTGCCTAAGAAAACTCTAGGCTGACATAATAATTTATTGTTTCAGTCAATACTAGAAAATAGGGTCCCTGTCTCTCAACCTCTATGGGAAGGTAGGAGTCTAACTTCCAGAAACACCAGTTAGGAAACCCATGTGTGTCACAGGAACCAACCCCTGCTTCCTGCTTGACATAATAGTTTCATTTCCCTCTCTTGAGACCCTGCTCCCCACCCCATTCCTTTATCCCCTCACTCTCCCTTTGAAACACCCAGTCATCTCTGTACAAACTGAAGTTGAGTTCATTTCACACGGGACCCTTCTTCCTATTGCTATAGTTAACGGCTGATTACAATCTATCCTTACCATTTTACTGTCCACCTTTGACAGTAACCTGTTGGATTTAGCAAAAGTGATGCAGAGTGACTTCCAAGGCTGGATCATAAAATGGCTTGCAGCTTCCACTTTGGTCCCCAGAACACTCACCCCTGGAGATTGGAGCCACCATGGTGAGGAACCACATGGAGAGATGAGAAAGAGTAGCACAGACAGTATAAAGAGAGAGATACCTTCAGCATTTCAGACTATCCCATCTGAGCAGAAATAAGTTCTCTGTGAGCCCTGTTCACATTGCAGATTTGTCAGCAAACTAATGGATAGTTGTTTGTATTGAGCCAATGAGTTTTGAAGTGATTTGTGGCACACCAATAAATAACTGGAAGAGCTATTGCAAAATATAGGCCCTTTTCACACTCCCAGGATGACTGTCTTTCTTTATAGAACTTAACTCAAAGTCTTCCTCGGCTGGCCTGCTGGCTGAAAAATATTCACACTGGGCTGAGTGGAGGTCAAAATTGTCTAAGCACCAAGCCCAACTCTAGTCATAAAGGAAGTAAAAGCAACAAAAAAGAAAAATATCTAGTATTTCAAATTAAATACTAGTCCATATAAAAAAGTATTTTCTTTCTTGCTTCTTAAAGGATGTATGCTCCCAATAATATGTTGGCTGATTTGTATTCACTAATGAGAATTTTCTTTAAAAAATAATTTTGGGGGTTCCTGGGTGGCTCAGTCGGTTCAGCATCTGACTCTTGATTTTGGCTCAGGTCATGATCCCAGGGTTGTGGGATTCGGCCCCACATCAGGCTCAGCACTGACCATGGAGCCTGTTGAGGATTCATTCATTCATTCATTCATTCTCTCTCTCTCCCTCCCTCCCTTTGCACCTTCCCCCACTCATTCCCACCTGCATCAAAAAATTTTTTTAATAATTTTTGTTTTTGAGTAAAAAGATACCAGTTTATTTTATAAGTCTAAAAGTATAAACATTTTAATGGTTTTATATTTTTCATTTAAATATATCCAGATATGTTAAAGATCAGCTTGCTTATACCATTGCTAACCTACCTAGGTGTTGTGGTTCAATACATAAAAGACTTTGTCTAGATAAGATTTCTAATACTGTAAACTCAAACTTATTGGTGAAGCAGAATAGAAAACCTTTAATGCCACAAACATTATAGACTGTTAGTTGCAAAATGAGACCAAGTGAAATAAAATTCTAATCCAGGCTTCTGAGAGTCATTACCCTGGAGGGAGAAGGGGCCTGTGCTTACACAAACCGTGACTCCTGAACTTGTTTCACAGAGCACTTTGAGTCTTCAGACTCCTGAGTATTTACTAGTTTGCACTCAATTCACTTGAAACCAGCTAATGCCTTTGGCAATAGCTTTGGTGTTTTACTCTGTGTTATGCTTGACAAGGAGCTCGGTTGTTCAATCACAAAATGTTATTCCTTGTGAATCTCATTGGCTCCCATTTTCCTGTGCTGCAGGATGAGTGATGCGCCTCCAGAATCTGCCTCAGTTTGCCTCCCGTTTGAAGCTATCTGGTTCCCTGACTTTGTTATTGATGCCTTTACACAAACCTACCTTAAGATCAAATCTGAGACCCACAATTACTACAAGTAGAATGTGGAAGAGCTGCTCTGTGAGTGGATCAGAGTTGACAAAGCCCTGCAGCAACTTACAGGCTTTAGAGACCTACCTCCAGGCTGGAAGACTTTTAATTCCAATGGATGGAAAAGGAAACAAAATTTTTCACCACATGTTATTTAACTACTGGACAAAAAAACGAGGAGGAGGATATGGAGGAGGAAGAGAATGAGAGAGAAGAATAAATCAGCCTTTATCCCTGAAAATTATACTGAAATTAAAAAAAACATTCACATACATAATTCTCAGGCTCAAAAGTCCTGGATATATAAGAATCATTTCAAATTTTTGCTCATATGGATCCCGTATCTACTACTATTTTCTTACCAGTCACATCATGCATGCCAAGTTTTGTTTCAGAAACTACAGCCAAATACACATATATTAGTGTATCATGACATTTTAATTATAGAAATGACCATTTTTATTCATAAACATATAAGCACTAAGTAATAAATAGCTTCCCTGAAAAATATATATATAAGGTTAACTTTATACATATAGAGTACACATTTTATTAAAACTTCATTACAGTTTTCATTGACTCTGGAAAAATGCTGGCATGCCATCAATAGCTCTGAACTTTTTTGAGATCTAAGCATGCAACACACAGGAACAGCCTAAGCAAGGCCATCCTGCCTTGTAAAACTTTAGGACAGTTAGTGAGGGCCCATATCAGTATCTGGGCCAACAATGTCTCCTGAGATAGAGGCTCTACTTCTTCAGAAATACCCAAACATTCTGATAAAGTGGCTTCATTTCACCATATGATTTCTTCATAAATCCTTTTCTTCCTCTGACTTATAAAAGCAAGTAAAAGGAAATAGAGATAGATTGGTTAACAGTTTAAAAAAGTAAATTGTAAAAACAACCAACAAGAAAACAACAGTAAAACTGTAGCCTGTTATCCAAAATCCCTGTGATCAATGTATCTAGGTATCTGGGGGAGCTGAAAATTCCTATAGCGAATACTCTCTCAGAGACATGAATGGATTCCTGGTCTCACCTGGCAGTGATTCTGTAACACTTACAACCCACCCCCCACCCCAACCCCAGGCCTAGGACTGATTAGAAAACAGAGCAGGTAAAGGCAAGAACGATGATTTTGGTATCTTAGTTGTTGGCTCAATGACCAAATTCAGAGAAAAAGTTTGAAAATTTATATCTTGGTTATAAAGGGCCCAAGCATGAATATATTTATAACTCTGAACAACTGTAGCCCACCTAGAACCAAAATAACATAAATCAATTCATAAAATTCGAATTTTATTTCCATGTTAGTCCAACAGGGATAGTAGAAACAAAGAAATATAAGATGGTCCATGACCTCCAGCTTGTTAAAGAAATATACAACTCCTTTATGGTAGGACAATTACATAGCTAAGTCAGCACATTATTATTGACATATTCCGGATAGGGGAGAAGACAGATGTATCTGCACTCTGAGCATCTCCTAGAATATTCGTACCATTATTCTCTAATAATTCAAGATTGTTACTGCAACATTATCTTCATTCCCATACCAAATTTACAACGAAAAACTGAATCTCCCAAATTAGTGATAGGACCGTTGGCCTTTTTCAACACTATCCCATTCACTCATACATTCAACAAATATTTACTACATGCTTTCTGAGCATAAAACATGTAATAAGATATAAAGGTGCATTTGACAATTAGCTCACTCTTTAAAAAGAGATTTTATAAAATGTCTACAACTACCTGTCATATTTGTAAGACAAACAAGAAAGATAGCAGTGAGGGCAAAAGAAACATGTTTTTTGCTGAAAGACAATCTTGAACTGTCCTTTAAATTCACATCCTTCTATTTCACATTGAAATTTCACATTGAAATACACAGTAACAAAGCAAAAATATATGAGCTGCATGTGGTCACATAAAACCTTTAAACTTAAGGATCCTGCAGAGTACTAAGTTCTTTTGCTAGTTGAGTTAAATGTCTTTCAAGCCATTCACATTTGCAGTCACAGGCTCCTAATGACTAAGTTGGATTAATAAAATCCATTAGTCTTGCTTAGACTTAGGCCAGGGCCTAGACCATTAGATTTCACTGACAGACAGTCCCCAGTTACTGAGTGAGTCAATCTAGATCCAAATGCATAACTATAGATTCCATATTCAGTGATCTTTTGACCATGATACATGGTTCTTGGTTATACACCATTTAAGTCTTCTTGATACATATCCCAAATTCAAGAAGGTCAATTCCAGCTCAACAAAACCATCTGATCCTTCCATGAATCTACTGGCAACTACTATTAACTGCTTTGATAGGGTCTCCATTCTGCAGCCAGAGTAAACTTTCCAAAGGACAACCAGTCTTGTTGCTGTAGAAACCAGCAAAAGATTCACCATAGAACTGCCATGTGATCCAACAATTCCACTCCTAGATATATATTCTAAAGAATTGAAAGCAGGGACTCAAACAGGTACTTGTACATCAAAGTTCACTGCAGCATTACTTACAATAGCTAATAGGTGGAAACAACCCAAGTGTCCAGTAACATAAAAATGGATAAACAAAATGTGGTCTATAAGATGGAATATTCAGCCATATAAAAGGATGGAATTCTGATACATTCTACAGTATGTATGAACACTGACCATACTATGTAAGTGAAATAAGAAACCAAAGCACAAATACTATACACTTCTTATATAAAAAGTCTAAAATAGGCAAATTCACAATAGAAAATAGATTAGAGGTTACAGGGCTGGGAGGAATGGGAAATGGGGAGCTATTGCTTAACAGGTAGAGAGTTTCTGTTTGTGGTGATAAAAAAAAATTGGAAATAGAAAGTGGTAATGTTGCATAATGTTGGGAATATAATTAATGCCACTGAATTTATGGTTAAAGCGAAACTTTTGTTATATATCCTTTACCATGACCAAAAAGTAATCAGTCTCACTAGGTGACTCCTCTATTTAAGCCCATTCCACTAAAGTAACTAGAATGAAGACTACATTGATAACACGGCCCAAGTGCCTTGCATAGCATGGCACTATCTCTCCAGCCTCATCAGGTACTGCTTGCTCCACTTTCTACTCTCCATTCCTTGCACTTTGGCCTTCTCTCACTCCCATAAAAGCACTATGCTTCTTCTCTTCCCAGTACTCTGGCAAAACCTAGGTTTTCTGTTTGTATTACACAGCCCTATTATGTTCTATTAAGTAACATCTACTCAACTCTTCAAATTTAATCTGATTCCTTACATTTTAGGGAAGAAACCTTCCTGATCTGATGGGTCAAATCCTCTTATTCTCCTCATGATTTAAGAAAGAAAATAAGGGAGGGAGGGAGGGAGGAAAGTTCTCCTTTATAGCATGCATTACATTTTAAGATTTTTTTTATTTATATGATTTCTGGTAGCCAGCTTTCAAGATGGAACCCACTAATTCCTGTAGTCCCTGCTTCCTTGGAGTGGTTTCCTTGTGTAGACTCCTCTCGGATTATTCCAGGATTGATTTGTATGACAAATGTGGTAGAAGTGTCTTCTGAGATTTGGTTTTAAAAGATTTTCACTTTTGTCTTAGCTATTCTTTCTCTCTGTCCCTCTCTCTCTCTCTCTCTCATTATTGCCTTTGAGGGAAACCATATCATGAACAGCCTTATGAAGAGTCTCACATGGTAACTTAAGCCTCTTGCTCATAGCCACATGAGTGAGCATGGAGATAAATCTTCCAGTCCTCATCAAATCTTCAGAGACTACAGCCCTAACCAACAGCTTGACTACAACCTCATAAGAGACTCTGAGCTAGAACCACCCAACTAAGTGTCCTGCACTTCCAGTTTCCTGACCCTTAGAAATTGAACCAGATAATACATGTCTGTTGTTTTAAACTGCTAGGTGTTAGATAATTTTTACATAGGAATAGATAACTAATGAATGATTCTATGATTAATATTTCCCTATCAAGTTCAAAGGGGGCATAAACTGTTCCTTATTGTGCTCACCACTTATAACCAATGCCTATCACAGTATTTGACATATAGTAGACACTCAATAGATATTTAGTGAATAAATGAACCCCAATGACCTTACACATGTACTAGAAAGGAAGTAGAAAGTTAACATGTCTTACACTGCAATGGATGGAATGGGTCATTTGCCAGCAAGATGAGTTAACTCAATTGTAAACAACACTTCACTTGCAAACACCCCAGGGGGAAAAAAGAGTATTCAGATTTTTAGTTAAAAGATCATGAAACTTGGGGCACCTGGGTGGCTCAATTGGTTAAGCATCTGACTTCGGCTCAGGTCATGATCTCATGGTTCATGGGTTCAAGCCCCATATCTGGCTGTGTGCTGACAGCTCAGAGCCTGTAGCCTGCCAGGGATTCTGTGTGTCCCTCTCTGTCTGCCCCTCCTCCCCCTTTCTCTCAAAAAATAAACATTAAAAAAAACCATGCAACTTGACAACTTAAAAAAAATAAATTTAGATGTTTTTAGATGGAATGGAGAATTGCAAAGAGGATCACTGCAAACGACACAAAACCATTCCTTTATAGAAACTGAAGCTCCTGCCAGTCATCAGAGGAAATGAAAGGACAAGGTGAAAAGCAGAAACGTATTTAGGAGAAGTATACTTCCTGTCCGTCAGTGTGACTGAGTTTTCTCATGAAAACAGCTCAACAGAAATTGATATATTTTTACTTCCTTAATGAAAAATGACGTTTAAATGTTTATTTATTTTGAGAGAGAGCATAAATGAGCAGGGATTTTTTTCAAGCAAAATCCCTGAGAAATTACCAAAGTAGGACTGGGACAGCATACTTAAAGACATTATAGAATTGTCAAATGGCAGAATTAATGGCATTTATATGTGACATAATATGACTGTATTCCATCTGCTTACACAGTGATTTTTATAAGTACTTTTTCATATGTACCTAGTGTGCAGAGTGCTTGCTCAGATTTTTGCAGACAAAAATCTTTATTGTGGGGAGGCATAATGACTGGCATGTGCATGCCCGCGCATACACACATACATATATGTATGTATGTATATGTATCTTTTCTGCCCAAGTTGCAATATTCCCATGGCATGCTGTTAAAAAGAAAACACAGGCCCCTGGGGAGCTTGGGTGGCTCAGTTGGTTGAGTGTCCACCTCTTGATTTCAGCTCAGGTCATGATCTCATGGTTTGTGGGTTCAAACCCTGCATCGGTCTCTGCGCTGGCAGTGTGGAGCTTGCTTGGGATTCTCTCTCTTCCCCTCTCTCATTGCTCTTCCCCTACTTGTGCTCTGTTTCTCTCAAAATAAATAAATAAAATTAAAAAAAAAAAAAACAGGCCCCAAATGTCATCAAACCAAGGGCTTAATACTAACCTAAATGCAGTTTCCACCTCCTCCAGAAATGTAAGTCTTAACTCGTCAGGAATTTTCTGATATGCACCAGTGAAGTAATCTGTCACATGGATCCTCTCCATTCCCCAAAGGAAGATGATAGCATCCCTAAGGGAATGTGATCTTGCCTGAAACAGTTCTTTCTTTTCTTTTACTTATAACTTTCTTGCCACACCCTCCTTCCTATAAAAATTTTCCAGTTCCCTCTACTTGTTAGATGGAAGGCTGCCCAATTCATGAATCATTTAATAAAGACAACTAGATTTTCAAATTTACTCTGATTTTTTTTTTAAAAACCAATGTCAATAAGAAAAATCAGGATGGGATAAGATTCAAAGCATTGAATGTTATGAGAGGCAAAGGATCTTACATCTCATTATTATTTTTATTTATTAATTTATTTAAAGTGACAGAGAATGCATGCAGGGAAGGGGCAGAGAGAGATAGAGACAAAAATCCCAAGCAGACTCCATGCTATCAGCTCACAGCCCAACATGGGGCTCAAACTCATGAACCATGAGATCATGACATGAGCTGACATCAAGAGTCAGATGCTTAACTGACTGAGCCATTCATGTGCTCCCATCTTATTTTTATATTCATGTTTTTATTAGAAAAAAAAACAGACACCAATCACTCATTCCCCTGTGTTATCTCTCTAATCCCTATTTTTATTACTTCCCATATCATATGACTCTTTGAAAATGTCTTCCTTTGAAGGCAGGTGCAGAGAGCATATATGGAGTGTTAAAGCAAGGCTGAGGGATTCAGACACAGACCAGTGAGGAACTGGAAACACTGGGGATATTAGCAAGGATAGATAAGTGGTAGGGTAGGGAGAATAGTTTGAAAGCAATATGCAACATGGGCTTTAAAAAATAGGAAAAAGGGAAAGATTAGAGCAAGTAGGGTTGGAAGAGGGAGAGTAAGCAACAAAAATTGATGTGGGACAACTTTAAGGAAAAAAAGGGGTAACTTATTGGAAGTATGTTTGGTAGGTCATAGAATCCAAAAGAAAGTTGAAGGACCAAGCTTTAGAAAGGCCCTGATCCAAAGGAGTTGTGGAAATTCAGGTAACTGGGAATTCATGGGCATGCTCTCTAAAGCAAGGCCAGTGACAGGAATCAGAATCAATTAATGAAACTCCCATAAGAACTTGCCTTGCATGTTGGCTTGGTCAGGAGAGGAAGGGACTCCTGACTTAACAGTCTCTTCGAGACTTGAAGTGTTTTCCCCTCAACTTTATAAAGGAGATTGGATACTTTTTTTTAAGTTAAAAAGGATACTGGGTGGACATACACAATGGCTCCCAGATGAGAACCAGCAAAGCAGGGATTGTTAAACCGGACAGAAAATTATGGAGGGCCGAGACCAAGCCCAGGGGTACTGTCCATGTTTCCTCTTGTCTAACCTCAAGATCAATTTTGATAGACATTCTGACAGGAAGGATTGTCCTCAGCACTGGTGACAGGAAAGTGCCTTATGTGCTATGTCCCCACTTTGTGTGCTTAGATTACGTTCATATGAACAGTTGATACAAATGTGTCCAATCCTCCTGTTGGATGCTGTCAAGTGGGCTATTGAGAACCCTCAGACTTCTCTTTCCCTTTCTTCCTTATCTCCTTCCCAGTGATGGTAGGATGGACACTACTTAACATTTGGTCCTGTTAGGAATGAGCCTGCCTGATGCATAAAGAAAGCACAGAGACTGCAGAGTTGTTCCTGTTCCTTGATACGGTTTTCTCCAAGAACAAGTTGGTTTGTACTAGAGAGCAGGGAAAATGCCAAAAAACACCTTAACCCTCATTCATGGAAGAGCAATCATCCCTGAATGAGAGAGGAGACAAATGTTCTCAAACACAGCCAACAAGACTTCCACAGTCCCTGAACTACAGATCCTGAGAGCCCCAAAACACATTTGCCAACATGTGCTGTCACCTTGTGTCTATACATGCCTCTGGAAAGTGATCTCGTGTGACCAGGAAAGAAAGTTAAAACTCTGTCTCAGACTGACTACACAACAGGATTTCACAACGAAGTTTCCTTTGTATCTAAAAAAGATATTAAAAAAAAAAAAAAGAATACACAGTGCTTGTGTAAAAATAAAGGGAAAAGAACAATATTTAGGTAAACCTTTCACTGTGTTTTTTTTTTTCTTCCAGAGAAAGAGAGATACCATGTGGATTAGAGAGAGAGCCCAGTTTAATTTAATATTTTCTAAGGAAACAAGATTATTGTTTAAGGATCTGGTAGCAAAATAAAGAACAAAGACAAATAAAGAGGAAGTTCAAATGACCAGCACAGATGAACAAAAATCTGGTGTTGAGACAAATTCCTCAGGGACCGTTTTCCCTTACTGTGTGGCAAAATAGTGGAGAATATAAGGGAATTCTACAAGTTTATATAATTTGGAAGCAAAAGAGTAGAGAAAGCAGAATTCTGGGTGAGTCCCGCGTTCCCTGTGGAGACATTCATGGAGACCTTCTAGAGACAGAACCAAGGGAAAAGATTCTGCCTTGAAAGAAGTTGTGATTCATCGGCTCCCCTTATATCCCTGCCTCAGGGACTGGATGACAGCACCATTAGGGGACGCAGCAAAGTAAATATACTTCTAATCATGTCCCACGTAACAGATATTTTGATTTTATTTGAATCAGCACTGCAGAGAATAGAACCTGGTTTGAGTCTGATCTCATCTGACATGTACAAAGATGCAAGAGGAGAAAGCAATTTAGTCTGCAGCTCCCTCTAGTTGTGCTTCGGAAATAACTGCAGAGGGAGGGAAGCAGCCCAGAGCCCGGAGGGGGACTGGGGTGGGCAGGGAAGAGAAACAGATTGTCTTCATTGCTGAGCACAATTGAAAATGAGCCATGTGCTTCGAGTGGAACCTGTTTTGGCATCTCATCTGCAGCTACCAGAGGCGCTGAATGCTGTGTGATTTAAACACTGCCCCAAAACACTACAAAATACGGGAATGTGCCTAAATGCCATGAGCTCCCTCCCACTACTTTCCAAGAGAATTCATAGTGTGTTACACTATGCTTTGTTGGTCAGCCAGCCCTTTCTCCCTGCTGAAGAAGCTAGCTATCTGGACCTAGAAATCAGTCTTTGAATACAAAGTGAAGCCACTAATATGCAAACATGTGAACAGGAACATTTATGTTAGAGACAAATGCAAATCACACAAACTGTAGGGCTGAAAGAGACAGCCCCATGCCTCCTAACACTGATTGAAGAAAATGGATCACAGAGTCCATGTGGCTGTGCTGAAGTCAGACAGCAAGAAATGAGACCCAGGTCCCTGTCCTTAGTCTAATACAACTCCCATTATAAGAGGTGGCAGCCATTCTGTGCTCAGACACAGAAAGGAATTTTCTAAATCAAAAATCATAAAAAACCTCTAGATGTTCTCTAAGCTCACTTGCTGTATGTGAAGAATTATGCTGGAATTGGAAGGTAAGGGGAAGCTTTAAGAGATGCACAAGAATTTATGTATCTTATATGATATGCAGTGAGGTCTGTTCTTTAAGCAGACAATCTAGAAAGCTGGTGGAGATGATGGAGTTCATCACATTTGGGAGTTTCACTCTAGATACCTCCATCAAAGCCAGTATTGAACCACACAAGAAAACTACTCTAATTACTTTAAAGTCTTTGTGTTGCCTATGTCACAGTCCAAACAGAAAAGGAATTCATCCCATATGGTTCAAATGAGATTATAAGGACAGAAGTAAGGGCAGGGTTAAAGATGATAAGGTTCCCAGAGACTAAAGAAGCTCCCGGTGCTGAACTGGGTGGTCATGGGGTGCCTGGACACTGGAGGAAATACTGCTTCTAAAGTCTAGTGGGAGATATCGCCATGGAGAGTTTGCCATCACAGAAATTATAGTCTCAGAAGTTCTTACTTCCTGCCAAAGATGCACTGCTAAAGCAGCATATCTTAACCTCTCTCTCCTCTTGCCTTCTGGTCTTCTGCCTCCTATTGGAAGCCAGCTCAGGTGATCCCATCCATATATACTCATATCAAAATAGAAATACTGGTTTCAGTGGAACAGATTTTAGTGGAACAGCAAATCACTGGTATGTACATCATTTCTGAATTGAAATGAGTTGATGGGTTACCTTTTCTACCATCCTTAATACTGTTGCTTCCAAAACCCCTGCTCAGTCCAGTTTGTAGTGAGTAAATGTCCCTAATGATTCTGTTTTTTTTTTTAATTTTTCCTGTGCATTAAGCCATATCTTGCATGAACTGAATGGAAATATTTTGCTGATTGGTGGTCACCATTCCAAATGAATTACCCATTTTTCTAGTTCTCAATGCATTAATCTTAAATACCATACATAAAGTGCTTATACAGTAACTAGCACAGAGTAAATTCTTAATCAGTATTTTTGTACTTCTAGATTTTACTGTGGGCCGTTGTACTTGAAGTCAATTATCTCAATCGAAATGAATTAGCACAGTCTGGCACATATGGCCCTTCCAGCTTATCCAAGCATTATCTCTGAAAGATCATCAATGCTGCTGCAGTGTGTTGGAAATAATCTGCACTGCCAGCTTCTGCAATGCTGGAGAAGTACGTCATGTTGGGTGAAGCCCTTCCAAGTATGGGACATCATGGACAACATGTGCTCTGGCCACAACTCTTTTGTAATAAAACAAGTAACAGTGGAATGCCATGGGAGCAAATGAGGGAAATCAGGGACATGGTTCTTGGCCAAGCTCAGTTTGACCATAGATAAGCCACTTCATCTCTTAAAGGCTCAGACTCTTTAGCCCCAAAGTAAGCAATTGAAAAAGACTTCTGAGTTCCAAACTTGTGTTGGTTTCAGGGGAATCATGTTGTTATATAAGATACAACAGAAACAGTCAGCCTATAAAAGGGATAAAAGAAACATTGTTCTGGTTGAAGAAGGCTGAAGGGGTCTAGAAGATGCTTTACCTTCCCCTTCACCTCTCACCCAACAGTGCAAAGAAAACCCCAAAAGTGGATGTTTGCTGAAGGCCCACTCTGGTCTCATTTCTTCAGATAGTAGTTTCCCCCAATGTTATAGGGACATAAAGGGGGAAATACTTAATTTTGTTCTCACAAAGCATAAAATCTAGCAGTAAACTCTTGTAGACTGCAGTACAAATGGTATAATAAGTTCATTGTCCCGCAGTGTCTGCTACATAATTGTGTTCATTCCCTCTGTGTATTTTAGTAATGAGAGTATAATTGTTGGTGCTTATAATACATATAATCTCATTACTGTCACTCACATCAGTATGCATTCACTTCAGCCTATACACCGTGTGCTCCACTTCCCTCTCCTTGTAACACATACACATTTTTCTTTTCCTGCACCCATATTTCAGTCTATTTCCTGACAGTTACCATTGCTAATCATTGAGACATCGCTGCCTGCCTGGTTTTTAGTATATTTCATCCACCATTCTGACACAGTGCCAAGAAATCATTATTGCATTAATGTTGACTTCCCATGGCCACATTTGTGCCATTCTAGAGTCGTTGAGACTTACTTGGAGCAGAAGCTAATTTAGATATGCAAATGATGGCATCCCTCACAGTGACGAGTGTGGAAAACTGTAAGATTAGACACAATTATATCATGCCTCCATTTTTTTATCTGTCAAAGGACAGATTTGGACTCTGTTATTCTCCTGGATGCATTCCATGTCCAATAATTCCTATTACCTATACAAGATTCAAAGCAGGAAAACTTATCATCTTTTTATTTTCTCAATAGGTAAAGTACAGTGAATTTTTGAGGGCAGTAAAGATATATAATTGATACTCTGTGCATACATGACATCACACAGTAGTCAAAACCTACAGAACTTTACAATACAAAGACTGACCTTTATTGTATGCAAGTTTTTAGCAGCCATTTAGTAGACTGAGGGAATCCTAAAGCGAATGTAGAATGTGACAAAACAAATTGTATTCCACAAGTATAAAATAACTTCAGTGAAGGAGGTAGAGGAAAAAGTGATGGCCTGAGTAACTTTGGAAATGAGTAAATTAGGTAAAAATAAATGCAAAAGAAGCTACAAAAGCAACCTACTCTAGGTGATACAGTTATATCACACATAGGTATGGGTTTTCACTTCTGATACTTCTATCTATGTAAATTGATATTGAACAATTAATTGGGTGCATGGATGATGATAAGGGAGAAGACAAAAATGATCCATGTGGTAATGGATCCAAGTTGGAGACATCAGTATGAATCATATTTAGCTTAATATAAATATATATGGTTTTATGCAGAAGTATTTATAGATCTGTACATATACAGGTGTGTGTTTACATTAGTTAATATATACCCTTATATTTCCTTGCACTATCATCTGAGGAGACCTAGAAGCAACAACTCCCCAGTAGCAAGAACCACACCTAGCACCAGGACCTTCAGTTCTAATAATATTTTCCAATAAAAAATATGAACATAATGTGGATTTTAGTTAATAATAATAGATCAATATTGGTCCATTTATTATTAAAGACATATTTTACTAATTAAAGTCTTAAGAGGAGAAGCTGAATGTGGCATTCATGGAAACATTCTGTACTATCTTCACAATTTTCTTATAAGCCTTTAACTGTCTAAACATTTGGTCAATCATAGTATAATAACACTATGTGGTGACAGTAACTATGCTTATCATGGTAAGCACTGAGTAATTTATAGAATTGCTGAATCACTATGTTGTACACCTGACACTAATGAAACATTTTATATCAACTATACTTAATTTTTTAAAAAAAATTAAAATAAAAAATAAATTTTATTAAAAAAATAAAACAACCAAATAGAAAAAAAACCTGATACTTTTCAAAAATTCATAATTGGGAAGAAAACAATTATCTATAATTAAGAACAAAGCATAAACATGGCCAAGTTTCATATATTTATTTGAATAACTACTATAACTAGTACACCATCTATAATCTATACATTTTCAATACTCACTACAATCTAGATTGGTAGATGCAAAAAAATCTAGCAATGTTACTTGATTACCTGTCCTGATCCTGAAATGAGCCCATCCTTAAGTAATTCAATCTTAGGGCAAAAATGTCCATAACAACACTATTCTGACAAATAGCAGAAGATAAAGTTTACCTTCTAAAGGCCATCAAGAATTTATCAATACTGCAACTAGTCCTGGCTAACCTTATAAATATTGCAGCTAGTCTTGGCTAAAATTAGAATGTATATAGCACCTGTTCAGTCATCACTATGAGCTCTTCATGTAGCTTGACAAAGACCAGATTCAAGGATGGGTGTCAGAGTTGACACTACAACAAAACCACCGTCCCTTTATCCAAGCAACTTAAGCTACTTTCCCACTATGCAAGTTCCTGCAAAAGCAGATGGTCTCTTAGATGTCTCTTTTTATAATTAGATCACAACTGACTCTCCCAGTAAGAGATACCAAGTCAAATATAAGGAGCACAGGTGTCTGCTGGCACTGCTACCTTGGAAATCTTTAATATAAATTGGTTAGAATCCCCTCAAGTGATTTTTCCACATCCTCAAGGAGAAAGAAGATACTAACTCAAGTCTCCAGAGCTGAAATGAGTTAGTCTATTGAGAGTGGTACTTCTGGAAGTCTCAAAACCTTCAAAGGGAATATGGAACATGGGAAGAAGATGAGTTGCTCAAAAGCTGCTGATAACAATGTGTGAAACAGAGTGGACATTTCAGCTTCTCTTCCCTTTCTCTAATAGCTTTCTGAAATTATCATGCCATGAGTGTGAAAGAAGTTATTCTGTAAATGGTAAATTGAATTCCAAGAAAAGCAAAAGCTTCTGCAATACCTCTTTAAAGAAGAAGAAACACATATTAATGGAAAAGAAAATACTTAGGGGGAACTACTACAAATTCAATGGTCTAAACCTGCTTCACGAGCAGCTTTATCTGGAAAAGCAAAAACCGGGAAAACTAAGATCTGTTCCCTTTAAAAACTTGCCACAATCTCTCTCACCGTGTGAATTTCAATGTAAAACTTAAGAAGGCACCACTGAATAGTGCAGAGCAAGTGAACTCTGATTATACATTAGGGTCACCTGGGGAGTTAAAATAATTCTTTTTTGTCAAAATTCAATAAATTGGACACTAAATATTTGCAAATTTAACAGTATATAAATTTTATTTTAAGAAAAGTACTACAAATATTAACCTGCAATTAGTGGGTTTTCTTTTTATAGTGATCTGGTACTCAGCAATCCTGAAACTACTTTCAGTGTCCTTTAGTCTTCGGGGCACCTGGCTCAGTGGGTTAAGCATATGACTTCAGTTCAGATTAGGATCTCATGGTTTGTGAGTTCAAACCCCTCATCAGGCTCACTGCTGTCAGTTCAGAGACCACTTCAGATCCTCTATCTCCCTCTCTCTGTCTCTCCCCTGCTTATGCTCTCTCTCTCAAAAATGAATACATTTTTAAAAAATTTAAAAACTGCTGAAAATCTAAAACAAGGAGAAATTGTTAAAAATAGCCAGAGGGAAGAAGGACAGTCTACCTTCAAAAGATAAACTGTATCTGTGAGAGGTGACTTCTTAAAATAAACAGTAGAGTCAAGGAGATAACAAATGGCATATTTCAAGTGCTGAAAGATAATTCCAGCCTTTAATTATATACTTAATAAAATATACTTCAAAAATGAAAAAAATATTTTCAAACAAAACAAAGAATTTACTGCACACCTTCATTAAAAGTCATACTAAAATTAGTTCCTGAAGCAGAAGATAAAATGATCTCAGATAAGACATTACTTCCAAGCAATATGAAAGAGCAGATAAAAAGTAAAATATATAGGTGGACATGAATGAAAATTGACTATAAAAAAATAACAGTAATGTTTTGTGGGGTTTTATGTATATGTATAATTCAACTGTATGCCATCAATAATCCTAAAGTTGAAAGTACACAAGTCAAAGTGTCCATAGAATTTTCTGTTAATGGAAAGGTGGGTTAAGTATTAATTTGTTGTATTGTAATAAGTCAAAAACCCATGTGTTAATCTCTAAAGCAGCAAGTTAACAAAAGGGAAAATGGAATATGAAGAATATCTGATTACCTGAGAAAAAAGTAGGAAGAAAGAATTAAAGCACCTAGGACAAGTGGGTCACACAGAAAACAAACAGTAATTTGGTACATGTAAACTCAAATAAATCATTAAGTAAAATCAACTAAATATTCAAAGTAACAATATTGTCAGGCTGGATTTTAAAAATCAAGTAATATGTTGCTTAAAAGAGTCACACTAAAAATGCAAACAATAAAACTCCCACCCCAACCACCCCCCCAAAAAAATCAAACACAAAAGAAGGTAGTAATGGAAAAATAAGGGTCAAAAATAAAAAAAAATAAAAGACATGAAGAAAGCATAAAACAAATTGGTAAAAGTGCCTTCTTATCACTAATTAAATGCCAGTGGATAAACTCCTCAATCAGAAAACAGAGATTGGCAAAATGGATATTTTTTTAAAACACACAATTACATGTTGTTTACAACACACCTATATTAGGTATCAGGACATACATTGGTTGAAAGTGAAAAAATGGAAAAAGATAGTCCCTGTAAACAGTAGCCAAAGAGAGTAGATGTGGCTATACTCCTATCAGACAAAATAGACTTTAAATCAAAACTGTTACAAGAGTTAAAGAAGGAATATATAATGATAAAAGGGCCAATTCCCCAAGAAGATACAGCAATTATTAATATATATGTACTAAACACCAGAGCTCCAAAATATATGAAACGCACATTAATTGAAGAGAGAAACAGACATCTCCACAATAATAGAAGTCTTCAATACCTCCCTTGCAATAATGTACAGAACATTCAGACAGAAGATCAATAAGGAAAAAGAGGACTTGAAAAACACTAAAGATTAATTCAACCTGACAGACATATACAGAACACTCAATACAACAACAGAATATACATTTCCCTCAAGCATACATGGAACATTCCCCAAAAGAGAGAATATGTTAGGAAACAAAATAACTTTTTAATTAATTTTAAAGACTGAAATCCGGCAAAACATCATTTCAATCACAAAAGAATGAAACCAGATAACAATGCCAGAAGAAAAACTAGAAAATTCAAAAATATGTGGAAATTAAACAACATACTCTTAAAAAAACAGGGGATCAAAGAAGAGTCATAAGATAAATTAGAAAATATCTTGAGAAAAATAAAAATGAGAGCATAACATACCACAACTTATGAGATGCAGCAAAAGCAGTGCAAGAGGGAAATTAAGCTGTAAATGGTTACATTAAAAAAAAAAAAAAAAAGATCTCAAATCAACAATCTAACTTTACATCTCAAGGGACTAGAAAAGTAAGAACTAAACCCAAAGCTAGAAGAGGGAATAGTAGATAAAATATTTTTCAAGTGTATTTATTTTGAGAGAGAGAGAAAGCACAGTTGAGGATGGGCAAAGGTAGAGGGAGACAGAGAGAATCCCAAGTAGGCTCTGCACTGTCAGGGCAGAGCTTGACACAAGGCTTGAACCTGTGAACCTTGAGATCATGACCTGGGCCAAAATCCAGAGTCAGCTGCTTAACCAACTGAGCCATCCAGGCACCCCAGTAAATAAAATACTAAACATCACAGCAGAGATACATGAAATAGAGAGTAGAAAAATACAAAAAAAAAAAAAAATTTAACAAAACCAAAAATTGGTTCCTTGAAAACATCAACAAAATTGACAAACTTTTAGCTAGACTAATAAGAAAATAAGAAGATTGAAAAAAATAAAATCAGAAATGAAAGAGAAGACATTACTACTGGTTTTGCAGAAATAAAAAGAATGATACATGAATAGTATGAACCAGTATATGCCAACATATTGGATAACTTGGATGAAATTGACACATTCCTGGAAACATAAAACCTACCCAGACTGAATCATGAAAAAATAGAAATTCTGAATAGACTGACCCATAAGTAGTAAGGAAATAGAATCAGTAATCAAAAACCTCCCAACAAGGAAAAACCCAGGAACAGGTGGGTTCACCATTGAATTCTACCAAACATTTAAGGCACTAACACTAATCCTTCTCAAACTCTTCTAAAAATTGAGGTGGATACAACATTTCCAAACTCATTCTATGAAGCCAGCAGTACCCTGATACCAAAGATAGACAAAGACACTACTGGAAAATAAAACTACAGATCAGTATCACTTATGAATATTGATATAAAGATCCAATCTTCTAGCAAACTGAATTCAACAACATATTAAAACGAGTATGCGCAATGATCAAGTGGGAATGGAATGATGGTTCAAAATATAAAAATCAATTAAATATACCACAATAAAAGAATGAAGGGAGGAAATCATGTGACCCATTCAACTGGTGCAAAAAAAAAAAAAGGCATTTGAAAAATTCAACATCTTCCCATGATAAAAACATTCAATAAACTAGAAATAGAAGGAAACTATTTCAATACAATAAAAGCCCATATATGAAAAACTCATAACTAACATCACACTCAATGTTTAAAGACTGACACCATTTCTTCTAAAATCTGGGAAGGGCAAACGAAAACAAAAACAAAAAACCTGTTTTTACCAGTTTTTTTTTCTTTTCTATTCAGCATACTACTAGAAGTCCTAACCAGAACAATTAGGCAATAAAAAAAAAAAAATACTTCTAAATCATGAAGAAAAAAGTTACATTGTCTCTGTTTACAGATGACATGATCTTATATGTAGAAAATCCTAACAACTCCACTAAAAAAAAAACCCAAAAAACCCAAACCTGTTACAACTAGTAAAGGAATGCAGCAAAATTGTGGTATATAAAATCAACACATAAAAACCAGATACATTTTTATACATTAACAATGAATATCCCAAAAAGTAACAAAACAATTTTATTTAGAATCACATCAAAAGGAATAAAATATGTAGGAAATAAATTTAATAATGGAAATAAATTGTACACACAAAACTAAAAAAAATGTTGTTGATGGAAATTAAAGAAGACATCAATAAGTGGGAAGACATCCAGGGATCACCGATCAGAAGACTTAATATTGTCAGGATGTCAAAGTATTCAGTGCCTCGGAAACACTACACTAAGTGAAATAAGCCATTACACAAGGACAAATATATGATTCCACTTATATAAGGTGCCTAACATGTTCAAATTCCTAGACACAGAAAGTAGAATGGTGGTTATCAGGAGCTGGGGGAAGAGACACTAAAGAATTAGCATTTAATATACTTCAATTGAGGAAGATGAAAAAGTTCCAGAGATGGATGCCAGTGATGATTGCATAATGTGAATGTACTTCATGCCACTGAACTGTACACCTAAGAATGGTAAAAAAAAAAAAAAAAAAAAAAATAGTAACTTTTATGTGTTTTGCCACAATAAAAATGGATTATGATTATGAAAAAAAACAATGTTTGAAAATAAGAAAATAAAAACATATCCTGCAAAAATATATAATGCAAACAACATTAAAACCATAATAGCTACACATTAGATAAAGTAGACTTTAAATCAAGAAAAATGACTACAAATAAAGGGATATGTTTCATAGTGATAGAATAGTCAATCCATCAGGAAGTTATCACAATCTTAAATTTTGTGTGCCTAATAACTGAGCTTCAAAATATGTAAAGCAAAAAGTGACAGAGCTTAGAGGGAAATAGCTACATTCGTAATCACAGTGGAAGACATAGATATTTCAATGGCTGATAGAACTAGCAAAGAGCCAAAAAATGGTATAAAAGATGTGAAAATACCTTTGATGACAATTTTGATGACAAAATTGACCTGATATAAAGATAACATTACATTCAATAACTTAGAATACATATTAATTTCAAGTGCATGTAAAATATTTACCAAAATTTGCCAAAGGCTGGGTCACAAAGCAAGCCTCAGAAAATATCTTGAGTATTGAGATTTGTCAGAGTGTTTCCTCTAGTCACAATGAAATTAAGCTAGGAATTAATAAGAAAATATAACTAGAAAATCTCCATCTGCTTAGCAATTAAGCAATATACTTAAACAACCCATGGATTACACAAGAAATCAAAATACAAGTTGGAAAATGTTTTTCACAGAGTGACAATAAGATATCTAAAAACATCAGGAATACAACTAATGGAGCACAGGCATAAATTAACAGTTTTAAATGCATATATTAGAATTTTTTAAACGTGTTCCCCTCCAAAAATTGAGCCACGCTTTAATCTCAAGAAGCTAGGAGAAAACAGCACATCAAATATCCCATTGATTACTGTCTTAGTCCATTTCTGCTTCTACAATAAGATACTGATTCTGGTTAGCTTATAAAATACAGAAGTTTATTTCTTACTGTTACAGAGGCTGGGAAGTCCAAGGTCATAGTGGCTACAAATCTGGTGTCTAGTAAGAGGTCCTGGCTCATAGATGGTAGTCTTTTCACTGTGGTCTGATATGGCAGAAGGAAGCAGGGAGTTCCCTCAAACCTCTTTTATAGGGGCACTAATACCCTTCATGAGAACTCTGTCTTCATGTTCTAATTATCTCTCAAAGGCCCTACCTCCTAATATCATCACAATGGGGGTTAGAATTTTAACACATGAATTTTGGATGTACAAAAACATTCAGACAATAGTAATTATTATTTACAAAGATAAAAGAGTCCTTTACAACAGAGAGATCTGGCAGACACCATATGAATGACATGACAACAGCTAGCATCACTATTAATGAAACAAGTCAATATTGCAGTACTTCTCATGTAATGAAAGGATAAAGGCATAATATCACCAAATTCAATTCTTGCCAAAATGTTTGCTCTGAATCTAAATATGAGGAAATACTTCCACATTTAGAAGATTCTACTACCAATCTAGCCTGAATTCTTTAAAATACCTGAGTCATAAAAATAATTTTTTTTTTAAGTCAGCGAAATGTTCTAGATCAGGGTGAGCAAATTCCTGTACAGGATGAGAGAGTAAATATTTTAGAATTTGCCATATGGTCTCTGTTGCAGCTATTCAATTTTGCCCTTGTAGTCTTGAAAGCCTTCATGGACAGTACATACCCATATGAGCATGGCCATGTTCCATTACGGCTTTATTTATGGGCACTGACTTTGATTTTATATAAATTCACAGAACATTATTTCTTTTGGATTTTTTTTTCTACCTTTAAAAATATAAAACCTAGGCTGTTTGGGTGGCTCAGTCAGTTAAGCATCTGACTCAACTTGGTTTCCGCTCAGGTCCTGATCCCAGAGTCGTGGGATTGAGCCTTGCATCAGGCTCCGTGCTGAGCATGGAGCCTGCTTGGGATTCTGTCTCTCTCCCTCTGCCCCTCTCCCCTGCTCGCGTGCTCGCTCTCTCTCTCTCTCTCTCTCTCTCTCTCTCTCTCACACACACACACACACACACACACACACACACACACACACACACAGTCTCTAATAAATAAAAGATGAAAAAATGATAAATAAAAATATAAAAACTATTCTTACCTTGCAGGTCATATAAAACCAAGTACTAGGCCAAATTTGGTCCCTGTGCTATAGCTTGCCAAACTGTATTCTTGATTAAAGGAATAAAGGGACATGAAAAGGAAATGCAATGTGTGATCCTTGACTGGGTTTTGAATTTAAAAAAAGAAGAAGAAGAAGCAAGCAAGCAATAAAGTGTATCACTGAAACTGAGGAAATTTGAATTTGGACAATGCATAATACACAAACTAAGCATATTATTTTATAAGCGTTAGAGAGCTTGGATGTAAAAATGATATAGTGGTTATGGAGGAGGATATTCTTGTTCTAGATAAGTGCATGCTAAACATTTAAGAGTAAAAAAAGAATTAAGAGTCAAGTGACATAATGCCTACCACTTACTTCCAAATGAACTAGGGAAACAAAAGAGGTAAAGAAGTGTGCATATGTGTGTGTGTTTGTATGTGTATTCATATGAGAGAGAGAAGGTGATGCAAGGCAGCAAGAAATGGAGATTAAGTAAATGAGGCAAAATCTATAGCTGTAGGTGAAGGGAAGGGTGTTTATTGCACTACTGTTTCAAATTGACTGTGGTTTGAAATTTTCAAAATAAAACATTAGGGGAAAATAAAATCAAATTAAAATATAATATCCAGACCCCACCCCAGAATTCCCTATCAACTGACCTGTTGTAAGACTCCAGACCCTGGAATTCTTAAGAGCTTGCAGTTGTAGCATGGGCTGAGAACCAGTACTGTAGGAGAAAGAAAAGGTGTGGTAGGTCAGAGAGATTTAGGTTTTCTCTGCCACTTACCTTCTGCAACCTTCTTGTAGTGAAGGTATATACTTCACTAAGCCTTAGTTTCCAGGTCTGTAAAATATGACTTCTACTATCAATGGCATAGAGTTGAAACACTCAATGTATCTAAACACATCTCACAAATTCTAGAAATATACGTACAATACTTTGGGAAACCTGATTATTTGTGTCCTGTTAAGAAACTGAAAAATAAATAAACCAGAACAAATCTCTCAGTGGTATGAGTAAAAAAGAGAAAGCAAGTTTGGAAATGACAGATGTCACATTCTCCAAAGTTGCTGACAGCAAAGTTAGAAGGTATAGAGGAACAGAACGTAGAGCTGGCCAGCACTTTAACGAACCACATTAATTTTGCAAATATTTAACTTTAAATTTAACTTTACAAAAATTATTTCATTTGGGGCGCCTAAGTGGCTCAGTCGCTTAAGCATCTGACTTGGTTCTGGCTCAGGTCATTATCTCACAGTTCCTGGGATTGACTGGGATTGACTCACACACACACTCTCTCTCTCTCTCTCTAACTAAAAAAAAAAAAAAAAAAAAAAAGATTATTTCATTTAATACAGCATCCCTAGAGAGTAATTATTTCCCTATCATAGATGTGAAGACTGAGGCTTAGAAAAGATAAGTGCTGTCCCTGAGGCCACAGAGATGGTACACAGTAGTAGGTTTTGATCTCTTTGTTCATGTAACCTTAGGGCTCAAGCCATTAGTCACCATGACCCATTTCTTCTCACAGTATGAAATCGCAAGTCCTTTCGATTTTATTCACCCATGATGAGTCAATCTTCTGGGTGGCAGCCGGTCTCTAAAATTACATTATTTTTTTAAAACTTTTTTTAACATTTATTTATTTTTGAAATACAAAGAGAGACAGAGCACTAGTCGGGGAGGAAAAGAGAGAGAGAGGGAGACAGAATCTGAAGGAGGCTCCAGGTTCTGAGCTGTCAGCACAGAGCCCAATGTGGGGCTCGAACCCACAAACCGTGAGACCATGACCTGAGCCGAAGTCAGATGCTTAACCAACTGAGCCACCCAGGTGCCCTAAAACAACATTCTTGAATTGTCATCATTCAGACCATAGATTATTCTTTTATAAGTGATATAAATGTGTTCCATAGCAAGGCAGGAGATAACTAGCCCACATGCATCGTGATTAATCTGTAAGAAAATTCCTCAGTGCTATACTACTAGACGAAGGAGTCATTCAGGTGAAACCAAAAACAAGGTGCTCCACCTTCAGGATTGTATAAACAAACAACATGAGGTTTTATAACATATATTCCTTCATTTACCTACTTATCCATCCACTCATTTATTTATCTTCCTTTACACATATATGTATTTTATTCACTTATCCATTATTTGTTCACATTTATCATTTATCTAATACATTAATTGTTCCAATTATTCATTTCATCTTTTCAGTCAAAAAAAAAAAGTAATTCTTGAATCCTTACTATATGCCAGGTACATTTCTAGAAGGTGTGATACAGAATCAAACAAAGCAGATCATTAACTCTGCCTTCATAGCACTTACCTCTATAGGTGAAAACAATAAATGAGAGTAACAACAAAAATAAGTAAAATATATAGCAAAATAATTAGTGATTAGTGCTAAGGGGGAAAAAAAAAGAAGGAAAATAAAAATAGCAAATGTTAAATAGGATGAAGGTGATAAAATTTCAACAGATGGCCAGAGAAGCCTCATTGCAAAGGTGACTTTGGTGATGATTTTAATCAGAGATAAAAGGGAACAGGGCGGTAATAAAAAACAAAACAAAACGAACCCACACATGTGCATATATGTACCTATACACATATGCATACACACATTCATATATGCATATTTTTTTTTAATTTTTTTTCAACGTTTTTTATTTATTTTTGGGACAGAGAGAGACAGAGCATGAACGGGGGAGGGGCAGAGAGAGAGGGAGACACAGAATCGGAAACAGGCTCCAGGCTCCGAGCCATCAGCCCAGAGCCTGACGCGGGGCTCGAACTCACGGACCGCGAGATCGTGACCTGGCTGAAGTCGGACGCTTAACCGACTGCGCCACCCAGGCGCCCCCATATATGCATATATGTATATATGCCAATGCATCCCCTCTTTCACTGAAAATGTGTTACTAATGTATATGTATATGTATATGTATATGTATATGTATATGTATATGTATATGTATATGTATATATGCTGGATTAAATAGTGCAAAGTGACATTGTTGATTTTATTGTAGAACAGGTAGACCAGTAAAAATTTGTGACTGGCATTGGCCACACTTCAAATAGCACTGACTTAAGGCATTGGAGGTCCAAGTGAAGTTTTCAATTTTTACTTCAATTTTTACACAAAAAATTCCATGATTTGGGGAAGAAGAGTGAAATGATCTAATATATCTCTTAAAAACTGCACTTTTGCTTCAAATATTTGGATTTATGGAAACACAAAGAAAAAGGGTCTTCATGCCTCTTTCACTCTATCTTCCTGGAATCTCATATTAACTGGAGATACTTCCTCTGTACTCCTGAGGCACAGGACCCCAAACAAGGTGTCATATTTCAAAGCCTTTTTTCCTGATGCATAGACAAGTTTCCTGATGCATAAACTGAAAAAATAATTGAACCAGCTCAAATCCCCAGCATCCACATGTCACCTGGATTGAATTCTCTGCCTTTCCCAGTGACATTATCCCTGTATCTCATTTCTATTTGTTCTGTTAGCAAGGAACTGCATTCAAAACCAACAGTGGGTGTCTCTGACTTTGAAAACTAGCCTGCCATCTAGAAAAGTGGAGTTAATTACTTATATGAAGTGACTGAATAACCGAGGGAATATACTTGTGATGGCACTAATATATCACCTTTATTGTAACAAGGCTTTGTTGGTCCCTAGACAAGACACTGTAATACACAAAAGGCAAATTGCAAGCTTAGAAATGTCGGAAGAGCAGCCCACCAAAGGAACTAGGACTTCTTAATGAGCTATTTTGGGGAGCTCATTGCTCTAGAAGTATAGTGGGGTACATTTTTATTCAATGTTTAGTTCTTTGAGCTCCAAATAGAGGAAATCTGACTAGTTTGCAGCCCTTCTTGTACCTGAAAACAAACAAAAACTTAAGACTTCATTTGACCTACCTCTACTTTTACTCTTATCCTCCAGCTAATGAACAGTAACAATGCTTCCCATGGAACTGTATTATGGCTACTCAACTGCCAAGAAAAAACTGAATTCACCCACTATCTTTGATAAGTATGATCACTGAGGGACACAGAACCATTTCCAGTCTCTGCCTCTCCCAGTCCCCATCTCCTGGAAGTGGCAATCCAGAAAAATCATTCCTTAGAGAAGCTACTAGTATGAAGGTTCCCTGGATTTTACAAGAAAAGGAAATGATCAGCTCCTTTCAGGTGGTCCAAGGTTGAGAGAAAGACACCTCTCTTCTTCCCACGCCACTCTACTCCACCTCTGAGATTTCCACATTCTAATCCTTGCAGCTTGAGAATATGTCACAGTACATGGTGAAAGGGACTTTGTGCATAGAATTAACTTTACAGACTTTAGAGACATTGTATTAGATTATCCAGATGGATTCAATAGAAACATGTGGGCCCTTTAAAGTAGAATACAAAGGCAATAAAGTCTATGAGGGAGATGCAATGATGAAAGATGAGGCAGGAGAGATTCAAAGTGTAGGCAGGACTCTACCAGCCATTTCTAGCTTTGAGGATGGAGGAAGGAGGCCATGAACCAGTGAGCCAGGGCAGCCTTGACAAGCTGTGGGATCAACTCACAGCTGACAGCAAAGAAAGAGATAGCTCAGCTCCATAACCACAAAGAACCAAGTTCTACCAACAACCTGAATGTACATAAAACACCTTCTCCTCTAGAGCTTCCAGAAAGAAATGCATTCCTGGTGACACCTTGACTTTAGCCAGTGAGCCCAGTACTGGATTTCTGACCTAAAGAATGGTAAGAAAAGAAATGTGTGTTATTTTAAGCCATTAACTTTGTAGTAATTGGTAATAGCAGCAATAGAAAACTAATCCATGGTCTCTAAGAGGCAGATTCTTAGGTAGAAGACACTTGGTGACATTCAGAAAAGCATGGCACTGAAAAAGTAAGCAAGCACATTGGGGTTGCATCTTCTGCCTATTTCCTTTTGCCAATTCAGCTATTTTGCTATATAAGTTTTGGGGTAAAGGAAAGAGAGAGGAAGGGAGGGAGGGAAAGTGGTAGGAAAGGAAGGGAAGAGAGGACACAAGAGAGATTGAGAAGGAAAGAACAGTATATACAGATACCATGGTCTTGAAATGCCACCATTTTACTCAGTGAGCACACACCCCAGAGGAAACCTGAGTCTGATGTTCTCCACTGAGTCTCAGGTCCTATGCAACTTTCACAGTATCAGCATCTTGTTACATTGAGAGTGATGCAGAAGAGTGATCCTAGCATTTAATAAAACTTATTTTTCATGGAAAAAAAAATGGCCCTCAAGTACAAGCCAGGCCCATCAGCCGGCAATCAGTTAAAGAAAACATGATTCATTCCAATACTTATGGAAGAGCTTCCTGTTCTTGGCTACATACTGCTTACATTGTTCTCTTACAGGGAACCTCACAAAAGAATGTTAAAGGGTAACTGTCGAATAAATTTTTGCCTTAAAACCTAACCTCGAGTAATAGTGATTCTAGGCTAAAGATAAAGGATGTGGTAGAACAGTATTTCTTATTCACAGAAATCGTTAATAATGAACTGTGATTTGAACAAAAATTCAATTATTGCTGTTAGAGCTAAATAGAGATACAGCTGAGTGGTTCACCAGCTTCCAAGAGTGATTCTTGACCTGGATAGCCCCCTTTCAAATTAATTCTCAGTGACCTCTGACTCACAGGCCACGGGCACCAAAGTCTGACCATACCAAGGCTAGCCGGTGGCAGCTCTGAAGCATCTCCTACACTTGATCCCCTTCTACTCCATCTCAAGCACATTTTCCTAATGCCTGACCACACTATTGCCCAAAATGGACTCAGTAAGCTGTAAACTAATAAATAATTAAAGTGGATATTTAACAGAAAATTTTCAAGGAATTAAAAGGCTCTAATATGCAAAGGAGTTTTCCTTTCAACTGTGAAATTCTCAGCCACTCTGACAAGCAGAAGGAGTTATTTTAGAACAGTCTACAAATCATGTAATCATAATGCTTTGTGTTGAGGTACAAGATCATAATGATCATGGGAAAGATCTCAAAGACGTTGAGAAGATTGTGACCCAACCTTTTTAATTTACTGCTGGGAAAACATAGGTTTGATTGAAGATGTTCAGATGACTCACCCCTTTATGAGTTAGTGATTTTACCAGCAGCTTCTAGCATTCCAATCCATTCATTCATTCATTGGTTCATTCATTCATTCATTCACTCATTCAGCAGTTATTTAATAAGCACCTGCCAAGCACTGGTTTAGGTACTGAGGATTGAGTCATAAAAAAGTACAGGGAAGTGAGATTCTTTTGAGATATATTTTGAGATAATTTCCCAGTGTTTTTTTAACATGGCTTTTAATTACCTCTCCATTTCTCCACTGAATTATTTATATATCTAACTATACTTTCTCAAACACTCCCTTCCCAGGGGTCACCCAGACTCCCACCAAGAACTTTATGTCTTTGTACTAGTCTCATTTTCATAACCTGACATAAGCAGCCCATAATGCGCATTAATCTCTAAGCATCAAAATTCAGCAAATTATTACAGAGTACTTGGCACATAAGAGCATGAATGCAAGAGCTGGTGATCATAAAACAAGGCATAAAATGGAGTCCCTTTCTTCAAGAAAGTTAGAATCTACTAAGGAGCACAAAATGAGCATCTTTGAAATGGAGCACAGAAAGATAATTGGATATCCAAATAAGAAAACATAGTTCCTAAGCAAAATAAATGGTAACTCAGAGGCTTCCTGGAAAGGGTGGCTGATGAGGTCAATTTTTATAATTGTTAGACTAGAACTATCCAAGAATGGATATGTGAGAAATTTCCAGAAAGAATAGTTTAAGAAAAATCAGTGGTGATGTAGAAAAGCCTCAGACACATTTGTGAATAACAAATGCATGGGTTTGTCTCTATAAGGGACTGAGCTATATTTGGAGTTGAGGCAAAAGGTATATAATTATTCAAATTTGAGTAGAGAAGGCTTTCCTAAGTTAGAATTGCTAGCTAGAAAACAAACTCTTGGTTCTTGCTCCCACTCCCTTAATATTTGTTGCCCTCATCACACCTAAGCCAGGTGAACTCTTCCTCTTTGGACAAAATTTCCTCCCTCAACCTGAAAGCCTTTTCCTTGACCATAAGGGCTTCCTTAAGTCATATGGACATCACAAACTTTTTGTAGATCTAATAAACACCATCTTTTGTACTTATAGCCACATTATTTCAAATGTGTGCAAATATTTTATATTCCTAGTCGTGATTTTTTTCTTTGGTGATACTTTGGTGATACCAAAGGATTATTACCACAGGGTTGGGCTGTTGGGAGACTCTCTAAAATTGTCTCTCTAAAGACAATGTTAACTGCTCTGTCACCACAACTGACAGCTCTTGGTTTCAGACTTACTAAGGAATCACTGTAGTTTCTATGGATTTAAAAAATAGTTAATTTTTCCTTTTTAGGAAAAATGTCAGACTTATTAAAAAATCATTTAACTTCCTCAGATCCTAAGGATCATGATCCTCATGTTGAAAGGCCGGTAAAAGGCCAGTCCATACATTGCCAAGTATGTAATTAAAGCCGACAAACATTGAAGTATAGAATGGTGTTGAGTTTTGCTTTATTTGCCTTCTTTAAGCTTACCTACATGACTAATTTTATTGCTTTATGCCCCTAACAGAAGATGCTCTAGCTGAAAGTCTTCTCTAGGCACCACGAGTCTACTAAAAAATTAGTATCTTATAATCTCTACCGATAGCCAGCCATCCCAAATGGTACTCATGCCGCTGATAGTGTAGTTCCTGCTTTTCAAACCTTATTAGAAGAATGGTGGGTGGCTCAGTCGGTTAAGTGGTCGACTTCGCTCAGGTCATGATCTCGCGGTCTGTGAGTTTGAGCCCCGCGTCGGGCTCTGTGCTGACAGCTCAGAGCCTGGAGCCTGTTTCAGATTCTGTGTCTCCCTCTCTCTGACCCTCCCCTGTTCATGCTCTGTCTCTCCCTGTCTCAAAAATAAATAAAACATTTAAAAAATTAAAAAAAAAAAGAAGAATGGTAGGTCTTTATGATTCAAAGACATATAAGTTGATCAGGTTTCTGAGAGAATGAGCATAGTAGATTTTACCATACTAGATTTTAGTATATCTTACATTTGCTCCATCTGGTCAACCTAGGAAAACAGTGGTTTCTGAAAAATGGGTCATAACATTTTATTTTTCTATTTTTTTAAACTAAAATCTATCTTTTTTTTTTTTTTTTTTTTTTTTTACATCCAAGCTAGTTAGCATATAGTGCAACCATGATTTCAGGAGTGGATTCCTTAATGCCCCTTACCATTTAGCTCATCCCTCCTCCCACAGTCCCTTTAGAAACCCTGTTTGTTCTTCATATTTAAGAGTCTCTTATGTTTTGTCCCCCTCCCTGTTTTTATATTATTTTTGCTCCCCTTCCCTTGCGTTCATCTGTTTTGTGTCTTAAAGTCCTCCTGTGAGTGAAATCATAGGATATTTGTCATTCTCTAATTTCGCTTAGCATAATACCCTCTAGTTCCATTCACGTAGTTGCAAATGACAAAATTTCATTCTTTCTGATTGCCAAGTAATACTCCATTGTATGTATGTGTGTGTGTGTGTGTGTGTGTGTGTGTGTGTGCATACACACACACACACACACACACACACACCACATCTTCTTTATCCATTCATCCATCAATGGATGTTGGGGCTCTTTCCATACTTTGGCTATTGTTTATAGTGCTGCTATAAACATTGGGGTGCATGTGTTCCTTTGAAACAGCACACCTATATCCTTTGGATAAAAACCTAGTAGTGCAATTGCTTGGTGACAGGGTAGTTCTATTTTTAATTTTTTGAGGAACCTCTATACTTTTTTCCACAGTGGCTGCCCCAGTTTGCATTCCCACCAGCAGTGCAACAGAGATCCTCTTTCTCCGCATCCTCGCCAACATCTGTTGTTGCACAAGTTGTTAATGTTAGCCATTCTGACAGGTGTGAGGTGGTATCTCATTGTGGTTTTGATTTGTATTTCCCTGATGATGAGTGATGTGGAGCATTTTTTCATATGTCAGGTGGCCATCTGGATGTCTTCTTTGGAGAAGTATCTATTCATGTCTTTTGCCCATTTCTTCACAGGATTATTTGTTTTTTGGGTATTGAGTTTGATAAGTTCTTTATAGATTTTGGATACTAACCCTTTATCTTTTATGTCATTTGCAAGTATCTTCTCCCATTCTGTGGGTTGCCTTTTAGTTTTGCTGATTGTTTTCTGATTGATTTTCATGAGGTCCTAATAGTTCATTTTTGCTTTTGTTTCCCTTGCCTCTGGAGACGTGTTGGGTAAGAAGTTACTGTGGCTGAGGTCAGAGGTTTTTGCCTGCTTTTTCCTTGAGGCTTTTGATAGCTTCCTGTCTTACATTGAGGTCTTTCATCCATTTTGAATTTATTTTTCTGTATGGTGTAAGAAAGTGGTCCAGTTTCATTCTTCTGCATGTCACTGTCCAGTTTTCCCAGCACCACTTGCTGAAGAGACTGTCTTCATTCCACTGGATATTCCTTCCGTCTCTGTCAAAGATTAGTTGGCCATACGTTTGTGGGTCCATTTCTGGGTTCTCTATTCTGTTCCATTGATCTGAGTATCGGTTTTTGTGCCAAGAGTCTTAACATTTTAAAAGATTGGGAACAACTGTTTTTGTTCCTTATCATTTGGTTTACATCCTTTAGGTAAGGCTAGTTTAGAAGTTATCCTCAGAGAAAGATGGAGTAACAAATTCTAGCTCCAAGGAGAGATTTCCTGCCAATTTAAATTCCCCCCTCCGGTTGGCTGGGAAACATCCCACCTAAGCCCCTCACAGGTGAGATCAGCTTCATGGGCTTGCATATGACTCATTACTTAGGAGGATGCCCCTCTTAGTTTAACATTCTACTGTCATTGTCTTGAGATTCTTAATGATTTTTTAATTAGGAGACTTGATTTCATTTTGCACTGAGCCCCACAAATTATGTAGTCAAGCTGCTCAGAGAAACATTGTATCAGAATGCTTTTGGCTGCAAGTAAACCCAACTAAAATTGACTTAACCCATGAGAATTCCTGGGCTAGCCCAGGACTGCTATAACTTCACAATATCACTAACCAGGCACAAAAACAGTTATAAAAGCTTTTAGGTCCCTGTGTTCTTTTTTCAGTCATTCTGATAAGGACCTTATGTGAAAATTTCTCTCCAGGGTGGTAAACACAACAGTATTTTAAAGACATGACCAACCTAGTATATAGTTAAATCGGATGACAGAGTTTTCTATGATGTTAGGGATGAGATATAGAACAGAGATCTAGACCTTGCATGCTATTTCAAAGTTATGAGACATATGAACTGTCTATATGCTTGACCATGTTCGTGTATATTAATTACACAGCCCCCTGCATAGATTAAAGTTATCTCACATGTACCAACAAACCCATACCACTCTTTTATGTTGACGTATTTTTTAAAGTAATTTACCCTGAGTACAAAATACAATATTCCTTTTAAGAGTAAAGGAAACCCACTCAGCTATTTTCATCCCTTATCACCCAGAATTTGAATACATTTTCCTTACCAACTCACTTACCGGTAACATTTGCCCCAGCAACTAGAACAGAAGTCAGATTCTCTGAAACACCTATCTGTAAGAGAAGTGTAAACAAAATGAAAGTTTTAGTAGAAAAGGGGTGGAATAGCAATGGTTATAGGAATAATAATCCATAGTAACCTTGTTCTGAAATCCTTTCCATCAGTGGAAAACTATCTTACCAAAAATAACTCAAATCCTGATAGTCTTGCTCTACCAAAACATATTGTAAGAGTACATCTGGATGCATACAAGTGATAGTTGTCTTACACAATGTAGCAGGGAGATTGTGTAAGTAAGATTGAGAGATAAAGTAGGGAAGATATGCTATATACAGACTATCAAGGAGTTTGGGTGCTAGTCTTTACATTTTAGGTAATTATACCAAAGCAAAATGGCAGAAGGTTTGAAAGCACAAATCACTTATCAGGTGTGTAGACCTGAAAAAGTCATTTAAATTTTCAGATCATCAGTTTTCTCATCTACAAAGTATAGATCATAGGAGTAGCTGCCAACACAGATGAATGTAACTACTGAATGAAACAATGAACACACCACACTCAGCACTGGTAAGCATTCAATTAATGTGCTCCTGATGAGGTAAATGTCAATGGTTCTAAAAACAGCCATTAAAAACCAGTGCAAAGATATCCCTGTGATAGCTGATTGGGAGCTAAGACTGCTTTCATTTCAGTAGAAACACTCACCCAGGGCCTATGCTAAAGCCATCCTGAAAGAAGAGTGTGTGCCCAGGTGTGTGGGAAAATGTGTGTGGGGAGGGTAGCGATAGGCCTGTCTTGCTCGTCACTGAGAACAATATAGTGAGATACAAACTAAACTGTTATTTTCAAATTGCTCCCTATGTAGGGGCACGTGGGTGGCTCAGTTGGTTAAGCATCTGACTCACGTTAAGCATCATGATCTCATGGTTCATGAGTTCTAGCCCCACATCAGGCTCTGTGCTAACAGCTCAGAGCCTGGAGCCTGCTTTGGATTCTGTGTCTTCCTTTCTCTGCCCCTCCCCCACTTGTGCTTTGTCTCTCTCTTTTTCAAAAAAAATGAATAAACATTAAACAATTAAAAAAAAATTCGCTATGCAATATTAGATTAACAGGCTGAAAAATGCCCAGTTCAAAGGCTTGACCTATACATAGAAAATACTAACTTTGTATCTGAAACAAATTTCTCCACAAACAGGGGCTAAAAAAAAATCATCAAACCATGTATAACTCTTCTTTTTAAAAATCATCTTGGCATTTCTCCCTCTGATTCCTCATATTTAAGAATTTGCCAAGGCAGGGTTTTTTTTTGTTTTGTTTTTTTGTTGTCCTATTCAAAAAATCCAGTAAATAGGGGTCTATCACCAAAACAAAGTGATCTTAATTATATTCATTCAAACAAGACCACTATAATTCTCTATTTATTGCAACATGAAAAATTCCCAGAAGACAATCAATAAATTATGTTTTCCTTTTAGAAAATTCTAGACAATTCACCAATGTTTTCCAATACACTATTTTGAAGGCAGTTTCTGATTCAGGCTAATCAGACAGTCTTCTAATGAAATTTTAGACAAGACTGAACTCCAAATTCTATACTTAGAAAACATTTTGGGTCAATGCATTTGAGTGCTGGTAGAACAGTACAAAAATAAGACCTGTGGAAAAAGCAGATGGCTCTACAACAAACAGTTCAACAAGCCACACAAAACTGAAATTAAACAGTCTATGATTTTGTTGAATTACTTTTGCCTTTTATTCTCTACCCAGTATAAGGAGGACCAATAATCAATTTTTCAGCAGGGGCAAGAACAATAAATGGCAATAAATTATCAAAGATGTAACACACTCATGTTCACACACATATTTAGAAGCATATAAACACAGAATTTTCTTTTTCTGAAATATTAACTGATGCAGTATTTTGATCTTGTATTATCTTATGCGCAAGAGCCCTTCCTCCACTCAGCTAGATAGGGCTAACATCAGTATTCCTTGTTTCAAGGAAGGGAAGGACAAGCAGAGCAACAAAATCTCTCTTCTTAGCAGGGACCATGGATTGGACATGTAATGAGTCAGAGCAAGGCTTCTAGCCACCTACAGGTAAATGATGATTCTCTAGGTAGAGAGGGCTGGGAGAGAATGTACAAGGGAGAGAAACAAGTTTAGAACCAAAGAATGTTTGTGTCATCTAGGCTGAGCCTCATGGACAGCAGGCTGTCCAACATGTGTGAGGAATATTTTGTAGATGTTATAACAATACGTTTTTTTGCATTTATGAAAACCAATGTCTAGGCATAAACCAACCATTATGGAAAATATGTGATGTCAGAAGAAATTTTTTATAGTTTTTGAACTATATGGAGTGTTGTCCCTGGATCTGCAGGTCCAAAACACAGAGAAAAGAGGAAGGTGGCTTACACACTGAGGTATCTCCAAGACAATTTCTGCACAGTTTCCCAAAATGAGTCTGTCTTTGACTACCCGAGTCTAAACATAACATAAACTCAGTGAATATCCTTAGTTGGAAAATTGGATAGGTGAATGAATCAATGAATTAGTTATTTTCAGCATTTCTTTTTTTTTCTAATTGGGAGACACTATACTACTGTGATTGAAAGTCTGGATTCTGGGTTAGTCCTGAGTTTACATTTATAATCTTCTGCTAATTATATGATCTTAGGTAAATCTTATAATGATTTAAACCACTTCCTTATCTGAGAAGTGGTGATACTTCTTTTGTTGGGAGGATTACATAAAAGAATATATTAAATGCACTGTGCCAGGCACATAGTGCTTATTAAAAATGGTAGCTACCCACCATGATGATTGTAGTTATTATCTTGTCGAAATACTTTGGCATCAACAAAAGTACAAATTAGTCAGTTTAGTCAAGCCAGAGCAGAAGATAAAGCTAAAAAAAAGTGCACGCAGAGTAGTTCAAATCCCCAGTCCTTTACCTGCAAGTTAAATTTGGTCCCAAATTCAATTTACTGCAGTCTCATTTGTTCTGGGCAATGTAGCAAGAACAGAGGATGAATAAATCCTGGGTCTGTCCTCTGGAGTTCACATTGAAGTAGGAGGGGTAAGATACCCACAGAGAGCATTAAAATAACTTTCTGTGTGTCTGTTCTAAAGGGAAAGCTATTAAAAAGTAATAGTAAGTGAACAAGAAGCTGAGAGAAAGAAGTAATCAGTGTGAGCAAGCACACTCGGAGAAGACTTAGGGAAGATGGCCGACATGAGTTTGGCCGTAAATACATTGTAGACATTTTCAACATGAAGAAGAGGGGAAAGACTGATCACGGAAATTTTCTGGGGTATCAGCTGAGAAGCAAAGTGAAGATGAGTGTCCTATCCATATCTTCTTGACACCTACCATTACCATGCAAACATGCTTTTAACCGCCAGCCCCTGTGATTCTGTGCCTTGAGAATTCTGTGCCATCAGTGCATCCAGAAATACTGTAAGATTAATACCCATCCCAGGTAACGCTCAACCTATCATGGCTGATGAATAAATAACCCAACTCCCTTGTCCCTCTAACTCCCAAGATGTCCCCAGCAGGATTATGTGCTAGTTGCCAACAGGCATAAGTGTGCTATAGAACAAAACACCCTTTATTGGCTTCCTTCTCTGCTCTTACTTCTCCACTCCCCTATGGTCATTACTTGAAATCATTTTCTAAATAAACGATCTGTGTGTGAATCCTTACATTAAAACAAACCAAGACTGGCATGATGACAGCATTCACAGTTGAGTTCAGCACAGATTTCTTAAGCACTTTGTATGTGCCTACACTACACTACACTACACTACACTCTGTGGATTCAGAGATGTAGCAGAGGCACACCCTGACTATATGGAGTTTACAGTCTGGATGGAAATATGAAGTACACTAAAAATAAGCTTTTTTAGTTTCAACTAAATCATAAGGTCGCTCAGGACTGAGATCATGCTTGATATAACATTATAGTTCCCTCAATAATTAGTATAATCAGGTGTACAGCATAGGGGAGGTTCTCACCTATTTACTGAACAAAAAAGCATGATAATGACAATACAATGTATGTTAAAGGCTCTACAAGTCTTCAAGTGCTTTACAAAAATTATCTCATTTGATCCTCACTGAAACCCTACTAGATAAGAATCATTTGCCCACTGAACAGAATAAGAAATTGAGGCTCAGAAAAGTTTTATCATTAGCTGTTAGGCCACTGAGCTGGGGTCTGACACAATGCTTAGTGATTCCACAATTACTGCCCTCATATAGCTATGTCACCCTGGACCTTTCTCCCTTATATCCATGCATGCAGGTTGTAATTAGGGAGAAATCCAAGAAGAGAAATCTGTCTTCATGTCATCAGGAGGTGGGCCAATCATGCAACCAAAACATGGCTATTAATTCTCTTCAGACATTCCCCGTCCTCTAACAATCAGAATATGTGCTTCATTGGTTATAATCCTGACTTTACCAGGGAAGATGCAGCTACAAGGAAAGTAGACTTTCATTCCTCCATATGATTATAGAAAATAAGAACCCAAGAAAGACACTGGGTTGAGTATCTGATCCCATCATCTCAATTTAGGGATAATAGAGGTCCCAGCGAGGTCATGTGAATGCCCAAGCTCACAACTGCTCTCCTCTAATAGGCCAAGACAGGCAACTCCTTCAGGTGAGAAAGGCAAGTGCCAGCATTTTGGCTCTTCATAGCCACAAAGAAGGCAAGGAGATGGAGAATTTAGCCTCACACATCACCTTGGGCAATGCTTCTCAAACTACCTACAGGGGACGGGCAACAGTTTCTGTTTAATCCCCAACCTACTGCTGACCAATACCTCTGTAAAAGACGGGAAGTATGAATTACTAGGTGTTGCTCTAAATATTTCTAAACATTTACTTTTGATTTCTGTACGCATCTTGTCATGGCCCAGTAACAGTTTGTGGTTTGGGATTGGCCCTCTGACTACATACACTTTGAATAGCATAATACAGAGGGCAAGGAAAGCAGAGGGGGTACACAAAAGATGGTATGTGTACTGGGCACTGGCTCAGTTTTTTCAAGATGTGGTTTGGTTTCCCTCCTTTGTTCTTCCAATACAATCCTTCCATCAGCAATGCTTCCATGTGTCACCTATGATCTCCCACCTTACATGGGACCTTACACTGTATCTTTCACACCCAGAATTCATTCCTCAAAGTTCCCCACACATGGATCTGCCCTCACCATCCCTCAACAAAACTGGTCCTGGTGCACATCTAAGCTAGGCTCTATTCTCTGCTAGAAAGAAGGCAATCCTGGGGGCAGTGTCCAAAGTAGGGTACTTATATCCTGTGGGGTACGCAGAATGATCCACTGTGGAATACAGCAAGCAAATATAGTTACTGTTTCTACTAGCTTTTTCTGCAATCCTTTAAAAATGTCTACTTTAAGGTAATATTTATAATGTACTTATTATATCAGCATAGTCCATAAAATAAACAAACAAAAATGTCACCTACATCAGGGGAGACAGCTCTTTTTTTCCCCAGACCACAATGCCCAATGGAAAAAAAAAGTTTTTTTTTTTTTTAACTTTAATGTATCCAAAATTCACTGGAATACTTAAAAAAAAAAAACAGATTCCAAATTCCCTGTAGATTCTGGTTCACTGGGTCTTCGGTAGGATCTGGAATATGTATTTTTAAGAATCATCATCCCCCAACCCAACTATAATATTGATGTCACTGTCCCAGGATCACCATGAAAACCTCTCTCCACATAAAAAAGTAGGACACTTTGTTAAGAAATTGATACAATTTTTGTGAGATTTTAGTTGATGACAATTTATGAGTAAGAACAGAGTGCTGATAATTTTTTTTTAACAGTGACATTTTAAAGTAATTAATTCCTACACTTGAAAACAAGGTCACTGTCTCTAAAACTTGATGTTTGTTAAGATTCCAAAAGTAGAAATTAAGGGAGAGAAAGTCCTTTATTCTGGAAAATGCAAACATCAAAGTGAACATTCTGTTCTTTTTGGATGAATCCAAATGAATGTCATACTGACTTGCAGAAAAACTATTAAAACATGATACAACAAAGAATCCAAAGCATGTTTTGACAGATGTGGGGTTCAGTTGAGAGCAAACCAGGCCATTCTTGACACACTCAGGATTTGGAGAAGGGGTTTATTTTCCAAAATGAGCTATGTATTTGGAAGACTCAACTTTGGCAATGAAAACTAGAAGAAAGCCAACTAATGGGATTGGCATGACATCCTGAATGTTTGGCAGATGAGAATTCCTGTAAGAGGAAGGTCAAGCAAGGGACAGTAGATGTAGTGGTCATTAAAGGGTATTCCTGGAGCACTTGGGTGGCTCAGTCAGTTAAGCATTCCAGTCTTGATTTCAGCTCAGGTCATAACCTTGAGGTTGGTGGGATTGAGCCTCCAGTCAGGCTCTGTGCTGGCAGTGGAGAGCCTGCTTAGGATTCTAACTCTCTCTCTGCCCCTGCCCCGCTTGTACTCTGTCTCTCAAAATAAATAAATATGCATTAAAAATAAAAAAAGTAAGGGTGTTCCTACAATAGAGAGAAGGCCTTCAATCAATGGGCCAAGGTTAGAAAAACACTCGTGGACTCTTAATTGAACTGGTGGAGACAAGGCAGCTTCTGCATACTCAGTTCATGAGATACAGGGGAGATTATCAAAGCAAGGACTCTAGGACAGCAAAGAAAGTCTACAGATGGAAACAAGATTACAAATAAGAGAGCATCTCAGTTGCTTAGTTTGGAAAATCCAATTAGATATCCCATCCCATGATGGCCTAGATTTCTCTGTGGGAGTTAACTTCATTGCTTTATCAAACATGTACTTGCCACTCACAGGGCCATATGCCACACTCCAGGAAAATGCCAGAAAAGTCTCTGCCTCAGCCTTCTTGCAGCATCCATTTTAGTGCGGGGGAGAGATTTAATCAATAGCCATATGATTTAATCAATAGGCAAATGCAAAACTTCAAGTATATATAAAGTACTCCTGGAGGACAGTGGGATGGAGAGGATTCCAGTCTGGCAATTGATGGCTAAGCTAAGATCTAAATGTGAATAGGAGGGGCACCTGGGTGTCTCAGTCAGTTAAGCAACAGACTCTTGATATCAGCTCAGGCCATGATCTCAAGGTTTGTGAGATCAAACCCAGCGTTGGGCTCTGCACTGACAGCACAGAGCCTGCTTGGGATTCTGTCTCTTCCTGTCTCTCTCTCTCTCTGCCCCTCCCCCAACTTGTTCTCTTGTTCTCTCTCAAAATATATAAACTTCAAAAAAATAAAGGTGAATAGAAATAAGCTGGGTGAAGATCAGAGGAAAGAGCATTCCAGGCAAAGGGAACAGCAGATTCAAAGGCTCAACATTAGGATGGAAGCTTGCATGACTGTAAAATGTGGCATAAGAGGCCCAGTGAGAAAAGTGGTTGAAGAAATTAGTTTCTGAACTTTATTCAAAGTGAAATGGGAAGACCTGGAAACATTTTAGGCAAAGGAAATAACAAGAGGGAATTCTAGATTTCAAAGTATCCCTCAGGATTTAGTGTGAGAACAGCTTAGAGAGAGGCACAGATGGATGAGAGTAATCAGATGGTTATGAGAGTAGCCCTGCTGCAGAATAATGGTGGTTTGGACTAAGGAAGTCACAAAGAACATAAAACTCTAAGACAGAATTGAAAGATAAACAGAACTTGTCACATAAAAGCAGGGATAGCAGAACAGAAATTCACCCACATTAAATGTTTTTCTCAATAATTCATTATTTTAGTTAAAACATTTTCTTTTTTAATATACTTTAGACATATATATTTATTTACTGCATATAATAAATGGATGGATTGATGGATGGATGGAAGGAAGGATGGAAGGATGAATGGATGGATGGATGGAAAGAAGGAACAGATTCAGATATCAAGATGGGACAGATCCTATACTTGGCTCAAGTGAAGTGCTGCTGGTTGCATTAACCAAAAATGTCAAGGTAACCCAAAAAATGCCCTGACAGGAAAAAAAAGATTTTAACTTTTTTTCTGAAGGAAATGAAAGTCTTAATTAAAAAATTATCAGAAGCCTGGTAATTCCAAACTGCACTAGAAATTTTATGCATTTACTGGCATTTTTTGGGCATGACACAGAGCCAAGAGGTGAAAATCCAAAAATTAATATGGATCTCACATTAAAAAGGGAGGAGATGATGTATAACATATAAATAGTCTCCATAATAGAAATCTATTCAGGTTTAATGCGGTCATTTCTATTTGTCCTGGATTTTCCATTAGGACTGTCTCTTTCATTAAGTCAATGACAAGGCATCCTTACCTTGCCTTGGTGATTTCTCTCCAGCTGATTGTCCTACTAGGTACCCTGGTAGAGCTTGAGTCCCTCAAGCAATGATGATCATGTTAGACTTCCAGGCATACAACCCTGAAGCAAACTCCCTTCATTAACTCTTCACCTCGAGAAGACATAAAAGTAAATGAGTGATTAATTATTTATTGGTCTAATCTACAACTTGAAAATTTATCAGAAGATAACTCAGTCTGTAAATGGTAAATGAATTTTGAAAAGTTAAGGATCCCTTTCTTATTCATTCCTTCAACAAATGGTTATATGAGATGGACATTATACCAGGACAAGGGTGATAAGGCAGTAAACACATGAAGAAAAAATGAAACAAGATATTTGAATCATTACAAATTGAGGAATTCAGCCATTGATATAAATAGTAAAGAAAGACCTCAAGGATAAACCTATGACACTTTTCTTGAAGGGCAAATCTGGCAATTTATGATGTGGTAGAATTAATCAAGCTTCCACATCACAGCAAGGACACCATGTTTAAGTCAAAATATAAGTTATAATGACACACAGACAATAAGAAGGTAAACTGATCAACATCTCTTATGTCATTCATTTGTTCATTATTCACTGAAACCTTGTTAATCATACGTGCTTGATGTTGACAATTGTATGATGCACTAGGATAGGTTTTGAACAGAATAGTCATTGTGGGGATGAAGAAAAGCAAACATTAAATAAAGTGTCTTACAAATAACGATCTAACTTCAATGGTGTTAAGTTCCACGATGGAAGGTACAATGTGATCGAAAGGGATGGCAGCAGGATGGAAAGGGCAGGCATAGAAGAGGACGAGTAGGAACAAAGAGGTGGAAAATAACAGAAGGTAAAGCACATACAGAGACCCTGAGGAGAGAATTTGGAAAAGGAGAAGGTCCAGCATGTGAAATACAGTCAAGATGAAGACAGTCATAAGATGAAGCTACAGAAAAAGTTAGGCTCAAGAGTATAAGCTTTGCAGAAGAGGCTAGAGATTTTGACTTTTTATCAGAAGAGCAAAAGAAAGCTAATAGTTTAAGAAATTTCATAACACTACTTAGATATTTCTAGTTGGTGTCCAGTAAAAGTTCATTAAAAAAAAAGAAAAAAGGAAACACTGTAAACATTCTAATTTGAGTAAACTAAAACTATACTACTAGAGCAATTACATTTTATAATTTGCTTATGGGAATCAGAAAAAAAAATAAGATGCTATTGGTCATTTTCTTTTTATCATCCTGCTCTATTGTGTTCTACAAATGCAATGCTGTAAGTCAAAAAGAAAGTCTGAAAAGCCCAAAAAGCAAAAACACAAGAAATAACAAGAGTTGGTGAGGATGTGGAGAAAAATGAAACCTCATGCACCATTGGTGGAAATGAAAACTGGTGCAGCCACTGTAGAAAAGAACATGGAGGTTCCCTAAAAAATTAAGAATAGAATTACCATATGATCTTATAGTTCCACTTAGGGTATTTACCTTAAGACTACAAAAATTCTAATTTGAAAAGATACATGCAGCATAAATGCAAAAGGTTATTGCAGCATTATTTACAATAGCCAAATTATGGAAGCGTCCCAAGCACCTAGCAGTAGATGAATAGATTTAAGAAGATGTGGTAGACATATACAATGGAATATTACTCAGCCATAAAAAGGGATAAAATCTTGACATCTGCAACAACATGGATAGGTCTAGAGAGTATAATGCTAAGCATAATAAGTCAGGCAGAGAAAGACAAATACTATATTATTTCACTCACATTGGAATTTAAGAAACAAGAAAAAGAGAGATAAAAAACCATACTCTTAACTAGAGAGAACAAACTGACAGGAGCAGCATGTGGGGGGATAGGTGAAATAGCTGAAGGTGATCAAGAGTATACTTATCATGATGGGCACTGAGTAATGTATATAATTTGTGGATCACTATATTGTACCCCTGAAATTAGTATAACATTGTATGTTAATATACTGCAATTAAAAAGTTTTTTTTTCAAGTCTGAATAGCCCTGTTTGTAGCAAAGACGTCAAGTTCATCTAATTTATGTTTGTGCCTTTGAAAGACCATGACAAGAGTATTCCTGAAAATAAAATAGCTTGATAAAGGACAGCTATGTCTTTCTTCAGGCTTAAAAATAAGTTGAGGAGTGCTTTACTTCAAATTTCCCATACACAATGAGAAAAGAATTCTACTGATATGCCATTTTCATCCTAATAATTGGGTTTTTCTAGTGAAGCAAAGATTTTGGAAGAGTAAACACTGTGATCCATCAGAAAATTTGTACTTACTGCTCATAGAAAACATTTAAACATTTTAACTTGGCCAAGAAAAGAAATAATTTTACTTTTCATTAAACTTGTTTGTGGGGAAATACAAAATTCTCAGCTTCAAAACTGCTTTTCATTTCCCCCAGTAAACCTTACCCTTGCCAAATTGTTTTACAATAATTGCAGCTTTTTGAATGGTTTTTCAACAGCTCTCAAAGATTCATTTTCCTATGAGCATTCCTATTACAGTAGTTGAAAAACAACATTAGTTCGGATGGGTCTGAACACAAATAAGCCTGTGGTATAGAAATAGCGTTAATTTTCTTTAATCCCCAGAAGGCAGACAACCATTTTCATGAAACTCCCAAATACACAATTTTCCAAGTCTGTGGGATTAAGATCATTATCCTATTTAAAAAAGCACATCCTCCCTGTCCACTGCTATATAATTAAAGAGCAAATGCTTCCAGCCAATCTATCCCCATGTAACACTTAGCTCAAGCTGTTGGTATCTCGCCCACATCCTGCTGGCACTTTCTCTTCCCCAACTTGTGGACAGCTTCTAAATGCATGTGGTCATAACTGTAAGCCTGAGGGCTTTCCTTGGATGTAGAAAGATGCTCAACCTTTACAGGGAGGAGAAAGAAAATCTGGGAAGCTTATGACCCCAGGAAAGGCCTTCAACCAATGGCACACAGGAGTTGATGGTATCCTTGCCCTTCACATGGAACAACTTTGAGACACAATCCACACAATGCCCCAGGGGACCCACAGCAATCCCCTGCTTATCAATTGACCTCGAAGTGACTTCCTTCTGATCCCTGAGTCACTTCACATTCCCATTATGGTGCTTCCTGGTTTACCTCACAATTAAACCACTTGATTTCCTATCATAGTTTCCAATCTTAGATTGTGTGAATTGGCCTGAGGTAAATACATTGTCTCAATAGGTTCCAAGGTATCATTTTTATTCCCAAACTATCTTTAGTATTTATGAAAAAAATAATGACCTCTAAATTTGCACAGGTAATGTCCTCAAATACAGTAAATGGCAAAATACTTTTTGGATGCCAACAATAAATGTCAGGTCCTGGGAATAAAACTGTGAACAAGGTACTCTTCATGAAGAATATATCCTCAAGCCCATGATAATGAATCTTCGATTTCTCTCCTGAGGGGAAAGGTCCTGCATTTTGCCTTCTAAAATTCCACATTAAGGTCTCACATCCTTTCATGAAAGACTCTAAACCAGTGGTAACTACCCTTATTTGGTATTATAAACTCTGATAAAAATCTAATGATAGTCTTTCAGAAAAGTCCATATATACAGGTGCACATATATAATACATAAAATTCCAGAGATCTCTCAGTCTTCTAAAACCTTTTACATGAATCCATTTAGAGATCTATGGACCCAGGTAAAAACTTGTGCTCTATACCATGGCTGTTCAATGGAAATACATTCCAAGACAGATATAATCTTAAATTTCTGGGAGTCACATTTTAAAGTGACTTAAGCTTAATATTCTATTTTATTTAACCCAGTATGTCTAAACTCTTATGATTTTAAATGTAATGTAATTAATATAAATGTAATCAATATAAATGCAATCAGTATAAATTATTAATAAGCTATTTCACATTATTTTTTTAATTCAAAGTCTTCAAATTCTGGTATGTATTTGACACAGCACATTTCAATTCAGACAAGCTACATTCAAACTGCTCAGTAACCACACAGACCTAGAGGCTACCATATTGGGCAGTGCAGCTCTAAAGTAAGAAGTCATGGAAGTTTGTTTTCCTGACCTTCCTCGTTTCCCTTTATAAGGCCCTTCTGCCCTTAGGGCATCATCTCAGTATGGAATACTTTGCATCTCCTCACCCTGTATCAAGTCAAAAATTATCTTCTTGTCTTTCCCTTTCCTGCTACAAAATGCTTCTAGCTAAGTCTCCTGTTGCAAAGATTTAAAAACACATTCATGCTTTAGTGTTAAGAGTTGACAAGCTTTAGGATAGGAAATGCAAATTATCTTCCATTGAAATTCCAACTCTGACAATATTCTTCTCATTTCCAGAGTTGAAAAAGGTTCTGAGGCTGCATTGAGACTCAGTGGAAAGGGATGTTATGATCAACAGTCAATGTTGTCCATTGGTACACAGGTGGGTGGAGTGCATATAAGCTATGTATTTCCTGATAAAAGGTATTTATAACCTAGCAGATATTTCTTAAATTACTTTTAAAAAGTACTCTTCAGTGGAAAATTTCAGGCACGTGCAGCTAACCATCACTGAATTGTGCTTTAATTTCTAAGGTCGATGTTTTAAGAGATTTGTAGGATATACAACATTTTAAAATATATTAATATGAATGTAAATATAGATATATATACAGATATAGCATCTTCAGAAGGAGGATAAGCCAATTTATGACACAAATAAGAATTTGGGGAGGAAAAACAGAAGCTAAAAAAAAGCTCTGTGGACATGTTTTTATGCTAGCAAGAATCAGCAATACCATTGGGAACTATTCTCTGACCACATTTTTTGGGCTGTTATGATATGGACCTCATCCATCCATCCATTCTTTGATTTTCATGACAACTGTGTAAAGTAGACTGGAAAGGAGAAATTGTCCAGTGGCCAGATGAAGACCCTGGGGAATGAGGAAGTAATTAGTACTCCCAATTGTAAGAGTATTCATGACCACTGGGGGCATTCTTTTCACTAGCTTCTGCTAACACTTCTATCACAGTCTCTTCTCATAGAATGGCAGATACTGCCCACTTATGGGAAGCTATCCTGTCTACTTTGGTTTATAAGTGTCTGGAGTTAAAAACCCTCTAAGTGGCCTTTTGTTCTCAACACCAGAATGAGGTACTTAACCGGTTCCATAGTAATTAAATCCCACTCATAATTTCCCCTTCATGCGTCAAGGGGATACATTCAGGCACCCTCCTCCCCTGCCCTGCACAGACTATCAACAAATTTTCTCTTTTACTGTATTTCCAGCCCTTTCCTAAGGTTGTGCCAATGAGAAATGGGTGGAAAGAAAGGCTTTGAGCTTAAAGGACTAGAAATATTTACTTCCTGCAGAGCTAACTATATGTCATTCGACATAACAGAGCAACAAGCAGAACCCAGATGTCGGCTTGGTTCACCCAACCCTCCACAATTGAAATAAAATTAGAGTTCCATCTAATGAGTGATAGATGGAAATTCATAATGCTCTGGAAATTTAGGAGGTGGTGTGTATATTTCTTCTAATCAGCTCTGGTGGCAAATTCCTGATTCTAAGGAATTAGTTTATAAGCCTCTTTAATGCAGTGATTTTGCTCCGAGACTCTCCATAATGGATATTGATAGGAGAGCATAAGGCAAGCTGACAGGCCACAAACACCCACCCTCACCCCCCAGGTGGGATATGTGTGATATTCCTTGGGCACTCCTGGCTGCCAAAGAACAAAGAAAAGGGGAAAAACAAAGGGCTAACTGATAGAGATCATAGTCCTAAAGGACCTGACTCTCGATCTATTTATAGATATTTTAGTAGATTACAAGAAATATCTTATTGAGATTACTCAATAGCCCAATCTCCAGAAACCTGTAGACTCAGTTTCCTGGAGCCCCAACACCACCCCTCCATAGTGATGTGGGTAACAAAGGCAGAAGGAAATGGCAGATAGAACTAAATTTCCTTATAACCTGCAGCCCCATGACAAATACTTGAGGCTGGCAGAGTAAAACATTTCTCCAGTACCTCCCTCCTGTCTTAATGTTAACACTTTGCTAGAGGGAAAACAACCTTAGGATGACAGTAGCTAGGCCTCCACCATCCTAGGAGTCTTCTTTAGCATACGAAAATATCACTGGAACTTCCCCTAGACTTTACTTCCCCCAACTCTGATAGTATATAACCAGTCTCTCCTCATGGTCCCAGGTCCTGTCCCGTGCTTTAATAAAATCACCTTTTGCACCAAAGACGTCTTTAAGAATTCTTTCCTGGCTGTCAGCTCAGGACCCCATGAACTCCACTATCACCCAAAAAAACTTCATCAGATATCACCCCCTATTTTCTTTACTCCCCCAAATCTACTAGCACTGGGCTATGTACATAGCTTATAAAGGGATGGGTGGTAAGGCAGCAAGAGGGAAAAAAACATAGGTTTGCATTACAGCAAATACCTTAGAAATGCATGCATGATATCCCTGTTTGGTAGAAAATGGTACAAAACTCCAGCAACAATTTTGTTTGATCCCCTGTGTTGCTTGGTCTCATCTCTCCTTTCTGTATCTTCCTAATTTCTTCTCCCTTGCTCTATGTCCCATTGTTTAAATATCCATAAGTTTATTATGCAAGACAGTTGAACTACTTCTTTGTTTCAAGATCTCTTTACAGACTATGAGCTAGTCCTTCCACAACCAGATGAAACATCTGATCAGTCTATCCTATATCTCTTTGTAAACAGGTAAATTTCCTTCCTGGTCTCAACTGTTTAAATAACAGAAAAATGTATTTATTTTCACCTTGTCTTTGAATAGGTTCCCAAAAGTAGATCTTGGGATAAAGATTTATGTGCAAGTAATTTCTTAATAAATAATTTCCAGGGAAAATAAAGAGTTTCCAGGGGAGCCTAGTAAGCATGACCAGAAGGGGAAGAAGCCAAACCAAAGTGAGATCTCATGCAAAATATTTCAAAGGCAATGTTCATCCTGATTCCATAGGGAACTTTGAATTGTGAACTGTGCCTAAGAGTTGTCCATGTCAGGGGGCACCTGTGAGTCATTTGCTAAGGGCCACCCAGGCAGCTCCCAGGCATATGAGGGCAGACTGGCTCAAGGAGTCTCGGGGAAGCCTTCCAAAGATAAGCTGTGGGTGCTCATTGTCAGAATCAAAATCATACAGGAAAGAGCACACAAAAATGTTAAACAGGAATTCAATGGTATCTAAGCAGAATACAACCAATGCACATGACACCCAGCTTCATAAGAAATTTTTAAGCAGTTGGAATTTTCTTCCCATCTCATGCCTCCATGTTTTCAATACACTGCCATCCACAGACCTACGTGCCACAGTACCCCTCTTTCCACTTCCTCTTCCAGAAAAATTTACCAATCCAATGTCACATAACCTCACGATCTTGATGTGTCCTAAGCAGTGGGTAGCTAATTTGATCTTCAAGTCCATGTACCTGAATATTAACATGCGATATACCCCAGGTAACATTCATACTTTGATTAATGCCTATCTTAGAAACTGTAGTCTAAGGAAATGATTCACTAAAATAGCATCAAATCATATACAATGTAGTACAAAAGGTAAGAAATAGTTTTGAGTACATAGACTTTTCTAAAGGTTTCTTTGAAATAAGTGAATCCTTTCCACCCAGAGCTAGTCCTTAGTACAGTTAAAAAAAAAGAGAGAGAAATAGCCATTTAGGATGGCTTACTACATGCCAAGCACAATGCTGAGATAACTGTCTGTCACTGAATCCTCTCCTTATCAGGTAAGTATTGCTATCCTAATTTATGGAGAGTGAGTGAAACTGTGGCTTAGAAAGATGAAAGAGCTTGCCAAAGAGTAAGTGCTAAAAAGCAGCAGACTTAGCATTTGAACCCCAATGCGTATTAAAACAAAGACTTCCTTCTTCACAATGCTGTCTTGCCCTCAACAGATATGTTTTTCTCAAAACCACAGAACAAATCAATAACCAGATATTAGGAGTAATGGAAGAAGTGAAATCTGGCACTATAAGTTGTTTATGGAAACCCTAATGGAAACTCAAATCTGAGCTTTTTAATTAAATATAAATGTGCATCTGTGTTGTGCAGTGCTCTTTTACTTGCTTGCTCTCCTCTCTCTCTCACACACCTCTACTCTTTACCTCCATCCCATGCGAATACAAGATCAATTCAGAAGACATAGGTTCAAAATAACCTTAAGAACACTTTGTAAGCTGCTAGTTCTCTACGCTAAGAGAAACTAAAGAAAATGAGAAAATAACCAACTTCTCCTTATTTTTTTAAAGTCTGAATCAAAGAAAAATTTACTGTATCTCTGCAGCTTATAGAGAACTGTGAGCCACTTGCATGTTTTAAGTATCTTTCCACTATATAAATTTTCAGAACACAGGGTTTCTCAAAAAAAAAAAGTCCATAAAATATTACAAAGCACAGAAGAATTGAGATGTAATGTTTGTTGCTGCTGGACAATTGACAGCTGCAAAATGATATGTAGAAAATGAAAAATGATTTCCAGAGCCTTCTAAAATGATACTGAAATGATAAATGCTTAATAAAAATCACATCAATGTTAAAGAAAGTGACTACTGCTAGTTGACCTTTTACCGCAAACTGCACTATTTTTAATAATGTTTAAAACATTTCAAAGGGAGCACTACAATATATTTTATTTTATGGCCTTTAATACTTTTCATGAGAACCTTTCATGTTGATGAATGGCAAAAGAAGAAAATACAGAAACTGATTCTAGTATTGTAATGACACCTCCATGTGCATGAACTATGAGACACCATCAGTATTATGCAGTTGCAGGCTGCTATTTCCCTCCATTAGAATTTTAGGGAGGGGGGAGCCTGGGTGGCTCAGTCGGTTAAGCATCCGACTTTGGCTCAGGTCATGATCTCACGGTTCGTGGGTTCGAGCCCCTCATCAGGCTCTGTGCTGACAGCTTGGAGCCTGGAGCCTGCTTCTGATTCTGTGTCTCCCTCTCCCTCTCTGCCCCTCCCCTGCTCACTCTCTTTCTCTCTCTGTCTCTCAAAAATAAATAAATGAGAAATAAAGAAAGAGAGAGAGAGAGAAAGAGAGAAAGAGAGAAAGAATCAATTTTAGGGGGATTAAGAAACAAAAAGTAAATGTGAAAATAGACTTCATGGTTTGTAAGACCTAGAAATAGCTGTTCAAACTCTACTTCTTCTACATGAGCAAAACCTTCTGATTGTTTAAAGCTAATTGGGACCTCTCTATGTAAAATTTATTTTCTCATAGGAAAATATAACCTGATGTCCAAAACACTAAGGGAGATATAAATGGTCATGTTCCTTAAACTTAGATGTAACTTGAAAACTATGAAAGTCTGAAAGAATGTGTGTATTAGGGGATAAGGAACAGGGAAGAAGGAGGGTAGATTTAGATCTTTCTGTATTTTAACAAGCATAAGCTGGGGTTTTCCCAACAACTATATCCATCTGTGTTCCAGGTACTCTGAGTGCATAAAAAATCACTCTCAAATGGCACCATGTTATAAAGCAACCATTTATGACGTTCATGAGTCCTGAAGATCAGGAATTCTGATAGAAGATGATAAGAAAATGGCTGTCTCTGCTGCATCTGCCTCAAGTGGAAGACTTTACATCTGAGAGGTAGCAGTCAGCAAACTTTTCTGCAAAGAGGTAGACAGTGTTTTTGGTTTTGTGGGCCATAAATATGCTCTCTGTCATGAGTACTCTATTCTGCTGCTTTAGAGTAGAAGCAGCAATTAATAATGCATAAATGAAAGTATGGGATTGTATCCCAATAAAACTTTATTTATAAAAACAAAGAGCTGGCTGGATTTGGCTCCCTGAGACCCCTGAAGGCTCACTGACTTGCGTGTCAGGAGACCGATGAGAGCTGTCGACCAGAGGACTCAGTTCTTCTACATGTGAATCACTTCACATAGTTTTGCTCTATCTGGGATAATTCAGGCTTCCTCTCAGCATGGAGGCTGGGATCCAAGGATGTGAATATTGAGAGAAAATGAAGGAGAGAGAGTGGACCACATGGAAGCCATATAACCGGTATCATGAGGCATGACCTTCACTGCATTCTATTCCTTGACTCAGTCACAATCCCACAGACTTTAAAGGAGAGGGGAGGGACATTTGGGTGGCTCAGTTGGTTAAGTGCCTGATTCTTGGTTTCAGCTCAGGTCATTATCTCATGGTTCACGGGTTCAAGCCCCACATCGGGCTCTGCCCTGATGGTGCAGAGCCTGCTTTCAATTCTCTCCCTCTCTGCCTATTTCTCAAATAAACAAACTTTAAAAAATAAATAGAAGAAAGGAGAAATAAGAGACCCTCCTCTTGATGGAGAGTGCCAAGTTTTGAGAAGGATATGTGAGACTGGAAATATTGCTCTGGCCATTTTGGGGAAACACAATCTTTCACTATCTCATTCAACATACCAATAAACCTCTATACCTGCTAAGTCCTACATTGGACAACTGGTAAAGAAAACTTAGTATCTGCCTTGATAAAAGACCACAAAAGGGTGAAAATACAGTTTTTCAAATACATGTGCAAAGATAACATAATGTATGCAATTATTTGGTTCTTACAGATATGAACTAAAAAACAAAACATTAGGGAACTAACATAGCCTTACATTGCAACCTTTACACTGGGTCTGAGAGAGAGTTCAGCAAACTACAGCCCGTAGGCCATATCTAGCCCAATGACCATTTCCTCAATAAAGATTTACTGGCATACAGAAATTATCCTTCATTTAAGCGTTGCCTATGGCTGCTTTTGCACTACAACAGCAGGGTTAAGTAGATACAACAGTAGATTCAACAGGCTTGCAAAGTTGAGACTATTATCTGGCCTATTATAAGAAAAGCTTCCAACCCCTGATCCAGAAGTTTGCCAGGAGACAGAAGGGAAGGGAAAGAGGCAGAAACGTGTTCAAAGGTGTAAAGTCTTGCAAAAGCCTGGGCTCACTCACATGACACTGAGTTTGTTAAGTATGTCAACCAAGAACCATTCAAGGTTTTACTTCTTCAGGACAATATTCCGACATTTTACTTATGCCTGGGTGATGAACGTTTATAACCTTGTGGTACACCTTACTTATCTGTGTGCATAAGGATTCAGAGATTCACAAAAATTCTGCGGAAAAAAAAATGCTTAATTATATCAATCAGAGATACGGAAAGCAACACAAAACCCAGTAGCACATCTGCTACCTAACTGCCATCTTAAACATACAATTTCTGAAAGGTTCAGAGATTCTGCTGATCTTGCTTCAGAACCAAATCACATTTCCCCTACCCATTCCCCTTGTTTTTTTGATACTTTTCTCTCCCACCCCCACCTTCCTTCCCCTCAAATAGTATGAGGTGTAGAATCAGAATACACTGGTTTCAAATGTAGCTCTGCTATGAACTGTAGTATAATATTGGTCAACTTACTAAATTTCTCTATGCCTCGTTTCATTTTCCTCCTCTGAGAAAAATAATAGCACGTTCTTTAGGTATTAAGCATTCAAGTTGCAGTGTCTGGCTTTACACAAGCATGAAATAAACATAGCTTTCCCTTCCCTGCACTGTATCACTTTGTCCTTATCAACTGCACAAAGTCTAGCAGAAAAGGGATTTTTTTTTCTTTCAAATCAAAAGTTACCTAGGCAATCAGGTTATTAATGAATTTTTCTTTATCCATTTACTAAAAGATGAATTACCTCTCTCCTTAGCCTTGCCGGTTTACAGCCTCCACTTACCACTCTGGTTATTCATGCCAGTAATAGTTCTGTGCTCTGAAAACAATGAGAATGATTTAGCATGAACTACAGCACCTGCCTTCTCTTGGACCCTGCCTTACACCATGCCCACCTTGAGTGCTTCACTCCAGTGCCCGTCCTTCCCTCAGTCCCTTCAAATCATACTCTGCCCTCTGCTCAGCAACTTTTGCTCCTCAGTATTCACCCACTTGACCCCCAAACATACCCTTCAAGACCCAATGCAAATAACGCTCCCTCAAAGATGTCTTCCTTGACCGCCTCCTACACTGAACTAAAAAATGGCCCCTCTTGTCTTTTCTCATAGAACCCACAATTTTGCTTTATTACACTTAACAATCGACAAACTTCAGCCTGCAGCCAAATGTGACCTAAAGCCTCCTTTTATACAGTACATGAGCTAAGACTGGTTACATTATGAGTGGTTATGTAAGTATCTATGTAACATCCTTGATTTGCCTCTTGACTTACAAAATCTGGTCCTTTGTACAAAGAGTTGGTTGATCTTGTACTACACCATACCTCTCTTTTAAAATGTTCTATGTATCAGGCATCTGGCACAGAGCCTGTCACAGAAGAAAAATAGATTAGACATATGAGTAAATAACTAGTAAACTAATTAAAAAGATTTTTAAGCTCTCATTTTGAGCACACTCTGCATGAAGGGCATCATTTGTTGAAGTGATCATGGGAACAGAGAATAGTTTAAACTAAAGCATCACTTGTTGATACCATCTCTGAAGGAATCTACCTTGCTGATTGATTATGAAAGATAAATCTGTAAATGTTTAGGAAAATTAGCCCTATGCCTTTGCTCATCTGGGTTTTAAATGTCTGCTTCCTGTTGAAATGTGTTGTCCCTCCCTCTACCAAAGTTTCACTCATTCTTCAAGGCTAACCTCAGCCCCCAACCTTCCCAAAGCCTTCTAATCTAGATTTAGATGACTGAGATCATAGTCTGTTCATATCTTTTAAGACCATGGTTCTAAAAGTGGTGTTTCAGAACCACCACCATCATCATCTGGGATATGGGGAGGCTCCCACCTCAACATGACTGAATTAGAAACTCTGGGGGACAAGGGTGCAGGACAGCAATCTGTGACATAACAGTCTCTCCAGGTGACTCTGCTTTTAGGCAATAACTCTCAATCCCAATTACCTATTATAATAACCTTGACACTAAAGAAAAATTTTTTTAAGTTTATTTATTTTGAGAGACAGAGAGAGTGAGTAGGGAGGGGCAGAGAGAGAGGGAGAGAGAGAATCCCAAGCAGGCTCCACATGGCCAGCATGGAGCCCAATGTGGGAATCTAACTCACTAACTGTGAGATCACGACTTGAGCCAAAACTAAGAGTTGGACGCTTAACCGACTGAGCCACCGCAGCACCCTGCACCTCAAAACTTTTTAAAAGTATGCCCAACACATGAAAAGATACTCAACGTCACTCCTCATCAGGGAAATGCAAATCAAAACCACACTCAGATATCACCTCACTCCAGTCAGAGTGGCCAAAATGAACAAATCAGGAGACTATAGATGCTGGAGAAACAGGAACCCTTTTGCACTGTTGGTGGGAATGCAAACTGGTGCAGCCGATCTGGAAAACAGTGTGGAGTCTCCTTAAAAAATTAAAAATAGATCTACCCTATGACCCAGCAATAGCACTGTTAGTAATTGACCCAAGGGATACAGGAGTACTGATGCATAGGGGCACTTGTACCCCAATGTTTATAGCAGCACTTGCAACAAAAGCCAAAGTATGGAAAGCCTAAATGTCCATCAACGGATGAATGGATAAAGAAATTGTGGTTTATATACACAATGGAATACTACATGGCAGTGAGAAAGAATGAAATATGACCTTTTGTAGCAACATGAATGGAACTGGAGACTGTTATGCTAAGTGAAATAAGTCATACAGAGAAAGACAGATACCATATGTTTTCACTCTTATGTGGATCCTGAGAAACTTAACAGAAGACCAGGGTGGTAGGGGACGGGGAAAAAAAAAAAAAAAAGAGGGAGGGATCGAAACCATAAGAAACTCTTAAAAACTGAGAATAAACTGAGGGTTGATGGGGGGTGGGAGGGAGGGCAAAGTGGGTGATGGGTATTGAGGAGGGCACCTGTTGGGATGAGCACTGGGTGTTGTATGGAAACCAATTTGACAATAAATTTCATATTAAAAACATAAAAAATAAATAAAATAAAAGTATGCCCAAGTCCCCCCAAAAGAGTTTGATTTAAAAGGATTAGGTAGGGACTAATTATGATTATTTTAAAATACATACATGCGTGCAAACATATATATATACATATATCTGTCCACCCACCCACCCTGAGGTCATTCTAATGAGCAAAGGAAGTTGAGAACCATTCTTACATGTTCACAATCCAGATCACTGACTAATCTTTACTAGAATAGTCAATAGTTCAACAGCCTTGCCAAATAATACTTTTTATAGGCATATCAGTAAACGAAATAAACAAAGAAACAAAAATACTGACCAGGACATCATTCCATAGTCAAAAGGAAAGAAAAACTGCTTAAGATATCAACAGCAACAATACCCAAAAGAGACCACTTAGAATAAGTCTTCAATATTATATTATCACCTGAACTTTGCAATCTAAAATTCACATGATTCAAAGTTGTCTAAAACTTTATGCATTCACAACTCACCAGAAATCAGAAAAGAAATATATTCAGCTTAGGTAAACTGTAACTTCAAAAACTTAAAGAACAACAATATTACATCACTAACACATATCTGCCATTTTTGTGAATAGATTTGTCCCATGTGGTATTCCAGTCACTTGTTCCAACTTCTTGAAGTATTGATTTTATAAGCATCTTCTTCATTGAGATGGAAAATTTTGCTTTTGAATATACAGCATTACTTCATAAATCTCTTGGGAGACTAGACAATATAGCTTGCCAGAAAAACCATCATTTTAATAATTCATCATGATGGACATACTGTAAAGAATACAAATCTGGCAGGAGGTTTTTGAACTTGACAGATAACCCCTATTCCCTAGATGAGATCAAATCAAATAGTATTTTTAAGTCCACCCAAGATTTGAGGGGAGCAGTGAGGAGGGAGAGCAAAGGGAGTATTATTTTTCAAAGAAGTGATAACTGGCAACAGTGCATTAGCTTTGACTTACTGTAAACACCTAATAGAGTTTTCTCGGCCAAGTGGTATATCCACACAATCATCTAAGGAATAATCAACCTTCAGACTAACACTCCTGTTTAAAAATGAACCAGAACAACTCATAGAGAAAGTGGTGCACAGCTGGAATGACCTCCTGGACGGGTAACAGAATTGGGGCAATTCCTTCTCCAGCACTTTTGTCATCTGACAGGATACTTCCAATCAAAAGCTCAATCACCTCTATTCATGCTGTTCCTTCATCTCTTCCCCTAAAAATACCATTTCTTGCTCCTAGCCCCGATCTCTTCTGATCAGCTGCTCTTTCCCATGAGCCTTTTTTTCAGCCAGTCTAGGCCAAGACTTCTCAAGCTGTGTTGATTGGCCAGACTTTTTTGTTTTATTAAATCCATCATAGATCGATACTTTTGCAATATCCAGTAAAAATTAACCACAAGAAAAATTATATTTAAGAAGAGCATATAAAACATATGTTCAATCTTTCTAATTGCAGACATAAAACAGACATAAAATCACTCTGTTCAACTGCTATAAAAGTTCCTTCACATTACTTTCAATATCTGTACTTATCTCTGTACTGACTAGTAAAACACAGTTTGTGAACCAGGACCAATTGGTCAACCACATCTGGAGAGGCTATGTTTAGATAATCCAGATCTTTTCTTCTTTTCTTCTCTACAATCAACAGCAAACATCTTGGCAGCTTCTCCCGTATTTGATCTCCTGCATAGGTCTTATAACTCTAACTATAGGGAAACCTCTTAAAAATAAAGACCATGTCAATGAAGTTTTAGTCCAAGGACTCATTATCAGTCTCCTCAGCTTAGCAATCCAAACGAAAGAAAACATTTTCCTCCCAAATGAATTAACCAGACTCAGAAATATGTAAATAAAAGGGAATAATTCAGGGGTATCTGGGTGGCTTAGTGAGGTAAGCATCTGACTTTGGCTCAGGTCATGATCTTGCAGCTCATGGGTTCAAGCCCTGCATCCAGCTCTGTGTTGACAGCTCAGAGCCTAGAGACTGCTTCAGATTCTGTATCTCCCTCTTTCTCTGCACCTCCCATGCTTGCAATCTGTCTCTCCCTCTCTCAAAAATAAACAAACATTTAAAAAAACCTAAAAAGAAAGGAATAATTCACCTTCTCCTTCAATAAACATCTTCTCTATTATTTTCCAAATCAAGTTCTGGGAACACAAGCCCCACAAGATGCTGCATCTAGACATAGTACAAATATCCTTACAGAAACAGTCACTTTTCACAAAGTACTAGGTATTAGGTACATGCAAAGATGATGAAACCTTCTCTATGTTCAGGACATAATGATACTTACATTAGTCAATGTTCCCTATAGAAACAGAACTAGTAAGATGTGTATATATAGAGCGACTTATTGTAAAAAATTGATTCAAGTAATTATGGAGGCCGGCAAGTCCAAAATCTGCAGGGTGGGCTGGCAGGTTACAGAATCAGGAAAAGGCCAATGTTGCAATTCGAGTATGAGGGCGGTCTGCCATTGAATTCCCTCTTGCTCAAGGAAGTCAGTCATTTGTTCTGTACAGGCTTTTAACTGCATGAAACCCACACAGATTATGGAGGGCAAGCTGCTTTTTTCCAAACCCACCAATTTAAATGCTAATCTCATCCAAAAACACCTTCACAGAAACTTTCAAAACAATGTTTAACCAAACCTCTAAGCACGTGGCCCAGCCAAAATGACAAATAAAATTAACCATCATGACATCCTAACTGGACCCATAAGTTACATACATAAAACATAATGCAAGGGAGAATGAGTTAAGGACTAACGAACAGAACATACTACGGCTTCCTCCCACTGCACTTATGATAAGGACTCAATTTTTAACATGACTTTCAAGGCTTTGCATTCTCTGGGGCCCAGTTAGTTCTCTGACAAGCCATGTCTAGCATTACTCCATCCCTTGCTTTCTAAGCTCCAGCCTCTGCTTTTCTTTCAGAGTCTCAAATCATTTTGTGTCTGCTCCAGTCATGGGGCTTAAATACTGTTCCTCCTTCTGCAACATTGTCCCTTGCCTTACCACCTTTCCACATCATTTTACCTCTCACCTCTTACTCATTCTACACTCTTAGTTCAAACTTCTCAGGGAATCCTCTCTGATCTTGAACTCAAGGCTCCAGTGTGGGTCAGGATACTTTACTTTCTTATTAGACCATGATCCTCCTCTTCATTGTGCTAATACCAATTTGTAATTCCAGATTCATTCCTGTGATTAGTTGATGACTGCCTGTTATCCTGGGTTCTACAAGAACTAGGACTCTTGGATTCTGCCCACCATTGTAGTCACAATATCTACCTCTCCATTCTGTCCCCAGAAAAACAGAAACCCAATAAATATGCATTGACTGAATAAATGAATGAATAAACATCAGAAACAAAATGCAAAATGTTTCATAGATTTCCATCGCTACTGAAATTGTAAAAAGGGAGGGAGAAGGAGAAAGTAAGTGGAGCTGCTAGCAAAAAAAATGAAGTTTGCTCAAAAAAATTAAAACTAGAACTACCATATGATCAAGAAATCTCACTCCTGGTAAAAAGTTGATAGTTGAACAATGCAGGGGTTAGGCTCTGAGAAGATTAGTCTGCCCTGGGGCACAGAAAAAAAAAAAGTTTAAAAGAGCAACTAGCCTTTATTTTTTTATACTTCTTGTTTTTAATTTAAATCTGGATTAATTAATATAGTATAATAATCATTTCAGGAATAGAATTTAGTGATTCATCACTTACATATAACACCCAGTGCTCATCCCAACAAGGACCCTCCTTTATGCCCATCACCCATGTAGCCCATCCCCTCACCCAACTTCCCTACAGCAACCCTCAGTTTGTTCTCTGTATTTAACAGCAACTAGACTGTAAAGGAACTAGTCCCTTGGTGCTTTCCAAAAAGAGTATGGAGGTTCCTTAAAAGATTAAAAATAGGAAAATTGTATGATCCAATAATTCCACTACTGATATTTACCCAAAGTAAAGGAAAACACCAATTCAAAAACATATCTGCACCCCTGTGATCACTTCAGCATTATTTATAAGAGCCAAGACAGGAAAGCACCTAAGTACCATTGAGAGATGAATGGATAAAGAAGCTGTGGTGTCCTCTGTTGTTTAACATAGTGCTGGAAGTTCTAGCATCAGCAATCAGACAACAAAAGGACATCAAAGGCATCAAAATTGGCAAAGATGAAGTCAAGCTTTCGCTTTTTGCAGATGACATGATATTATACATGGAAAATCCGATAGACTCCACCAAAAGTCTGCTAAAACTGATACATGAATTCAGCAAAGTTGCAGCATACAAAATCAATGTACAGAAATCAGTTGCATTCTTATACACTACAATGAAGCAACAGAAAGACAAATAAAGAAACTGATCCCGTTCACAATTGCACCAAGAAGCATAAAATACCTAGGAATAAATCTAACCAAAGATGTAAAAGATCTGTATGCTGAAAACTATAGAAAGCTTATGAAGATAATTGAAGAAGATATAAAGAAATGGAAAGACATTCCCTGCTCATGGATTGGAAGAATAAATATTGTCAAAATGTCAATACTACCCAAAGCTATCTACACATTCAATGCAATCCCAATCAAAATTGCACCAGCATTCTTCTCGAAGCTAGAACAAGCAATCCTAAAATTCATATGGAACCACAAAAGGCCCCGAATAGCCAAAGTAATTTTGCAGAAGAAGACCAAAGCAGGAGGCATCACAATCCCAGACTTTAGCCTCTACTACAAAGCTGTAAGCCTCAAGACAGCATGGTATTGGTACAAAAACAGACACATAGACCAATGGAATAGAATAGAAACCCCAGAACTAGACCCACAAACGTATGGCCAACTAATCTTTGACAAAGCAGGAAAGAACATCCAATGGAAAAAAGACAGTCTCTTTAAAAAATGGTGCTGGGAAACTGGACAGCAACATGCAGAAGGTTGAAACTAGACCACTTTCTCACACCATTCACAAAAATAAACTCAAAATGGATAAAGGACCTGAATGTGAGACAGGAAACCATCAAAACCCTAGAGGAGAAAGCAGGAAAAGACCTCTCTGACCTCAGCCGTAGCAATCTCTTACTCGACACATCCCCAAAGGCAAGGAAATTAAAAGCAAAAGTGAATTACTGGGACCTTATGAAGATTAAAAGCTTCTGCACGGCAAAGGAAACAACGAACAAAACTAAAAGGCAACCAACGGAATGGGAAAATATATTTGCAAATGACAATTCGGACAAAGGGCTAGTATTCAAAATCTATAAAGAGCTCACCAAACTCCACACCCGAAAAATAACCCAGTGAAGAAATGGGCAGAAAACACGAATAGACACTTCTCTAAAGAAGACATCCAGATGGCCAACAGGCACATGAAAAGATGTTCAACGTCGCTCCTTATCAGGGAAATACAAATCAAAACCACACTCAGATATCACCTCACGCCAGTCAGAGTGGCCAAAATGAACAAATCAGGAGACTATAGATGCTGGAGAGGATGTGGAGAAACGGGAACCCTCTTGCACTGTTGGTGGGAATGCAAATTGGTGCAGCCGCTCTGGAAAGCAGTGTGGAGGTTCCTCAGAAAATTAAAAATAGACCTACCCTATGACCCAGCAATAGCACTGCTAGGAACTTATCCAAGGGATACAGGAGTGCTGATGCACTGGGGCACTTGTACCCCAATGTTTATAGCAGCACTCTCAACAATAGCCAAATTATGGAAAGAGCCTAAATGTCCGTCAACTGATAAAGGGATAAAGAAATTGTGGTTTATATATACAATGGAATACTACGTGGCAATGAGAAAAAATGAAATATGGCCTTTTGTAGCAACGTGGATGGAACTGGAGAGTGTGATGCTAAGTGAAATAAGCCATACAAAGAAAGACAGATACCATATGGTTTCACTCTTATGTGGATCCTGAGAAACTTAACAGAAACCCATGGGGGAGGGGAAGGAAAAAAAAAAAAAGTGGTTAGAGTGGGAGAGAGCCAAAGCATAAGAGACTGTTAAAAACTGAGAACAAACTGAGGGTTGATGGGGGGTGGGAAGGAGGGGAGGGTGGGTGATGGGTATTGAGGAGGGCACCTTTTGGGATTAGCACTGGGTGTTGTATGGAAACCAATTTGACAATAAATTTCATATATTAAAAAAATTTAAAAAAATAAAAAAAATAAAGGAGTACCCTCAAAAAAAAAAAAAAAAAAAGAAGAAGAAGAAGAAGCTGTGGTGTCTATGTACAATGGAATGTTACTTGGCCATAAAAAAAGAATGGGATCTCATCATATGTGACAACATGGATGGACCCAGAGTATTATGCGAAGTAAAATGAGTCAGAGAAAGACAAATACCATATGATTTCACACACAAAACAAAACAAAACAAAAAAACAGATTCATAAATACAGAGAATAAACTGGTGGTTGAGAGAGGGGAGGGACATTGGAGGATGGGCAAAGTAGGTACAGGACATGAAGAGATACAAACATCTAGTTATAAAATAAATAAGCCAGAGATGAAAGGTACAGAATAAGGAACAATATCATAATAATATTGTATGGTGACAGATGGTAACTACATTTAACACGTATTTAACATAAAGTATAGGACTTTTTAATCACTATGTTGCACACCTTGAAACTAATATAACACCATATATCAACTATACTTCAATAATAAAATATTTAAGTGGCTAAAGTAATAAATTTTATACTATGTAAATTTTGCCACAAAAAAATTATTTTTTGACAACAACAAAAAAGAAGGAAAATTCTAAGAGAAAATACATTTACAGTACCTAACTGTATTTATGGGGGGAAAAACATGTATGAGTGGACCCATGCAATTCAGAACCATGTAGTTTAAGGGTCAACTGTATATCCAAAAGGAAATAAAAACAGGGTAGCAGCCTGATTCACAATAACCAAGATACAGAAGCAACCTAAGTGCCTGTCAATGGATGAATGGATAAAGAAGTTATGGTTGATACATACAATGAAAAATCATTGAGACATGAGAAAGAAGAAAATCCTGTCATTTGTAACAATATGGAGGGACCCTGAGGGCACTGTGCCAAGTAAGATAAGTAAGACAGAGAAAGACAAATAATGAATGATATCACATATATGTGGAATCTAAAAGAGACAAACTTGTAAAAACGGACACTAGAATGGTGGTTCCCGGGGGCCGGTGGTGGGCGAACTGGGAGATGTCCGTGAGTACAAGCATGCAACTATGAGACATAAGCAAGTCCTGGAGATCTAACCCACAGCATAGTGATTACAACACTGTATTATATACTTCAAAGTTGCTAAGAGACTAGATCTTAAATGTTCTCACCACAGAAATGATAATTATGTGACAAGATAGAGGTGTTAACTAACACTGCCTGTGGTAATCATACTGCAATATATAAATGTATCAAGTCGACGCCTTAACTTTACACATTGTTAGGTGTCAATTACACCTATAAATAAACACACACATGTATACATACATAAATAAATATCGATACTGTAAGGAGGTTGCTTTCTCTCCTATCAGTAATATTCTATCATGAAAGGAAGCCATCTATGAATTGTAAAGATAAACTGTGTTTCTATACTGTAATAGAGTACATCTCCTAGAAAGACTTCCTTCCCATCTCTCATTTCCCAAACCAACATTAGGTCATAAAGTCCTTCAAAATCACTTGGCTTTGGTTTATTTATGTTTTTAATTATCTTGTTGGCATTTTGTTAGCATCCTTTTTTAAAAAAAATGAATGCTCATTAATTTTTGAGATTAAAGATATAAATCTGAAAGGTAACTGTAAAGTAACACACCAACTAGAAAAAATATATAATACAATTTAATAATCTTACTAGCACACTAAAAATATCAGCTATTGCCCATGTATGTCAAATGATGACAAGGATAATAAAGCTCAAAAGTATTGGGAATAACACAGCCAGAAGAACAGCAAATAAGGCATCTTTTAAAAAAAGATGCCTTATCTTTCAGAATAAGGGCGTGTTGTTGCAAATTACAATATCAAGAAGGCAGTAAAAGGAACTGAATGCTCTAAAGGTTTGTAAATTAAGGCAAAAAATGAGGACTTTAAGTATCATTTATTATCCTGGTTCAACAGAGAAGATTTGGAAAGTAAGTCACAATTACCAAGCTAAGTTGCAGAAAAACATCAGCAGAATCAGACTCCAAGAAGGTACTGATGATGGGGGGAAAATATCCATCAAAGGCACCTAGAAATGTTGTGGGTTTTTTTTTTTTTTTTTCACTTAAATCTCGATGGCAGGATTATAGCTAATTTTATCTTCTTCTGATAGCTTTTCTGCATTCTGATTTTTCTAAATTTAAAAAAATGTGGAAAAACAACAAAGAAGCAAATTAAGTATGAAAAGACACAAACATATTTAAAGTTGTGAAAAGCTTCTAAGCCAATACTTTTCCAGATGGACAGGGAACACTTTCTATTCACTTTCATTTCTTCATTTATTTACTTCACATATAGTGTCTGGGAATTTACCACTGCCAGGACATTGTTCTAAGTCCTCTGAATACAAAGGTGCCACCAGTCTCCTCCCGTCATCTTCCCTCTAGGACAGGAGCTATGGACATGGGCCAATAGCCCTAGAAACCAGCACTGTGATTTTGTCCTCGTGTTACTGCTTGTAAATTTAATCAACCACAATTTTTATTAAACACACCCTGTGCTTCCCCATTCTGTAAACATTTACTTTCTGAGCCCAGCTCTGTCAAGTACGGTGCTAGTCATTTTAGACACAGAAATGACCAGGAGAGAGATAGTCCTTTGCTTACAAGGAAAACACTAGCACATCTACAGATTAAATGTAGAAACTGATAGCATGTTTCACAGGTGCACTCATTTCTCAAAGCAATACGAATGACTCTGTTGAATATTTGTTTCTTGACGATTCCTACTGAAGTAGTTCAATGGCTAGATGAGCAGTCATATCAGTTAGGATTCCATTTGCCTGAACGCAGCAAAAAGCCTGAATACTGAAGCTTACCCATCTGGGGTTTATTGTTGCCACAAAAATAAATAGACAGTTCAGAACTGAGACAATAGCTCCCAGATGCTTGCAGAGACTCAGTCTTCTTCTATCCTTCCTTTTTTCTTTGTTACCTTCAGCAATGGTACTTGTGTAAGATAAAAGTGGTATATAGCAATATTTTTGCCTAACAAAGGTAAAATTGGAGTCATTTATGAGTTAATGTCAACCTAAGCAGAAAAGAAATATCTGAGATCCTAACTTTAATAATAGATACCAAACAATGGAAAGGTAATCCCTTATGCAGGATTGATTATGTAAGTGGTACCTGAAGAAGATAAAACGTACTTAGGAGTTGTAAATGTATGGGTAGGCGCCACAAATACAGATAACCAATCAGGACTTAGGCCGAACATTACAAGGCAGCAATAATGAAAGTTACTGGGCACGCTCTAGTTGATAGCATGCTGCAAAGGCTTTCTCTGAATTCTTCCATTCCTCCCATTGCAATTTTACCAGCCAGGGCCCCAGCATGAAACAGACAAGACAGCCAAATGGGCTTTCGCAAAGGCATTTACACAAGAGGCAGTGGGGTTAACGGAGGTGAACAAAGCATAGTGCAAATCCTTCCACAGAAGAGGCCAAGGGTTGAGTGATGCTCTAAGAACACGTCTGGCCATAAAGATGGTGCTAGCCAGCAAGATGTATTTTTCTGAGAGGGCTACAGCTAACCTATAGTGACCCCACAGAGAGTGAGCAGGAGAGTACAATCTACTTATTTCACTCTCTTTCAGCACCTAGACCTCCCACTGGCACTCTCCATTGGCTGAACCAAGATGGAAAACAGAGGACAATAGGATGAGTCAGCTTCCTGGGCCACATTGCAAAATAGAGAAGGGAGAAAAATGGGACTGGAGAAATGAACAAATTATCTCCAGCACAAACCCTACAACGTAGGTATTTTTGCTGTTCCTGGATTACAGATGTAGAAACAGAGGCCTGAAGATGTTAGTTCACTCACCTGAAGATTGAGTCTGAAATCACTTCTGACTCAAGAGATCCAACATTCGACCCTCAGGATATCGACCGTACCACTACTCAAAACAGACTTTAAGGTCAAACGGACCAATGGGATTGAAATTCTATCCCTAGTCTCTGATTTCTAAGACAAGGGATGATATATGAATGGTCTAGTTTTGTATAGTTTAAACCACATTCAAGTCTGCACTGGGAAACTGTCCTCAAGTCAACCTATCACCTGAGCTATAGAAAACTGATTCTCAAAGTCTGGTGTCCAGACCACTAGTAACAGCATGACATACTGATGTTGTGTTAAGTATGCATATACTCACCTGGTTCCCAATCTACTGACTCAGAAACTCTGGGGTGAGGCTCAGCATTCATATTCAACATTCTCTCTCAATGATTCTGATGCATGCTCAAGTTTGGACAACACTGCAATAGATGTTCTATCTCCAATTCAGAGGAGAAAATCTAAACACCATGAAGGCCACTTCTTCAAAACTCCTCAATGTCAGCAGTCACACTCAGGCGGACCCTTCAGTTTAACACATCATACTGTGCTGCATCCATCTGCGAATGGAGAAGACACTAGGGTTTTTGTCCAGGCAAGCAAGTGGCACATACCACTGTGGTTCTGACTGCTGCCCTATTTTTCAGTTAACCTGACATGGCCTAATTCATGAGAGAATCAGTCACAGTTGCTGAAGAGAGGAAAAGGGGAGTGAGCCGTAAGCAGCTCTAATCCTCTTCCCAACAAGCTTTGTGTTTTGTCATAGTTCTGGAGCGATTTTCCCCTGCTCCCTGAGGACACACGGGGACATGCCACTTTGCACACAAATATGATCATCCTGAGTAGACTTTCCATTTTTAGATTGCTGGTAATCACACTGACAGACTCCTGTGGGTTAAATAATCACTTCAAAAGTGTGCTTTTTTCTACCCTTCCTCTGGTGTGAAGCACTTCTTATCCTTCCTAGTATACCAGAACTACCTCAGGAGTTTCTTAAAATTCAGATCCTCCTTCCCAAAGTGTCACCAAGACTAAATTTATATACCTGAGGTAGGGCCTAAGGATCTGCATATTTAATACGCTCCCTTGATGATTCCAGAGTATGTGTTCCAGAGACCACACTTACCAACAATGGTTGGTCAAAGATGCAGGCTCGGGAATCGGACAATTTGGATCCATATTCCAGGTCCTCCTCTACAGTATCTGTCAACTTGGGTAAGTTATTTACCTCTTTGTACCTCTGATTCCTACTTTGTCATCTTGCAATTATTTAAAGTACCTATATCCTAGACTTGTTGGTGAAACCTAAAGAAGTTTATGCAAAGCACTTACCACAGTACCCAGCACATAACAATTACTTACTAAATAGTACCATAGTTCCAATGTTGCTAATAACAATTATCACCATCATCTAAGTTACATGGATCAGAAAAAGAGGAAGAAGACATATCTGGGCCTTTTTCTTCTGATGTGTGTAAATTCTAACCTGGGATGCCTCTTTGTAATAAGTGTCTTAGAAAATCAAATTAAATTTAAAAAGGTAGAACTCCCTCTCCCATCATGTGGGTGGGGGATATAATGAATTGGCTTATAAGGGGGCTTCAGAGGAAAAGAGATAGCCAAGTCTCACCTCACTGACAGGTCTAGGTGAGGACAGAAATAATGGAGGTAGAAATAGAACAAGCATGGCAGGAACCCACAGGATGTTCATGGAGCTACACAGAGTGATAATGGCAGTAAATAAGCTTTGTCAAAGTGTGAAGTACAAAGTAAATGTAAGAGATTATTCTCAAACTTTAAGTTTGAAGGAAACTCTTTGGAAATGAAATTTAAAAAAAATTTTTAACATTTATGTATTATTGAGAGACAGAGAGAGACAGAGCATGAGCATGGGGGAGGGGCAGAGAGAGGAGGAAACACAGAATCCGAAGCAGGCTCCAGGCTCCAAGCTGTCAGCACAGGGCCTGCCGCGGGGCTAGAACTCACAAACTGGGAGATTATGACCTGACCCAAAGTCAGGCGCTTAACCTACTGAGCCACCAAGGGGACCCTGGAAAATGAAATTTTTAAAAAATGGAAACTTTTGACATTTCAAATGGTATATCACTTCCTGCGATTGCCTACCCCTTCCCAAGAACTAAATTTAAGAACATAAAATGAATTTTATTTCATAAGGGAAAGAAAATATGGATTTGTGGGATTTTTTTAGGTCCTTACTAATTTTAACTCATTTTCTTGCAATGTTAGTAGACCAAGAAACTGTTCTGCTTTCTTCTAGTAGACGGAAGCGTATACCTGTTACCACACCAGCCACTACCTCTGCACAAAAAGCTCAGAGTGCTCTTTTCCCTTTTCTTCCATCAGATAATATCTTCTAAAATAAGTTTAATGGCTTGTCAGAATTACTAAAGGGACAGTCACAATGTAATCCTGTACCTCACCAGGAAAGTAGCATAACCGATCTTTGTTTCCTCATTGATGAGAAGATAACTCTTTGCCTGCATCAGCTGATTACTTGGAGTCCCCTGTGTCTTTGATCCTATATAAATATCTGGAGCCATTTTCCAAATAATCAGGTCCTATGAATTTCATTTAGAAGAAAACAATAAACTATTCAAGCCCATGAGTCATCACATCATGTGGTGGTCTACAATGATCCCAGTGTCAATGTGACATTATGTGGACATAGATGAAGAGACAAGAAGGCTTATTTCAGCACTGTCATTTCCTTTAACAAGAAAGAAAGGAAGGGTGGGGTTAGCTATTCCACATTCAGACCAGGTATCTGCTCACCCTCTTGATGGGAATTCATCAGCACTTTCAGCCTCTTGGAAAACAGTGCTGGGGGAGGTGGAGCTCAGTGAGGCTTTCTCCCTGATGAACCATAAGCATGGAACAGGTGTTGAAATAGGAGCACTCGCTTTCTTGAGAACTCATCCTTTCTGAAGGATCCTTCACTCCTGTATGACCTCTTTTCATCCATGATCATTTAACTTTTATTTATCTGTTCTTGGCTGTCCCATCTGGATTATTTAAAAACGGGAGTGTAATAAACATATGTAAAATTTTTTACCATTAGCCATAGCACTGTGGACATTGCTACATGATAATATGCTGTAAATGAGTAGAACCACGAGAAATATTTGATATTCAACCATTTTTGACCTTCAAAACTAGCCATTTCATACAAACTAACACATGCTGTCTCCTCAGCCTAGAACCTCTTCTCTGTTTCTTTGCCAGTTAACTCCCACTCTTGCTTCAGAAGCCAGTTTAACTCATCATTTCTGAGACCAGCCTTCCCTGATGAGGTTAATTCCCTTGATGACAGACTAGTAAGATACCAACCACTGCATCTTCACAGCTCCAATCTTAGTTTTAATCTCAGACTTTTTTGTGGTTTTTCTCAATACTTCTTTCCCTCCTACAAGATGATAAATTTGATGCAAACAGAATGTTTGCTTTTTTTCTCACCACCATTTCTCTAGTACAATGCCTGGCACTTTAGTAGGCATCAGTGAATATCTGATGAATGAATAAATGAGCCCCACTAACCCACATGCATCTGGTGTGTGTGACTAAAATATTTCCTTCTTGTGGTAGAAAAAAAAAACAAAACATTCAACTCTCCAACCCTTCTCATAAGTATACAACTTGCTACAGGTAAGCATCCCATCCATGTTCAGATGGATGTGATGATTCAGTAATGCTCTATATCATCTTTGGTTCCACATTTGCTTATTGCCTTTTAAAGCTTACTTTCTGCTTTAGCTTCCACTAGTAAGTTCTGTCCAATTTTGGGCACTGAGATTAATTCCCTTCTGAGCCAGCGTGGATTTAATAAGTTCTTAACCTCAAATGACTTTGAACATTAATGAATCTAGTGGGTGAGCTTCTGACTTGCCCATTGGTCTGATAAATTGTCATAATCCTTTTAGTCAAATCCTGCCAGCTGCATTGGTCTTAGAGTCTAGATCTCTGTGTTACTTTGGCCCCGTATCTCTGACACCTTTCTTTTTTTTCCTTATACGCATACAACTCATTCTGGAGTGCCTATTTGTCATCTGAATCCCAGTTCTGCCACCAGAACATCCCACTAGTACTCCACTGTCCAAAGATCACAATCAGATACCCTATTGAGTGGTAGTTCTTTAGCATAGTTAGGTAAATTCAAAGAGAATGAACTCCAAAGCCTGACTTACCCCTTTTTAACCTTAGGTAGTTCTTCAGACTTTCTGATAACAACATACTTATGTCATTAAAAGTTGCTAAAAAGGTTGCATAAGAAAATGTATGTGTGTCTAGCATAATGCCTGGCAATATATAACAAACACAAGCTAGGGGTGCCTGGGTGGCTCAGTCGGTTAAGCATCCAACTTCGGTTCAGGTCATGATCTCATGGTTCACGGATTTGAGCCCCGCATCGGGCTCTGTGCTGACAGCTCAGAGCCTAGAGCCTGTTTCAGATTCTGTGTCTCCCTCTCTCTCCACCCCTCCCCATTTCGTGCTCTGTTTCCCTCTGTCTCAAAAATAAACATTTTTTTAAAATTTAAAAAAAAAACACAAGCTAAATAGTGACTATTATTATTCTTCATTAATAAAGATATTGTGACTATGTAAATTATACTTTCTGCCCTAACACTAGAATATCAGAATAAAAACTAAATAGTTTTCTCACCAAAGTCTTTATTTTATTGTAACTTTCATGGCACACAGTGTCATATAAGTGACCAGACTGGGTTAATTAAGAAATAAGCAGTAAAAACACTGGCAGACAAAATTCTTACTGTTTACGAAAATAAAACAACTGTTTTTGCTTCTAACTGCTTTTCTGTAGTTTTCCTTTTAATTGCAAACTAATTCTCAGATCTGAATCTGTAGACTGAGGCTTTTGGCAAGCATCATCACCTCTTCACTTTGGGAGTCTCCAAAACTCCTTCATTTCTGAAGCTTGGGGACTATTTGTGGGTAGACTGATGTTTCTGTCTGAGCACTCACCAAAACTAATCTTTGACATAAAAACTGGCCCACTGCATTTGAGAACTGCTGAACAATCTATGAGTATTGGCACCATTAACTCTCAAACCATGCAACCATTCTCCTTAAGTATCTGTACAGGAACTAATGCTACCGATCTTTCTGCAAACAAAGGGTTCAGATCATCCTTATTTTTCTTATTTCCACTTTCTTTCATTAATTGATTTTTCTGTGTAATAGACACAATACTGCAGTTTGCATCACATAAAACTAATTTATGGGATAATTTGCAAGTTTAAACTGACTTAGTTTCCTTCTCATTTCCCTGTTTCTCATTTTTTCATGACTGGGGTTTCTGTGTTGTTTTTTTTTTCCCCCTACGTGTGTGTGGTTTTTTTCTTTTAATTACTGATTTATTTTTTTAACAGGCAATCTACTCAGGGGCACTTGGTGGCTCAGTCAGTTAAGCGTCCAACTTTGGCTTGGGTCATGATCTCGCAGTTTGTGGGTTCAAGCCCTGTGTGGGGATCTGTGCTGACAGGCATGGAGCCTGCTTTTGGTCTGTGTCCCCTTTCTCTCTGCACCTCCCCAACTTGTGCTGTCTCTCTCTCTCAAAAATAAACATTAAAAAAATTTTTTTTAAATAAGACGTAATTCATTCAACAAGGCTTCAACATCAAAGTGTACAAAAGGTATACAATGAAAAGTCTACCTGCCAACCCAGGTAATCTCTGTTTCTCATGTCTTGTTTATCATTGCAAAGATTTTTATTCATAAATGGCAATGGCCAATATACACATTTTTTCATCCCTTTTTTTACACAAATAGTAGCATATTATACCTGCTTTAGTACACTCTTCATTTAAATATATATATGCATATATACATACATACACACACATACATTTATTTAAAGTTTTTATTTATTTATTTATTTGAGAGAGACAGAGACAGCACAAGCAGGGAAGGGGCAGAGAGAAGCAGACAGAATCCCAAGCAGGCTCCACACTGCCAGCACAGAGGCACTGCAGGACTGAAACTCACAAGACCAAGAGACCATGACCTGAGACAAAACCAACAGTCTGATGTTTAACTGACTGAGCCACCCAGGAATCCTTCATTTAAGTATATTTTTAATATTTTTTCTGTATGAACACATACTGAGCTTCCTTATACTTTCTTACAATTGCATATTCCTTTATGGTAAGAATATACTGGAATTTATTTCATCAATGTCCTATGACAGACATGTTGACTAAGTCTAATCTTTAGTTATTACAATGGCGCAAATGATTCAACAAAGATCAGTTCATGTGTGTTTAAGCCTAATTACAGGATACATTTTAGTGGTACACCTGCTGGGTCAAAGGACAGTTACACGTTATAAATTTTTACACATACCACAGCCCTCCAGAGGGATATATGAGTTTACACACTTCACAGTGTGTCAGTGTTCTTTCCCAGCAATTTACCAACTAAATATATGAACTTTTCAAACTTTTGCCAATTTAGAGGTGGAGAATTATATTGCAATGTGGTTTCATTTACATTTTTATAATGAATAAGGCCTAGCATCTTTTCAAATATTTAAGTGTCATTTTTATTTCTTTGACTCTAACTTGTATATTTCTAAACTTTGGCCTCTTTTTAAACTGACTTGTCTTTTCATGATTTCTGAGCCTCTTTAAATATTGGTGATATCAGCCCTTTTTTGACAATGTATGTTGAAAATATTGTTCAGTTCGTACATGTATTTTTTTTACTTTGTTTATTGTATTTTGGAGAGAAAGGGACAAGTAGAAGATTATTTTTATTTCTTTTAATTTTTTATGTAGTTTATCATCCTTTTATACTTTTGGGATTTCAAGTTCATGTTACGAAAGCCATCCTATCCCATTCCATTCTCCCATGGTTTTCTTCTAATAATTGTATAGTTTCATTTGTTTCCTTATTTAAAACTTAGATCCATTGGTATTTTTCATACTGTATGAAGTGTAAACCCACATCTTTTTCCTTAGATGTCTAATCGATTATTAAATGGTCTAGCTTACCTCAGTGGTTTGAGAAGTCACTTTTCTCAAATATTAACCCATAGTTAAATTAATGAAATGTAGTGTTTCTAGACTATAAATTCTACTCCACTGATACTTCAGTTCATGTGCCAGTATCACTTTCTTTTCATTATGAAATGTTATTGTATATTCTAATGTCTGGCGATACTAATATTTTAAATATAAACTTTACATCACTTTGCCCATTTCAGAAAAAGAAATGCCTGCCCGTGGGCATTTTATTGAGGATCTCATTTATGGAGTAACGGAGAAGGCTGAAATCCTAATGATACTCTCTTTCTAGTCAAGAATATGGTATGCCTTTCAATTTGTTCATGTTTTCTTCATAAAGATCTCATGCATTTTTTGTTAATTCCTTGGTATTTTACCTTGTGTGTTGTCAGCAGAAGTAGAGTCTTTTTTTCATAGTGTATTTTCAAACTGGTTTGTTCAATATGTGAAAATTATTTACTAGGTATATATTTTTATTCCACTAACTGCATTATTGTTTCTAGTAGTTGAAGCTCTTATATTTTCCAAGTATACAATCATACTATCTGGAAATAAAAATATTTTACCCCTTTCTAAAACATTTTTATATTTGTATTTTGTTGTTATTATTAGCTAGAACCTATAATACAATATCAACTATATATAGCACATAGCTATGATAGTATCTAACACCAATTGATGCTGACTACAGTCAGAAAGCTTCTAGTGTTTTCTTGTTAGGCATCATGTTGGCTTATAGGATGTATTCTTCCTTAAAATGATATTTCATCAACTTAAAAAAGAAATTGTAGAAGCTTATTGATTGTATTTACTCTGAATGGAAGTTGAACTTAATCAAATGTCTTTTCAGCATGGAAAATCATGATTTTTCTCTTTATATCATGACCAATGTGGTTCAATATAATTAAACCTTTTAAGAGTAACTATTTATGATTATTAATTATTTAGAAGTAGGTGTTGACATCAAACTTAGTGATCCACAGTACTTTTTTTTTTCCTTCTCAACTATGTGCATCAGTTTTGCCAAAAGTTTTATATTCTCTCTTTAAAACATAATGGAAATTTTTAAACATTATTTCTCTATGCTCAACATAAATTTAAAAGGGATTATAATTTTCTATTTTTTAACAGTTTTGGAGAAGTGCCCTATCCTGGTGCCTTTTCATGGCTATCACCTTGACATTTTTCTCTGTTTCTTCTATGAACACCACTCTGATCTTATTGTATAATTTTCTGTGGGTACTTTTGGCAAATCACTTTTCCCATGAAAATTCTCATTTTTATTGTGTTCAATTGCTACACACCTACAAACAACTTCTAGGAAAATAGATTTTCCATGGACTACCATTCCCAGTTTTCTGAACCATACTGGAGCAAGATGGCTTTGTTCACCCCAAACTGAAGGCTGCAAACAAGAACATCACTTTTTGCCTTTAAGGGTGAACAGAATACAGGACCCAAAAATGTGCCAGTTTGGCATGTGGATTATCTTGAGCTGAAGATGACTAAAGCCTAACAGACTCAGGAAGAGCTGTTTACCTTCCCCTCACTACCTAAAATAATTTAGATACAAGGCCTGTACTAGAAAAAAGCTAATACCAGTGATAACTTTTTGTCAGAAAGACTTACATTCAAAGAATGACAAATACTTGTTTACCAAACATTTGCTATTTTCATCTTCCTGTGAACTGTCTTCCTCCCCTTTGATGCCCCAGATCCCTACCCCACCATCTTAGCTCTGGATGACATATAAGCCCAAATTGCCTAATTGTCTTTGCATCTCACTTCTTTGTGGTTCCATACATACAAAATGTATATTTCTTCTGCTAATTTGTCTTATGTCAGTTTTAATTATTAGACCAGCCAAAGACCAAAAAGGGAAGAAGGGAAAAGTTTTCCTCCCCTACAGTTTTGGCATCCAGCATGGGGCCCTCCACTGCCTGGACATTGCTTGCTTTGTGGCTGCTGAAGCTTAAAGATCCTGGTATTTCTAACAATTACTGGCAGAAGGTAAGCATTATTATCACATCAGCCTCCTGGATCTCTGCAGGGTCTGGTGGAACCATGAGTGGGGAGAGTCATCATCTTCTAAATTCAGATTAGTAGGAGAAAATATTTGCATGAACTAGTTCCTTGGGTAGAGCAACTCTGGTTTATATTTGAGTACTGTTGTTTTCTATTGACTCCTTTCCTCCCAGAGACAGTCATTGTTTTCTTTTGTCTCTGTCTGCTCTGTCATTTGTCATAAGGAGGAAAAACCACAGAGTGGAATATAGGTATATATATAAGTCTGCTGTTCAAGCCAGCTGAGTGCAAAGTTCTAGCCAGACTAGTATCAATTTATACAAACTTTGCTGCGGGGCCCCTAAGTAAAAACTGAATGAGGTTTTCCAGTGACCTTGATCTGTGTTCTGAGAGCTTGGCTTTGTAAGAATATTCTCCCTGGTCTTTTCTGTCCAGAAGGTGTACTCACCAGGGTGTACCATGGTGGCCCATTGAATAAACTGGTGTTCTGAGACACAAAGTCACAAGGAGCACTCTCTTTGGCTGCATCAGCTCTCAGGGGGAGTTTATCATAAAGGATTTTGGTCCTTAAGGGACATTTGTCATCCCAACCTTTATTGCTTTGTTAGTGCTGCCAAAGTCCCAAAAGAGTAGCACTTGCCTGGTGTCACAGATTAGCTGTCTATGACTGGAGGCTCTCACATTCCTGTGGGAAACTGGACACACCATTTTCATTACACCAAGCTTCCTGCCTGTGATCATGTAGGCCTTTGTTTTCTTAGAGTAACCCTGGGAGTGAACTTTCTGGAATTCATTAGGGCTATATCTTTTGCACTGTCTTGTTGGACACCTCTTGCATTTAGGGTTAAGCCATAAAAAGGCTAAGTGGTTTGAGTTGTTATTTAGATTAAAATCCTACTTGTCAATGGCCAGACAAAGGATCTTTTAAATTGAAAAAAACTTCTGTATCTGAAAAAATCTTAGAGAGCCCTTATCCTAATTGTCTTACTGGTATCTGGAAAGACCAAATTAAAAAGTACATACAAAGAAATATAATGGCCAGCTTTAGAGACTGCCTGAACAATATGCAAGGACAGAAATTAGAGTAAAAATTCAAGTCTACATCAGACATAAATTTCCCTTCTGAAAACCCAGCCCTGCTTCCTTAGCAAATTTCCTTAGGTCCACTTTTAGCTTCTTATTACCAAGAAAACCAACTGTACTTTGAGAAAATGTATGCTTCTAGAGGTTATAAAGGATATTCAGAAATTTGCCAATCTAATGCTGGCCTAATAGTTCACAACTGATTACTTCTTGTGTGAATTTCTTCAAAATCTGAATTATTTTGGTGTAATATTACCAGTCATTATTCTACTTATCATGTTTTTTTTTCAATATATGAAATTTATTGTCAAATTGGTTTCCATACAACACCCAGTGCTCATCCCAAAAGGTGCCCTCCTCAATACCCATCACCCACCCTCCCACCCCCCATCAACCCTCAGTTTGTTCTCAGTTTTTAAGAGTCTCTTATGCTTTGGCTCTCTCCCACTCTAACCTTATTTTTTTTCCTTCCCCTCCCCCATAGGTTTCTGTTAAGTTTCTCAGGATCCACATAAGAGTGAAAACATATGGTATCTGTCTTTCTCTGTATGGCTTATTTCACTTAACATCACACTCTCCAGTTCCATCCATGTTGCTACAAAGGGCCATATTTCGTTCTTTCTCATTGCCCTGTACTACTCCATTGTGTATATAAACCACAATTTCTTTATCCATTCATCAGTTGATGGACATTTAGGCTTTTTCCACAATTTGGCTATTGTTGAGAGTGCTGCTATAAACATTGGAGTACAAGTGCCCCTATGCATCAGTACTCCTGTATCCCTTGGGTAAATTCCTAGCAGTGCTACTGCTGGGTCATAGGGTAGGTCTATTTTTAATTTTCTGAGGAACCTCCACACTGTTTTCCAGAGCGGCTGCACCAATTTGCATCCCCACCAACAGTGCAAGAGGGTTCCTGTTTCTCCACATCCTCTCCAGCATCTATAGTCTCCTGATTTGTTCATTTGGGCCACTCTGACTGGCGTGAGGTGATATCTGCGTGTGGTTTTGATTTCTATTTCCCTGATAAGGAGCAACGTTGAACATCTTTTCATGTGCCTGTTGGCCATCCGGATGTCTTCTTTAGAGAAGTGTCTATTCATGTTTTCTGCCCATTTCTTCACTGGGTTATTTGTTTTTCGGGTGTGGAGTTTGGTGAGCTCTTTATAGATTTTGAATACTAGCCCTTTGTCCGAATTGTCATTTGCAAATATCTTTTCCCATTCCGTTGGTTGCCTTTTAGTTTTGTTCGTTGTTTCCTTTGCTGTGCAGAAGCTTTTAATCTTCATAAGGTCCCAGTAATTCATTTTTGCTTTTAATTTCCTTGCCTTTGGGGATGTGTCGAGTAAGAGATTGCTACGGCTGAGGTCAGAGAGGTCTTTTCCTGCTTTCTCCTCTAGGGTTTTGATGGTTTCCTGTCTCCCATTTAGGTCCTTTATCCATTTTGAGTTGATTTTTGTGAATGGTGTGAGAAAGTGGTCTAGTTTCAACCTTCTGCATGTTGCTGTCCAGTTCTCCCAGGACCATTTTTTAAAGAGACTGTCTTTTTCCATTGGATGTTCTTTCCTGCTTTGTCAAAGATTAGTTGGCCATACATTTGTGGGTCTAGTTCTGGGGTTTCTATTCTATTCCATTTGTCTATGTGTCTGTTTTTGTGCCAATACCATGCTGTCTTGATGATGACAGCTTTGTAGTAGAGGCTAAAGTCTGGGATTGTGATGCCTCCTGCTTTGGTCTTCTTCAAAATTACTTTGGCTATTCGGGGCCTTTTGATGTTCCATACAAATGTTAGGATTGCTTGCTTTAGCTTTGAGAAGAATGCTGGTGCAATTTTGATTGGGATTGCATTGAATGTGTAGATAGCTTTGGGTAGTATTGACATTTTGACAATATTTATTCTTCCAATCCATGAGCAGGGAATGTATTTCCATTTCTTTATATCTTCTTCAATTTCTTTCATAAGCTTTCTATAGTTTTCAGCATACAGATCTTTTACATCTTTGGGTAGATTTATTCCTAGGTATTTTATGCTTCTTGGTGCAATTGTGAACGGGATCAGTTTCTTTATTTGTCTTTCTGTTGCTTCATTGTTAGTGTATAAGAATGCAACTGATTTCTGTACACTGATTTTGTATCCTGCAACTTTGCTGAATTCATGTATCAGTTTTAGCAGACTTTTGGTGGAGTCTATTGGATTTTCCATGTGTAGTATCATGTCATCCACAAAAAGTGAAAGCTTGACTTCATCTTTGCCAAGTTTGATGCCTTTGATGTCCTTTTGTTGTCTGATTGCTGATGCTAGAACTTCCAACACTATGTTAAACAACAGCGGTGAGATTGGGCATCCCTGTCGTGTTCCTGATCTCAGGGAAAAAGCTCTCAGTTTTTCCCCGTTGAGGATGATGTTAGCTGTGGGCTTTTCATAAATGGGTTTTATGATCTTTAAGTATGTTCCTTCTATCCCGACTTTCTCAAGGTTTTTTATTAAGAAACGGTGCTGGATTTTGTCAAAGGCCTTTTCTGCATCGATTGACAGGATCATATGGTTCTTATCTTTTCTTTTATTAATGTGATGTATCACGTTGATTGATTTGCGAATGTTGAACCAGCCCTGCATCCCAGGAATGAATCCTACTTGATCATGGTGAATAATTCTTTTTATATGCTGTTTAATTCGATTTACTAGTATCTTATTGAGAATTTTTGCATCCATATTCATCAGGGATATTGGCCTGTAGTTCTCTTTTTTTACTGGGTCTCTGTCTGGTTTGGGAATCAAAGTAATACTGGCTTCATAGAATGAGTCTGGAAGTTTTCCTTCCCTTTCTATTTCTTGGAATAGCTTGAGAAGGATAGGTATTATCTCTGCTTTAAATGTCTGGTAGAACTCCCCTGGGAAGCCATCTGGTCCTGGACTCTTATTTGTTGGGGGATTTTTGAGAACCGATTCAATTTCTTTGCTGGTTATGGGTCTGTTCAAGCTTTCTATTTCCTCCTGATTGAGTTTTGGAAGAGTGTGGGTGTTTAGGAATTTGTCCATTTCTTCCAGGTTGTCCAATTTGTTGGCATATAATTTTTCATAGTATTCTCTGATAATTGCTTGTATCTCTGAGGGATTGGTTGTAATAATTCCATTTTCATTCATGATTTTATCTATTTGGGTCATCTCCCTTTTCTTTTTGAGAAGCCTGGCTAGAGGTTTGTCAATTTTGTTTATTTTTTCAAAAAACCAACTCTTGGTTTCGTTGATCTGCTCTACAGTTTTTTTAGATTCTATATTGTTTATTTCTGCTCTGATCTTTATTATTTTTCTTCTTCTGCTGGGTTTAGGCTGCCTTTGCTGTCTGCTTCTATTTCCTTTAGGTGTACTGTTAGATTTTGTATTTGGGATTTTTCTTGTTTCTTGAGATAGGCCTGGATTGCGATGTATTTTCCTCTCAGGACTGCTTTCGCTGCATCCCAAACCGTTTGGATTGTTGTATTTTCGTTTTCATTTGTTTCCATATATTTTTAAATTTCTTCTCTAATTGCCTGGTTGACCCCTTCATTCTTTAGTAGGGTGTTCTTTAACCTCCATGCTTTTGGGGGTTTTCCAGACTTTTTCCTGTGGTTGATTTCAAGCTTCATAGCCTTGTGGTCTGAAAGTATGTATGGTATAATTTCAATTCTTGTATACTTATGAAGGGCTGTTTTGTGACCCAGTATATGATCTATCTTGAAGAAGTTCCATGTGCACTCGAGAAGAAAGTATATCCTGTAGCTTTGGGATGCAGAGTTCTAAATATATCTGTCAAGTCCATCTGATCCAATGTATCATTCAGGGCCCTTGTTTCTTTATTGAACATGTGTCTAGATGATCTATCCATTTCTGTAAGTGGAGTGTTAAAGTCCCCTGCAATTACCACATTCTTATCAATAAGGTTGCTTATGTTTATGAGTAATTGTTTTATATATTTGGGGGCTCCCGTATTCAGTGCATAGACATTTATAACTCTTAGCTCTTCCTGATGGATAGACCCTGTAATTATTATATAATGCCCTTCTTCATCTCTTGTTACAGCCTTTAATTTAAAGTCTAGTTTGTCTGGGGGTGCCTGGGTGGCTCAGTCGGTTGAGCATCCGACTTCGGCTCAGGTCATTATCTCGCGGTCAGTGAGTTCAAGCCCCACATCGGGCTCTGTGATGACAGCTCAGAGCCTGGAGCCTGTTTCAGATTCTGTGTCTCCCTCTCTCTGACCCTCCCCTGTTCATGCTCTGTCTCTCTCTGTCTCAAAAATAAACATTAAAAAATTAAAAAAAAAAAGTCTAGTTTGTCTGATATAAGTATGGCTACTCCAGCTTTCTTTTGGCTTCCAGTAGCATGATAAATAGTTCTCCATCCCCTCATTCTCAATCTAAAGGTGTCCTCAGGTCTAAAATGAGTCTCTTGTAGACAGCAAATAGGTGGGTCTTGTTTTTTTATCCATTCTGATACCCTATGTCTTTTGGTTGGCGCATTTAGTCCATTTACATTCAGTGTTATTATAGAAAGATACGGGTTTAGAGTCATTGTGATGTCTGTATGTTTTATGCTTGTAGCAATATCTCTGGTACTTTGTCTCACAGGATACCCCTTAGGATCTCTTGTAGGGCTGGCTTAGTGGTGACGAATTCCTTCAGTTTTTGTTTGTTTGGGAAGACCTTTATCTCTCCTTCTATTCTAAATGACAGACTTGCTGGATAAAGGATTCTCGGCTGCATATTTTTTCTGTTCAACACATTGAAGATCTTCTGCCATGCCTTTCTGGCCTGCCAAGTTTCAAAAGAGAGATCAGTCATGAGTCTTATAGGTCTCCCTTTATATGTTAGGGCACGTTTATCCCTTGCTGCTTTCAGAATTTTCTCTTTATCCTTATATTTTGCCAGTTTCACTATGATATGTCATGCAGAAGATCGATTCAAGTTACGTCTGAAGGGAGATCTCTGTGCCTCTTGGATTTCAATGTCTTTTTCCTTCCCCAGTTCAGGGAAGTTCTCAGCTATTATTTCTTCAAGTACCCCTTCAGCACCTTTCCCTCTTTCTTCCTCCTCTGGGATACCAATTATGCGTATATTATTTCTTTTTAGTATATCACATAGTTCTCTAATTTTCCCCTCATACTCCTGGATTTTTTTATCTCTCTTTTTCTCAGCTTCCTCTTTTTCCATAACTTTATCTTCTAGTTCACCTATTCTCTCCTCTGCCTCTTCAATCCGAGTCGTCATCGTTTCCATTTTGTTTTGCATTTCATTTAAAGAGTTTTTCAGCTCCTCCTGACTGTTCTTTAGTCCCTTGATCTCTGTAGCAAGAGATTCTCCACTGTCCTCTATACTGTTTTCAAGCCCAGCGATTAATTTTATGACTATTATTCTAAATTCACTTTCTGTTATATTATTTAAATCCTTTTTGATCAGTTCATTGGCTGTTGTTATTTCCTGGAGATTCTTTTCAGAAAATTCTTCTGTTTGGTCATTTTGGATAGTCCCTGGAGTGGTGTGGACCTGCAGGGCACTTCCCCTGTGCTGTGGTGTATAACTGGAGTTGGTGAGCGGGGCCACAGTCAGACCTGATGTCTGCCCCCAGCCCACCGCTGGGGCCACAGTCAGACTGGTGTGTGCCTTCTCTTCCCCTCTCCTAAGGGCGGGATTCTCTGTGGGGTGGCGTGGCCCATCTGGGCTACTTGCACACTGCCAGGCTTGTGGTGCTGGGGATCTGGCGTATTAGCTGGGGTGGGTAGGCAAGGTGCACGGGGGCAGGAGGGGCAGGCTTAGCTCGCTTTTCCTTAGGTGATCCACTTCAGGAGGGGCCCTGTGGCAGCAGGAGGGAGTCAGACCCACTGCCGGAGGGGTGGCTCTGCAGAAGCACAGCGTTGGGTGTTTGCATGGATCAAGCAAGTTCCCTGGCAGGAACTGGTTCCCTTTGGGATTTTGGCTGGGGGATGGGCGAGGGAGATGGTGCTGGGGAGCACCTTTGTTCCCCTCCAAACAGCTCTGTCGTCCCGGGGCTCAGCAACTCTCCCTTCCTTTGTCCTCCAGCCTTCCTGCTTTCTGAGCAGAGATGTTAACTTATGACCTCCCAGGTGCTAAGTCCCCCTTGCTGTTGGAACACACTCCGTCCAGCCCCTCCGCTTTTGCAAGCCAGACTCGGGGCTCTGCTTGGCCGGCAGGCTGCCCCTCCGCCCCGGCTCCCTCCTGCCAGTCCGTGGAGCGCACACCACCTCACCACCCTTCCTACCCTCTTCCATGGGCCTCTCATCTGCGTTTGGCTCCAGAGTCTCCGTTCTGCTAATCCTCTGGTGGTTTTCTGGGTTATTTAGGCAGGTGTAGGTGGAATCTAAGTGATCAGCAGGATGCGCGGTGAGCCCAGCATCCTCCTATGCCGCCATCTTCCTAGTAACTCCCCCAAATGTGCCCTCTACTTATCATCTTAAAATGTTTTATGTCACAGAAATAACCAAACGTTTTTGTCAATTGCATTATAATAAACTCTCATCAGACTTTTAATCATGGCCATTTTTAAGACTTTTTAAATTTATTTACCAAGAGTTATTGTTTTATTCTGATGCTTTTGCAAATACGTTTCACCTTCAGAAAGATTCACGGAAAGGACTCTGACAACTACTTTAGAGTACAGGTCTCTGATAATTTTAAGATGATACCACTGAAGTGGGTAAGAATGCACATAACTCTAATGGAGAAAATGACAGCTTCTCTAAACTGTTAATAAAAGATCAAGATAAACAAGAATTAATTTGGTAGGACTGAATAAACTGATGGAGATGACTATAATTTTTTATGACTTTTTGTTTGAAATCTTGTTGGTTCTTTTATATTATATTTCTCTAGATTTAAGAAAATCTTTTTCTCTTTTCTCTTAGGCTCTCAGTAAATCGGTAAGATATATCTTTATGAAAAAAATAAAACATTTATTTTTATTCTCCTTACCTGATCCCTTCAGAATTTGGAAACTGTTAGTTGAATATTCTTATTTTCATGTCAAACCATTATTTTTATAAGTTCAAAAGTAATACGTCCTCCTTGTAACAGGACACATTGGAAACACTGATTAGCAAGGCTTTGACTGGAATGTCATATTTGAGAGTGACCTGCATAGAGGCAGTTATAACCAGGCAGCTTTATTGACTTAATGGAGTGAATAAAGCCCATTGGAAAAATGGGCCAGTACCTTGCTTACAGGGTTCCCGGAAGCTTTGCCAGGTGAATAAGGAAGGCCATCTTCTGGCAGGCCCAGGAACCTAAGAATATTTGGGGGACCTCGAGAAAAGAGGCATTAACCTGTATTTATAGGTAGGGCAGGCCAAGTCTGATAGCTTACCCTTGACTTGGCTTCCTGGCTTTGAGGCTTCTAAGACTTCAAATTGAAATTACTTATGAAAAGTTCTGGCAAAAGAAATTTAAAAGAGCCTTTATAGTCCATCTTTACTCTTGCACTTATGTAAATAACCAGGCCAGGTTTATTGAAATTAGATTTATTTTGCAAACAAATTAGTCATACTGTGGCTATCTTTCATAGAAATGGTGGTGACTGTGGAGGCAAAGATTATGTTTCAGTAATCCAACTTTATGCATATTAGATTCTAGTGCTTTTAACTGTCTTTGAGGGTTTTTTTTTTTCCTGCTGCAAACTAACAAGATTCTGATTTCTTCTAGTTAACCCAATACTTAGCTACAACTCTGCAAACCAACAGTTCCAATTTTCTCCCACCCTCTTAATTTGGAAACATTGAAAACTAAAACTGCTGTTTTCCTCAAACCCATACAGACTAAACTGGGACAACTTAATATAAACTTTAGAGAAATCACCGTAACTGCTCATGTATAGACCATCTTCAAGCTTGTTGCTGTGTGGACCACTCAGAAAGACCACCAGAGGCATTCAAACTACAAACCAGGAAAACCTATCAGATTGCCACTGCTTGCCCTCACTCCACCTGAAGATGCTTCAGCCTTCATCAGCTGGCTGTCTTTAGAATCTAGAAACTAGAATTATAGTATGCTCCAATTTTGTGTTCATATAAATTCCTCTTATTAAATACCTGACTGCTTATGCAATGTAAGCACAGCTTTATGAGCTACCTGCATCACCACCTCCTGAAATAAGTTCAAGTGAACTGACCTAATGCCAACAATAAGTGATTGGTTCAAGAAGATGAAAAAATCTGCCAACTCAAGTTCTGGATTATGAAGCTTCTTGGGAAGTTTTAAAGACAAGAATGAGGGAGAACATAATACATAACCCCAAAATATGCCACTGTGACATGTGGATTATTTCAAGTTGAAGATAATCAACGCCCATTGATATTAGACTCATTGCCTAAAAGAATTTAGATAAAGGACACTTATCAGGAGAAAATAATACCAAATATAACTTTGTATGAGAAAGACTTAGCTACATGTCATGGCAAATATTTTTGGTTACCAAAAATTTGTTCTTCTCATCTTTTTGTGAATTGTCTTCCTTTCCTTTGAAGCCTTACCCTCCTGTTTTTAGCTCTGGATGGCATATAAGCCTCAATTCCCTATCTTTGTGGCTATCATATATATGACATTTTCCTCCTATTAATCTTGTAACAATTATTAGACCAGCCAAAGTGCCTAGAAAGGAAGAAGGAAAAATTTTCCTCCCCTACACCTTTCACATCATGTTCTTTACCTTCAAGAACTTTGATGACTTCTGACCTTGGCCAAAACTGGACTCTTTCTCCTCTGCTTTTTTCTGGTTCTTCTCACATGATGTCTGCATGAACTCAGTTGTTTTTGAAAGCCCTTGAAAATATTTTGGGTTTCTTTCCAGATTTGACCAAAAAAACTGAATTTGTATCTTGTTTTACAATTTTATTGATGTTTTCGGATAGGTTCCAGAATGCAAAGACAGGACACTGAGTTAGGGGGTCATTTTCCTATCAAATGGCCACTTTTTTCTTTCATTCTTTCTAAATATTTTGTAGTGTGTAAATCATTTGGGGTTATTTTTAAACCTGAAAATAATCATAATTGTGTTTTAGAAAAACTTAAAGTATCTAGGCAAGAAACTAAAATCATGAGAATGAAACTCCATTTTTAAAGAGAACACATCTAATAACATGCCTCTTACCTTCTCAAGTTCAGATCTCTGTATTTATACAGAAAGGGTACCACCAATTTAAACTGAACATCAAGAGCACACAGAAAGGGAGAGGGACAGTCCTTACTTTATAAGAAAATTAGTCTGGTTTATTAAATACAATTCTCAACTCCTAATAATAATATTATCCTTTTTCATACAATGCCCACTCTCTTTCATGCTCTCCCCACTCCCAGAAAAGAAAACTGGTGCATCCCTGGCACTGATCATTCTCCTAGACACAGCAAAGTAATCATCTACATTCTCCATTCTCAATGCAAACCCTCAATCTCTGGCCATGGAATCCAATCTCTGGCCATGGAATATGAGCAGAGCTTAGAGAGATTATATCTCTGAGGGAACTTCTCAGAAGACATCAATAAATGTAGGGGTGTGTTAATACATTTTGTAAGGTAGCATCAAGATATAAAAGCTTCTTGACCCATAAAAGAGAGCAGAAGCAAATTGGGACCAACAAATGAATTATTGTTTTCACAAAAGTCCATCAATCTCTATCCACCCCATGTGTTTCCTGAATAGCACAAATTTGCTGATTAATGAACCAGAATTTCATGGTTCCTCCCCCTCTCTTATGGGGACATAAAGAGGTCCAATACTTCCCAAAGAGTCAAGAGGTACAGAATGTCCTGGGATTTGACAGCTATTTTGTAAAGTTGTAAAAATGGGTTGCTAGTTCTCCCACAGGTCACTAGGTTATCCTGTTTGACACTCAATCCACTACTTAATATTTGTTGTATCAATAAGGATAAAAACCTAGCAAGTAGAAATAAATGTGTAAATTGGCATTGCTGCTGTTGTTTTAACCCAATAAAGTAAAAACAAGCCATAAAGCAGAGAAGTTGGAAGTAATTAAACATACTACATAATTAAAACATTTTTTCCTTACAAAAGTATTTCCTACAGGCATTCTTTCAGAAATCCTATCTTTCTAACATGTTGAATTATTCTGAATAATCTAAAATTTTTCAGGACCTAACATACATGTGAAATTCTAACTGCTGTATCAACTACCAATTGTTGAAGAAAACTACTCCTTTATCTGTTAAGACCCCATGTGATTTTTTTAAACTTTTTTTTAACATTTATTTATTTTTGAGATACAGAGAGTGACAGAGCATGAGCAGGGGAGGGGCAGAGAGAGAGGGAGACAAAGAATCTGAAGCAGGCTCCATGCTCCAAGCTGTCTGCAGAGACCCTGACACGGGGCTCAAACTCACAAACCGCGAGATCATGACCTAGCCAAAGCCAGACACTTAACCGACTGAGCCACCCAGGTGCCCCAAGACCCCATGTGATTTTGAAACCACTGCAATCAATTGTGAATTGTATATACTTTTCTTCTTTACCAAGATATTTTTCCTCTAGTCTCTGTCTTTTTAATAGTAATAACATATTCTCAGTTTTTAAGGCTGGAAACTACACAGCCACCTTCTATTTGCCCACTTTTTTCCAGTTAGTTGTCCTGATGATTCTTCCTTCAGGTCACCAGTCTATTCCATGGCCATAAACCATGTAATATTTCTTTAGCATTGATCTTTATAGACCCTTCTTAATTGTTGTTCAGGATTCTAGCCTGAAAATTCTAGGTATTGCCTATTTCACTTTCCTGCTCAGACCTCTTCATTAGCTCCTTTTTTTCTATTGGTCAAATTGAGGCTTGACCAACTCTTCATGACTTTTCCCTACTTCTGTTTGCTGGATTTTTTTTAAATACACATTCTCTTACCTTTGCAATTGTATTCAGTTTCAAACACGATTTGATTCTCTAGGCTTCCCCAGTAAAGGCAGTTTTATAAAATGTATAGCAAGAATTATTTTGCCATGAAGCTTACAAATCAAATGCTTCTTAAACATTTACCTGTGTTTAGGATAATTATAAGAAAGAGTATGGGAAAGGAAAAGCATCAAACTTTGCATTTAAACATTTCCTAAGTTGCAAGTACTAAGACATGACAAAAATGTATTTCTATAGGGGCAACTGGGTGGCTCAGTCAGTTAAGCATCTGACTCTTGGTTTGGGCTCATGTCATGATCTCATGTTTTGTGAGTTCAAGCCCTGCCTCTGGCTCTGAGTTGACAGCATGGAACCTGCTTGGGATTCTGTCTCCCTATGTCTCTCCCCTGACTGCTCGCTCTGTCTCTCAAATAAACTTAAAAAATATGTATTTTAAATAAAGCTTTTAAGTTTAACAAACTTAAAAAATATTTATACACACACAGACACACACATACACACCTATATAGACATATATATATTTCTGCACATGTACATAAAATTTGGATACAGATGGAGTTAAGATGACAGTGTCCTGGCCTTGTCTTGGCCCTCAAACACAACTAGATCAACATCAAACCATTTTGAACACCTAGAAAATCCATCTAAGGATTAACAGAACAGTCTGCATAATTTGAAGGAGAGAATGAAGCAGATATGTTGTGCAGAGAGGTGAACTGGGGGAAAGAAGAGCCAAGGGGCTGCAGAGGGGAGGGAGACATTTTCACGTAGAAGAGAAAGACAAAGGGGGAGAGAGAATAGTACATTAGGTTTGCACAAGAAAGCATTCCCCCTGGGGCACCTGGGTGGCTCAGGAGGTTAAGCTAAGCATCCGACTTTGGCTCAGGTCATGATCTCACTGTCTGTGGGTTCAAGCCCCGCATCAGGTTCTGTGCTGACAGCTCAGAGCCTGAAGGCTGCTTCGGATTCTGTCTCTCCCTTGATCTCTGCCCCTCCCCTCTCGCACTGTGACTGTCTCTCTCTCTCAAAATAAATATACATTAAAAAAACAAAAAAACAAAAACAAAGCACTCCCCCTGAAGATCACCGCAGGGGTCTCTGAAGTGTGGTGTTTTGAAAGTCAGCTGCATCTGAAATAAAACTCTGGAGAGAGGCAATGCCTGGTAGGTGGACAGCTTAGAAACAGATAGCGGAAGGCAGAGAGCTCATGAAAGCAGGGAATCAGGAAAGGTGACTGACTGCATGTCTGTGAGGGCACACACTTCCTGTTCTGGAGACTTGAGAGGCCGATGAAGCCATTTTCACCATTAGCCCACCAACACTGATTGATACCAGTGAGCTAAACAGCACCACCAAGTGGAGAGTGAAGCCCTTAAAACAAGCTCCACCCACCCCCCCGTCCCCCTGCCACACATCCTCCAGGTACATCTCCACTAAAGTAAGTCAGCCTGAGAATCAGACCAGCATGCCCCTCCCCCAGAAGACCAGCACGAATCCCTACCATGAGCTTAGTCTACTGACCACAGTCTGGAGCAAAGTTTCAGCTCTAAAGGAAACTGGATCTAGCTTCATTTGTTGTTGTTGTTTCTTTACTGTTGCTGTTTGTTTCTTCATTTGTTCATTCTTATTGTTTTGGCTTCTGTTTTTTTTTTTTTGTTTTTCTTTTGTTTCTTGGATAGAAAAAGAGCAAAGTTTTTATTTTTTTATTTTTTGTTTTATTATTTCATTTTATTATAATTATTTTAAGTTTTAATAATTTTTCTCTTCTCCTTTATTCTGTTTCTATCAAGCTTCTTTTAACAAGCAGACCAAAACACCTCTAGGATCTGGCTTCCTTTATTATATTTTTAAATTTTTAAATATTTATTTCATTCTACTATTATTATTGTTCATTTTTCTTCCTCCAAAATGACAAGACAGAGGAATTCACCTCCAAAGAAAAAAAACGAAGAAATGATGGCAAGGGATTTAGACAATGCAGATACAACTAAGATGTCTGAAATAGAATTTAAAATGATGATGATAAGGATACTAGCTGAGCTTGAAAAATTATAGAAGACACAAGATAATCCCTTTCTGCAAAGATAAAAGAAATAAAATTTAGTCAGGCTGAAATTTAAAATGATATAACTGAGATGCAAACCCAAATGGAGGCCATAAAAGCCAGGATGGATGAGGCAGAGAGGTGAATTAGTGATACAGAAGATAAAATTATGGAAAATAATAAAGCTGAAAAGAAGAGGGAAACAAAGGGATCATGAAGACAAACTTAGGGAACTCAGAGATTTGTTAAAATGTAGTAACATTTGTATCACAGTAATCCCAGAAAAATGAAGACAAAAACAAAAGCAGCAGGTTTATGTGAACAAATTATAGCTGAAGATTTCCCTAATCCAGGGAAGGACACAGACATCAAAATCCAACAAGCACAGAGAACTGTCATTAAATTCAACAAAAGCCAGCTATTACTAAGACACGTGATAGTCAAATTCACAAAATACACAGATAAGGAAATAATACTGAAAGCAGCAAGGGAAAAAAGTCCTTACCCTATAAGGGAAGACAGATAAGATTTGTAGCAGATGTGTCCAAACAAACTTGGCAGGCCAGAAAGGAGTGGCAAGATATATTCAATGTGCTGAATGGAAATAATATGCAGCCAACAATATTCTATCTAGCAAGGCTGTCATTCAAAATTCCCAGACAAACAAAAACTAAAGGAATTTGTGATCACTAAACCAGCCCTACAAGAAATTATAAGGGAGGGATCTTAGGGTATGTGTGTGTGTGTGTGTGTGGGGGGGGGGGGAACCAAGCAGTAAAGACTAGAAAGTACCAGAGAGCATCAGCAGAAACACCAACTCTACAGGTAACACAATGGCACTAAATTCATATCTTTCAATAATCAATCTGAATGTATACGGACTAAGAGCTCCAATAAAAAGACATAGAGTATCAGAATGGATAAAAATACAACACCCATCTATATGCTGCCTACAAGAGACTCATTTTAGACCTAAAGATACCTGCAGATTGAAAGTAAGGGTATAGAGAACCATGTATCATACTAATGGATGTCAAAAGAAAGCTAAAGTAGCCATACTTATATCAGACAAATTACATTTTAAAACAAATACTGGGGGCGCCTGGGTGGCGCAGTCGGTTAAGCCTCCGACTTCAGCCAGGTCACGATCTCGCGGTCCGTGAGTTCGAGCCCCGCGTCAGGCTCTGGGCTGATGGCTCGGAGCCTGGAGCCTGTTTCCGATTCTGTGTCTCCCTCTCTCTCTGCCCCTACCCCGTTCACGCTCTGTCTCTCTCTGTCCCAAAAATAAAAATAAAAAACGTTGAAAAAAAAATTAAAACAAATACTGTAGGGGAACCAGATGGCTGGTTAAGTGTCCAACTTTGGCTCAGGTCATGATCTCACAGTTCATGAGTTCGAGCTCCTTGTCAGGCTCTGTGCTGACAGCTCAGAGCCTGGAGCCTGTTTCAGATTCTGTGTCTCCCTCTTTCCCTCTCCTCCCCTGCTCATGCTCTGTCTCTCTCTTCTCAAAAATAAATAAACGTTAAAAAAATTTTTTAAACAAATACTGTAACAAGAGACAAACAATGAGATTCTATCATAATTAAGGGGTCTATCCATCAAGAAGATCTCTCAGTTGTAAATATTTATGCCTCCATTTCAGAACCCAAGTACATAAATCAATTAATCACAAACATAAAGAAACTCATTGATACTGATACAGTTATCATTAGTAGATAGAGCATGTTAACACCCCACTTAGAGCAATGGACAGATCACCTAAGCAGAAAATCAATAAGGAAACAATGACTTTGAATGACACACTGGGCCAGTTGGATGTAACAGATATATGCAGAACATTTCATCCTAAAGCAGCAGAATTCAAACTTTTTTCCAGTACACATGCAACATTCTCCAGCTCAGATCACACACTGGGGCACAAATCAGCCCTCAACAGTACAAAAAAATTGAGATCATACCATGCATATTTTCTGACCACAATGCTATGAAACTCAAAATCAACCACAAGAAAAAATTTGGAAAGTCCTCAAATATATGAAGGTTAAAGAACATCATACTAAAGAATGAATGGATTAACCAGGAAATTAAAAAAAGAAATTTAAAAAATGCAGGGAAACAAAAGAAAATCCTATCAAGGAATGAATGGGTTAACCAGGAAATTAAGGAACAAATCAAAAAATACAGGGAAGCAAATGAAAATGAAAACATGACAGCCCAAACCCTTTGGGATGCAGCAAAAGCAGTCCTAAGAGGGAAGTATATAGCAATTCAGGCCTATCTTAAGAAACAAGAATGATCCCAAATACAAAACCTAACCTTATACCTAAAGGAGCGAGAAAAGGAACCACAAATAAAACCTAAAGCCAGCAGACATGAAATAATAAAGATTAGGCAGAAATAAATGATATAGAAACAACAACAGCAACAACAATAACAGAATAAAACAGATAAAAAAAAACTAAGAGATGGTTCTTTGAAAGAATTAACAAAAGTGATAAATACCTATCCAGACTCAACAAAAAGGAACAAAGAAAGGACCCAAATAGATAAAATCACAAATGAAAGGGGAGAGATCACAAACAACACCTCAGAAATACAAACAATTACAAGACAATACTATGAAAAAATATCTGGAAGAAATGGACAAATTCCTAGAAACTCACAAACTACCAAAACTGTAACATGAATAGAAAATTTAAACAAATAAATAAGCAGCAAAGGAAGTGAATCAGTAATCAAAAACTATCCCAACAAATAATAGTCCTGGGCCAGATGGCTTCCCGGGGGAATTCTAACAGACATTAAACCAGAGTTAATACTTATTCTTCTCAAACTATTCCAAAGAATAGAAATACAAGTAAAACTTCCAAACTCATTCTATGTAGCCAGCATTACCTTGATTCTAAAACCAAAGACACCACTAAAAAGGAGAATTACAATTCAATATCCCTAAAGAACATGGATATAAAACGTCTCAACAAGATATTAGCAAATCTAATCCAAGAGTACATTAAAAGAATTATTCATCATGATCAAGTGGGATTTATTCCTGGGCTGCAGGGCTGGTTCAGTATTTGCAAATCAATCAGCATGATACACCACATTAATAAAAGAAAGGCTAAGAACCATATGATCCTCTCAATAGATGCAGAAAAAGCTTTTGACAAAATACAGCATCGATAGGGAAAGATGGAACATACCTCAATATCATAAAGGCCATATATGAAAGACCCACATCTAATATCATCCTCAATGAGGAAAAACTAAGATCCTTTCCCCTGTGGTCAAGGAACAGGAGAAGGATGTCCACTCTCAACATTACTACTTAACATAGTACTTGAAGTCTTAGCCACAGCAGTCAGACAACAAAAAAGAAATAAAATGCATCCAAATTGGCAAGGAAGAAGTCAAACTTTCACTATTTGCAGATGACATGATACTTTATGCAGAAAACCCAAAAGACTCCACCAAAAGATTGCTAGAACTAATACATGATTTCAACAAAGTCAGAAGACATATAATCAATATGCAGAAATATAGTGCATTTCTATACACCAATAACAAAGCAGCAGAAAAAGAAATTAAGGAATTGATCCCACTTACAAATGCACCAAAAATAATAAAATACCAAGGAAAACACCTAACTAAAGAGGTACAAGATATATAGTTTGAAAACTATAGAACACTTATGAAAGAAATTGAAGAGGACACAAAAAAAATGGAAAAGGAGTCCATGCTCATGGATTGGAAGAACAAACATTGCTAAAATGTCTAGACTACCCAAAGCAATCTAGACATTTAATGCAAACCCTATCAAAATACCGTCATCATTCTTTGCAGAACTAGAACAAACAATCCTAAAATTTGTATGGTATCAAAAATACCCTCAATAGCCAAGAAATCCTGAAAAAGCAAAATAAAACTGGAGGCATCACGATTCTGGATTTCAAGCTATATTACAAAGCTGCAGCCATCAAGGCAGTATGGTACTGGTGGTACAAACACAGACACATAGATCAATGGAACAGAATACAAACTCCAGAAATGGAATCTCAACTATAGCATCAACTCATCTTTAACAAAGCAGGAAAGAATATCCAATGGAAAAAAGAGAGTCTCTTCAATAAATTATGTCAGGAAAACTAGACTGTGAAAGGCAGAAGAATGAACCTGGACCACATTCTTATACCATACAAAAAAACCCGAAAAACTCAAAATGGATGAAAGATCTAAATGTGAGATAGAAAACCATCAAAATCTTAGAGGAGACCACAGGCAGCAGCCTCTCTGACCTGGACTGGAGCAACTTCTTACTAGACATGTCACGAAAGAGAAGGGAAACAAAAGCAAACATCAACTATTGGGACTTCATCAAGATAAAACTAGCAGCAAAAATAAAAGGCAGCCTATAGAATGGGAGAAGAAATTTGCTAATGACATATCTGATAAAGGGTTAGTATCAAAAATGTATAAAGAACTTATCAAACTCAACACCCAAAAAACAAATAGCCCAGTTAAGAAATGGGCAGAAGACATGAACAGACACTTTTCCAAAGAAGACTTCCAGATGGCTAACAACCACATAAAAAGATGCTTAACATCACTCATCATCAGGGAAATACAAATCAAAACTATGATGAGATACCACCTCACACCTGTCACAATGGCTAAAATTAACAGCAGAAGAAAGAATGAAGTGTGGATGCAGAGAAAGGGGATGCTCTTGCACTGTTAGTGGGAATGCAAAATGTTACAGCCACTCTGGAGAACAGTATGGAGGTTCCAAAAAAAAAAACTAAAAATAGAACTACTTTATGATCTAACAATTGCCTATTAGGTATTTACTCAAAGGATACAAAAATACAGATTTGAAGAGGTACATGTACTCCAATGTTTATACCAGCATAAGTAACAATGGCCAAATTATGGAGAGAGCCCAAACGTCCACTGACTGATGAATGGATAAAGAAGATGTGGTATACAGGGGCGCCTGGGTGGCGCAGTCGGTTAAGCGTCCGACTTCAGCCAGGTCACGATCTCGCGGTCCGTGAGTTCGAGCCCCGCGTCAGGCTCTGGGCTGATGGCTCGGAGCCTGGAGCCTGTTTCCGATTCTGTGTCTCCCTCTCTCTCTGCCCCTCCCCCGTTCATGCTCTGTCTCTCTCTGTCCCAAAAATAAATAAAAACGTTGAAAAAAAAAATTAAAAAAAAAAAAAAAAAAAGAATTCAGCCTCAAATGAAAAAGGAGGAATTCAGTAAGATGAAAAATTATGTAATCACCCAACATGCAGTCATGAGAGTTTCTATTTCCTGTAAGCAATTTTGGAGAAGGAAGGAAATAAACCATATGAATTAGGAGTCTGGATCACCTGGCTCCTCATGTTGGATACAATGAAGAGAATAATTTGTCCTTTGTCAATAAATGTAATGAGCTGTGACTTTAAATCCCCTGTGGGAAATAACTATGTTTTATTGTTTATCTGCAGTGTGAAGGCTCCCTCTGAAGACTTTATGCAACATGTCATTCAAGCAGATGAAAAATGCACTCTGTAAAAGTGCTACCTGCCCCTCTTCTTTGTAAATACTAGGTTTCAGTAAAAGAAAACAACACCAATATTTGCCCTGTTTTGGGCCCTAAGAAGAATAGAATGTGTAATCAAAGTTCCCACAATGCAAACAGAAGTCCAGGAATTATTATCTAAAGAAATGTCACTACCTCATACAAAATTTTTGAAAATCTGTTTAAATTTACCTAAATGGGTCAATGATTTTAGAATCCATATAGGAAAAGAGTGGGTTAGTGATATAGCATGGCTCTGGAAAGGTACCCACTGCCTACTGTTCTGGAAAGTAAATGATGTTGTTGCCATTTATGATGCATCATGATGGGCTTGGTGGATCTAACCAATCATATTAGGAATCGAAGATACTTCATTGGGCAATAAGGACAATGCTATTGTTTTTATGTATAAGTTGTTAGATGTCCTTTCAACTATTAATGAAATGGACTTGAAGAATAATTTCAGATACACAGAAATCCAGAGTCTGGAGTAAGCCATCTGATTCTTTCAAATTGGACATTTGCATAAGAAAGGGGGGGGTGGTCTCTAACAGTGACAAGTGTTCTCACTATATAAAGTGCTGAACTTTAAGTCCAATGGCAGACAACTCTGAAACAACAGAATTGAGGGACAAATAGAGAAACCACAAAGTTCTGTTTAAATTTTATTATGAAAATACTTTTTCAAGTGAGAAATACCCACATCTAATTCACAAAATAACGAGTAGAATATATATTTTAACTCCTTAAAATTGATAAATATGATATATAGTAACTCAAGGACTGAGTATACTCAACCAAACACATGCATCATCATGCACTCATTCATTCATTCAAGCAGTATTTATTGAATGCCTTCTGTGTGTTGAGCACATGGGTAGTAATGAATCAAATAAAAATCCTTATCCTCAGGGAGCTTACATTCCATCATTTTATTCATTCTAGATAAACCAGGGTTATTGCATTTGTACTTGAATAAATAAATGTTTCTTATTTTCAGAACTTTATTTTGTAACAATAGCTGACACCTGATTGCTGAAGATTACAAAATTTCCAAATTCTAAGAATCCTTATCCAGAAACGGTAAATCATCACTAATCCTTCCACTGTATTCTGAACTAATTCATATTCTACAAACTCAGCCAACAAAGAATTTCTTACTCAAACCCAGAAGTTTTCTGTCTATAAAAACTGGAATCAGAAGAGTGACCAGTAAAAACAGAACAGATTAAAAAAAAAAATTAAGTCAGCACAGAAAGCTTTGTCTTTTAGGTTAATAGATAATACCCTTTTTCCTATCTCATCACAATGAAAAGCATCCCAAAAAGAGAGAGAAAAAACACAGACATAGAGAAATGGAACAAGAAATAGGAAGAAACAAGAAAAGACAGCTACAGAGAACAAGACAGAATAAACCTGGGTCACCCTATTTATAGCTATGAGGGAATTGGTTCTAGTGTCAGACCAGGGGACATGCCCCAAAGGGGGAGATATCAGGACTCTTCAACCGCAAATTACAAAATAGTCCACACCAAAACACTTAGGCAAAAATGTCCACTAGAGATAGTGTTCGTCTACATATAGATGAGGAAACTAAATTAGGATTCCTTGAAACTTCAACTCATTTGAAAGACAAGACAAAACCTAACCACAATGACAACAGAGAGAAGACTGGATAGAAAAGAAAACAAGACCATTGTAACCAGAATCACTTGTGCCAACCATGCCTTGGGTGAATTATAAGAAGATGACTGCTCTGGGTGGAGAAATTACAAACAGCAACCATTCTGAGTCGACAAATTACAAACACACACTCCTTTCTGTGGGCAGAGACAGCCAGGTCTTCCTCTGCTCTACCTGCATGTTTCTCCTTCATCAAAACTCAGTCCTTTCTCAGAGCACCACTTTCACACTACCCGACATAAGTCTCTCCTTTTTATGTGCTCATGGACACTTGTTCTTTCCTTCACAGAATTTACTCCAACCCAAAATTGTGTGTTTGTACATTTACCTGAAAGAACAAACAGTAACATTCAGTTACACTTACATGCAGACAATATTCCAAAAGCTTTGAGTCTGGTATCTTATTTTTGTCTCACACTAACCCAATAAGCTATTTTGTTCAAATTTTATATATAAGAAAGCAGAGGCATAATCAAGTTTTGAAATTTGCTGATGATCACTCAGCTAGTCAGTGGAGGTGTTAGGATTTGAACCCAGGTAGCCTAAGTTAATAGATGTTAACAATTTATGTAATGGCTGCCCCATAGACAAGATGACATGAGAACAGGAAATAGGTCTTTTTTCTTGATAACACAGTATCTGGTACATATACATAATAGGCCCACTAAAAATATTTGCTGAATAAACGAGTATACACATGAATTAATAATAAAGGAAAATGCAGAAGGCACTGAAAAATTCTGAAAACTTTAAGGGAAACTTGTAATTGATTGGACATATCTATTATTTTTTTCTATTAGGTTAAAGCTATTAATTACTCACTTTTAACAGGAGAACACTTTGGTTTAACTAACACAAATTTTCTTTGCCAGTGTAGAAACACCAGATTAAATTAAAAGTCCCAAGAGTCTGAATCTAGTACTCCTGCCTATAAACAAACTGCCAGCCTACTCAGCCCAATGGGGTACCACAGGTACATCCTTGCTTATCCTGATCCATGGGAAAGGAGGTTACCACGTGGTATTCAAGTATTTACATCCCTAGAACAGTATGAGCCAAAAAAATGCTCAATGAATCCCTACCAGAACTTCCATCGGTGACCCTAAGAGGCTTTTATACAAATCAGATGGCCCTCAGGTAAAAAGCAATAATTTTATCATTACTTTAGACTACTGAAGATGAGCTCCTAACAGCACAAACCACTTGGATTAAGCAGCCTATCTCCTCTTTGTCCCATTGTCTGCTACAGCAAGAGCTGCAGCCTGAATTTGGACATTGACATATACCATCCTCCCATTTTATGTACCCAAGTGTTCTTTAGAGACTATCAAGAGAGGCTACTCTCAGAACTACAGCATGGACCAGGGAACAGCAAACTTGGTCTTCAAAAGATGAGATAAACATCTTAGACTTACAGGCTATATGGTCTCTGTCACAACTATTAACTCTGTTATTGTAGCATGAAAGCAGCCACATACCATATGTAAACAAATGGGTATGGCTGTGTTACAATAAAATTTTATGTATAAAGAGGGCCTAAATGGCCTATAGAGCTGGAGTTTGTTGACCCCTAGACACAGACCTTATTTAATTAACAATCGCCCTGATTAAAATTTTATTTCATTCTGGTTAAAATGCCATCTCATTCTGGATAAATTTTCAACCTGTTCCATTGTACCTTCTTGGTAAAGTCCCAGAAAAAGTATCAGTAAAATAGACTGGGAAGATGCCTATAATTTTTCATGAAAAATGTAACCATTTCTATGGCTTACTCTTTGCCTGTGAAATAAAACAACGTATGTCGTTTTCTGAAAAGTCTCAGAATTTTCTCCATTACTTTAGATATGTAATGTTAATTGTTGAATTTCTTTTCTTGATATATCCATTGATTGAAATTAATAGTCTAAAACTTTGGATTTACTCTTCTGTAGAAATTCCAGCCTATGGATAATTAATGAAACTAAGAGGTCATTTTAGTTGTGCGTCATTGCCATAAGATTTTATTCTCTTTAAGAGTTTTAAGAGGCTGAGGGAAATAGTCAAAGCATGTAATTCTGCTTATCCACAGTAACCGTAACCTCATGGTCTCTTTCTGATTACTGTAGGATGGTGTTACTGGCTTAGAGAGGTTTTAGATTGACATCGTGATGACCTGTCTTATTTTCAAACACATTTTTGGAATTTCAAAAGGATTACTATCCTGTCTTTTTAAAAAGCATTCCTATACTGGTCTTTTAAAACAGATCTAATACAAGACATCCTTTGAAATCTCTATAAAATACACCTAAGAGATCTTATAGTAAATGTCAACACCACAACCACCAAGGTCTCTTAAGTCTAGGGGTGTGTTCTCTCTAGGAATCTCAAGTGTATGGAGTCAGGTTTTTTCCACTTCTATCTCTCTGTCCCTAAAATAAACATACTACCTTTTGCAAAGATTTGGGACTTATAATGGCTACAATGTATTTATGTCTCGTACTATGTGTTAGGCAGTTTGAACTACTTCATGCAACCCTATGAGGTAGAAATCATTAATCCTTTTCCCAGATGAAAAGTCAGAAACTCAGAGAGATCTTGTAATTTGAATAATGTCACACAGCTAGATGGTGGCTGAGACAGAATTCACACCATGTCTAACATTAAATCCTGTGCTCTTGACCACAATGCTATGTTTCTCAATATTTTCTGTCTTTTCTTTTTTTTATCAGAATAAGAGCACTTAATATGAGATCTGCCTCTTAAAAATTTTAAGTGCACAATACAGTACTGTTAACTACAGGTACAAAGTTGTACAGTAGCTATCTAGAATTTAATCATCTTGCTTAAGGGACACTTCATGCCCACTGAACAGCAACTCCTTACTTCCCTTTCTCTCCAGCCCCTAGCAACTACCATTCTACTCACAAATTCCACTCTCTATTTTTCTAAGGATAGCTTTCAACTTGACTCTGGGAAATGCTTTCAAATTCATTTAACCCTAGCCATGGTACTCTTAGGAAACCCTGACCCTTGCACCGTCTTCCTTCCAGTGCCCCATCTGGCTCCCCAGCCCTTTGTTCCTACTAGTGAAGGTAACAGTTAAGCCAAAACTCTGGAATTAGAATCCCAGGTCTGCCAATAACCTACCACTTGAGTGGCATTAGGCAAATTAACCTTTCTGGGCTTTACTTTCTTAACTATAAAATTATAAAATTAACTATAAAATTGAGATTGACTTCCAGGATACAGGTCCCTGGAAATACACTCTGAAATAATAATCCATGTGAAAATTTGGATTAGGAAATGTCCTTGAGAAAACCAGTAGGGAAGTGGTAAAGTGGAGGAGAAATGAGAAGGCAACATATGATATCAAGTAGAATCCCACAGACAGAAACCTTCGCTCAGTCCCAGAGGGGAGCTCTTGAAATAGTGCAGGTCTTACCTTGAAGTCATTTTAATAAGGGCCAAGGGAGACAGAGTATTTATATTTCTGCACTTCTCAAATCATTGGTTCAGGGCTGTGCCAAGGAGGCATAAATTCCCAAATGCCCTGGCTCTCCATAAATACAAGCAAACCAGGCTCCAGTAGCCTTAGGGCAGGGCTATGTCAGAAAACCAAGTGCTGGTTATTAGGTCTGGAAACGCATCGGGGTTGGTCTACATGACAAGGCTGCAGGCAGCTGGGCAGGTCCAAGTGGAGCAAATATTTCACCTGTGTGGGGAGTAGTAATAGTTCCTTCTTGTGGGGCTATTGTGAGGGTTTTTATTTGTAAGGTGCTTCTAAGAGTGCCTGGCACATTGTAGGCACTATTAAGTGTGTGTTACATCAAACAAATACAAAGATTACAAACATGTGAGGTAACCTTAAAACAGCCAAGAAGATTTAAAGTCTGGATTTAAACTCTGGATTCAAAGTCTGGTGGTGTTTTGTTTTGTTTGGTTTTAAATTTTTCTTTTCAGGGTGATTTTTCAAGTTCTCAGGCAGGACAGCAAGAGCTCAGCACCTCCAGCAAAGGCAAAGATGAGGATCCTGGCCACAGTAGCATGAAGCCCAGGAGAATCAACTCCTCACTTAACAGCTCTGTTTGAGTATAACTTGAGTTAAACTAAGTAAATAAACAAATCCAAGAGTTCCAAGATCTCAACACAAGGTTATGTGCCAAGATCTCTACCAGGGCTGAACAAAGACCCTTAGTGACCATATAGGAATGGAGGGTAGAGCCTTTTCACAATACCACAAGTACAAGGCAGCCAGAGTGGCACAGGGGCTCGACCTCCAACTGTTCTCCCTACTCATCTGTCCTCTGCCCTCCTGCCCTGTTGACACTCTTTGTCCTGAAGCCCAACTTTACCCCCAACTCTCCCAGCAGCTTACTAATCTCCCTCCAGGCCCCATCATGAAGTGATAGCTCTCCCTCCGTGGAGCAACCACTGTACTTGGGAGGAAGAAAAAAAAAAAAGGGAAGAAATGGGTCCAATTTACCTACAATTACAGCAGAACTTGTTTCCAACTACCTGCAATTATTTCTGCTTATAGACCATTTCTTCTTAAAGACAGAGGCCATGTCTTCTTCCCCATTCTGTACCATCAGCTATCTAACATTAAGGAACCAAATAATTTTCTTTCTTAGAAAAACTTCTTGGGGCAACTAGGTGGCTCAATTGGTTAGGTGTCTGATTTAAGCTCAGATCATGATCTCACGGTCTGTGAGTTTGAACCCCACATTGGGCTCTGTGCTGACAGCTTGGAGCCTGGGGCCTGCTTCAGATACTCTCTCTCTCTCTCTCTCTGCCCCTCCCTGACTCACACTCTGTGTGTCTCTCTCTCAAAAATAAACATTGAAATAAAATTAAAAACAACAACAACAACAAAAAAAAAACTTCTTATTGAAGAAGAACATTGAAAGCAGGGTCTTACTTTTATTTACCATTAGATGTATGGCTATCGCCATGACCTTAATCTTGCTCAAAACTCAAGTATGGCTGACCTCAAAGGGGAATTACTAGCTCTGTGGAATAATTTAACAAGGAGACCTCTCTTTCCTTCCTTCCAGGCTAGCAACCAAAATGCCAAAAATTCCCAGAGAAGTAGGTTAAGGCATGAAAGGAGATCACAGCTGTACTTCTGTTTCCTAGTTTCCTAAAGTGCAGCCACACCACATTGGTTGTCACCAAAATGATTTTAAGCAGCATATAGGTAACCACTTTTTTTATTTGAGCAATGTTTTATTTTAGTATATATCAAAATATGCATGTGTATGTGTATGTATATGTGTGTGTGTGTGTATATATGTGTGTGTATATATACATAACTTCAAATTTCCTTAATTTTCAAATCCATAATTTTAGGAATATTAAAAATATATATATATACATATATATATTTGAATACATATATATATTAAAAAGCTACTAAGCTGTATCAACTAACTTATAAAGGGGTAATGGGGATGACTAAATTTGAAAAACACTGAGAGCTATTATTACATTAGAGTTATAAACAGAACACCTAGATTCCAATTCTGTAGCAAAAGAAATTAAAATCCATCTAAATGAGCAAGTCACTTAACTTGCCTGAGCTCCAGTTTTTTCTTCAATAAAACAAAGCTTTGATAATCTGTGTTTCTAGGTCCCTGTTAAATGCAAATGTCCTGTCTGTTGGTGGTACTTGTACCCTTATCACCAACTTAATCTTAGGGCAAAGGAGTTTGTTCTGGCATCTAGATAAGTCCTGGGGAATTCCTACAGAAACCAGACTACTTTCTGGTTTAAATAAGGAGACTCAAGAATGGACTCAAGAAGAAATTTTTCAAAGAGAGCTCAACTAGGATGTAGAGGAACAAGTCTAAAGTTCTAAGTATCATTAAAGGTGGGAAAACCCTATAAAAGATCAGGGTGAGATGAGCCAAAATGACTTTAATCCAATTTACATTTTGACTAAAAGCCAGTAAGTCAATCTATTTCTCTTGGTAGCAAATGTGGTCCTTTAAACAAGGAAAGATTTTAAAAATTATGTTAAAAAATTTCAGATGAACATTTAAAGCTTTTGCATAGAAAAAAGTTCTTGAAAATATAGATTTCTATTTCTGAAATTATATTATGGTTAATCTACATTAATAGCTTTTGTAAACGTGGGTGTGCTTTTGTATACTCCAACTTTAGCCCCTTAGTTCTCTGAGCTGAAATTTCACTGAGAAGACTTTGATGATATGGGTGATGCTGAGTGTCAGCGTGCTGGGACTGTATGCCAAGACTGGCTTCCACCTGCTCTAAGGAGGGTCCACACTGGAGTCCCAGGGCTGGAGTCAACAGTGGTTAGACTCAACAATCCCTACTCCCCATCCAGAGACCACCACAGCCACCTGCCCTCTCACCTTTCACTGACTCCACACCCCACCTGTTCTCCCAATGACTCCACACTCCACCACTCTACCTTCACCAGAACTTAAGTAGAATATGTTTTGTATTTAGAGGTACATGGCCAATGTTACAATTCCCTCATTTTATGAAATGAATGGGCTCAAGAAGAAATAAAGCCCAAGGTCTCCATCTCACCAGGGTAATCCAGACAAACCTAGCTCAAAGACAAGAAAAGTGCTTACAAGAGAAAGAGAAAGAGAAAGAGAGAGAGAGAGAGAGAGAGAGAGAGAGAAGTGAGAAGGAAACATGAACCCACTGCCACAGAATCACATTCCATTGAAAGGGGAAAAAAGCAAAAATGGTCTCAATTCATTCAGATCCATAGTCTTGTTATTCCAGAGTAAGATTAAATCTAGTATATATCAGTAAATAGTTTCCACCAGCTTGACAATGCTTCAGAGAAGTGCTAAGTATGGTCTTAGAGAATGGTTTAAATTTGAGCTATTGAGGCTTTATATTAAAGACAACATTTCCACTCATTTTTGATGTACAAATTTCTCAAGAAAAATGTCTACTTCAAATAAGAGGAAAAAGTATCTCCACAATTTCCCCAAAGAGACAGGAGAAGGCGTTAATCTTTGAGCAAATATCATGTGGAAGCTAGAGAATTCCTATTACTTCTTGAATTTACATAGTGTCTCCCTAACTTCTGGGGACGAAGGAAAGAAAAATTAGGTTAGTCAAATAGTAGTGAGAAATGTTCCTCAAGGGACCCACCACCACTCTCCCTGCTAGGAACTCTATTTTAGAGAAGCATGATTAGTCATGTATTGAACTAATCATGGCAATTAAGGATAGAGTGAACTCATAATTACTGCAAGTATAAGACAAGAATGCACTGTCTTAACCATCTGTTAAGCATCTTCATGGCACTGTTAGAAAAAGACATAGTCTTCACCCTCAGTATGCTAATATATAAGACAAACAGGGCTTGTGCCAATTAAATGTAGGTGGGAGGGTTGTATTAACAAACAGATGAACACATATTACGTAAGAGCATAAAAACATATGTTGATGATTTAGGTGGATTCAGAGCTAATTCCATGTGCATTCCTATAAAGACAGATAAGACATTTTTTGAAATAAGGGAGAGCGAGTTACAGAAAGTAAAAGGATTCCCAGAAATAGAGAAAAGGAGCAAGAGGTGATGACAGTGGTGGCAAGCAGAAAAGAACAAAAAAAAAAAAAAAAAAAAAGAATGTCCCCATAAGCAGTTGCTTGGTTCTCTTTTCTAACATCTTTTTGGGTTACAAATTCCATTTTTCCTAATCCATACATTTCTTAATTTTTCTGTTTAAAAATATTGTCTCCACCATGGAAAAAATGTAAAATTATAATAATAACTGGGATGCAATCTAAAAAAAATCACAGCGTAGGCCTGTTTCCCATACGGCCTCAACAACTCATGCTGGTAGCGACTCACTACCCTTAAATCCATACACATCCACCTTGAGGATTGCCTCCTGGTTCAGAACACATTAGATACTATATATAAAAAAAAAAAAAATCTCTGTTTGCTGCTTCTAAATTATTAATTAAACACGCCCTGTAAAATACCATGATTCAAACAATCTCACTCCTGAGTATGTATCTGAAGGAAATAAAATCAGTATCTCAAGGAGGTATCTGCACACTCATGTTCATTGCAGCATTTTTCACAATAGCCAACATAGGGAAAAACCTACATGTTTTCAGTGGATGAATGGATAAAGAAAATGTGGGGTTTTTATGTATACACAGTTGGAATATTATTCTGCCATAAAAAGAAGGAAATCCTGCCGTTTGAAGAAAAAAAAAAAAACATGGATGAAACTGGAAGGCATTATGCTAAGTGAAATAAGCAAAATAGAGAAAAAACATACACTGTGTTATCACTTATGTGGAATCTAAACAAGCAAACAAAAACAATTTCACAGAAATAGAGGATAGAATGGTGGTTGTCAGTGGCTGGAGGGGGAAATGAGGTAATTTGGGTCAAAGGGTACTAGTTTTCAGTTATAAAAAGAGTAAGTTCTGAAGACCTAATGTACAACATGGTGACTATAATTAATAATATGGTACTGTATACTTTAAAGTTGCTGAGAGTAGATCTTAAGAAGTATTACACACACAAAAAAATTTAACTATGTCTAGATGTGTTAACTATCTTGATCTTGGTAATCATTCCACCATGTATATGCATTACCAAATCATTACAATGTCTACTTTAAATATATATATTTGTTAATTATCCCTAAATAAAGTTAAAGAAAACATTAACACTACCTAAGAAATAGCATAGCTAGATAAAATATGAGATACCCAGTTAAATTTAAATTTCAAATAATTTTTTAATGTATGTATGTTCCAAACATTTGATGGGACAGAGAATCTAGTTTTTTGTTTTTTGGGTTTGTTTTTTTTTTTTGATGTTGGTATGATTTTCATTGTATTTTGTTTGTTTTTGTCACAGCTGGAAACTCTCCTTACAAGAGAAACTTCACTTTGTCCATCATGATAAACCACAGCAAGTACTGTGTGGCTTAGGCAGGGTTAGAAGAGAAGTTCAAAGAATTGGAGATCTGGTGCAAAGAATATGAGTAGTGTTTTTGAATGTGAGCTGAGGACAGAAAATTATGAACCTGTGGATGTGTATGTTATGTTCACAACCCTCCTCTATCCTCAAATAAGAATTTTGAATTTCTCATTTCAGCTTTCTGACTTTGATGATGAAGACTTGAAGAGATTCGTAAGGAGTGAAAGACCTTGGAGGAGTAGGGATGAAGATATAAATCAGATCAGAAAGTACTGAGATTTCCTTGCAAGAGAAAGAACAGAAGAGGAAAGAAAGAAAAGGTAGAGTAGGAAGGAAAAGAGTGGCAAGGACTTTATTTTAGTACTGTTTATTTTGCACTTTTGAGCAAGTGAGATGAAGAGAGACATTTTGGTGGGGCAACTGTTTTCCAAGTGAATGAAACTGAAAGAGACTGCAACTGTCAGAGAAGATTTTTAAGATGTTTGAGTTAATGTAGAGGTGAATTTTCTTCCTGTCAATAGGTTTTTGATTGACAGCAGTAAAGACTTAAGGGTTCTTAACCACTTTCAGTAGAGTATGTTTCTTTGAAACTAACACTCCACAGAGACTGGACCATTGGGACTCTGCTGATATATCAGGGTTGTACATAGATGTATACTGTGGACTAGGAGTAAGTTGGACATGGAACTGAAAACAGGTCCCTGTCTTCCCTACCCTACAAACTACATATGTCCTTACATGTCTCCTGTCTCCTTATGCTTGCAGGTTTTTTATGGGTTCAAGAGCCCATTTAAAGAAGAAATACATAGTTCTCCTAGATAAAAAAAAATTAATCATTTTTTAAAACTCATGAAGGACAAACAGAATTCAGAAAATGCCCATGATGATAAAAAAAAATTATTATTTGAACTATACCACTCTTTCAGATTTCTTCTATTATTCCTCCCCCACTCATGCATCATCAAACAGCTTTAGAACAAGCGTTCACCTCACTTTGTCCCACGTAGGCTTCAAGTTTGCTGTTACCCTAATTAAGCTGGTATGATGGCAGCCATAGATAGATCTTGTAAAACTTTTTTTAGATGGAGTAAGTGGTTTGTCTTATTCTTTCCTGCCTCCCAACTACACGCATTATATTATTTCATTTACAATTTACATATGCACTTTAGCATCAGCATTCACTGCTAACTCATTGATGTGAATAAAACATGCATGAAATGGCAAGGGCGTTTCTAGAAAGCCCCCTCTTCAAACTGGTCTTCTATAGCATGCATTTATAAGAAATGAAGCTCAAGGAAAAAAGAAGGGAGTGAAACTGCCTGGGGAGTACCAAGGGGCATCTGTGCCTGCCTTAGTGTGGAGCCACTTCTCTTACTGCTTACCTGTGCCAGAGAATGCATTGTAAATTATAGCAGGATGGAGACAGAAGGTGAAAGGAGAAGCAAAGCAATGTAGTCATACTTTCTCATTCTGATAATCAATCCCTCCAAATGACAATGTTTAGTATAATATGATGAATTAAAGGAAGGTGTTTTGGGGGGGCACCTGGGTGACTCAGTCGTTTAAGCATCTGACTCTTCATTTCGGCTCAGGTCACGATCTCATGGTTCATGAGTTAGAGCCCTGCATCAGGCTCTGTGCTGACAGTAAATGGAGCCTGCTTGGGATTCTCTCTCTGTCTCTTTTACTTCTGCCCCTCCCCTGCTCTCACTTTCTCTCTCTCAAAATAAATAAACTTAAAATAATTTTTTAAATAAAAAAAATGGAAGGTTTTTTTTAAGGTCATTTTTACTTTGAAAAAGCTGAACAAATCAAAACAGTGTGGTACTGTGATCAATTGATTTACTACAAAGGAGCCAAGAACATACAGTAGGGAAGGGAGAGTCCCTTCAATAAATGGTACTGGGAAAGCTAGATGGCCACATGTCAAAGAATGAAACTGGGCCGGTGTCTTATACAATACACAAAAGTCAAGTAAAGGCTTCAGTGTAAGATCTGAAACCACAGAACTCCTAGGAAAAAACATAGGCAGTGAACTCTTTCACACTGGATTTGGTGTTGAATTTTTGAATCTGACTCCAAAAGCAGAGGCAACAGAAGCGAAATAAACAAGTGGAACTACAATGAACTAAAAGCTTCTAAAACCGAAAGATCATGACAAAATGAAAAGGCAACCTACTGAATGAAAGAAAATATTTGCAAATAATATAGGATAAGGGGTTAATATCCAAATTTATAAAGATTCAACTCAGGAGCAAAGAATCCAATTTAAAAACGGGCTGTAGATCTAAATAGACGATTTCCCAAAGAAGATCTATAGATAATAAAAAGGTACGTGAAAAGACATTAAATGTTACCAATTACCAAGAAAATGAAATCAGAATCACAATGACATATCATCTTGCACCTGTTAAAATGGCTACTATCAAAAAGATAAAAAAAATAACCAGTGTTGGAAAAAATGTGGAAAAAAGAGAACCTTTGTCCACTGTTGGTGGGAATGTAAACTGGTGTAGCCACTATGGAAAATGGTATGCAGTTTTCTCAAAATATTAAAAATAAAACTACCACATAAATGTCAGAACATATACCAATAATATTTTTTTAAAAACAGTAAATTATAATAGCCCTAAGTATTGTTTGCTTTGATTATTGTATCAGTTGGCTATTTCTACATAACTATCCTAAATTATAGATTTATGTGCCTTTTTCATAGAATGGGATTATATGCTGGGGAGTTGATCTGATCTCTGGATACTGATGAGTCTGCAGTCAGCTATGAATCACTATATTGTGTTTTTGTAGCCCATCCGTGATGGTGTAGGGTCCACAGTGCACCACTCTCGAACCAATATATGACAATTTACTGTGTATATATATATGAAGGTCATTTTTCCAGTTTTGTTAAGATAGAACTGACATAAATGTATATGTTTAAGGTGTAGGGCATAATGGTTTAACGTACAGATACCGTATCATGATTACCACAATAAGTTAATTTACATTCATCATCTTATATAGACATAATAAAAAGAAAAAGGTAAAATAAAGTACTATATGATCCAGCTATTTCACTTCTGGGCATTTACCAAAAGAAAATAAAAACACTAAATCTGAAAAGACATATGCACTGCCATGTTCATTGAGGCATTATTTATAATAGCCAAAACGTGGAAACAACCAAAATGTCCACTGATAAATAAAAAAGATGTGATATATCTATATCTATCTATCTATCTATCTATCTATATGGAATTTCATATATATGTGATATATATAGATATTTATATATGGAATTCCATATATATACAGTATATATAGTGGTGTGTGTGTGTATGTGTGTGTGTGTGTGGGTATATATATATGTACATATACGTATATGTACATATATATATACCCACACACACACACACACATATGGAATACTACTACACCATAAAAAAGAAAGAAATCTTGTCATTTCTAACAATGTGGATATGCCTTGAGTGTATTACACTAAGTAAAATAAGTCAGAGAATGACAAATATAGCATGATTTAACTTATATGTAGAATCTGAAAAACAAAACAAAAGCAAAAACAGACCTCAACGAAACAGAGAAAAGATTGGTGGTTGTCAGAGGTGAGGGGTGAAGGTGGGTGAAAGGCTTCAGGTAGGTCAAATGGTATAAGCTTCCAGGTATAAAATTAAAAAGTCGTGGGGATATAACACACAGCATGGTGACTAAAATTAATAATATTGAACCATATTTGAAATATGCTAAGAGAGTAGGTCTTAAAAGTTCTTATCACAGGAAAAAAATTATACTGTATCAAAAGAGATGTTAACTAGACTCATTGTGGTGATCATTTTGCAATATACACAAATACTGAATCATTATGTTGTACACCTGAAACTAATGTTATATATCAACTATATCCCAATGAAGAATAAAAATTATAACAGATCACATATAGATTGAAAAAAATGATAAAGTACCTGGTAGGTGCTATCAATATTAAGTAGTACATTATTTTTTAGCATATCATATCTGTTAGCAGGGTAAGAAAAAAATCAGCTTGGAGAGCTAGGGTAAGGTGATAAAGGGCAAAAAATATTAACTGGTATAATAATTTTTGAAAAAATACAACTACATAAAAAGTTTGACATGAGCAAGGTTTCAAATATTTTATTAAAGTAGAAAGAATTTGTTCTCATAAATATCCATTATTTTCCTTAATTTAATACTATTTCCAGCTCATGATGACCTCCTTGCAGGTAAAGTCCAGTTCCCCTGCCAGATACATTTTATACAGTGAGTGCTCATATGTATGGAAAATTAGAGGAATGGAGAAATAAAGACAGAAATCGGGCCATGAGAGAAAAATCACTGTCTACAGATGAGCCAGAAAGAGCCAGGAAGGGGGCAGGAGGTTAGTCACTGGGAAGGAAAAAAAAAAAAAAAAAAGATCATTATAGTCCTGACAAAAATAGGAACAGGAGGTAAGGTTTTCAGATGTAAAGTTGAAAGTGAATTATAAATAGCTTAACAAGTATTATTAAACCCTGGTTATCCACAAGAGATAGCACATACCTCTGTCCATAAAGGCAGTGCCTGTAGGTGACTGGAAAGAATCAGTATTTAGGAGAAACTTCAGCTACAGGGTAAACTATATGATGTGTCTACATTCAATCCCCAATTCATGGCCATTCTCTAGATGCCACTCTCTTCACTGAGCTTTCTTTGTGTGGCCTGGTATAATTTAGAATGGAATAGAGCCATGGTATGCTCATCAGATGCTACCCACACTGTTGACATTAATGCTGTTTCATGATCAAGGAGATATAACCATTAGAAATCATTTCAGACAGACGATCCAGATGAATCTTGCGGGTTCCCTATCTGATTGTGTGCATGCAATCCTGTCCCTGTTGAGAAGCAGCCAACAGTTTCCCTTATTGCCCCTCCTTGGAATAATCACCCATCCCAACCAGACATTCCCCAAATGGAAACGACCATCATGCTATCTCCTTGGGTCCCAGCCTCACCTGGTCTCAAGGGGTCCAGGAACTCTCTATGCTCCATTCTCACTCAAAATGTACGTTTTCCTCCCACAGTGAAGTGATCACATGTGAACCAAGAAAGGGACTCTCAATGGATCAAAATGTTGTTGCCTATCCAGAGTTGTATTTGAATTCTAAAATATATTCAGGAGTTCTGGCAATATCAGTTGCTGGGGGTGTGGCAGGGGGGTGGTTGCAGAGCATTTGTTGGCATTCCAAAAACCCACTACGTGAATGAATGCCAATCCAGAGTGTTCTCAGAGGATTGGGGAGAGAAACAAGCTCATTAGAAAGCCACAGCTCCTCCTGGAATTAACGTAACCACATCATCAATCCATTTCACCCCAGGGTCTTTTCCAGGAAACCCAGTTGGCCTAAAGAGGCCATGCTTCAGACCATTTATGGGAGAGCCTACACTCATCAGGTAGGGAAAGGAGTGTGAAGTTTTCTCCTCTAGCTAAGTACACCTCCCACATGTATCTAGTTACTGGGATCTCTCTCAGTAGTTATTATTTCCTTCCTTTTTCTGCCTCCCCTCCTTCCTTCCTCCATCCAGGCATCTGTCCACCCATCCAAGAAACCTACAATAACACCAGCAGCCTCCTAGCTTCAGAGGGCAGAGCTGAAAAAGCCCAACAAGGCTGCTGCCCTCATGGAATTTATGTTCTAAAGGAAGAGAACGAATAAGTATCGATTTTAAGGATATGAGACAAATAAACAAGTCAGTATGATAGAGTAAAAACCTAGAAAGAGAGGTGACCACTTTCAATAGGATTGTTAAGGAAGGCTTCTCTAAGGAGGTGGCATTTTAGCTGATAAACAAAGGCAGAAAGCAGGCCACCAATGGAGCACTAAAAAGGGAATATTTGAGAAATAATGACTTGGACAAAAAACTCAAAAAGGAAATGGTTTTATATGTTCAGAAAACAGAAGAAAATGAAAGTCCTAGACCACACTGAGCAAAATAGAGAGCAACACATGGTAAGGTGGGAAAGTTGAACAGGAAATAGAGCTTATGGAACCCTGTAGACTTGGCAAAGAATATGGATAGTATTCTAAGAGTCATGGAAAGCCAGTGGAAGATTTTATAGTGTGGGAGGACAAGATGGGATTGGCACTTTTTTAAGTGGCTTTTTTAAAAATGTATTTATTTTGAGGGAGTGAATGATTGAGTAGAGGCAGAGAGAAAGAATCCCACACAGGCTCCATGTTGTCAGCACAGAGCCTGATACGGTGCTTGAACTCACAAAGTGTGAGATCATGACCCAAGCCAAAGTTGGTTGTTTAACTGAGCCACCCAGATGCCCCAGGATTTGCACTTTTAAACAGATCCTTCTACTTAATCTGTGGAGGACAAACTGGAGGGGAGGAGGAGAGAGAAACAGCAGGTGGAGCAGTTTGGAAATGATTACAGCAATGCCAGTGTGAGGGGAGAGAGGCATGAGTTTGAACATTCCAGTAGAGATGGACAAAAGTGGATGGATTTCAACTACATTCTGGAGGTAGAAATGAGTATTTGCAGATCATTTGAAAGAATTAATGGGGACAATCGAAGAGTTAAGAACTTTAGCTTGAACAACTGGAAAATAAGGAGAAATTCATTTGGAACATGTTCATTTAGAGATGTCTGAGATCCCTGAAGACCTGAGAAAATTATAGTTGAATGGTTCTGTCTGAAGGGCAGGGAGGGGGTAGGACTAGAAAGCTTCCATCTACACAACGGGCCAAGGTCTATGGGAATCTCCATAGTATGGAATACAGAGTATTTTGCTTACTACTATGGCCATATTTGTTAAATACCTACTGTGTACCAAATGTTAAGAAGCCAAGGATATAGTAACTGTTCTCAGAGTGTGTGTGTGTGTATGTGTGTGTGTGTGTGTGTGTATATATGAAATATATATATATATATGAAATATATATATATATATATATATATATATATATATATATTTAGAATGTATTAAGTGCTAAATGAATGACATAGAATAAACCTAAAGGAGAAATGGCTGGGAGGCCACAGTGTCACAGTACCAGGAATATCAAGCAGTAAGTTCAGCAGACCTGAGTTTCAATCTTAGCCCCTCACTGGCGAAGTATGCTTGAGCAGTTCTTTCAAGTTCCCTAAGCCTTGGTCTCCTCATTCTAAAATGGCACATTACGGCTACACTCAAGGTGTTGATGAAATGTCAGTGGAAAATAGTTTGCCAGTGTAAGACTGGCATCCACCATAGACAGGAGCAACCAAGCAAAGTTCCCGGAATAGGAAGGAGCTGAGTTGGACCTTGAAGAACAGGTAAAAGTGAGAACAACTGTTAGAGATGTGAAGGCAGGATGTTCCAGGTTAGGATAGCCTCATAGAGATTAGCAGGTATTGCCATGCTCCTACAGGTACCAGATTCTAGTGTATCATCTGTCAATCCACACATTCCCTTGACAGCATCACTCTATTTGTGGAAGTCAATATATTTCATCTTTGTGAATGAGTTTCAGGTAAATTGACATAGGTTATGGTTTCCTGTTCAGAATGTGAGAAAAATATCAATTGGCCTTCATTTTCATCCAGTGTACTAGTGGTCACCTGGAAGGAACTTGCAGTCCACTAAGAAATACTCAATATATATTACCTATATCTATATCTATCTATTGACAGATAAGTAGATATTAATTTATGGTTCCATGTATAGAAGATAGAGCTATATGTATTTTAACATACAGTTATATATAGAGAAGATACAGTTATACATGTATACTAAATATTAATTATGTATAAGGCCTAATGTATCAATATAGCAGTTCTCAATATAACCCTACTGTAAATGCAAAAGCAATAAACACTCTTTGCATTTTTGGGGGGGGGCAGGATTAGAATGAACTTGGCCACCAGAATGTAGTAAAACCTGAAGGTTGTAAGATTCAAGTAGGTCTTGTTCAGGTTCATCTCTCAAGTATATGGTTTTCATTTGCCACCTCCTTATGCAGCCATTGCCACAGTAAATTACAACTTCAGGGTAACATCCTCTTAAGAAATAAGCCACATTTGGACCTACACTCAGTGGCACAGCAGTTGTATCTTGAGAGCTGTAGAGAAGGAAATGTCATCAAAACATTCTCCTTGGCTCTGCCAAGAACAACAATTTCCTAGTCACAATAATGAAAACACTGTTTAGTTCAAATAAATCTGTAGAAAAGGTGCAGAAGACTTAATTAAGGTTATACTCTAGAATATAAATTTTATCAGTCTTAACATCAAAATCACTAGTGCAGCTGAACAAAAGCTGGGGGGGGGAGATGGGAAAGAGAGCTAGAGGGGTGTAGGGAACAATTTCGTTCTATTAGGATATATTAGTACTATTTAATTTTTCAGTCATGTGGATATTATTTTGATCATTTTTAAAATTAAATCTAAATAGAAAAGCAAATCCTTGATGAAGTAAATCTGACCTTTGTGAAGTTAAAGGCCATATGTTGTGCCTAATTCAATCCTACTTCTGCTCTCTAAGCAGAAAGTATTTGAATATTTTACGTATTTGTAGAATACTTAAAACTGTGAATGGCACTGTGCTGTTAAATACATTATTGAGGCAGGTTCTTGGCATACTCCAGAGTTAAGAGCACCTCTTAAAATGTGACTCACAGACCACTTGCCACAGAATCACCTGAGACTGTGTTTATTAAAAAACAGTAACAACAATACATTCTTAGACACCATCTGGAACTAACAGATTCAGATTTCCAACGTTAGCGTCCAGAATTCATGCCTCTAACAACCCTGCCCCAAGTGGTATTTATAAACATTACAGAGATAAGATTCAATGTTTTGGTGTTTCATTTCCACTGAAGTATTGTGTCCTTACAACCATAAGCATTCAACTCCTAGTCTAAGAACATGGAATTAAAAATGAAGTTCCAAACTCTGTTCAAAGCTACCCAAGTGAAAGGCTTTACTTCAGATTAGCTTCAATTTCTTTGGTTTATCTGTTAGAAAATCTTACAAATTTTCTGAAGTCTGACAACTATAGTTGATTGAATTTATCCTTAAACAGAAGTTATAGTCCATATATTCTACCACCAATGTAGAAAAGATACAAGTCAGAAAAGATTCAGACCAAAACCCTTGGGAGCATTGTTCTGGAGGTCCCTCATTAAATTTCAGGCTTAATACCACTAGTTATTTGACCCTGGAAAGGTTCTGAAGAAGCTCGAATGGCCAGGTTACAGGACTCACCCAGTGCTTCTTGGGAGATAGGATAATTACCATCCATGTGGAAGTATACTGAACAACCAGCAAGGTTGAACTAGTGCACTTAGTGTATAATAGCCAAACAGCAACCTTGTTTAGAAGGTGTTCGAAGCAGTGACTCAGGCGATTTTCCATGAGCTAAGAAAAAGTTTTATTATTGCCTTGTGAGCAGCAAGTTAGCAGGATATGTGTGTGCAAGGGGAGGAGGGTACAGTACTTCCAGAGTTCTTTCCCAAAGGGTAACTTCAACAATGTCACATTAGCTGAGAAAATTTTCAGTGATGCTGTTTTGCCTCCCAGATAATGTTAAAACTTCATAACAAGGCAAGAACACTCCTTCACAATCTATTTTGTGCTTATCTGTCAAACCAAAGCAATGACAAAAGCTTAGCAACAGCACTACACTTTGTATTCCTGTACTCATGGCAGACATCATCAGTCAGGCAAGGCCTTCCTTCCACTTGAATGCGTTGTAACCTTAGATTCCTCCATACCATGAAATGCCAAGAAACTCTTGTCATTTACAACAGTTGGCCTAAGAATTGATACCTTCTTTCCTCTGTTCCAGCTCATACTGAGCCACTGTCAAATAAACTTCTATTCATCTTGTAATACTTCAGACATCATTCCCTCCAGAAATCATCAACCCTCACTATTATTTTCTTTTATCTCAAGCTATTAGCACTTGATATCCCCATAACATTTTCTAACTCTCACAGAAGGCCATTTTTATGATGCACTGACATTATTGGTGGGCGTTCCCATCTCCTGGCTAAAATTTGAAATCCATAAGGGTGCCTGAAATCTGGAAGTAAGCTGCATACTGTTGTAAGATTTCCAGACCACCATCAATGGCTTCCCACAAATGGCCAGAAATCTTGGCTGGTTATATGTTGGAGACCACATAATGGAAACTAATTTGTCTTTATTGCTATTTGATAGCTCTTTCTCTGAGATCAAGGTCCGTGTTATACTCACTAGTTGAGAATGTGGCTTATATTAAAAAAAAGAAGAAGAAGAAGAAGGAGGAGGAGGAGGAGGAGGAGGAGGAGGAGGAGGAGGAGGAGGAGGAGGAGGGATATTTTCCTCCTTTTCTGCCCCTTCCCTGGAGCCTCTGCCTCTTGATCCCCATTAATACCTGGTCAAAAAAAAAAAAAAAATGTCCTGCTACCTTTTAGAATTTATTTCACCACGACTTACAGGATTTTATCATCATTTGTAGGGAGTCAATATCATGTCGTCATTAAGAGCATGGACTCTGGAAGTCAGCATGCCTGAGTATCCAGGAACTTCTTGCTAGCTTTGAAATCTCTCTGCACCTTTCCTTCTTCATTTAAAAGTGGTAATAACAATAGCCCTTACCTCATAAAGCTATTGTGAGAATTAGGTGGGATAATGTATGTAAAGTGCTTAAACCACTGCCTGACATGTGGTTAATATACACCAGAAGATACTTGTCACTAGCAAATCATCACCATCATCATCATCATCATTTACTCCAAAGTTTCTCCTGGGTCCCAGGATCAAGACTATGCAGGCAGCCCTCCCCTTGGGACTCAGCTCAGAAGGAAGATGACAGAATGACAGCCACAGGACATGTAGAAGGAAAAACAAAGCAAAGTGAGAAATAAATAAAGGTAGAGAAAAGACCACTTTACCTAGGAAAGTCTTTTAGGAGGGGACAGTTCCAATCCTACTGGTATATTTCCATGTTAAATTTAATTCTCACAAGAAATACTTTCTCAAGCATCTATGTGAAACTCCATAGAAAGGCATAAAACAACTTAAGAAAGTCCCTGCCCACAACAAACTTCCAAGCTAAAATATCCAAAGAGTACAAATATTTAAATATTTTAATATATAATATGAATACATAAAAATTTAATATAAATGCATACATACTTAATGGTTATGATAAAAAGTAAATTAAAGAATCCTGTGTATACTGAAGAGATTTTAAATTTCAAAATTTTTTATGTATCAACAAAAACAGTACGCCTCAACCAAAAATTAGCACAGGACATACAGAAATAGTCAATTTGAGGAGAAAGTCCAAATGGCTAACAGTAAGATACATTTTAAAGATCAGCAAGATTTCTAAATGATAAGAAGTTTTGGAGATGACAAGGTGAAATAATAATGTAGTTACTAATATTTACTGTGTGCTATCTCTGTGCCAAACATGTTTCATTTTTTACTCATTTATTTTTCCCCAAATTCTTTAAAGTAAATACATCATCCTCCATTTTCAGATGAGGTAACAGTAATAGAAAGCACATATAAGACACATATTTAGTGTGATGGTTAGTTTCATGTGCCCAACTGACAGGACAATGGTGCCCATATACGTCACCAAACATTATTCTGGGTGTTTCTGTGAGGGTGTTTTTGGATGATATGAACATTGAAATCCATGGGCTTTGAGTCAAGCAGATCACCCTCTACAATGTATGTAGGTGTCACCTAATCAGCTGAAAGCCTTAATAAAACAGGGCAGCATTTGGAATCAAACTGCAACTGTTCCCTGGGTCTGCAGTCTGCTGGCCCTCCCCATCAAATTTTGGTTTCACTAAACGTCCACTATTACATAAATCTAACTGATTCCTTAACAGAAATCTCTTTTTTGGGCTCTCTCCATGCTCACATGTACACAAGTTCAGTCAGTTCTGTTTCTTTGGAGAACTCTGAGTCATATATTTAGAATATGGTGGAGTCAGGTTTCAGGCAAGATTTCCTGAGTCTTAAAAACTTCAGTATCCTTCACAGCTTTTCTTTTTTTTTTTTTTTAATTAATTTATTTATTTTGAGAGAGACAAAGACAGTGTGAGTGGTGGAGAGACAGAGACAGAGAGAGAAAAATCCCAGATAGGCTCAGCACACAGCCTAACATAGGGCTCGAATTCAGAAAATGGTGAGACCATGACCTAAGCTGAAACGAAGAGTTGGTAGCTTAACTGACTGAGCCACCCAGAAGTCCCCAGAGCTTTTCTATAAAAGCTTTGTTGGTACAAAAAATTCATGAAATCCTTTGGGGTAACGATTTGCTTATACACATTAATAATATTTTGAAAGTTCATTTATTCTAGAGATTTCCTCTAAGCAAAGAGTCAAATTCAAACAAAGGTTTGTGTACGTGGCATTTTTTCTTAGAGTTAAAAAACTTGAGTCAATTTAAAGGTCCAACAGTGAAAGCGTTAAATAAATTATGATGCACACACAGGAGTAAATATTAGGCAGTTATTAAATTATGTTTCTTAAGAACAATGCCATGGGGAATTACTCAGAAGATATTAATTTTTTTAAAACAAGCTAAATCATTATCTATATGGTGTGAGCTGAATTAGGTTATAAATGAATTTGTATTCATAAATATTCAGAGGAAAAACTGAAGATAATTACATAAAAATGTTCAGAGAGCTGTATTTCTGGGGGGTGTTATTCACTCATTTCCTTCTTTATCATTTTCTATATTTTCCAAGGACTTTATAAAAACAAATGTTTTGGTGTCTGGTCTTATTGTTTTGGGGTCAAGGCAAAAAAGGTAGTAATGAGACCCAAAGGCCTTTATGAAGGAAATCTATGACATGATGGGAAAAACAGAGTTTCTGGAGTATATTCCAAACTTGTATTCCCTGCAAGTTCCCTTTACTGAATTCGTATGTGGGAACATAAGTTCCTTCACTTGTCTCAACCTCTGTTTGCTCACTGGTAAGAAACAGGTAGTAAGGATACCTACCCACTTACTTCACAGCAAGGACGAAGGGATAGAGTCTTAGCATCAAATGATGCTGACTTATATTCAGTACTTTATAAAAAAAAAAGTATGAAGCATGACTTGTGATGATTTTTTAATAGCTCTTTAAGATATTTGTACATATGGGGGTGTCTGAGTGGCTCAGTCAGTTAAATGTCTGACTTCAGCTCAGGTTTGTGGGTTTGAACCCCACATCAGGCTCTGTGCTGACAGCTCAAAACCTGGAGCCTGCTTCTGATTCTGTGTCTCCCTCCCTCTCTGCCCCTTCCCCACTCACACTGTGTCTCTGTCTCTCAAAAATGAATAACCATTAAAAAAAATTTTTTTAAAGGTATTTGTACATATGCTCTCCATAATTTTTGAAGTGGATACTTCAGTGTTTTTTAGTACATTCACAGAGTTGTGAAGCCATTAATACAGTAGAATTTTAGGAAAGTTTTGCCACTCCAGAAAGAAATCCTTGCCCGTTAGTAATCACTCCTCACTTCCCTTGGCTCTTAGAACCCATTAATCAACTTTCTATAAACTTGCCCGATATGGACATTTCATATAAGTGGAATCATACAGTATGTGGCCTTCTGTGTCTAGCTTTTTTCACTCAGCATATTTCCAAGTTTCACCCATGTTGAAGCATGTATCAGTACTTTAATCCTTCTTTTGGCCAAATAACACTAGACTCTATTAACATACCACATCTTATTTATTCATTGATTACTGATGGACATGTGGGTTGTTTGTACTTTTTTTAAAATGTTTATTTCTGAGAGAGTGAGCAGAGAAGGGAAAGAGAGAGAGAAGGGGAGACAGAGGATCAGAAGCAGTCTCTGTGCTGACAGCAGAGAGCCCGACACAGGGCTTGAACTTACAAACCGAGAGATCATGACCTGAGCCAAAGTTGGACACTTAACCAACTGAGACCCAGATAAACTGGATTATTTATACTTTTGAGCCATGATGAATAATGCTGCTATGAACATTCATATACAAGTTTTTATGGACTTATGTTTTATTTCTCTTAGGTATATACCTAGGAGTAACACAGCTAAGTCATATGGTAACTCAACATTTAACACTTTGATGAATTGCTGAACTATTTTCCAAAGTGGCTATGTTACTTTATAATACTACCAATGATGCAGGAATGTTCAGATTCCCTTTAATGATTTTTTTAACTACATATTTTTTAACTATATATTTTTTCTTAGTTGCTCTAAGGCTTATAAAATGCATCACAGTTTATACACTATGTTTATTTCGATGAGATATACTCTATTCTTATATAGCTCTATCCCTTGCTCCCTTTTACTGCTATTATTACTATACATATCACACTGATATATGTTACAATCCCAACTATACATTTTTAAAGAAGCTGAGAGAGCAAAGGTGAGTATGTATTTATCGTCTGTTATATTAACCTTATTTTTTGCGACTTTGGTTTTTCCGTGTATTTGAGTTACCTTCTGCTGTTTCCTTGTTCCAAAACAGTTTAGCTTCTATCCGTTGCATCTTTGCTATTATTTTGAAATATATCATATTCCTATACATTATAAATCTAAAAATACAATTATATACATATTGTGGGGCAACCCAATTGGGTGGAGGCCAGTCATGTAGGCAGTGAAATAATTCACCCGAGGCAGAACAAAGGAGATAGAAGTTTACTAAATATACTGCAATGGAGCAGGGTGCAGGACAGCAAAGGGGGGTGCTGTCTGCCAGGAGGCGGTGGGGGTGGGGGGCTGTAGTTATGGGGAGTAGTGATGAAGTATGAGAAGGAATGGAATTTTCTTCTTTTGGTACCTGTGCCTGGTTGTTAAGTAGTATGTCGGTCAGCTAGGGCTTATGGCTAAGGTGGGTCACCTCCTGAGCCCATTTGCATCCAGCTTGGTGGTCACTGTCGGCCCTTTGACTTTAATCAGCTTCCACTGCTCAAGCCTATTGCCTAAAAGTAGCCTCTACACATACTGTTTTATACAAGCACTTTATAAATCAGTTAACAGAAAAAAAGAGAAGAGAAGACAACAAATTCCCTCAAGTTTTTTTTTTTATCTGGTAATGCCATTTCATCTTCACTTTTGAAAACTAGTTTCACTAGATACAGGATTTTATTTTTTAAATTTAGTAATACTAGTTTTAGGAAATAATACTAGTTTTCTTTCAGCACCTTGACTCTGCCATCCCCAAACCTTCCAGCCTGCACTGCTTCTGACAACAAATCATTTGTTACTGACAAAGATCGCTTGTCAGTAAAGGGTTTTTTTTTTTTTTCTCCTTTCTATTTTTTTTTAAATGTAGCTTTTGAAATTTGACTATGATGTATCAGGCCATAGATCTCTTTGCATTTATCCTACCTGGAGCTCTTTGAATTTCTTACATATAGAGATTAAGATTTTAAATCAGATTTGGGATGTTTTCAGCCATATCCCAAGCAAAATTGGACCTTTTAAGTAATATAGCAACTCTGGATACTAAACTGTCATTACTCCCACTTCCAGGGCTTGTTACTGATTTTTCTGGATAGTTTTTTACTTATTTAGCCTCCTAGTTGGACTATTTCACTGAAGTCTGTTTCTGACACCATATGCAACCTTTAAAATTGCTCCTCATGGGATAAAGTCTTGAGTGTGTACACATAATCCCTGGGCATCTGAACTGATGTGCCCCTAAGGGTATCACACTCAGCTGTGAGTCTCCATTAATTGCTATATTATTCCTTTATTGTTTTTGGCAATGTCCCAGAGCATAAATGGCTCCACAGCCTTATCTGATGGAGTTAAGGCCCATTTTCTTCTTATTTATTTATTTATTTATTTATTTACTTATTTATTTTTTATTTTGAGACAGACAGAGAGAATGAGTGGGGGAGGGGCACCGAGAGCAGGAGAAAAAAAGAATCCCAAGCAGGCTCTGCACTGTCAGCAGGGAGCCTGACATGGGATTCGAACTCACCAACCAAACCAAACCATGAGATTTAATCTGAGCTGAAATCAAGAGTCAGACACTTAACCAACTGTACCATCCAGGTGCCCAAGGCCCATTTTCAATGGCATAGTTTGGCCAATCTGAGGCCACTCAGACCTCAGAAGGACTTCTCCTAGCTCTTTCCCTGGTTCTCTTAAATTTCTAGCTGGTCTACCATTTTACTTACTGTTATCACGTAGCTACCAGCTGTAGGGTGCCACTACTAACTGGTCACTGCCAAAAGCTTCACTGTTTTTGACAACTCTGCTAAACATGAATTCACCATTCTCTGTTCCAAAAACCAGTAAGTTCTATTCGGGAGATCTGTGGAATTCTCTCTTTTTATGATCTATTCCCTCAAGCATTATCTCTGTGTAAATGCAACAAGGTGGTGGGTGGAACGGGAGCATGCACGGTGGTCTGCTTCTCCCACAGTGACACGCTGCTTTATCATCAGGGCTCTAGGCAAGGAAAGGAGCTGCTTGTCTTCTCAGCTTGCCCACCCTGATGTGGAAGAAGGTGCTTACTTATAATCCCCACCTTAGAAGGAAGCTGAGATGAGTGTTTCAGGACCCAGGATTCTGTGCCTCCCATACCTGGAGTAGACTTTTCCCCAAGGAGTGAGACTGTATAAGAAAGGGAGACCAGTCCTCCCAGCAGCATCTGCCCAGAACAGAGCTTCTGCAACAGGAAACTGGTACATGGGGGATGAGGTATTCCTGGGGCAAGACCCTCCTGGGATGAAATGGTAGCTACGGACTGGGAACTAAGAAAGAGAGAGGCTCATCTTCCTGGCTGTAGGTGCCTGGAGTATAATCTGTAACACACAGAGCTGAAAAGAGAGGAGAGCAAGCAGGTCAGGACTTAAATGCTACAGATCCTTACTGCTCTTACCAACATATAGTGGATTTTTTGAATGTTTCTCCATTTTCTACAAGACCTTAGTACCATTTCCTGAGATTTTTAATGTAAACCATTTAACTACTGAAAATTTTATATATATAAAATTATACAATTTTATGGCTTACATAATATATATTTAAATATTTATACATTTATACTTACATATTTGTCATGTATATATTTATCATATATCTAATTTTCAGAATTTGCACGTTCATTAGACAGAGGGTCCACTATGCTTCTTACACAGCCAATCCAGAAGTCAACCTAATTGAGTTTTATAAGGCAAGAAAAGTCATGGCTACCTTAAAGCCAAAAGCACCCTGAAAGAATCACAGTGCATCACTGCAGACTTCCTGGATGAAGGGTGAACACACTTAATGGCAAAGTCACATTGCTGACAGCTCTTTATATTGGTGCCGTACTCCACTTCTCTCTTACATAAACTTGGTGCGCTAGCAAAAAGAAACAACAATGGAAATTCAGCCTAAGAGTCAATCCAGAATTCTCTCCTGCCTTGGAAATGAAACTCCAAATGCCTAACTACAGGATTAAGGCACTTAGAATACAAGCACCAGCTAGAGGCTGCAGAGAATAAAGCAAACAAACAATTCCACTTAAATGTCTTAGACTGTGAGCCCTATAAGCCTGAAGCCTAAAAGTGTAACAAAACTACTTTGAAATCTCACCATTGAAAAATCACATGTATAATATACCTTTCTATTTTATTTCAAGGCAGCAGTAAAAGACCCATTGAGAAAAAATTAAAAATCTTAGGGGAAAAAAAAAACTGGTAAGCAAGTAACTTTAAATGTCAGGCAGAAAATGCAAGGTTAGGCCATTTGGAAGCTTGTAATTTATTTAACATCGAAATCTCAGAATCAATTTTATACTTTACCTCAAGTTAGAGAACTTATCACAGCAGAGGAGCAAAATATTGGAAAACCTTCACTCTCCAAGTACTGTAATTTAGCTACAGAATACCTAACTAATGGCAGAAGAACAGCAAGGAGTGGTACAAAGAATTAAAGTAATAAAGGTATGGCAGACCAAAACACCTGGAAATGCTTCAAGAGCTACTGCCGATCAAGCAGCCCTGGGAGCGGGGAGCAGGGAGCAGAGGCAAGAGACAGAAGTGACATGGTAGAAATGTCCAACCCATAAGCACTTCTACGGGAGGCCCAGAAACATGACCATCTCCTAGGAATCAGTTATGGAGAAGTACAGTGTCAGCATCATCTCAAGAAAGCAGAAAGACAAGATCTCCTCTTTTATGCATCTCAGCAGGAACCCCTGAGGCAGCATCTTGAACCAAGTGTTCCTCTGGTTTAGCATGAGCTGTGGGTGGGACAGCAGGAGTTTGTGATTTGAGGACAGAGCTCTAGAAGGTGATTGTGATACTTTTCCCCACTATGGACTTCCCGCGACTATTATCCCCAGGAGACTAGCAATAGTCTTTTTTTGAGGATATACAGCCAGAAGAATTATTTGGAAGTAGCATTTAAAGGTCTTAGTATGTAGCTACCTCTCCATCTGTATCCTGAGAGCCCACCAGGCTCCCAGCCCTGCAGCCTTAGGGAACTACAGACCATGTGGTTATTGGCCCCCACAACTGGCCTAGAGATCTTTTTCTACCTTCTCAAATAGTTAACCCATGTTTTATTAAGACTCATCTCAGCCCATCTTCTTGGATGTGGTCCTCCTTTATTCAATTTAGGGCCACGTCCTCTGGACTCACTCAGAAACAATTGCTTTCTTCAGCTGTGTTTCTCACAATGTTATCATCTTAAGTTTTCTCATCTCTAGACTAGTGTTCTCAAATTTTAGCATTCCTCAGGATCACCAGAGGGCTTGTTACAAAACAGATTCCTGGGCCCCACTCCCATCTAATTGAATATGTCTTGGGTGGGGCCCAAAAATTTGCATTTCTAACAAGTTTCAGCTAATGTAGGTTGTCCAGAAGGCACTACTTCTAGAACCACAATCCTTGCAAGTACCAAATTCTATATGCACCTTGAATCACAAGAGTATTTCCAAATGTCTAGCACTTAGCAGTTTCTGCTAGTGCTCAGTGAGTGAAAGAAAGATCAACCAAACCAATAAATACATTAGTACATAAATATATTAGTATACACACTGCAGAAACTGAAGTAACACAAATACAGTTTTTCAAAAATGGTAGCCATCCAATGGAACTATTCCATAGGTAAATAAGAGCTGTCAGCCCTTTCTAACTGGCAAGTTATCAACTTTTTTTTTTTTATAGTCAGTACTTGTAAACATGAATAGATACAATACACATTAGGAAATCAAGCAAAAAACACAATACAGAAATTCAGAAATACCTAGGCTTCTGACACAACCACATTTTTTCCCCAGAAAACGAGTCAAAGGTGCAGTAATTAGCCAGAAAAAACTTGTCATTCTATTTACTAAGAGTCTTAACCTTGAACTCGCCTGGTCAGCCCCCTGGTTTTCCTCATTGTTGTTCAGCAAGTCTGTGATCCTTTCTGGTTCCCTCTAACATCCTGTAGCTGTGTGTGTCCCCCAGGTAACCTCTTCAGGTTGTCCCAAGATGACTCTACAATTTTGTTGCACCATTTTTACCACCACTGATATGTTTTTAAAAATAGTTGTAAATGACATATCATTCTTCTGCTAAGAACAATTCAATGGCTTCTCATTTTACTTCCCATATAGCCAAAATCATTACAATAGCTCAAGGACCTACATCGTTTTGCCCCAACCCCACCCATCACTCCTCTGAATTCAGCTCCCTTCTCTTGCTCACACCCTCCCCCTGCAGGGGAGCCACACTGACCTCTTTGATGCCCCCATTATAGGGAATGTGAACCTTGCACTTCCCTCTGCTTGGAGACAGTTGCCAGATATCCATAAGGCCTCCTTTCTACCACCTTTGAGTCTTAATTCAAATGTTAAGGCCCTCCTCGGTGAGGCCTTCCTTGACCCCAATCTAAACATTAAAACTCTCCCCTCAGTACTCTCTATCTCCCTCTTACATGCTGTATTTTTCTCCATGGTATTTGTCACCATCTACATATTACATATTTTACCTCTTCATTTACTTATTATCTCCTTCCACTGTGATGTAAAGTGCACAAGAACAGGGATTTTCATCTGTTTTGTTCCTTGCCATAGATGTTGGCACATAGCAGGTGCTGTGTTGGACTCAAAGAGAAGTGCTTTCCGGTACCCCTATCAAGGGCTGATTTGCTGCCCAACTGTGGGGAGTGTGACCAGCTGAGGCCTCTAGCCATCAACTGCTTCAGGTTCTGCTTCCACTGCCGGGAGCTGCCTTGTCCAGGGTTACATGGGTCCTGAAGTCAGCCATCTGCAGCTCCTGGTACAGCTCACTCTGACAGGCAATGTTCACTGCAGACCGCCCCCTCCTTCAGGTGCCTGAAATTTGGCAGGGCCTGTATCATCATTTGACTTCCTCCTCTGCCCACACCTGCATGCATCCTCCCCCTGCCTTTAACAAACGTTGATCTCTGATAAACAAATGGCACCCTAACTTTGTCTCAACATCTACTTTCAAAGCCTTTTAACCTGTAACAACTCAATAAATACTTGTTAGATGAGTGACAATACAAATGAATATGCCCCAGGTCAGGAGTGGCCCTGGCATTATTCCTGCAGGGGGTAGGCAGCTCAGTCCCCACTAACCTCAGAAGTGATAGTTCAAATGATCTAAAACTGAGGAGGAATTAATTGGGTGAAGATGGTGAGACATTTTAGTCCAAGGGCCCAGACCTGTGCCACCAGGAAACCTGGAAGAAGCCTTAGTGACTGGAGAACAAGAACCAGGATCAGTGGCTCCTAGAAGAGGAAGAGGGAAACCACATTCTTTTCTCTTCACCCATTGCAGCCCTTGATGGCCAATCAGGAAAAACCTGATCCCCATGAAAACCAGGACCCAAATTATTAGCAATATTGGTTCATCATTACTCTAGAAAAAGGTGGACCCCATTCCCTGTGGTAGGCAGAATTAATGCCTCCCCCAAGGGGTGCCTGGGTGGCTCGGTCAGTTAAGTATCTGCCTTGGGCTCAGGTCATGATATCACAGTTTGGGTCATGCATTCAACTTCCACATTGGCTCTCTGCTTTTCACAAAGAGACTGCTTCAGATCCTCTGTCCCCCTCTCTCTCTGCCTCTCTCCTGCTTGCACTCTCTTTTTCTTTCATTCATTCATTCATTCATTCATTCATAAATAAATAAATAAATAAATAAATAAAAACAGTGAGGTATTAAAACACCATAAGAGACTCTTAAATACAGAGAACAAACTTAGGGTTGCTTGTGGGGTGTTGGGTGGGGGGGATGGGCTAAATGGACAAGGGGCATTAAGAAAGGCACTTGGGATGAGCACTGGGTGATATATGTAAGTGATGAATCACTAAATTCTATTTCTTAAATTATTATTACACTATAGGTTAACTAACTTGGATTTAAATAAAAAAGAAAAAAATAATGATAGAGATTTAAAAAATAATGACAGAGATTAAAAAAATCAATTAATGTCTCCCCTAAAACGTCTTCATCCTAATTCCTGGAACCTGTGATTATGTTACAAACATGGCAAAGGGATTTTGCAATAGGGAGAATGGAGAGATTATATTAGATTATCTTAGTGGATGCAATTTAATCACAACAAAAGCAAGATAGGAGGGTCAAAGAAAAAGTGGAAAACACTACACTGCTGGCTTTGATGTCACAGAAAACAGGTGGCCTGTAGAAGCTGCAAAAGGCCAGAAAATGGGTTCCCCACTACAGCCTCTACAAGGTACAGAGCACTGCTGGCACCTCAACTTTAGCCTAGGAAAATTAATTCTAGAAATATAAGACTTCTGGAACTATAAGATAGTAAATCTGTGTTGCTTTAAGTCATTAAGTTTGGAGCAATGTGTTACAGCAGCAAGAAGAAACTAATTCACAACCATTCTTCACAAATATCATTACCTGATGTTCTCTCATTTCAGGGAGACAGAAAATACCTGTCTTCTGTACCAAAGATGGATATCCTACCCCACAGATGGAGCCAATGAAAATTTATGCATAAAGAAATACACATACACATATGCATGTATTCCAACAGATATTTTTGTTTTATGAAGAAATAAAAGGTTGAACATTTATATACTTCTAATAATTGCAGCGTCTGGGTTTGTCTTTACATACATATATTGACGTTTTAAGAATACCAGCTTTGTGCTGGTATTATACACGTATAATATACGTGTATAATACGTATAATTCTATACGTATTATAGAATACCAGCTTTGTGCTTGGTATATAATCCTCAAGGATTATACTTGGCCCTTGAGGTGTATTCTTTTATTTATTTCACTTTATGCCCATCATAGCACTACAGAATAAATATTACTATCTTCATCTTACATGAGAATACATTCAGGGCAGAGAGATCAATTATGTCCAAAGCCAAGATTCAAGCACGGATTGGTCTACCCCTCTTCAAGTGCATCATGCTTCTGAGACATTTAGGGATTTCTCAATCCAAGCCTCTTCCTACCTCTACATTTTATATATTTCCACTGTGCCATCCACCTCTCCCCATACACAACACTGTCTATTCTACAGCCACAATGAAATTATTTCCCCTGCACCCACCTGGTTTCCTACTGCCTGATCTCCATATCATCTGCTGCTTCTGTGCAGAATTCTCCTCCCTCTCATCTCTGCCTGGTAGACTACTTATCCTTCAGGTGGTGGCACGGGCACCAATTCCTCCAAGATAATAATAAATCATCTTTGAGTACTTAGTATTCAGTGCATTTCTGTTTAATGTTGCAGCCTCAGGGTGACTCATCATGGCTGAATGTTAGTGGTGCCTGGAGCAGCTCTATCTCCAGGTCTGCCCTGAAAGTCATCTAGTCCCCTGCATAATGCACACTCTGCACCAGGAGCCTCAATTGAGTCGTGGAGCAGCCTGACGTGTCCCACGGAATAGCTTGCTGTCACTCTGGGCCAGGGACTTGGCTATCAGTTCTTAATCACCCGTGTCTCATAGGCTCTGAAACCTTTCAGGCCTGCTGGGTTCTCAAATATGCTCCTATTGTCTCTTCCTTAAATATGTTCCCTATTGTCACATCTCCCTTAAAAAAAAAGACCAAAAATCCTAAAAGAGATTAGTTTCTCCCAATATGTAGTTGCATAGTATTCTTTTCTTCCCCAGTCATTTTACACATATTTCATGAGCTACTGCTTTACGGTATCTGCCTTCCTTTATCTGTCCCTAATACCCAACTTCTATGTGGTTAAGGATCACTTTGATCTTATCTATAGCTGTTTGCTCAGTGCATACCACAAAGCCATAAGAGAAACCTAATACTAATTATATAATTAGGTGAGAGTGAAAATACATCCGCTTTCAGTTGTTAGAAAAGTAAATGTATTGAGTCAAATATAACACATGGATCTTAGGAGTGCTTGGGTGGCTCAGTCAGTTAGGTGTCCAACTTGATTTCAGCTAAGGTCATGACCTTATGGTCATGAGATGGAGCCCCGTGATGGTGTCTGTGCTGATAGCACAGAGCTTGCTTGGGATTCTTTCTCTCTGCCCCTCCCCATTCACATGTATGTGTGTGTGTGTACGTGTGCACATACTCTCTCTCATAATAAATAAGATAAAATAAAACATAGCACATGGATCTTAGAGCTTTCAGTTGTTAACTAAAAGAAAAATGTTCATTTAGTGTTTCGTTGTTTGAGATAAATCTTTTAATGGTGATCTCAAACAGCCACTTCTACTTCCCGACCACATTACATCATTAACTGTCAACTCTGAGTTTGTCAGACTGCTGTCAGCTGATGATGAGCACCTGCTTGAAGTTTTCTTATTTTGTGGAGCAGTGATTCTCTTTCACCGAAGTTAAGGCCTTAGGGAAAGAGTCTTTTCTACCCCATTTAGTCGTCACTCTGTGATCTAAGGGGACAAGGAGCAGATTCATATAAACCATTCTGTGAAAGTAGAAGAAAAAACTCTCTCATGTTCCAGGACACAAAAAATCCTGCTATTACATCAGTATAAGCTGGAGTGTATCTGCTGATCAGTGTCATGGCCTTAAAGACATGGAGTTAGGTTTCAGGGGTTGGCCTTCCAAAGCAATCTGCAGGGATGACTGATTAGTAGAGCAAGAACAGAGTATCAACAGTGTAGAAGTAAAGATAGTAACAGCTGTCAAGTAAAAGACCACTTTTTATGTGCCAGGTGTTGGGCACTGCCTGCATTATATCTACTATTCATCACTAAAGCCCAGAGACCATACTATTGTTATTTGTTTTTCACAGATGGGGATGCTGAGCTCAGGAAGGATAGAGGGATGAACTCAAACCCAGGTATTTTTGACTCCAAATCTTGTGCTCTCCACCAGTATGAGAGTTCTTCCCAATGACTGTAGGTTCAGCATCTGCTCAATGAATTTGCTCCTTAGGGCACTAGGCCTTGAGTAGAGGGACTAACTTACTCTTAGAGGGGAAGGCCTTACTTCATGTTGTTTTTAACTGTATATATATTGATATGAGTTGTTTAAGGCTGTGATTTTAAAAAAGAATTTTTTTTTTTTTTAAATTTTTTTTTCAACGTTTTTTATTTATTTTTGGGACAGAGAGAGACAGAGCATGAACGGGGGAGGGGCAGAGAGAGAGGGAGACACAGAATCGGAAACAGGCTCCAGGCTCCGAGCCATCAGCCCAGAGCCTGACGCGGGGCTCGAACTCACAGACCGCGAGATTGTGACCTGGCTGAAGTCGGACGCCCAACCGACTGCGCCACCCAGGCGCCCCTAAAAAAGAATTTTAAGATGCTCAAGGAGTAATATAAAAGAGTAATGAACAAGAGTTGAAATGAGTTCAAGCAGATTTTAGTAATAGTCAAGATCTGTCCTCAACAATTGTGCAGAGAAATAGCCCTAATATAGAATAACTGGTTTTGCATCTTATTAACAACAACAACAACAACAACAACAAAAAGGCTACTGTGGCAACATATGAAAAGTAACAGACATAAAGTCAGAGGATCTGGGTTTAAATTCTGTCTCTCCCTACATCTTGCACAAACCTGGGAAGGTAAAAATAATATCTATCTCAGTGTGCTAATGCACATAAAAAATATCATGTGTATAAAAGCTTAAGACTCAATAAAAGTGAATTGAATCTGACTTCACACTGAATCTAAGAAATTATACATTCCAAAGGGAAATAATTCTGGCATCTATTGGTTGCATAACAATATCACTGTTGTTATCTGAAGTTTCTTTTTTCTTTTTTTTTTCTTGAACACACTGGCAGGTGCTTAACAGGTCATGGAAAAATGATGAAATAATGTTTTCCATATAGAACACTAGGACTAATATAGACCCTTCAGCCTGACTACCAAATGACTTTTGGTATTTTTAAAACATAATACAGGTGCTTTATAATCAAATGCCCATTAGTCTAGATTTAAATTTTAATTAGTAATTGATATTTTCACAAGTCTTGTACCATTGTTTCTATAAGTGTATCATAAGAATAAGCATGTCCTTAGAAAATGTTTAAGCTAATTTTAATAATAATTTAACATGGGCAGCTAATCAACCCCTCTTCGTTCACCTGTGATAAACTGATTTTTTTTTTGCCAATACAGCATATAGTACCTCATTTTAATGCATAGCTAGCCACATTAACGTGTTTCCTTGCAACTCATCTAAATCCTTCATTAGACATAATAAACCTCTTCAATGAAGAAAAATGTATTGTGCATCTAATATGTGCAGGATTCCTCTCCAGGCACATGGTGGTGGAGGGATAATAGAGGATAATTCACAAGAAGCTTGTTGGAATCAGGAGACTCAGTATAGCAAAACCAGCTCTAACAGATCTGGAACACAACTACGTGAAGTTTCTTGTGGGCTATGGCACCTTCAGTGAACACTGGTTCCTAGGGCCAGAAGAAGACATGCTCATCTGATCAGAGAGTACATACCTACAAGAAAAGCTGGAAATGGCTCTTCATACCCCACCCCGAGGGCTAACAAGTCCAAAACAGTGATAAGTGCCGCACAGCCAGATGGTCTACAGAGAAAACAAATGTCTGTCCTGACTGTCACCAATAAAATCTGTGAGGATTCTGCATGGGATTTTCTCACTTCACAGGAACCAGATTAGCCATAGGTGAAATGACAAATATATAACTTTACAAGATCAGAAACAGAGCCCTCTGGGGCCAAAATGGGGACTTTTCAAGTCATCAAGCACATTTCAGGCAATCTGACTGACAGACTAAATCTAACAGACTGAATGCCACAATTCACCTGGTTAATTGACCTTTATTATTATTTTTTAAAATTTATTTTGGGCTAACATTTAGCTCTGTCTCTAAGCCTAGGCTAAAAGAACTTACAAGATCAAGTATGTGGATAAAGAGTACAGTGTAATATTTAATGGATATGCTGCCAAAGAAATGTGTTTTTCTACTTGTAATATATTATAATTCATGAAAATGATTAAAGTTTCATCAATAAAGTTCTCGGAGACATGCTTTTATATTATCTAGGCTACTTCCAAATGTATTTTGACTGTAATAAGCAGTGGTGGCTTCTCTTCTACTTTCTGGAAATTATATTACCCTTAAGGCACTAATTCATTCTGGTTTCCCAGGTTGACTCCAATATGATGTAATCTTATTCCTTTCCATGAAGCCAGTTCATTAAGTTAAAACTAAATGTCATTTTGTTGTCTTTGTTCTACTTTTAAACAAACTCGTAAAATGGAAAATAAAGTCTTTTGTCTGCCATGTGACCTAAAATAACAGACATTTTAAAAATGCTAAGACATTACACAGTGTAAAGTAGTCAATGAGTAAATGATGCTGGCAAACAGAGCTCTAAGGTCTCATAACTATGCAGCCCACTGACCCAGATAAACAGCAGCCATTTTGTTTCTGTTCCAAGAATTTATTTTCTTCTCTTTACCTCCAGGGGAGGAACACTCAGGTGCATAAGAAAAACAATCACAACCTTCAGCAAAAGCTACATGAAAATGTGGACTTCAAAGAGCAAGAAAGAATAAAGAGCACCAACAACAGGGAAGAGAGAGAAAGGCCTTGTAATGACAGCTGAGAATTGAATTCCCTAAGAAGTTATCCAGCTAAGTCAAGATTTGTGATTCAATGTTATCATTACCAACCACTATTCCCTTGGGGACCTCAGGGATTTGCCAAGATACAGGTTGAGTGCTCTGTCTGCCCCTCAAATAAGTACTTCCTTTCATCCTTGACAGATACACAACAATCTTATTAAAAAAAAAATGCTTCTCAAGGAAGCAAACACTCTAGTCAGATAGTATCCCCTGGGCAGCAAGGATGTGTTTTTATTAAGTATTTGTTTAAGTAGTTTTCAAGGTTCATGTAAGGACTGCAAATGATGGGATAGGGTCAGCTTCACACCAAAAGCCATATATATCCACAAAGATATTTCTTAGAAAAAACAGAAGAGTGCCACCAAGACACTGGTGCATGGAACCAGTGTCTATCAATGAGTAATTCAAAAGACATGACAGGATAGTTGGGGGTAACAACAATCAAAGAAATTCATCAAGCTGGCCATCTAATAAGAAATAAGGGCCTCTCTTACTCCACAGTAGATCTCCTGTGGAACACAGACTCCTAAGTTACACCATTGGGACAGATCTCTACCTGGATATCTTTCTTTATTACTGCAGTCAGAAAAGTGTTTGTTGATGAGGAACACCAAGGACAAATAAAGAAGGAAAATGTCACTGAGCATTACGCTAAGTTTGCAGCCAGGTCCTACCAACCCAATACTATTAACTCACCTGGTGACCCAGCAGTTGTGTGATGCATAAATGCATGAATGTTTGTTATTCACCCAACATGTCATAAACTGAAAGGGTACACTGTCATTAAAGACATCCTCAATCAGAGCGTCCACCTTCATCAAAACTCAAGTATATATTAAACTTAAGGGATCCTTTGTCATCCCTATAAGCTGCCACCATGTTAATGAGCTCACTTAGAAATAGCCTGGTACAAATTAATATAAAAACTTAACAAAACCCAGTAACTATTCACTTGGAAAATGAAGTAAATTAGAAAATAAACAGTATTTGGAGAGATTAAAAGAGCACAAGTCATTCAGAATCTTGAAAGCCATACAAAGGATTTCTTCTTTATCCTCAATCAGTGAGAAGCTATTGAAGGGTTTAAAGTAGAGTGTTAACATGATCCACTTTGCCAATTTCAAAGGTGACTCTAGTTGAATGAAAATAATGCATTAGAGTCAAATGCTTCATGTATGTGTTGTCATCCCCCCTCCTTTTTGAAACTGTTATCAAAAAATGATTCATGTACTCCCACCAGGCCAGGCAAGGTGATGGAAAGGATATTTACAACTTTGAATGTAAGTTTCATGAGGGGAAGAACTCAAGTCTTCAGACTGTTTCTTAACCTCCTCAATTACTACCTAAATAAAAATAACTTGATTAACAGATGTGCTATTAATTCTCAAAAATGGATGATAGGGGAGTAAATTGTTTTCTCATTTTGGAACAACACCCACTATGCAAATTCCCAAAGCCTAATCTTTAAGAAACAATTTTCCATGTTGAGATAACAAGTTGGTGCCTGTGTCTGGACTTTTCATTCTCTATGGAAACATCTATCTTGACAACATTCCTTCTAGTGGTCTATTCTCCTCTCCTGCTGACATGAATCCTTCTTCCCTCTACTTCATTTGTCCAGTGCATAGACGGACAAATATCCTTTCCATTGCCAAAATCTATGCAGGCTCCTCTAGCCCAGTTAGACTCTATCCTTGGGCATGTCCCTTAAGAGCCCACTTGTAGCAAGAATTCTAAACTGGTTTAGCCAGAATTTCCCTGCTCACTATCTGATCACCTTTGTTATCTAATCATGACCCTTATCCTCTACTATCTATCCATCAGGCAAAGTCTCATCACCTTGCCTGGCCTTAGCAAGAATCCTGTAAGGTCAGTTTAGCCAGAATCCCCTCTTCAACTGCCATTTGCTCTTAATAATTTTTAATCTACTAACATATTTCCTCCCACAACCACGCTCCTTGGCTATAAATTTCCACTTTTCCTTGTTGTATTGGACCCAATCTCTCTTCCCTAGTGCAAAACGCCACTGCAGTGGTTTCTACAGCTACCATGGTTGTCCTCCTGAATCAAGTAGGCCTTACCATTCTTTAACAAGTGTCATGAAAATTTTTTCTTTAACAATACAGAAGGGGCTTAGATTATTTTCAAAGAACCAAGTCAAACTTTTTCTTCTAAGACAAAACAAACAAACAAACAAAAAAACAAAAAACAAAAAAGGGTTTACAGTTTCTGATGAGAAAATCAGTTTGAAGGACATTTAGATACATTTCCCAATTAGGATGTATGTAGAATAAACTCTTTTTTTTAATTTTAATTTTTAATTTTTTGGGGGGTTGGAATGTTTATATATATATAATTTATTGTCAAATTGGTTTCCATGCAACACCAGAGCTCATCCCAACAGGTGCCCTCCTCAATGCCCATCATCCACTTTCCCCTTTTCCCAGCTCCCATCAACTGTCAGTTGGTTCTCAGTATTTAAGAGTGTCTTATGATTTGCCTCCTTCTGTCTCTGTAACTTTTTTGTTTCCTTCCCCCCCCCCCCGCCCCCTTCTAACTGAAATCTTCAATGAAGATATTCTGGGCTCAAGACATTCTCGGCCCAATATCCTGTATCATCTCCAGCACAATCCTCCCTATTCATTGAGAGTCTTATATAGTAATCAGCCAGTAAATATTTGTTGACAGTAAGAAATCTGGAAAATGCAAAGCCTTTTAGCTATCACTGATAATCTAAAAACATATTTTATTTTCATGGGCAGGGAGGGAAGCTGACACATTTCAGAAATATTTACAAAGAGATCTGAAGAGCAAACAAAGGGGTTTCTAGTTTAGTGTAAGGTAATTAAAATTTTCAGTTAACAAAAACATCTTATTTAATGTAAAATTTTTTAATCTATGTTTTTCTCTATCAATGAACAAAGCTTATTTTCCTGTCAGGTACAAATTCCTCAGCAATACATTTTAAAACATGCTATACACATAAAAATAAGGCAGAAAGTTAAAAACAAATGAGGTTATAAAGAAATAAAAGGGGAAGGAAAAAACACATTGGACAAGAGAGACATAATCAAGAAGTGAAAGACTGATCCAATCAACGGCATGTTAAAGACAGGGCAGCCAAAGGCCCTTATGTTCTCAAAAGAATCATGAGTCCAACCCACTGTAACACTTTACTTTGGAATTTCCCTTAACAGAAACCATTGTAAGCTACAAAAATTCTTTTATATTTTGTTTTTTCCCCATGGTAAGCAAAAGTGTTGCAAGGAAAGTGTTACTTTCAGTAACAGATGCCTTTAGTGTCTTGGCTCTGTTCATATTTTAACTGAAAATCTATCACATTGTCAATCTTCATTACCCCTTGATTTTGATAGGTGTCTTTCCAAAAAAAAAAAAAATGCACATGAAATGCTAACCAATCCATTCACAAAATTTACCAATCTGGGTGAAATTTTACTGCCATTCTTTGACTATGTAATTTTTTTTATAAAATAAAATTTTATAAAAGACTTTGGGATTATTTGTAAGTCAGGCTATAAGAAGCATATGACAGATTTTCAGGTTTTTTTCCATCAGCTTTATTGAGATATAATTTATGTACCACATATTTTATTCATTTAAAATGTAAAAAAGCAGGGGGCACCTGGGTGGCTAAGTCAGTTGAACATCTGACTCTTGATTCTGACTCAGGTCATGATCTCCCAGTTCATGGGATTGAGCCCCACATTTGGGCTCTGCACTGATTCCATGGAGCCTGCTTGGGATTCTCTCTTTCCTTCTCTCTCCAACCCTCCTTTACTCTCTCTCTTTCTTTCTATATAAATGAGTAAGCTTTAAAAAAAGTAAGGTTTAAATCTTTTAGTGCATTTATGAATTATACAACCATCACCACAATCAATTTTAGAACATTTTATCACTGCCAAAATAAACCCTTAGCCCTTATTCCCCTCTTCTCCCAGCCTCTGGCAATCACTGATCTCTCAGTCTCTAGAGATTTGACTGTTTTATGAAAAGAATTATATAATATATGGTCCGTTGTGACTACCTTCTTTCACATAGCATAATTTTTACAGGGTTTATCCATATTGGATCAGTACTTAATTTCTTTTATTGCTAGAAAATATTCCATTGTATGGATATGACACACTTCGTTTGTCTGCTCATCAACTGATGGACACTTAAATCAATTCCATTTTGGGATTATTATGAATAATACTTCATGAATATTCATTTACAAGATATATATGGGCATATATTTTCATTTCTTCTGGATATATACTGAAGGGTAGAATTGTAGAATCAATCATTTTGAGAAATGACCAAACTATTTTCCAAAACGGCTGAAGGTTCCAGTTTCCCTCTGAGAGGTTTTAAATTCAGAAATGCACATTCAATATTTGAAAACTTATTAAAATAGAGTTTTACACAGATAGTATCTAGAAAATATAGCCTGTTTGCCTAGAAATTTTTCTTAGAACTCTGGACATATTTCTCCCCTAAATCCTAGTTTTGCCTTCCTCCTTAAAGACAAAATCTATTAAGTTGTGTAGTGAAGCAGTCGGCTAAAAGATGAGCTGGAAAAAGAGATATCAAAGAGTTTTCTGTTTTTCAGACAAATATTTCTTCTGCTAAATTAGACTCAAAACTACCCCAATCTGATTCTCTGGAGTTTAGTACTTGTACTTCCAGACTATGCTTAGGATAGCAATTAAAATCTTGAGACTCTATGTTTAGCCTCTATATTACAACTGTTATTATTATTTACTGTTATCTAATTAGAATTACATTTTTTATATACATGATGCAAGGTTTATTTTTCACCTCTGTTTTCCCTTCATTTTCCTGTATTTCAAAGTTTCTGTATTGTGATGCTTTCGTTGTTATAGTACTCTTTTGAGCATGTACTTACATTGCTTACATGAAATAGTATCTAAATTCTCCCTTATTTAAAAACATCTTTCTGCAGATAGGGAAAGGTTTTTTGGCTGCCGAGAGAATTCTTTTTCTTCAGTAAATTGTAGGTGCTAATATCCAATGTAAGAAATAAGAAGTCAGATGCCAGTCTAAATTCTTTTCCTTTAAAATTAACTTATTCTGTCTGAAAGATTATAAGATGTTTTCTTTATGGTCAAAGTTGAAGAATTTTACTAGTTATGAGACTTACTATTATCCCTGCTTAGAAATCTAGGAGTCTTTCCAATCTCTTGTTTAAATTGATCTTTAGCTCAAGGAAAATGTCTTCTATTATTTATTTAATATCCCTCCTCCTATCCTTTTTTTCTTCTCCCTCTGAAGAGGTTATTACTTGTAAGAGGTCTTGAATCTGACTTCCAAGTGTCTTTTTTTCTCTCATTATTTCCATGTGTTTGTAATTTCAATCTGTTTTGTGATATTTCTTTCACTTTATTATCAAGGGCACTAATTTAAGTCTCTATAGTACCCATTCTCTTTTTCAATTAATATTTTAGTTTGAAAGGCATTACAGTGAGTGTGTATGGATGTCTGTATGTGAGTTTGTTATCGTGGAATCTATCTACATAAGTGATCTATCATTTGCTTCTTCAAATTCTCTGTCTCTTTCAGGGAAGATGGCAGCAGAGTAAGAGGACCCTAGGCTTGCCTTGTCCCATGAACACAAGTAGGTTACTATTAAATTATCCTAAATACCACAGAAATCAATCTGAAGACTGACAGAACAAACTCCACAACGAAAAGTAGAGAAGAGGCCACATCAAAGAAGGTTGGAAGCACAGAGATACAGTTTGGGAGAAAAATGGATCATGGCCACTGCAGTGGGGAGGTCACAGAGAAGGAAGAAAGACAGACTAACACACAGGGGACTCGATCTGGGGAAGATGAATCCCCATACAGCTGGCTTAGGAAAGCAAGAGGGCTCAAATTTTATGAGTTACTGCAACCAGTAGATCTTAAAGCCTGGAGTTTTAAAAGTCAATGGGCTTGGCTCAGGGAAAGCCCAGAGGCATTTGGACTGCTCTTAGATAGAAGGCAGGGCAAATAGTTCAGGGACATAGAACATGGAAACAGTGATTTGGAGAGTACATGGGCGCACAGTGGGGAGGTTATTTGCTCTTCTCAGAGAGTGCCCCAAAGAGGCAGGATTCACAGAGAGACCTCTTCTGGAACAAAGGAACTGGCCAGCCCATTTCCTTTCCTACCACTCTGCAAAAACAGAGGTGCCTGCAGGAAACAGCACAGCAGCAACACTCACTACCTAACTTGCTTAAACCAAGACCTTTCCCCCTACCCCACGTTCTGGTGGAAACACCCTTTCCAGTCATGTTTGCTTCATTCTCAGCATGGCGGGCCACTTCCCCAAGAAGACCAGCCCAAACCCCTGCCAACACCAGATCTCCCAATCTGGGATCTCTTCTTCATAAGGTCATTACCCTCGAGAACAGGAGAGGTAGCTGACTTTCCTAACACAGAGAAGCAGGCATAGAGACTTGGACAAAATGAGTAGAGGACTATGTCCCAAATAAATGAACAGGACAAGGCCACAGCCAGAGATCTAAGTGGAACAGATATAAGTAATGTGCCTGAAAGAGACTTCAAAGTAATGATCATAAAGATACTCACTGGACTTGAGAAAAGAGTGGAAGACGGGAGTGAGCTCCTTAACCCAGAGATAAGGAATAACATAACAGAGATAAAGGGCACAATAAACAAAATGAGAAACATGATGAATGGAATGCATAGCAGGCTGGAAGAAGCAGAACAATGAATTAATGACCTAAACAACAGAGTAATGGAAAGTAATCAAGCTGAACAAAACAGAGAAAAAACAATTATGCAATATGAGAAGAGACTTAGGGAACTCACTGACTCCATCAAACATAATAACATTCATAGTATGAGTACCAGAAAAAGAAGAGAAAAAAGAGGTGGCAGAAAATTTATTTAAGAAATAATACCTGAAAACTTTCCTAATCTGGGGAAGGAAATATCCAGATCCAGAAAGCACAGAGAACCCCCAACAAAATCAACAAAAGCAAATCCACACCAAGATATATTATAATTAAAATGACAAAATATTGCAATGAAGAAAACATTTTTAAAGCAGCAGGACAAAACAAGACAGTTACATAAAAGGGAAACCCCATAAGGCTATCAGGAGATTTTTCATCATAAACTTGCTAAGCCAGAAGTGAGTGTCACGACATATTCAAGTGCTGAATGGGAAAAATCTACAGCCAAGAATATTCTATGCAGTAAGGCTATCATTCAGAATTGAAGGAGAGATAAAGAGTTTCCCAAATGAACTAAAACTAAAGGAGTTCATGACCACTGAACCAACCCTGCAAAAAAATATTAAAGGGGACTCTGAGTGAAAAGGAAAGACCAAAAGTGACAATATAAAAGTAGGAAACAGAAAAAGGAGTAAAAATGAATATCTTTGTAAAATGTCAGTCAAGAAATTCACAAAATAAAGGGATCTAAAATATGACACCATGTACCTAAAATGTGAGGAGGAGTAAAAAAAGGGGTTCAAATTTAAATGACCATCAACTTAATATAGACTGTTATATGCAGAAGATGTTATATATAAACCTAATGGTAACCACAAATCAGAAATCACTAATAAATATGCAAACAATAAAGAGAAGTAAATCTAAATATATCACTGAAGAAAACCAGCAAACCATGAAAGAGAGAAAGACAAGAAAGGACCAGAGAAAATCTTCAGAAACAACCACAAAAAAAGTAATAAAATGGGAATAAATCCATATGTATTGATAATTACTTTGAATGTAAATGGGTTAACTGCACCAATCAAAAGACACAGCATTGCAGAATGGATTAAAAAAGAAGAAGAAGAAGATGACCCATCTATATGCAGCCTCCAAGGGGTTCATTTTAGACTTGAAGACACCAGTAGATTGAAAGTGAGGGTATGGAGAAACATTTATCATACAAATGGATGTCAAAAAAAGCTGTCTATGGGACAAACTAGACTTAAAAAAAATAATGTAACAAGAGACAAAGAAGGGCACTATATAAAAATAAAGGGGACAAGCCAACAAAATGATATAACAAATGTAAATATTTATGCACTCAACATGAGAGCATGTGAATATATAAAACTGTTAATAATAAACATTAAGGAACTCATCAATAATAATACAATAATAGGAGGAGACTTTAACAACAGATTCACATCAATGGACAAATCAACTGAGCAGAAAATCAATGAGGAAATAATTGCTTTATGACACACTGAACCAGATGGACATAACAGAGCAGAATACACTTTTTTTTTCAAGTGCACATGGGACATTTTCCAGAATAGGTCACACATTAGGCCACAAAACAAGCCTCAACAAATTCAAGAAGATTGAAATCATATGATCCATCTTTTCTGACCACAATGCTATAAAATTAGAAGTCAACCCTAAGAAAAATTCTAGAAAGATCACAAATACATGGAGGTTAAATAAGATGCTACTAAAAAATGAATGCATCACCCAAGAAATAAAAAGAAGAAATAATAGATACATAGAAAAACAAATGAAAATAAACACACAATGGTTCAATTGTGTGGAATAAATTCCTATCTATTCCATATCAACTACCAAAATTGAAACAGGAGGAAATAGAAAATGTGAACAGATTGATAACCAACAAAGAAACCAAATCAATAATAAAAAAATTCCTAAAAAACTGAAGTAGGGCCAGATGGTTTCACATGCAAATTCTACCAACATTTAAGGAACATTAAGGAAGAGTTAATACCTTTTCTTCTAAAACTATTCCAAAAAAAAAAAAAAAAGAAGAAGAAGAAGAAAGAAAAGAAAGGGAAGCCTCCAAACTCTTTTTATGAGTCCAGTATTACCTTGATACAAAAATCAGATAAAGACACTACAAAAAAAAAGACAACTACAGTCCAATATCTCTGATGAACACAGAACTGAAATCCTCAACACAATACTAGCAAAGGAAATCCAACAATACATTAAAAAGATCAACCACCACAATCAAGTAGAATTTACTCCTGGATTGCAAGTGTTGTTCAATATTCACAAATTAATCAATGTGATACATCACATCAATAAGAGAAAGGATAAGAGGTGTAAGATCATTTCAGTAGATGCAGAAAAAGCATTTGACAAAGTACAACATCAATTCATGATAAAAACCCTCAGCACATTATGTTTAGAGGGAACATATCTCAAAATAATAAAAGCCATCTATAAAAAATGCACAACTATTACCATCCTTAATGGGGAAAAACTGACAGCCTCTCCCCTAAGATCAGGATTAAGATAGGGATGTCCACTCCCACCACTTTTATTCAACTTAATACTGGAAACCCAAACCACAGCAATCATATAACAAGAAGAAATGAAAGGCATCCAAATAGATAAGGAAAAGTAAAACTGTCACTATTTGCAGAAGACATGACACTCTATATAGAAAACCCAACAAAGATTTCACCCGAAAACTGCTAGAATGATAAGCAAATTCAGTAAAGTCACCGGATTCAAAACTAATGTACAGAAATCGATTGCATCTCTATACCTCAATAATAAAGCAGCAGGAAGAGAAATCAAGAAGGGAATCCCATTTACAATTGCATCTAAACCCATAAAATACCTAGGAATAAACCTAAGCAAAGAGGCGAAAGATCTGTACTCTGAAAACTACATAAAACGCTGATGAAAGATATTGAAGATGATACAAAGAAATGTTAAGACATTCCATGCTCATGGATCAGAGGAACAAATGTTGTGAAAATGTCTATACTACCCAAAGCAATCTACTCATTTAATGCAATCTCTATCAAAAGGCCAAGAGCACTTTTCACGGAACCAGAAGAAACAATACTAAAATTTGTATGCAATCACAAAAGACCTTGAATAGCCAAAGCAATCTTGAAAAAGAAAAACAAAACTGGAAGCATCACAATTCAAGTTATATAACAAAGCTGTAGTAATCAAAACAGTGTAGTACTGGCACAAAAATAGATACATTGACTAATAAAACAGAATAGAAAATCCAGAAATAAAGCCACAACCATAGGGTCAATTAATCCTTGTCAAAGCCGGAAAGAATAACCAATGGGAAAAGGACAGTCTCTCCAACAAATAGTGCTGGGAAAACTGAATAGCAACATGCAAAAAAAGAATGAAACCGAACCACTTTCTTACACTATACACAAAAATAAATTCAAAATGGATTAAGGGACTGAATAGAAGACCTATAAATCATAAAAATACGATAAAAAAAACATAGGCAGTAACTTCTTTGACATCAGAGGTAACAACTTTTTTCTAGATATGTCTCCTGAGGCAAGGGAAGCAAAAGCAAAATAAACTATTGGGATTTGATCAAAATAAAAAGGGTCTACACAGAGAAGGAAATTCAACAAAACTAAAAGGCAACCTATAGAATGGGATCAGATATTTGCAAATGACATATCAGATAAAGGATTAGTATCTAAAATACATGAATAATTTATAAAACTCAACACCCAAAGGAGAAATAATCCAATTAAAAATGGGCAGAAGACATGAACAGGTATTTCTCCAAAGAAGACGTACAGATGGTCAACAGAACATGAAAGATGCTCATCATCACTTATTGTCAGGGAAATAAATGAAAATCAAAATTACAAAGAGATATCACCTCTCATTTTCCAGAATGACTAAAATCAACTAAACAAGAATGACAGGTGTTGGTGAGGATGTGGAGAAAAATAAACATTAGTATACTATTGGTGGGAATGCAAACTGGTACAGCCACTGTGGAAAACAGTATGGATTTTCCTCAAAAAGTTAAAAATAGAACTACTCTATGATCCAGCAATCCTACTGCAGAGTATTTACCCAAAGAATACAGAAACAGTAACTCAAAGGGATACCTGTACCCCTATGTTTATAGCAGCATTATTTATAATATCCAAGGCATGGAAACAGCACACTCCAAGTGTCCAGTGATTGATGAATAAAGAAGATGTGGCATACATACACAATGGAATTAATATTCCATGCAGCCATAAAAAAGGAATGAAATCTTGCCATTTGCAATGACATGGATGGAGCTAGAGAGTATAATACTAAATGAAATAAATCAGTCAGAAAAAGACAAATACCATGTAATTTCACTCATATGTGCAATTTAAGAAACAAAACAAACAATCCAAGAGAAATAAATGAGAGAGAGATGGAGACAGAGAGAGAGAGAGAGAAAACAGGATGGTTCCCAGAGGGCAGGTTGGTGAGGGGATGGGTAGAATACGTGATGAGGATTAAGGAGTGCGCTTGTTGTGATGAGCACCCAGTCATGTATGGAATTGTTGAATCACTGTATTGTATACTTGAAATAATATAACACTGTACATTAACTAACTGAAATTAAAATAAAAAGAATAAAATAAAAATAAGTTATCTATCTCCTAACAACAGTTCTCTTTTGCAAGAAATCATTTTTCCTTGGTGTTTTGTTTACTGTCCATCTCTCTACCTGCAGAGTCCAAGTTAGTGTGGTTTATTTCTCAGCACCAGCTCTGCCCATAGGCAGGCACTGTGCCAACCCCCTGCCAGTCCCAGCCCAATGCAGCAGGAGCAAAATTCTACACTCTGGTTTTCTCAGATATGAAATAGCAATCTTCCTGCCTCTACAGTAAAGCCATTTTAGCTACCTATGTTGTGATGCTGCCACCTTTCCACAAAAAGGAATGCCATGGAGCCCTCCCAAGAGCTATGCTGAGGACATGAGGTCTCTACCGGCTGATCTCCAAGCCGTAAATTCAGGTAATGATTGTATCTCCTTTCAAATCTAGGGCCTGAAGCCTCTTTCTCACTCCAGTCCCTCTTGCTGCTAACCTGATAGCTTCCTAACTCAGGATAAATAAAAATACTATTTTTAACACTAATAGCAAGAATTAACATTTCTAGGGCACATAATATGACATATTCACAATAAAATGGAGGAGGGTTCTTTCCACTGGTGTCTATTTATCCTTCATTAGTTAGCTCAAATGCATATAATAGACATTTCAAAGCAGGCATACATCTCTGCAAATATATTAAGACAGAATTGGAAGAAATTATGAAGTTACAAGAAAATATTTTAATGACTATTACAAGATTTAGATGAAGTTCGCGCCATAGAGAAAGTACAACCAAATTCAGAAGCTTGTTATCAGAGAAACATGGGACTGAATCTCTAGTATAAACTACTTTACTGCATCTAAAATTCCTCACTTACCAAATAGGAATGAGAATACCTTCTACACCAGGTCTTTGCAAGGATTAAATGAGAAAACATCTTTTAGGACCTTGCCTGTTACAGGTGCTCAATAAATAACAGCTGCCATTCTGCTTTCCTTCAAATTAGTTTTTTAAAACAAAGCCTCACGTGAGGAGAGTGTGTGCTGTATTCCAAGAAGAGTTTCTCCACCAGAGCTCAAACTCCCCAAGGGAGGGAATTTTGTCTGTCTCATTCATTGCTCATTACCAGATACAAGAACAGTCCCTAGCACTCAGTAAGTATTTGCAGAATGTTGAACCATCCTATCAGCTATGGTTGGTAGAGCACCTTAGTTTAAAAATAACTTGAGCATTCAATGTTCAATTTGAGCAGCATCATAGTCTCCCTATTACCTACCTCTTTTTGTTAAAGGGGAATTCAAGGCTCAGGAAGGTACCAGTGACTTGCCCAAGAAAGGCAGACAAGGGAACAACGCCCAGGCTTCAGACTCCAGATTGGTGATCTTTGCTCTGGGACACACTACCAGCTACTATCCCCTGCTGCCTTCTTCTGTAGTGTGAACAAGCTCCACTACAATTTCTTTATTTAAAAAAAAAAAAAACAAAAAACAAAAAACAACGACTTATTCCAGTGGGTCTTGCAGGGTCTAGGAGCCAAATGATGCAGGATGTCCATTACCATTAGTGAACCGAACCAGTGTTCTCATTCCCTTTAGCAGTACAGAAATGGCCTCAGGCAGCTAAGGACACAAATGCTTCACAACCGTGAATGAAACTTTCCAGATCCCAGGAGAGGCCAGCAGCAGCACAGTAAGCTCAGACACCAAAAGGTTACAGGACAAGATGCTCCAGGCCAAATTTATTCATAGACCTGGAGGAAATGTCAGAGATCCTTTGTGAGATGAGGAAGAGGAAGGTAAAAATGTCTTCATTTCACAGAAGAGGGAACTGATTTCCAGAGATGGTGAGTCATCTGCCTGAGGTCACAGAGCAAGTGAGTGAGATAACAGGATCAAGCAAGAGCAGGTGTCCAGCCCCCCAGACTACATCATTATCACCACTGCAGCCTGATGAGGTGGCAATGCTGCAGTGGCTTCTGGCTCTGCAGTCCTACACTGAGTGTTTCCTGTGCATCGAGCTGTGTGTGCTATGTGCTTCACACATTTTATCTCATTAAATCTTCTCCTGGCTCCATTCATTCTATTACTTTCAATTTAAAACAAATTGAAAAAAAAAACTTGTCAGAAATCATATAGCTAGTGAGTGCTGAAATCAACAAACTTTCCTGTCCCTGGGTTAAACAATTCTGAACACAACCAAAAATAACTGACTTATGTGCTTCCTTCTAGAAGACAAGGTGAAGAATCAACCCAAAGAGTATGCTTTTTAAGATTATTAGCTTGCTTGGCTAGAGATTCTTCAAGACCCTCAATGCACTACGAGGTGAATTCTGCCCTTTCCCAGTCCATTGCCCCACTTGCAAGAACAGCCTTAAATCACCCAACCCTGGTGCTAAAATACCTCAGACATCTTCCTCTGACGTTTCCCCTCCCAGATGCTATGAAGACTCCTGTGATGTGGTCTTCCCTCTAGGACAGTAGGTGTGATAAGCCTGGCTCTGCTTGACCAGTAGGTTATTCTGGTGGGTTTGGGGGACATCAAAAAAAGCAGAAGGCAGAACTGGAACTCAAACCCAGATAAACTAAAATATAAAGTCCACGCTGCTAATCATCACTCACTAGCCCCCTCTTCATCAACTGCTCCTTCTTCATGAATCTCATTTGGCTGATTTTAGAAGCTTTCCCAAGTTAAACAAGTCACACTTAAAGGCTCAGGCGTCCGGTTACCAACAAATCTGTTCACCACTATCAGAGCAGTTTTCAATACACCTGCTTCCCCCACCTGCTGTTGCGGAGAGACTGTATATGTCAGAAGAATAGGAATCTTATCTTCATTCATCCCCTCATTCATTCCCTCAACATTTATCAAGTACATCCTGCATGGCCAGGTTCTGTGCTAGGTATTTATTCAATATTTTATTTTCATCATTTCAGCACAAAGAAAGCATTCAATAAATATTTTTAAATGAATGGATAGTTGAAAGGATGAAGAGGTCAATGGGTGGAGCTATAAAATAATCCTACTTTGTAGGAACATGCAGAAGACATCCAGTGTTGGGACAGATTGCCTTTTGCACCCTGACAATTCTTCCAGACTCTTATTGGAAATGAAATGAAAGGAGGAACACATTATTTTTTTTCCTCCTAACATATGATGGAGCTAATAGAATGGCACAGGAGTATAATACCAAAAAAATGAGACTCTGTTCTACTTCTTCCGGTTGGGAATTGTTGTAGCCCAACCATTTGAGAGGAGGGATTCATGTCAGTAGCCTGATCATATTACTGAACGTTTTCCATGGCAGTCCTGAAAATTGAACACACTGTTTCTCTCATTCAGAGTGATGTGGGAGGGAGGCCAGTTAACAACCTTTCAGCCTTCACCCAAGTGTCCCACCTGTCACCCACCCAGACTTCCCCACGCACACCCCCAAATAAACTCAGGAAAACAAGGAGACAAAATGTCAGGAGAACACTGAAGTTGTCTGTCTCTCTGGTTTCTCTCAAGGACTGTAATAGCAGTTGTGATGAAGAACCCTCCGGTGTTACAGACAGAATGGTAGAATGGAATTCTCTCTAGTTACTAAAGAGAACATTGCATACATGCATACTGTCCTGCCTACAATTTTTCTTTTCTTCCTTACCTCTTTCATGGTCATGAACAAAGAGGCCATGTAAAACCTCTCAAGATGGAAACTGTCAAGGAATGTTGTCTCTCCTCCTAATCCCTTGGGACATACTTTGTAGTGGTGCTGAGAACATTAGAGAATGGGATTAGCCATGTCCATAATCTTTGTCCCCAACAAATCTGCATACTCATGCCTCAGGTGGACATGAAGAAGTAGCTCAAAGCAACACCAGCTCTTTCCCTAAGACCAGGAGCAAAGGGCCAGAGGAGCCATCTCTTGTGTTCTTCAACACTCTGCCAGGACTGAAACATGGCCACGTTTATGAGGCTAAGGAAAGAATAGTCACACTGGGCAGAGAGGCTGAGAGAGGGACAGGAAAGCAAAGAGGAATAAATCTGAAGAAAACAAAGCAAAACAAACATGAGCAACAAAAACCAGCTGGAGACTAGCCCAGAATGTCAGCAGAGATGACAGGTTTAAAGACCGTTAAAGGTCTTTAAAAGCTTGGGGGCAATCAGGGGGCTCAGTCAGTTAATCGTTGGACTCTTGATATTGGCTCAGGTTATGATCTCAAAATTGGTGAGATCGAGCCCTACGTTGGGCTCTGTGCAGACAGCACAGAGCCTGCTTGAGATTCTCCTTCTCTTCTTCTCACTCTCTGCCCTTCCCCCACTCACCTGCACTCTCTCTCAACATACATAAACATCAAAAAAGTAAATTAAAAAAAATAAAGACACAGGCTGACTCCAACTTCTTGGGAAGTAGAAAGAGCTTTGCTCTCACCCATATGCAAAACACAAACAAACAAACAAACAAAAAATAGGACACTGAACAAATTCCTAACTTCTTACAAAAAATCGAGAACTGGGGTCATATGAAAACGAACTAATCCAAAATTTAAGGAAAGACAGGTGTCTGCAAGCAAAGGCAGGACACTAGCACCCATTTACCTGGAGAAGACACCTTTGGACATCAGTAAGAAGAATTCATCTAAATTCTAAATACATTTAAAAAATTAGTAAAGGCCTAGCACAGTCTGGGTAGAGAATAGAGGCAGCTGTAAGAGGGATTTAGGGCAGCTTATAAGAGGGATTTGTACCCACTTGTAGGCTTTTCTAGTGGAAAGAAAGATTGGCCAGGGTCCTGAGAAAGCATCCCTTGAGGTGCAGGCCCGAGAAGGAAACAGCATCCCCAAGCATGGAGAACCCTGCCCAGAATATTCTTTAGACAGCCAAAGCCTTACAGCACTGGAAAGGACAACAATCCCTGTCCCCCAGAGGCCACATCATGACTTTCTCAGACCCTAGGAATTTCTGCTTGTGTGGGCCTCTTCCTCCATTTAATATTATATCAATTATATACATAAAGTTATACTTTACAACTGTGTTATTGTACAGGTGAGTATCATGCAGGCTGAATAAATTATTCTATATTCATTACTATTATACTCATTTTCATGTATCATCTTCAATAGTTAACATTAAAGCATTTGTGAGAAGCCCTAAAAGAATGATGGGCTCTAGATGCTGTGCCTACTTGGACAAATGGGGGAAAAGCCCTCCAGTCCTCAGTGAGGGTCAGACTTGCAGCTAGGAGCTAAGCAGGAGCAGAGTGAGGAGCACAGTGGAGGCCCAGAGACACAGTGCCACCTGAGAGCAAGCGTTCCTCAGAACCACAGAACCCTCCACTTCCAAACATGACTAGCCTAACCATCTAACTACTGACAGCAGCACAAGGGCAAGAGCAGGGAAAAAACCACCCATGAGGAAAAAGGCAAAACTATAGGGTGGAGAAGAGATGAGTGGTTGACATGGGTTAGGGGATGGCAGACTAGTGGGGAGAGATGTTGACTCCAAAAGAGCAGCATGAGGGCAGTTTTGGGAGGTGATGGAATTGTTCTTTATCACTCATTCATTCATTAATTCATTCATTCATTCCTTTTAGACAGAAAGAGTGGGGAAGAGGAGCATAAGGAGAGAGAGAGAGTCTTAAGCATGTTCCACGTTCAATGTGGAGCCCAACATGGGGCTCAATCCCACAACCCATGGCTCATGACCTGAGTCAAAATCAACAGTCAGATGCTCAAATGACTGAGCCACCCAGGTACCCCTGCTCTTTATCTTGATTTTGTCTGTAGACACAGAATTTCAGGCATTTATGAAAACAAACAAAGGAAAAAAGAGACAAACAAATAAACAGATTCTTAAATACGGATAAGAAACTGTTGGCTGCCAAAGGGATGGCTGGTGGGAAGATGGATGAAATAGACCAAGGGGATTATGAGGTACAGACTTCCAGTTACAAAATAAGTAAGTCACGGAGATTAAAAGCATAGCATAGGGAGTATGGTCAAGAAGATTGTAATAAAGGCTGTTTGGTGACAGACAGTGACTACACTTAGCATGGTGAGCACTGAGTCGTGTCTGGAATTTTTGAATCACCATGTGGTACACATAACACCATATGTTAATTATACTTCAATTTTAAGAAATGGCATATACCAAAAAGAGTGAATTTCATGAAGTGCAAATAAATAAATAATTAATAATTAATAAAATTTAAATAGAAGTAGCTGGAAAAGCATTCATCCCTCTTTCTTCATTGAACATCCTAAATTCAGCATTCCAGCTCTTCAGTGTTTGCCATGCTTACTACCCTGCCCATGTAGCTTGCCTATCATGAAGGAAAAACCCTAAAAGAAAAAGAAGACAAAGGTCCCCAAATGCCAATTTCAATACATGTTACTAATTTAAGCACTATTTGTGACTGAAACACAGCAAGTTTTGAGGGTAACACAAAACTTTTAAGGGCTCTGAACACATTCTTCTTATATTGATGGTCCAAATCTCCTTGTGTTACAATTCATTTGCTGCTTGGATAAAGAAATAAAGTGCAATTATTAATGTGCTTTTGCCATAAATAATTAACCTCATCACGGGTGAAAGTGTGAAAGCTGGCTTAAAGAAACACTTCCTCTAATAGTAATTGATATTTATCTCTTCTGTCTTTCTAACTATTAAAAGCCGCTCATAACACTTAGTACTGCCACTAGGGGAAAGAATACTTAATCCATCATAATTTCAGATGATTTATATATAGATTGTAAAGGGGGCAGTTCATCTCTTGTGCCATTCATAAAACAGTAAGCTTCTAATAAATCACTCAGCCAAGATTTCCATGCAGGCATCATCACTTCATGTTTTAGCTTAAAGGACTAGGTCCTCTACGCCATCATTATAAATCAAATTTCCATTCATATGATTGATCCCATGTGTTCTTCATTAGCAGATTTCAGATTTGAGTAAATATGCTGTTCTCTGCTCAGTCTGTTTAGGAATACGACCCTCTGTCTATTCATAAGAAATACAACATCCCTAGCCTTCACTGGCATCAGGGTGGAAATGGAATCACTTTAGTGATAATATTTTACTGGCTCTTTCCCTCATCCGCTCACACAGGACTTCTGGTCACCTGTACTGATTCACTGTGGCAGTTCTGGAGCTCTTAAAGGTTATCTCAGAAGTGTTCAATAGCCAGACTGTCAGCTACCATCACCAGAAAGCATCCACCATGTCCCCTCTCTGGTCTTACCCTGTCCTCTGACCATGAAGACCCTAGAGACAATCTCATCACTACCACTGCTGGTGGGACCCACCATTAGTTACCAACACCAGACCAAGAGCAATGCAAATAGCCTGAGATCCCTAAGATGCCCACTCTGGAGATACCAAACAGTGTTCTCCACCCCAGGTCTTCCCATCACACCATGTCACTCAAATAGCTATCCATCCACAAACTATCACTAAGTCCCTGTGAAAACAGCTCCTTATCATTCTCCCTAAAAATCTCTTCTGCTGGTCTGAACCAGGACAGACAGATGCTGCACTTTTCACCCCCAAAGCCCGTTCTTCAATCTAGGTGTGAACAATACTCTCTCTAGTTTTTTGGCTTGTTTTTAATCATTTGTTTTATGTGCTCACACAAGTTCCTCTTTATTTCTCCATTCTTTTTTATTGTGGTAAAACACACGTAATATAAAATTTACTATCTCAATCATCTTGAAACGTATAGTTCATTGGTATTAAATACATTCATAATGCTATGCAGCCATCCACACTGCCCAGCTCCAGAACTCTTCATCTGGCAAAACTGAAATCCTGCACCCAAGAAACACACTAAATCCCTATCCTCCTCCCTCAGCCCCCACAACCACTATCCTATGTTCTGTTTCTATGAGTTTGACTATTCTAAGTAAATTCCTAAGGGGAATAATACAGTATTTGTCCTTTTGTGACTGACATTATACTTAGCATAATGTCCTCTTTCAGGCATGTTTCTCCTCAGCTTTATCAATCAATACCAAAAACCTAAGTAAACTAACTTCTCAGGGCTAAGAGTTTCCCAACCACACTTGAATTTCAGTGTAGGCCCAAGATAGGACACAAGGTCCATATAAAGCCTTTGGATTTCAAAGCCAATTGATTTCTTTCTAATACCTGCCCCAGGGCCACCTACATAATGTCACCACTCTGTATCTTACTCACAGTTGTATTTGGAATGTTAAAGAGCATAAGCTTAAGAGAATCGGTCATAGGATAATATATTTTCTTTTTCCTGTATTCTTCTTTGTCAAATGCAAAAAGCCTGACTTGGTGCTTTTAGGTCTAGCTCAGACTCATGTCTTGCTACTTTTATAGCATGTTCACATGATTGAGGGAAGAGAAGTCTCACCACAACTTTAGAGAATATGGCAGAATAGGTACTATTTCAAACACACCTGAGGAAACTGGGGTCTGAAGAAGTTAAATAACCTGCCAGAGGCCACACAGCAAATCTTGGTCTGAGTTGAAACTAGGCCTTTTTTATCCATACAACACCTCCCTTCCATCCACTATCATTCATAAAATCTCTTGATAGGGAATTGGGAATTATGATCCAAAGAGCATTAAAATATCCTACAATTACTCCAACCCTTACACATGCATTTCTTTCTCTGTGCCCTTTTTAAATTACAGATTTAGATTTCCCAGGCTAAGAGAAAGGAAGGAGATGAGTTTCATTGAAGAAACTTAATTCTCAACATTTCCAGCTAAAGCAGCAATCTAAAGGCAATCTTTTATGTTGCTTCCTGAGCCACAGAAGTTCAAGAAACTGCCACTATTTCCTTGTAAATATAAAATATTTTTGAGTACCAAGACACTTAAAAATCTTTACAGTATTCAGTAATTGGTAATTTCTCAAAATTTTGCATTATGTCCTAGGTTTTGCGGCCATATAGTTGTTTTATAAGTTACTTTAAAGAAATTATCTTATCTAGATCTAAACCATCCATCCTACTGTGAATGAAAAACTCTCATTACAAACAGGACAAATTGTGTGCACTCTACAAATCCTCTCTGACATCTCTAGGCAATTACCAGGTGATGCAGAAATATTATCATAAATGAAATATTAAATGTAATTATGCTAAGGGTCATGATTTAAATATACGTTTTTCAGTATCCTGGAACATAAATTCCCCTTTTTAGGCTCAGTTTCCTCTTCTGTTCCTCAAGGGGATTGGACTGGGCCACCTCAATGGCTTTCGAATTCAAAGCTGACAACCCAAGTCTAGAAATGTGAATATGGTAATTACTACAGTGTCCACTAGATGGCAGAAGAGGTAACTTCGCCAAAGGAAGCATTAGCTAAAATTCTAACAGCACTGGTGCCGGAAGGGCACTTTGGAATATGGTCTCATCGTTTATATACACGAGGAAACTGAAACAGAGTTTCAGTTTTTTATACATGAGGAAACTGAAACACAGGCGCCCCAAATATTCCACTTGGCCTGTTCCTCTGCAATACCAGGCAATATACTCCAACTCCACAGTTTGCCCATCTATATAATGGGACTAATTTTGTCTACCTGGTTGTGAGGTTATGATGAGATGGTATGTATAAAAAAGCACTTAACACAATGCCTAACATATGCTACATACGTAATAAAAAACGAATTGTTATTTTTACTGAAAAATTTGTTGGAAGAACTGAAAACAAAGTAGATCTACTTTCCAAAGTGTCAAAATTATAATGTGTAAATTATTAATAACCTGGAGAGAACTTATCAGCTCAAATTTTATCACCTTCTATAGGCAGGTGTTTCATCTGATATGCAAACTCTCTTACTTAAGTCATTCCCTTTCTTTCCTTCCTAATCTGCCTTAGAAGTACTACTACTTCTTGGGGGGATGATTTTTGCTATTTGTAAGTTTTAATTTTTTTTACCAGTACTTGCCCTTAATATTAGAACTAATGCCATTAACACCTAATATTTACTGGGAACTTACTCTGTATCAGACAGACATTGCACCAAGGGCTTTTTCTGTATCAACATATTTGATCTTTACAACCTCTGAAGTAGGATACATTTACTACTCTCATTTTGTAGATGAAGAAATTAAAGCATAGAATTCACACAGAAATTTAATATATTCCATCACATAACACAATGTACCCAGTAAGTCTGGAATTATTCTTTTTTTTCCAAAGAAAGAGTTTTTTAAAGTATATTTTTAATTTATTGTTATTTACTTTATCTATTTGTTTAATATTTATTTATTTTTGAGAGTGACAGAGAGAGTATGAGCAGGGAAGGGGCAGAGAGGGAGACAGAGGATCCAAAGCAGGTTCCTCACCAACAGCACAAAGCCTGATGCAGGTCTCATACTCACAAACCATGAGATCGAGACTACACCCAAAGTCAGATGCTTAACCAACTGAGCCACCCAGGTACCCCAAGACTGGAATTATTCTTGCTTTTAATCAAATACATGGAAATTGATCATCTTCCCAAAGATCAAACTCTCTGAAACTATTTTTTCTCCCTCAGGAAGCTGGTACCATATAATATGGCTTCATAGCCCAACATGAAGAATATGAACTAACCTACAATATCAGAGTATAGTCCCATGTCAAGCAATATCATAGACTCTCCACTTCTTTTCTTTATGGGAATATGTATAATATTTAAAAATTATATTCTAATTCTATAATATTATATACATTTATAAATTATAAATAATTATTTTATATTATTTTTATATTTATTATAGTTTATATTTATTAATACAATGTATTAATGCAATTAGATATATTATATAATTAATATATTAACATATAATATATATTATTATATTATATTTATTATATATTATATAATTATATTATATGTTATATAATAATATATTATATTAATTATATCAACATATTACTATAATTAAAATAAATATCAATATGCTATTTATTATATTTTATAAATAAAAATTTTTATTTAATAAAGATCATGACTCTTTACTAGCTGATTTATTGTTGCTTTATGGAAAAATAACAAAAACATAACACCTTACGTATGTTTCGATTTTTGTCCAGGGGCTTAATTAATGCTGCGATTTCCCCCAAATCCCTCTACAGAGATCTAATCGGGTCTTCATAGAGCCCTTAGATCGAACTAACAACTTTTCTTCTTAGCTCCCCAGCCAGGTCTCACCGTGCCTTGCTCTCTCTTTTTCTTGTCTTCCCAAACAAAATCAAACTCCTTGAGAATAGGTATAGCAAGTTATACTACTTATAATAGTTTCCTGGGGCCTCCTAATACAGAAATGTTTCCTGATTGTAATGACACAATCAAGGACAAATAGGAAATATTAGGAACCCAAATCAGCTAGGATATTAGTTTGGCTCTGTGACCAAGAATCTGTCAACAATTAACCCCTCTCTTGCCAAATATGTTGTCCAAGGAAACTTGGAGCAGGATGATATAAAGGATTAGCATAGAAAAACTTCCTTCAACACCAAAATATGTATAACTACTGTGTTCAGGCCAACAAAACATTGAATGAACCTTTACTACATGTCAAGCACTAGGCTATATGCTGTGAACTCAAAGGTGAGACACAGTCCCTGACTTTTGGATTTATATCCATACATTTGAAACAGAAATAATTAAAATGTTACATGTGAGTAAAGGAATAGAGTTGTATGAATTCCTTACTCCTTTATCCTTTTTCACATTTGCTACTGATAATAAAGGAGTATAATAATGCAGGGGAATTATTATGCTTTGAAGGGGAATAATCATTGAGTACTCATGAGTCAAACTGGGCCCCTCATCTTTATATGAAGGACAATACCATGAGAAGAGTAACACAAACTTAAACACATGGAAATGGGCCAGATGAAGCTACAAGTCCCAGAAAAGGATCAATGGAGATTCAAGGAGAAGGAGTTCCAGGTACTTAAGGAAAACAACTTTGCCAGTTACTGAAAGGGGAAACAAACTTGCCTATGGTGGATTTCATGCATAGTGGCATTCAGCTGAAAATAAGAGTAGATTTTAGTGGTGGCTGGGTTAGCCTACCAATGCACCGGGCCACTGTGATGTATGATGGTAAATATGTACCAGTAATGCTAAAGGCAGATACAAACTACAGATGTGATGCTGCAGAAGGAGTTGGTAACATAAATCTAAAGACCAGATGATGGGGGATTAGCCAACTCAGGATGGGACGGGATCAAATGGAATGCCTTTCACATTAATTCATACTGTCTATAATCTAACAGCTGTCACCGTAACACTGAATACTTAACCAGCCAAAGAGTCAGCCTCAAACCTCACCACCAATGCTATGAGCTGAATGAACTGTGTCCCTGAAAACTTTCTATGTTGAAGTCTTAATGCCCAGGACATCAGACTGTATTTAAAGATAGTATCTTTAAAGCAGTATTTAAGGTTAAATGAAGTAAGTGGCGTGGCCCCTAATACAGTAGAACCGGAATCTTCGTAAGAAGAGATTAGAGCGCATGTGTGTGTGCATGCACACAAACGCGTGCGGGCACACACACACACACGGAGGACCATATGAAGACACAGGGTGAAGGGGGGCCATTTACAAGTCAAGGAGAGAGAAACTCAGAAAAAATGAATTCCAATGACACCTTGCTTGGACCCTAGCCTCAAGAATTGTAAGGAAATACATTTCTGTGGTCTAAGCCATCCCATCTCTGGTACTTTGTTATGGCAGCCCTAGAAAAGTAATATACCCAGTGCCCATAGTCATCACCTACAGCCACCATCATTCCAGACACCTAAGGACAACCTTGTGTAGAGAAGTTGCCTCTTAAGCTTTCATGCACAGCCAGTGGAGATAATAAACACAAGCATGTAGCGGCCCCATTCACAATTTCTCAGCTGCCTCCGAACACAAAATTTCATTTTCCTTCTTGTCACTGTCACAAAACTGCATGCATGGCTAGGCTAATTCATCTTGCAGCATGTACCTTCTCAAGCATGTCATGGGAGATCTATTGGTTTTTCTCAAAAAATAAACACTTGAGTATGTTTTTAATAAGTTTTCCTCCCAAGGTTCAAATCCACGAGGTTGAACATAAAACCAGAGAAAGTATCATTGCCTTGGGTTATGCGATGTATCCAATCAGCTACAATAATAAAATGCATAACTTTTTCATTATAAAAGGAAACAATCTATTGATAAAGCCAGTGTTATCTGCCCCAATACTCAGAATCACTGTTTAGAGAGGAAAGGCCAAAACACCCTAAGTGGCTACATGAAGCAAGTGACTTTATGAGACAGAAGCCATTGACATAGTAAAAATTTTGTATTACTTCCCTTTTAGTCAACTTGCATAGCAGAACCTGTCAGACAGTGTCTTATACTGTCCACTTAAGTCCACATTTTTTCTTCCTCAGTGTCTAGCAGATGCCAAACCCATAGAAAAAGATCAATGAATATGGCCCAAACTCTGAGCAATATCACCTACTATGGCAGGTCTTCTTAGTGAATGGGGGGGGGGGGGGGGGGGAGGAGCTACTCATGATAATTATAGGACTTAAGAAAGAACGAACATGGTGAGGGAAAAGATGCAAACTGAGAAGAGGATGGGAAGGAGAGGGAAGTGGTGTAGGAGCAACCAGGTAAAAGAGGGAAACCCTCACAGGGAAGCCAGAAGGAGTCCAGTGCCAGTGTGAAATTTACCAAATATGAAAGGAATAAATGACACCAATTGTCCACTATTTCTTTCAGGAAACAGGAGCATAGGAAACACTTCCTAACTTATTCTATAAGAAGAGTACTATTCTAACCAAAACAAGACAAAAAAAATTACAAGAAAACTACAGATCAATATCTCTCATGACCAAAGATGTAAAAAATCATCAGCAAAAAATTAGGAAATTAAATGCAGCAATGTATAAAAAGAATTACATACCATAACCAACTGGGATTTATTCCAGGTATGCAAAGCTGGGTCAACATTCAAAAACTACTACATCAAGAAACTAAGGAAGACAAAAAAAAAAACTCTTTTTTTTTTTTAAGTTTATTTATTTTGAGAGAAAGAGAGAGAGCAATGGAGGGACAAAGAGGAAGAGAATCCCAAAAAGGGTCTGCACCATCAGCACAGAGTCCAGCCAAGGGCTCCATCTCAGGAACTGTGGGATCAGGACCTGAGCCAAAACAAAAGATGCTAAACTGACTGAACCACACAGGTGCCTCAAAAGAGATCCTTAAATACAGAGAAATGATGGTTTCCAGAGGAAAGGTGGTTGCAAGGAAGGGTTAAAAAAGATGAATGGAATTAAGATGTACAAACTTCACATTATAAAACAAGTAAGTCACAGACAGCATAGGGAATATACTCAATAAGATTGTAATAATGTGGGGTGATACATGGTGACTACATTGATCATGGTGAGCCATGAGGAATGTATGGAATTGGTGAATCATTATGCTGTACACATGAAACTAATGTAACAGTGTATGTTAACTGTATTTCAATAAAAAAAGTAAACTGAAAGAAAAAAAACAGGTAGCAGGCAGGATATAGTGCTGGGTGGTAGTTTGTGTATCCTTGCTCCAAATCACAGCTTTATGTACATCGTGCCAGAAAAAACAACTTAATAAAAATTTTCTAAAACCACTCTAAACTTTTGTCTACATTTTGTGATAAATGTTCATTGTTAAAATATGTCATATTGTTTTCGTGTGTGTGTGTGTGTATGTGTGTGTGTTTAAGTTTATTTGGGGGAGGGGAGGGGCTGAGGGAGAGAGAGAGAATCCCAAGCAGGCTTCCTGCTGTCAGAGCAGAGCCTGAGGTATGGCTTGATCTCACAAACCACGAAATCATGACCTGAGCAGAAATTAAGAGTCACTCGCTTAATTGACTGAGCCATCCAGGCATCCTGTGCATGTTGTTGAAAACTGAGAAAAGTAGAGATTATTTCAAAAGGAGAATAAAAATTATATTTAGTTCCACTATCCAAAAATAGAGGATATGCATTTAATATTAACATATGTCCCTCTGTATAAGACATCCTGATGTTGATACTTAATATTACATTATAATTGGCACACAATTAAAACTTACAAAGATTCTAGGGGCGCCTGGGTGGCACAGTCGGTTGAGCTCTGACTTCAGCTCAGATCACGATCTCACGGACCGTGAGTTCGAGCCCCATGTCGGGTTCTGGGCTGATGGCTCAGAGTCTGGAGCCTGCTTCTGGTTCTGTGTCTCCCTCTCTCTCTGCCCCTTCCCAGTTCATGCTCTGTGTCTCTCTGTCTCAAAAATAAACGTTAAAAAATTAAAAAAAAAAAACTTACAAAGATTCTTAATGCATGTGAAAATTCACATAGGTATTTCAAGATTTACTTATTCATCCTGTAGAGTTGGGTATTTGGATTCCACTTTATAATATAATGCTTAAATCAACATCTTTGTACTTAAATCCTTATTTTTTAGAATGAACAGAAATACATGGAGCTAAAGAATATTAACATTTTTGAGGCTTGCAACATACTTTTTAAAATTCCTTTAAATTCCCATCTGTAGCCTATGAGAGGTGTCCATAAAAATTTTACAGTTACATAGGTTCATCTTATAATTAAGAGCCACTATCCCATTAAAAAATAGAAATCTAGATTACAAATTAATTTTTAAAATACTACATCCAATTCAAACTGTGTATCACTTGGCTAAAAGAAGTTTAAGGGTTGCTCTATGGCAGGACATAAGACATTTATTTGCTCCAGATTTGGGGGCTACAGAGGTAAGCACCAAAGCAAAATCTCAGAGCAGCGTAATTAATCATCATGGACATTTCACTGTCAGTGAACATAAATCAAAAGGCAAGCACTTTTCCTCCCTGAGTGATATGAAACCAGCATAAACATTGAGAGAGAAATCTGATGCTTGTCAGTGGCTGATACGTATTTTTCACTTCTCCTGCAAATAAGTGGTAGAATGTTGCACATGAATACCTTCTACCCTGTGATTTATTTTATCTACCAAGTATTACTCAGATAGAGGAAGACTGGAGCAGAAAGGCTTTCTCCCAGCAACTTGGTGTAAAAATGCCAACAGATAAAATAATCTAAATATCAATATAAATTGCTCAGCAATACAGCCAGCTTAAAATGATCATGGCTCCTTCAACTGTTTAGAAACCTTGTTTACTTCAAGCCACAGGTGTAGGAGATTATATTTTTCATTCATTAAGCAATAAAAAAGACAACAAACAACACAGAAACTGGATCTCCTAGACCCAGATTAAAATCCCATTTTTTCCAGCTGTTTCTATGTGATTTGAGACAATGTATCCATTCAAACCTGTTTTTCTTCACTGCAAAAGGGAGAAAATAAGATCTGTATGTCATAAATTGTAATTAAGAATAAGCAAGATAATAGACACCAAAGGGACTACCATGGAACCTGCAAGTTAAGTCTCAGTGTTGGTTGAATCAGAAGCTCTTCCTACATTCAAAGGATCAAAAACTTTTATGACATCAGTCTCAATAATTTAGTATCTCAGTGATAGCAAAGGTCAACTCTACCTTTATATTTCATTGACGAAAAGAGTTTGAACTGCATTTTAAATCATTAGAGTCCTAATTAGAATGTGTAACTCTTAGATAAATAACTTTAAAGACTCATAAGCAAATTCATGCTTCAGGACAGCCCTGTTCAAAGTGAATTTTTATATCAGCTGCCAAGCCTCACATTTTTCAACCTTGTGTTTGTGTAAAATCCACACATCATTTCACTGTACACATTTTATATGCACTATTACTGTTTCTTTCACTTTTATTAAAGAAGAGATATGATTAAAATTTCCATAAAGTGTGTATTAAGAACTCCCCAGAGTGAGCAGATATAATATTGTATGAGATACTTACTGAATTCGAGTTCGGTATGATGTATATATATTACGGAATTCTTAAAAAATGTATGCTGTTGACTTGAATGCAGTGCTTTGGTGGAAAAAAAATTCCATTCCAATCTTTAAAAAACAGATACTACAATACCTTTCTGACAGATAAGCAAGATGATAGGGAATCTGTTGGAGTTTGTTATACAAATTCACTGCTGGATTTCATGAGCCAAAAATAGATCCAGTGGCCGAAGAATACTGGAGCAAAAGATAGTTCCAACTTCTTTACAAACCTTGCTCTTTGCTATTGTAAAAGAAGAATCCCTGTGTGAGTCCACCATGATTCCCATTTATAATTATATGGATATCTTAGGACCAAGAATTCCAGAATTAGAATCTGAACCAATGACTTGAATATAATTATCTATTAAAAAATGCTCTCAGAAGAAACCTACAAGTAAGTGGCAAAAGGACAATAGAAAAGAAGTAACAGCCAACAAGGGTATGGCTTCAGATAGGAGTGTAGACTTTGTCTGATCCTGCTGAGAATTCCGGAATATTAACATAAAACTTCAAGTCTGTCTCTCTGGATTCAATGGAGCTCAGCTTCCTTGCTGATACATCAGAAAATCATTCTGTCATAGTTAGCCTGGGGTAGGAGGGTGGTGAACGATCAATCATCTTTGACTCTCCCTAAGGAACAAGGGGGCTCCAAAGCCAAGAACCATCATCATCCTCTGATGAACACAAGTGTTTGCTTTTAGTAACAAAACGTGCAAAGGCTGGGAGAGGGATGGAGGAGGACTTAAGTGGGCACCAATTTATCTAACTATTAAATCTTAAAATAATTTTAGACATATGTTTAATTTTTAATTTGTTTGTTTGTTTTTGAGAGTGTGAGCAGGGGAGAGGCAGAGAGGGGGGTTGACAGAAGATCCAAAGCAGGTTCTGCACAGACAGCAGAGAGCCCCATGTGGAGCTCCAACCCACAAACTGAGAGATCATGACCTGAGCCCAAGGCAGACACTTAACTGACTGATCCATGCAGGTACCCTTAGACTTAAGTTTAGATCACAAAAAAACATGGCTTCCCCAATGGTAGATAGTTTCTCTTCATTACATGAAGTTATTTCTCTTCATGTTCTATTGCCACATTCCCCAAGTCATTCAGTGTGTTTATAATTACATCTTATAATCAAGGGCCCCTATAATAATGATTTTGTTGATTAAAATAAAGGGATTAACTTGCTTTTCACTGATTCTACACTGTCCCATTTTCCCACAGTATATCCATATGGGTCCAAATCCCCCCACAAATGGAGAAGATCCCTAAAAAGAATATGCAGAACCATCCTCTTCTTACAACTCAAAATGTACTTCCTAGGGATAATCCATCAATAGTCTTAGGTGGCATCTTAATCTGCAGACAAGTAGTTTCATTCATGACAGAGTAACTCAGCAGGAATTTAAAAGTGCAAGAATGGACTATCCTGAAGATTCTCATAAATATTTATATAAAGACTCTTTCTGGGGCGCCTGGGTGGCTCGGTCGGTTAAGCGCCCGACTTCGGCTCAGGTCATGATCTCATGGTCCGCGAGTTCGAGCCCCGCATCAGGCTCTGTACCGACAGTTCAGAGCCTGGAGCCTGCTTCTGATTCTGTGTCTCCCTCTCTCTCTGACCCTCCCCCGTTCATGTTCTGTCTCTCTCTGTCTCTCAAAAATAAATAAACATTAAAAAAATTAAAAAAAAAAAAAAAAGACTCTTTCTTAGCCTTCACCAATGCATTTTCAAATCTCAACTATCTAGATACCTCCTCAATGCCAATGGGAACATTCCTCCCCTATTGACCAACTGGGGCTCAACGTAATTATTTAGTGGTCCTTGGTTGAATTTGAGAAGAAATTCACCTAGTTATTCCAAAAACTATTTTCACTTAAGCAAGTGAAACAATGCACCATCTTTTATTGTCCATACCTGGCAAGTGAGCACTAGCATATATTGTTTTTGTATATAATTCTGCCATCTCCCTGAGGAGTGCAGAACATATTGGTGAGGGGAAAGTGTTATTTTACATCTTTTAAACATAAAAAATTTTGAATACACCATTCATTCAACCAAAGTTGTTAGGATCTTCTTGAATTCCTACTTTAATGCTTTTGTAAATTTCCTTATTATAATCCCTACTTTCATACATCTTCATTAGCATACTTTTTGTCTTCCCTACTTCTATCTGACTTTGTGTAATATTTCTAATATTTTGGCCAACCCCAAATAAGCTTATATTTTCTTTAGGATTTGGGGAAATGTTGCTTTGGATGGTTTGCAAATATGCTCATTCCTTTATAATAAAATTAACTTCTCAAGGTCCTATAGGAAGAGAATATGGAATGAGTTGGGGTGGACCTAAAATACTCCCTTGAGACACTTAAAACAATTTTAGCAAAGAGTATAATGAGAGAAGCAGAAAACCACAAGGATCAGGCTAAGTCATGACACTGAGCCACATTATGTGAATGTGTTTACAACACATTCCTATTATATGCATGTTTCAGTGAAATGCAGACTTTTAATGAAATGGAGCAAAACATCTCGTAAAAATGTTAGGGAGCTGATATCTAAAGTATGCTCTTCTCTAAATTACTGTAATTGAAGTTATTGTTAGGTTGTCAGAAGGGTGACTTCAAGAGTTCCCTAATTGGTCCCCAGGCATGCCAAGATTTCACCAAATAATGAAATTCTTCTATTAACCCATGCTCCCATAACTTCCCCAGAGAAAACTGCTAGTTTCCAGGTTAGCGAAGATGTTAAACCTCCCACTGCTCTGTGTTTCTGATGGGTGCATTGATGCAGGGGAGAGAAAGGTTTATATGCAATTGCTCGTTCTATATCACAGGCATTTCTGGTGGATAGGTGGGTAGGTGGATGGGTAGGTGGGGAGAGGAGTTACCAGTAAGACATGACTCCCAAAGACATCCAGTCTATTTCTAAGGACAGAGACACGGACCCCTATATAATTATATTGTTTACAAAGATGTATACCAGGCAATTCTATTTTTCTACTAATTTAAGTTCTGTATATTTGGTTGCTGAAAAAGCCAAGCACAGAAGAGAGAAGCCTGGTTGCATATGATATCTTGCTCAAGGTTAATGATTTACTCAATAATTACTGTGCTCACGTCTGTGAACTTGCCTAGACACACAAGACCAGAAATTTCTACATGTAAAACCACCATCCTACTAGTAACCCATGTTCCATATGCCAGGTCCAAGATCACATTACTGAGGGAGAGATCTAAGTAAACTCAGAGAAATGAAATGAGCAGCAAAGAGGTGATTGAGCAGAAGCCCAATGATTGTCTTCACTTTTCCATAATTATATTATGACCTTCCTCACCATGAAACAAAATGGCCACATATTTAGAGGAAGACAAACAAAGAAAATGGGTGCTATAAAAGAGAGAGGGAATGGGGACAAAGGAACAGATCATGCTGGACTCTCAAAATTAGTATTCTGCCTATGTATTTTTTAAAAAAATTGTATAGAATTACGATTTATTTCTTAAATGTTTGATAGAATTTAACCAGTAAATCAAGCTTAACCTGAAATTTAACAGGATAATTTTTTAAATCAACTTTTCATTTTAGAATAATTTTAGATTTACATAAAAGTTGCCAAGAGAGTACAGAGTCCCCATTTATCCTTCACTTAATTTTCCCCAATGTGGGGCTTTTCCACCTTGACACAACTGACATTTCAGGCTGGGTAATTCTTTGTTGTGGGGGCTGTCTTATGCATTATAGGACATTTACTAACATGTTTAGCCTTTACTCACTAGATGCTGGCAGCACTGTTGCCCCAATTGTGAGAGCAAAAAATGTTTCCAGAGGGGGACCAAATCATCTCTGGTGGAGAATCACAACCCTAATGTTAGCATCTTACACAACCATGGTACATTTGTAAAATCTAAGAAATTAGTCCTGGTGCATTACTATTAACTATAAACTATTCATATTTCAACTTTTCTATTAGCATCCTTTTTTCTGTCTGAAGATCCAATCTAGGATATCATGCAACGTTGTTACATTTATTGACCTACATTTTATTGGTCATGATATTTATTTTCCTTTTGTTACCTATAGAATATGCGGGGATATCCAATACTCATTTCTGATGCTGTTAATTTGTACTTTCTCTCTTATTACTTGATCACTACAGCCAGAAGTTTGCTTGGTGTCTATTTTATTGAACCTTTCAAAAAACAAGCTCTCAGTTTTAATTATTTTCTCTATTGGTCTATTTTTTTCCTCCTATCTTTACTATTTCCTTCCTTCTACTCTTAGGTTAACTTAGTCTTCTTTTTGTAGCTTCTTAAGATGGAAACTTAGATTTTTATTTGAGACTTTCTTCTTTTCCAATAAAATTTAAAGCTACAAATAGCTATAAATATACTTCTAGGTACAATTTGGATATATCCTGGAAACTGTGGTATTTGTGTTTTAATCTTCATTTAGTTCAAAATAACTTTTCTTGTGTGTGTAATTCTTTCACCCATAGGTCATTTAGAAGTGTGTGTTTGATTTACAAATGTCTGGAAAACATTTTTTCTGTTAATAACTTTTTGTTTTGTGGTAAAAAGTTCTCTGTACAATTTCAATTCTTAAATACACCAAGTTGTTTTATGACCCAAGATATGATTATCTGGGTAGATATTACATGTGCATTTTAAAAGAATGTGTAGTCTGCAGATGTTGGGTGGAATGTTCCATAAATATGAATTTAGTCAAGTTGATTTATAATGTTTATCAAATCTTCAATACCCTTACTCATTTTTGTTCTACATGTTTTATTAGTTATAGGGAAAAGAGAGTTGCAATTTCCATCTATAATCATAGATTTGCCTACTTCTCCTTTCACTTCTGTTTTACATTAGGTATCCTGAAGTTGCTGTTAGGGGCAGACACATTTCAGATTCTGGGTCCTCCTGAAGAATTAACCTTTTGTCTTTATGAAATGTTCTCTTTATCCCTGGAAATATTCCTTGATCTTAAGTCTACTTGCATAATAATTATTTTATGCAACATTTTTATACTTAGTTTTTTCCATGGTATATCATTTTCAATTCTTTTACTTTTTTTTATATTTGTGTATTTATTTTTAAAGAAGGTTTCTTATATGCAGAATATAATTAAGTCATGGGTTTTTTATCTAATGAGACAAATTCATTTGCCTTCATTTTTAAATATTTTTTTTCTGGTTATAGAATTCTAGGTTGACAGTTTTGGTTTTGGTTTCATTTCACTATCTTCAAAATGTGTTCCCTAGATCAATGGGGGAGGACAGATTCCAGAAATAGACTCACACACATATGATTGATTTCCTACAAATGTGCCAATGCAAGTCAGGGAGAAAGTCTTCTAAACAAATTATCCTGTAACAATTGAATAAAACTATGTACCTTCTCTCAATATCTTTTGCAAACTTCTTTTCAACTTGATATCTGAATGGGCTTGAGTTTCATTCTAGGCTACTTTTTCTTCTCCAGCATTCTTATAACTTCAGAACTTCTCAAAGCTTGGGGAAAAAAAATTAACCTCACACCCATCTCACACTGTACTCATAAATGAATACAAGATGGATCATAGACCTGAATGTAAAGCTAAAACTATATCTAGAAAAAAATAGGAAAATTATATATGTCCTTGAAGTAGGCAATTAGTTACTGGGAAAAAATTAGCATAAAATACAAAAAAAGGGTTAAATTAGACATTGTCAAAATGAAAAACTTCTAATTAAAAGACATGATTAAGAAATGGAAAGATGAGAGGCACTTGGGTGGCTCAGTTGGTTGTACACCAACTTTGTCTCCGGTCATGATTTCAAAGCTAGTGAATTTGAGCCCCGCATTGGGCTCTGTGCTGACAGCTCAGAGCCTGGAGCCTGCTTCAGATTCTGTGTCTCCCTCTCTCTGCCCCTCACCCAATTACGCTCTGTCTCTCTCTCTCAAAAATCAAATAAACATTAAAAAAAAAATTTAAGAAATGGAAAGATGAGCAAAGACAGGGAAAATATTCACAATACATATATTTGACCAAAGACCTGTGTCCAGATTATTTTATGAACTCCTAGAAATAATAAAAAGACAAGCCAGTAACAAATGGACAAAACACTTGAATAAGTTCCTTTATTTTCTAGTTTACATAATTTGTGATGACAAGTCTGCAGTCATTCTTAATTTTGTTTCTTAATATATGCCCTTTTTTTCTGGCTGCCTTGAGATTTTCTCCTTAATCACTGGTTTTTGGAAGTTTGATTATGATTAAGTGTCATTATTAACTGTGTGTGTGCATTTGTGTATTAACCTTGTTTAGATTCTTTGAGCTTCTTAGATCTGTGGCTTTATAGTGTTTGACACTGTACTTTTGAAACAAATGCAAAATTTTTTGTTGAATATTGCTGAAGAATTTGAAAGTGCTTTCATTTCTTCAACTAGAATTTCTGTTATTCCCTTTTGTGACTTTTAATACATGTTACCTTATGAGACTGCTTGATATTGTTTCACAGGTCACTGACGTGCTGTGCTTTTTGCAGTCTCTTTCTCTTTTCTCCCCTCATGTGTCATATTTTCCTTTAAATATTTTCCTTAGTCCTATATGTTACACTGATAATAACTGCTTAAAACTCTTTACCTACTGTTTCTATCATCTCTCCCTTATCAGTCGAACTGATTAAGTGATTTTTCTCCTATAAGTTGTTTATATTTTCTTCTTTACATGTTTTTATTTTTTATGGATGACAGATATCTTGGATTTTATAGTGTTGAGTGTTCAGTACTGGATTTTACCAAGTCTCCTCAAAAGTAGCTTGACTTGTTTTCTGTCAAGCACTTCAAAAGTTACTACAAATCTAGTTGATCCTTGCAGGGTTTGCTTATAAGCTTTCAATGGAGTGTCTACTGTAGAACTTTACTCTAGGGCTAATTTACTTAAAGTGCCACCACCCTGGAGTTTCCAGTATATTCTATGCTTATTCAGTGATGTCTCTCCACTCTGGCTGGTAGGAATTCAAAAGGCTCCTGCCTTATACGAACTTTGGTTTACAGCTCCCCAGTAATTATTACTTCCCTTCCAGGTGTTCTATGTTCAGCCTCATGGAATTTTACCCTACCTGTCCACATACTGGTATGAACTCAAAAATTTGAGAGAATTTTTCTGCAGATCTCCAGTTTTTCCTTTCCTTTTCTTCTCTCTCCTGATCCCCTCCTTCCCCTTTTCTCTCACTGTGTAATTACCTTCTGTCCCATGCTCTACACTCAAATTCTAGCTGCCACAGCATTCCTGAATCCTTATCTCTGTCTCTTCAACTCAGCAAGATCACTAGGCCATACTGGGTTCTTCCTTTCTATACCACAGTGGAGAAGGTGCTTCTAGGGAGACATCTGGGAGTATACCTAGGATTCACTTATTTGCTTGCCTTCTGTCATGAATCAAATCCTTTTTTGCCTACCATCCAATAACCAAAAATAACTGTTGTATGTATTTTATCCAGTTTTCTACACGTTGACAGCAAAAGGTCAAGCCCTATAACAGATGCTATTTTATGGACATAAGTGCAAGTCTCCATGCAGCCTTCTAATGGAGCTCTCTGCCTCCACTAATTTTACTGATGACACAAGTGTGCTGGATGCTGTACTGGGTAATGTCTTAAAATAAATCAGGTAACTTTAACTGATCTGGGAGGCTGTGCTTCTTCCCAAACATTCAGAGTCCAAAGGTCATAAGGGTAGAAACTAACTAATTTGAACCTAGTTCTTCTTGCCTCTCAGTTCGCTACTCTTTGTTTATAGAGACTTATGGATAACTCATCTGAAACTCAATTTATCCATGTAACTTTCCATTTCTAGTGTGTTTTTTCAAGGCTTCACTTGGTTTTACCCTCTGCTTTAAAAAACTGTAGATGTTAATGTGTTCGCTTAACAGCTAAGCCCCTCTGAATCTCAATTGACCTGTCTCAAGACTCTACAAGTAGTAAACAATAAGAGGAAGTAGGAAAACAAAAAACAATTATATCTCTGAAAATCAAGAATAACATTCCTTCCATTAGACCTAGTGGAGAGTAGTATTTAACTGTTTTTTTTTTTTTCAAGAAAACAAATCTTAAAATAGTAAATTCTTAATTTAAATTAACATCTTCAATCTATTCTTCCAGCTCACCCTCTCAAATCTGATCTCCAGAAAATTAAATGAGGTTTACATGCACTGACACTTTGTCAACTATGTCCTTAAGGAATAGATTCCAGGGTCTGCCTTGTTTGAAATGACTGTCATGAGTTGACTTGTAAAAAGTAATTGGTTCTATAATTTCATACATGTCAAAATCTGCAACACACTGTTTCCTAATTGCTGTTTTGTGTGTGCACATAGGTATAAAATCAATTTAGTTGCTCGGGTAGTTCTCTGGCACTGTGTATATGCCACAAAATAATAAAAGTCAAGGATTATTTCTAGCCTATAGCTCAAGCTTTTCAAAGCCTTTCTGTCTCATCTAAAAGATTATGTCAAGGTCATTATAGTCTTCTGGACCTCAATTGTCTCTACTATAAAATGGCAGCTAGAAAAAATTGACATAAATAACTTTAAGGTTCCTTCCATTCCTAATGTTTCAGAATTCTATTTTTAAGTATGTTTAGATGGCATTGTATCAATTAGGAACACCTATTAATTGGCATGTTCATGCTCATCCAGAACAATAATTATCCATGTTCAAAACGGTATCAAGTCAACTAAGTAAGATACAGTATTTTCTGCATAAATGCAATACTTAGTGAGAGGCTAAGAGAAAAATTACCAGGTGTACTCACAACTGCAAAGAAAAGATCCCCCCCCCCCCCCACCATTCCCAAAACCAGCCAGGGCGTGCCCGGTTGTAGTCTGACATAAAGGCGGGAACCAATCAAGTTCTGCTGAATGGTTTAAAATAAAGGCGGGAACCAATCGAGTTCTGCTGAGCGTTCAAATTTAAATGTTAACCAACAACAGCTCTGTAACTTCTAAAAAAGGTCCCTAACTTGTTTGTGCGGGGCTATAAAAGAAGCTGTAAGATCCTTACTGGGGGCCTCTTAGCGCCACCGGCAACAAGTGCGTGGAGGACCGGGTTCGATCCTGCAATAAACGACCCTTGCCGCTTGGCTTTGACTCTGGACTCTGGTGGTTTGTTTTCGGGGGTCTCTCGAATTGGGGCATATCATTTGGGGGCTCGTCCGGGATCCCCCCAAACCCACCAGACCCGAAGTCAATGGGTCGTCCCTGAGACCGATCGGTAAGTGAGCCGGCTCTGTCCATTTCTGTTTGTCTGTTCGTTTCTGGCTCTGTCCATTTCTGTTTGTCTGTTCATTTCTGGCTCTCCCGCGCGGGATCTGTATTGGTGACTGACACGGCCCTGGCGGATGCGCTATAGAGCAGTTGGTCGGGTCTAGTAGGAGATGTCCACTGGCACCCGTCTGGGGCACCTTTTTGGGCCCATCGGAATTTTTCTGTTTGGGTGGCAAACACATGAAACGCGCTAGCGATCTAAGTGTTGTGTTCTCTATTCTATAATTTTTAAGTGTTAAACTCCTTCTCTTTCACAGGTGACCTGGCCTGGCCCAGCCAGAAATCCTCATAACTTTACTGTTTCTCCTTTTAATCCTTTCTTCCACCTCCAGGATACAGATGGGCCAATCTCAAAGCACTCCTCTTTCTCTCCTTGTTGCTAACTTCAGGGATGTTAAAACCAGAGGACAGAATTTGAGTTTAGACATCCGGCGGAGAAAATTAATAACCCTCTGCCACTCCGAATGGCCAACCTTCGGCGTTGGATGGCCAACCAAAGGAACTTTCTGCCTCCCTATAATTGCTAAGGTGAAATCAAAGATTTTTCTACCGGGTCGCAAGGGACACCCGGATCAAATTCCCTACATTCTTGTATGGCGGAGTTTAGTGGAAAATCTACCCGCTTGGTCCCCTTCCTGTCCTCGGGAACATGTAAGGTCCTTGCCATGTAGCCTGCAGGTCCCCCAAAATCAAGGACGCCAGCCATGCCCTTGTATCCCATATTGCCCGATAGTCAGGACCTACTATCCCTAGACCCTCCACCCTATCATCCCCCTTCCCTGGCACCCCAGGCCCTGGCCGCAGCAGCCGCCCCAACAGTCGCCCCACTAGTTGCCCCCCTAGGGGAACCGGGAGGACGGGAAGTGGCAGCTGCACCGGAACCAGGGGGACGGGAGGCAGCAGCCGCTCCGAGCCCCATTGAAAATGAAACCAACTGCGGAGGGCCAGCCGGCCGAACCCGCAGGCGGACCCAGCGTGAGCCAAACCCCCGCCTCCCCAACTCCACTGTGGCCCTACCCCTGCGGGAAATAGGACCCCCTGATGAAACAGGCAACCCCTGACTCCAGTATTGGCCCTTTTCCACCAGTGACCTTTACAACTGGAAAACGCAGAACGCTTGATTCTCTGATAACCCTAAAGATCTAATAGCTCTTTTAGACAGTGTCATGTTCACCCACCAGCCCACCTGGGACGACTGTCAGCAGCTCCTCTGCATCCTGTTCACCACAGAGGAGCGAGACAGGATCCAATTAGAAGCAAGAAATCTGGTTCCCGGAGACGACGGTCGGCCGACATCTAACCCTGACCTCATTAATGCGGCTTTCCCCTTAACCAGACCTCCACAGGACGAATGGGACTACAACACGGCAGAAGGTAGGGGAAGGCTACTCATTTATTGCCAGACTCTGATGGCGGGTCTTCGGGCTGCAGCTCGCAAGCCCACCAATTTGGCTAAGGTATATTCGGTCTTACAGGGAAAGGCAGAGAGTCCAGCTGCTTACTTAGAGAGATTAATGGAAGCCTTTAGACAGTTTACTCCCATGGATCCAGAAGTTCCTGAAAACCAGGCTGCAGTCATTATGTCCTTTGTAAATCAAGCAGCTGCTGACATTAAAAAAAAAAACTCCAAAGGCTAGAGCATTTAGAAGGTAAACAGATCCAGGATCTGCTCCGTATAGCACAAGGGGTCTACAACAACAGGGAAGCCCCAGAAGAGAGACAGATCAAAGCCACAGAGAAAATGACTAAAGTCCTGGCCGCTATAGTCCAGAAAGAACAGCCACCCCCAGAAGGCATTCAAACAATACGCCCTCCCAGGCGGCACTTAGATAAAGATCAATGCGCCTATTGTAAAGAAAAAGGCCATTGGATACGAGAATGCCCCAAAAAGAAACAACCCTGCCCAGCCCAGAGCAATGGCAGCCTAAAATAGCCCCCATACTGCTTACCCAAGATACAGAATAGGGAGGACGGGGTTCAGATCCCCTCCCCGAACCTAGGATAACATTGCAAGTGGAGGGGACCCCGGTCCAGTTCCTAGTTGATACCAGGGCACAGCACTCAGTTCTGGTCAAGCCCCATGGAAAAGTATCTGAAAAATCATCCTGGGTACAAGGGGCCACCGGAATAAAGAAGTACCCCTGGACAACTCAGAGGACTGTGGACTTAGGAACTGGGAAGGTAACCCACTCCTTCCTGGTCATTCCCGACAGCCCCTGCCCCCTGTTGGGGAGGGATTTGCTTACCAAAATGGGGGCCCAAATTCATTTCCAACCAGGGGGGCCCACAGTGGCTGACTTCCACAACCAACCCATATCTGTACTCACTGTGAAACTAGAAGATGAATATAGGCTCCATCAGGAACCCACTCCTCTGGATCAGGGCATCGAGCCCTGGCTTCAACGCTTCCCAGACCCGTGGGCAGAAACGGGTGGTATGGGGTTAGCAAAACATCGCCCAGCCCTATTTATAGAGGTTAAGCCCGGGACGGACCCCGTCCGCATGCGCCAATACCCTATGCCCACGGAAGCCAAAAACGACATCACACCCCACATCCGCCGCCTCCTTGACTTTGCGGTCCTACGCACCTGCCACTCAGCATGGAATACCCCCCTGCTGCCCGTGCGCAAACCCAGCAGCGGGGAATACAGACCACTGCAGGACCTGAGAGAAGTCAATAAGCGGGTGATGGACATACATCCAACCATTCCTAACCCCTATACTCTCCTGAGTGCCCTCAGCCCAGAAAAACAATGGTATACTGTTCTGGATCTAAAAGATGCTTTTTTCAGCCTACCACTAGCGCCTAAAAGTCAAGAGCTATTTGTATTCTAGTGGACAGATCCAGATGGGGCATAAATGGCCAGCTCACTTGGACCAGACTGCCACAAGGATTCAAGAACTCTCCGACCCTGTTCGACGAGGCTCTACACGAAGATTTAAGGGAGTACAGACAACAACACCCTAATATAACTCTCCTACGGTATGTTGATGATCTCTTAATAGCTGCCGAGACACCCAAAACCTGCATCCAGGGAACCAAAGGTCTCCTGCGAACTCTGGGAACCTTAGGCTACCGCGCCTCAGCAAAGAAGGCTCAAATCTGCAGGTCAGAGGTAACTTACCTGGGTTACTTACTGAGAGGGGGGCAACGCTGGCTAACGGATGCCCGGAAGTAGACTGTCCTTCGTATTCCCGGACCGCAGACACCACAACAGGTGAGGGAATTCCTAGGGTCGGCTGGGTTCTACAGACTATGGATACCAGGGTTTGCTGAATTAGCAAAACCTTTATACCAGGCAACAAAAGATCAACAGCCCTTTAGTTGGATGGAAGAAGCCGAACAGGCCTTCCAACAAATCAAAATTGCTCTGCTATCAGCACCTGCCCTGGGACTCCCCGATGTCTCCAAACCCTTCCAACTATATGTAGATGAAAACCGAGGCATAGCTAAGGCAGTGCTAACTCAGCATTTAGGCCCATGGCACAGGCCAGTAGCCTATCTGTCTAAAAAGCTAGATCCAGTGGCCGCCGGATGGCCACCCTGTCTCCGGATGATTGCAGCCACTGCCCTAATGGTAAAGGATGCTGATAAACTCACCATGGGCCAAGAGCTACAAGTCACCACCCTACATGCCATCCAGGGCATCCTCAAGCAGCCGCCTGACTGATGGCTGAGCAATGCCCGACTCACTCATTACCAGGGACTGCTGTTGAACCCCCTCAGGGTCATCTTCACCCCCCCCCCGCCAACGGCCCTGAATCCAGCATCACTGCTGCCAGACCCAGACATGGGAACCCCACTTCATGACTGCGCCGACATACTGGCTCAAGTTTATGGGGTCCGGGAAGACTTGCAGGATCAGCCATTATCAGACACAGATGCCATCTGGTTTACCGACGGAAGCAGCTTTGTTCACCAAGGAAAAAGGTATGCGGGGGCGGCCGTGACTTCAGAGACCGAGGTGGTGTGGGCAGAAGCTCTACCCCCCGGAACCTCGGCCCAGAAGGCTGAGCTAATAGCCTTAACCCAGGCCCTAAAGTTAGGAAGAGACCGCAAGCTAACCGTGTACACTGATAGCCGATATGCCTTCACCACCGCTCATGTACATGGGGCGATATACAGAGAACGGGGGCTCCTCACAGCTGAAGGGAAAGACATCAGAAATAAAGAAGAGATTCTAGCCCTGCTAGCAGCCTTATGGGAACCCAAAAAACTAGCAATTGTGCATTGCCCAGGACACCAGAAGACAACCGACCCAGTTTCCCGCGGCAACAATTTGGCCGATCAGACTGCAGAAAACATAGCTCAGCCCCCAGCGCAATTGCTGACCCTACAACTTCCAGGCCCCAGGCCCCAGACCCCAGGAACTGCCCCCCAGCCCTGAGTATTCAGAAAGCGACATTCAATGGATGAGTAAACTTCCTATGACCCGAATCAAAGATGGCTGGTGGAGAGACTCTAAAAGCAGCATTATACTCCCAGATAAACTAGGATGGCAAGTTCTAGAGCGGATCCATCACAGCACCCACTTAGGTTCCCGGCAAATGTTGGACTTACTGAGACAGACTGGACTAAAAATCAGAAATGTCTCTGATAAAGTCGATCAAGTAGTTACTAAGTGTACAGTGTGCCAACTCAACAATGCGAGTAGCAATCCTCAGACAACAGGGGTAAGACAAAGAGGGAGCAGACCGGGGACCTACTGGGAAGTAGATTTCACTGAGGTAAAACCAGGAAAATATGGATATAAGTATTTGCTAGTTTTTGTAGATACCTTTTCAGGATGGACTGAAGCCTTTCCAACCAAGAACGAAACGGCGCAGATTGTAGCCAAAAAGATCCTAGAAGAAATCCTGCCCAGGTATGGTTTTCCAGTAATGATAGGGTCAGACAATGGACCTGCATTCGTCTCTAAGGTAAGTCAGGGACTGGCTTCCATACTTGGGGCTGATTGGAAATTACATTGTGCATACCGACCCCAAAGCTCAAGACAGGTAGAGAGAATGAACAGAACCTTAAAGGAGACCCTAACCAAATTGACCACAGAGACTGGCACTAATTGGGTGGTCCTTCTCCCCTACGCTCTGTTCAGGGTGCGTAATTCCCCATACAAACTGGGACTCACACCCTATGAAATAATACATGGTAGACCACCCCCCATCATCCCTAACCTAAAAGATAACCTTATCAAAGCTGAGAACGATAATAGTCTTGAATTCTTGTTCTCCCTACAAGCCTTGCAGAGGGTCCATGAAGATGTATGGCCCAAATTAAAGGAACTCTATGAGACTGGACCCCCGCCTATTCCACATCAATTCCGGCCAGGGGATTGGGTCCTCATCAAACGTCATCGGCAGGGAACTCTGGAGCCCAGGTGGAAAGGACCCTTCCAGGTCATCCTGAAAATGCCTACTGCCATCAAAGTAGACGGAATCACCACCTGGATCCATTTTGCCCACGCCAAACCAGTGGACCCGTTCTCAGACCTCATCGGACCTTCAAAAATAACCTGGACTATTGATCGGACTAAGGACAATCCTTTAAAATTGACCCTACCCCGCCAACGGACTGAGCTGTAACTATGGTACTTGCCCTTCTCTTGATTGTTCTGCAAATTCTGTCTGTTAATTCAAACTCCCATGACCCCTATAATTTGACATGGGAAATTACTAATTTAGAGACTCATGAAGTCTACAACAAAACCCTAGGAACTGCCCCATTAAATACCTGGTGGCCAGATTTATATTTTAATTTAGAAAAAATTAGTCCATTAAAAGAAATGGAAGGAGGTAAATGGAGGCAACTGCAAAGGAGGGTATCAATAAGTAGAAATGGATTTTATGCATGTCCGGGATTTAGGACGGGGGCAATGAAGCACACATGTGGAGGGTTTGAAAACCTCTATTGATCAGCCTGGAGTTGTGTCACCTCCAATGATGGGGAATGGAAGTGGGAAGTAAAACCCCAATTTATTGAAATGTCCTATGTCCAACCATGTACCCGCACCAGGTATGATGAAAACTGTAACCTTATTCATGTGAGATTTACAGAGGAGGGGAAAAAGGACAGGCAGTGGGTCTTAGGACTCACTTGGAGACTCTACTTATATCAATATCCCCTCTTTGGGACTGCCATTCAAATAAAATTAAAAGTCTCCCCTTGTGTACAACCGGTAGGGCCAAATCAGGTATTAGAAAAAAAAAAGAAAAAAAAGAGACGAGTCTATCCCAGAAGGTATAGACTCCCTATGGAAATTGCTAACAGCAGCGTATGAGGCCTTAAACCGATCAGACCCTGAGGCAACAAGGGCCTGCTGGCTATGTTATGATATAAAACCCCCCTTCTACGAAGCCATAGGTCTACCTGCCCCTTTTTCACAGTCAGACGAAGATTCGCCAGCAGCTTGCAAGTGGAATTGAAAGGTCCCCCACCTCACACTGCAAGCGGTCACTGGCAATGGGACTTGTATAGGAAAGGTCCCCTCTAGCCATATCCAGCTCTGTGCCCAGACTAGTCATCCTATAGGTGAATCTAAATGGATGATTCCAGCTCCTGAAAGCTGGTGGATTTGTTCTAAGACAGGGCTCACCCCATGTGTTAGCAGGGATGTTTTTAATTTGTCACCTGAATATTGTATCATGATATTAATATTTCCAAGGGTTATTTACCACCGAGAAAATGTTATATATGATCTGTGGACAGAAGGGACGGAAGCAAGAGAGTCAATAAGAACAAAACGGGAACGCTTTATGGCCATAACCTTGGCCACCTTATTTGGCCTCGGTGCCATAGGGGCAGGAACAGGGATCTCATCACTAGCCATCCAGCACCAAGGGTTCAATAGCCTAAGGACAGCCGTTGATGAGGATATAACCAGACTTGAGGACTCAATCTTGCACCTCGAAAAATCTCTGACCTCCCTTTCTGAAGTGGTCCTACAGAACCGAAGGGGGCTAGATCTAGTCTTCCTCCAACAGGGAGGTTTATGTGCAGCCTTAAGAGAAGAATGTTGTTTTTATGCTGACCACACCGGAGTAGTCCGAGAGTCCATGGCTAAAGTTAGAGAAGGCCTGGCCAAACGGAAGCGTGAACGAGAACAACAACAAGGCTGGTTTGAGTCTTGGTTCAATCAGTCCCCATGGCTAGCCACCCTGCTTTCTGCTCTAGCTGGGCCCCTTATACTCCTCCTTCTCCTCCTCACCCTCGGGCCTTATATTATTAATAAACTAGTTGCCTTTATCAAAGACTGAGTTAACAAGATCCAACTGATGGTCCTTAGGACCCAATACCAACCCGTCATTACCGAAACATTTGAGTCAGACACATAAGATCCAAGATTGGCTCTTAAGGCACCAAAGAGAGGGGGTAATGAGAGGCTAAGAGAAAAATTACCAGGTGTACTCACAACTGCAAAGAAAAGATCCCCCCCCCCCCCCATTCCCAAAACCAGCCAGGGCGTGCCCGGTTGTAGTCTGACATAAAGGCGGGAACCAATCAAGTTCTGCTGAATGGTTTAAAATAAAGGCGGGAACCAATCGAGTTCTGCTGAGCGTTCAAATTTAAATGTTAACCAACAACAGCTCTGTAACCTCTAAAAAAGGTCCCTAACTTGTTTGTGCGGGGCTATAAAAGAAGCTGTAAGATCCTTACTCGGGGCAACGAGTGCGCGGAGGAGCGGGTTTGAACCTGCAATAAACGACCCTTGCTGCTTGGCTTTGATTCTGGACTCTGGTGGTTTGTTTTTGGGGGTCTCTTGAATCGGGGCATATCATTAGTACCTTCTAATTATATGAAAATCAGTGAAAACCTTCTAGAATGTTAGCTATGGATAGGATACAAAGATAATTTTTCCTAATGATTCTGAAAATATACCGTGCATCAGAATCCACTGGAGAGCTAGGGAATTGCTAAGCCCTACCCCAGAAGGTTTTGATTCAGTGGGTCTGGAGTGAGTCCAAAGAATATAACTTCCTAACAGATTCCCAGGTGATGCTGATGCCACTGGTTGAAAGATCATACATACTTGAAGAACCACTGATTTAGCCAAACTCATTGTTTTCTTCTACTCCAATATCCCATAGATTAATGAAAACAGGTGTAAAGAAGGTCCTCTGTTCAACCTCATAAAATAAACGTGTTCCAGAACCAGTTCTCCTGGTCATTAGCCTTCACATTGTTTCTGTATGATCTTCCATATTGTCTTAGTTTTCTAGAACATTCAGAGACATGTCCTGAAGCATGTTATTAATGTGTTTCTCTAGATTACTTGTTATATGGTTTCTTTTGTAGACATAGTAGAGTACATAAGCCAAGACAGAAGGTTTATAACTTAAGAAATGAAAAATGGGGAAATTATATGTTACCTGCCCTTGACTCTCATCAGTATAACTTAGCATCAGCCCTTTTAAGTGCAACCTATTTTTATTTCTTGTAGCCCCCTTGACTTCGCAAAAGTGCTAATATTCATTCAACTGTCATAAATATAAGTTAAAATGAAACTATTTTACATAATAATGTAATATTTAAAATTAAATGTAGAGAGAATTTTTCATATATGACAAAACTATTAAGAACACCAGCTATCCTATAAGCAAAGCAGCTAAGAGACTTTAGTAGTACATAATATGGATGTGACTTCCTAAGGTAGAAATCCCAAGAATTCCAATTGTAAAACTTGTAATAGTTTCATGAATTTGAAGACAAAAGATCTTTATTTTTTTAAACTACTTAGCATTGTTACTGCATAATGCAAAACAAAGAAATTCAATGAAGCCGTTTTATTCTATTCTGTTTTATAATTCTAACCCCTCAAACTGAACCTCTTAGATGAAACAACCCTTGGAGGAAGGGGAGGAAGAATAGGCAGAGGAAAGGAAAGAAGAAATGTAGAGTAAAACAAAGCTGCTTCTCAGATCATCAGATCCTGATAAAACTAAAAGAACTCAATGACATTGGCAAGTCCCAGAAACTAGAAAGACTGAGGCTAGTCCAATTGACAGGCTGTTAATTGGGGCTTCTTGTTGTCACTTCTGGTCTAGCTAAGCAATAGATCACAAGTTGTAGGAATGGTGGGACTTTGGAAACTACTTGTCAGAGGTACTAGACCAGATTAATAGGATTCTAGGAAGTGGACTAATTAAGTCAACATCAACACCTTTTCCCCAATTCTCTAGATCTGAATTTTTTTTTTCTTTTGAGAAGATAATGAGAACTGAGTATTGATTAAGACCTGGTTCAGCATTGCTTAAAATAACAGCAACCATTAGCCAAAAGTATGTATGTTTTTTATCTTTCTTCTCTATTTCATCATTTCTTTTTTTTATAGCTGCATTGCTTATCCAGGAAAGTTAATCTCAACTTCAGCTTCCCATTAGGACCCCCTGGGGAGTTTTAGAAAATAGATACCCAATTCCCAACCCAAAGCAATTACATAAAAATCTCTGTAACTGGGGCCACCTCACTTTTTTCTGACATGCAGCCTGGTATGAGAAAGTCTTTTCTAAAACCTTGTCCATAAGAGTTGACAATGTCCACTTATTTTTATACTATGTAACATCAAGATATATTTTCTATAGATGAACTCAGTAATAATTTCCATTCAGAAAGAAAAAAGTGTAGATGAGCCAAGAACATAGACTCTTGTGCCAGACTGCCTGGGTCCAAGTTCCCTGGTACACATTTATTAGTTGAGCAATGGTCAGTCACGTCACTCAATCTCCCTGTGTTTCACTACAGGGAGTGAAAGGAGAATAATACTCTATAAAAGGAGGACAATGCTATTATTTATGGCATAGGGTTGTGGTGAGATTAAATCTCTTACAACTGTGCCTGTTACAGAGTCAGAACTATCATTAATTCCAAACCTGTCCAGGAGACAAAATAGCCAAAGTGCTAAAAACACAGACTTTAGAGTAAGATAGATTCATTATCAGGGCCGAGAGTAAGATAGATTCATTCCCAGGTCCTGATTCTGCCAACATATCAACTGTGGGAACCTGCAAAAGTTATTTAATCTCCCTAGTAATTCATGAAATAGAGATAATAATAGTTCCTATCTTATATGGGTGTTGGTGAGGTTAAATGAAACAATTTATGTCATGGGCTTAGCATAGAGCCTCACTCCACAGTGAGTTCTTGTCATAATTCTCACAGCTAACCTAAGAAAAAGGAATGGGTTCATTATACACTCCAGTAAGACCTTTGGTTAACTTTTCCATCTCAGGTGAGACAATAGCATTCTGTTTGTGGAGGTCCCAATCTCTTCTCTAGGAGAGCAAGAAAAGGAGAACAATTCATAAAGGAATTGGTCAAGCTTGAAACTGCAGACCTCAGTTACCCCTGGGAGAAAATGGATTTTCATCATTAATATCTGCTGTCTCTAGCCCAGATGCAAGAGCCAAAGGCATCTTAATTATAAGCAGCTCTGTAAATTCATCTCCATAATTCTAATACTTCAAAAATTAACCTCTTGTCCTGAGAAGGTGAAGTTAAATGTCAGTCCCAGATGGAACTTGAAGGGGCATTCAGATTCAACATCAGCATCACAATTGGCCACACAGCTATGTATTCCTTCTCCAAATTGCCATCGATTTTTCCCAAAGCATAGCTCTGAAGATATTTTAAAAATAAAGATTTGAGGGAGAATTCTTTTTTTTTTTTCTCAATTTTAGTCAGAGTACACCTGGAGATTAGATAAGATTTGAATTTGTATTTGGGCAAAAGTCTCATTTTGGGTAGAGATGATGAGAGGAAAGATGATTTGTTTATTGGCTTTTGAAGGTCAGTATAGCAAAGGAAGATATATCTGATCCCTGCTGATTATATGGTAGAGCTTTCTACTGGCTTTAGAGTTTAAAGATAGACACCACTTTCCTAATTCGATAATTGAAAACACAAATTTATCTAGCCTCTGGTTAGCAGTAAAACAACATGGATTCAAAAAATATAGCCCCAATGGATGTGACTGATCCTGTGTTTACAAGTCAGTCAAACACATCCCATTTATGCCACCCAAAGCAGCTGTCTAGTCAGATCGTATAATGGAGATGAAATAATAGTAGGAGTACCACTGTTTCAATAACTAATTTTTGTTATTTGAGATAAGCTTTTTTTTTTTTTAAAAAAAAAAAGGAATTTTATGTATAGTATGATGTCAAGAATAACACATGGCGGAGAACAAACTGAGGGCTGATGGGGGGTGGGAGGGAGGGGGGGTGGGTGATAGGTATTGAAGAGGGCACCTGTTGGGATGACCACTGGGTGTTGTATGGAAACCAATTTGACAATAAATTTCATATATTTAAAAAAAAAATAACACATGGTGTTCATGAGCAAAGGGTACAAGATGGATTCTGCCAGAAATAATACGACTTTTAGAGGTCAAGTAAAACAGACAAACAAACAAACAAATTGTCATATGAAAGCACCAGGAAACCCAAGGATGGGCTTGGGGAACTACTAGAGAAGCATCTTATCAAAGAGCAGAGCTTTTATAAATAAATCCTACCAGACTCTATTTAATCATCTTTTTGTCATCCTCTTTTAAGTATAGAATTTGGCCCTATTAACTAGCAAAACAAAAAGAAAAGGATTATTTTTATCAAGATAATTCAACCAGAAAACTAAAGCAGAGAAGGAGTTTAGATCTTTTCTTTTTTCTTTTTTTTTTTCTGGGAAAGTCATCTATCAGCCTATGGTTCTTGATTTCCCTATCTGTAAAATAGGGATGAGAGACCTTTCCTTTCTGTAGTTCACACTCCTCTCCCAAGAAAATAGTAATTATTGAATATAGAAAGAGGAAGAGGTAATTTGTAGTATTATGACTGCCTGCCAAGTGCCTATACCTTCATCTGGGGTATTTCCATTAATCTAGACAAAATTTTCCTTTTTTAAAAAATATAATTTATTGTCAAATTGGCTAACATACAGTGTATACAGTGTGCTCTTGATTTTGGGGGTAGATTCCCCTGATTCATCACTTACATACAACATCCAGGGTCCATCCCAACAGCTGCCCTCCTCAATGCCCATCACCCATTTTTGCCTCCTCCACCCCCCTCCACATCAACCCTCAGTTTTTTCTCTGTATTTAAGAGTCTATTATGGTTTGCCTCTCTCTCTGTTTGAAATTATCTTCTCCCCTCCCTTCCCCCATGGTCTTCTGTTAAGTTTCGTAAGTTCCAGCTGAGAGTGAAAACATATGATACCTGTCTTTCTCTGACTTATTTCACTTAGCATAATACCCTCCAGTTCTATCCACATTGTTGCAAAAGGCAGGAATTCACTTGTTCTTATTGCCAAGTAGTATTCCATTGTATGTATAAACCACGTCTTTATCCATTCATCAGTTGATGGACCTTTGGGCTCTTTCCATAATTTGCCTATTGTTGAGAGTGTTGCTATAAACATTGGGATACATGTGGACAAAATTTTCTTAAGTGGGCTCAATACCTACTTTTTCATCAACAGAAACTAAGGCTCAATGAAATTAAGCCACTTTTTTTTTTTCATACGGAACAGAAATAAATTCGATTTGCTAAAAAGTTCCTTTCCATGCATGGAAGGAAACAGCACAGGATTGATGTCATGACTTAGTGTTATCCTGCTAAACCTCAGGTAGATGTAATCCCAGGAAAGGAATACTATCTGATCATAAATTTCATGTCCACCAAGTGCAAGAAAATTCTGAGAGTATATTCAGATTTGGTACGAACAGTGTTAAATAGTGGATTACCAATGCCGCAAGGCTCTGGGTGTTATAGGTTGAATTGTATCTCCCCAAAACGATAGTTGGGGTCCTAACTCCATTACCTCAGAATGTGACCCAGTTAAAATGAAGACATTAGGGTGGATCCTTATCCAATATGACCGATGTGGTTTTAAAAAGGGAGAAATCTGGACAGACATACACATGGAGAAAGCTATGGGAAGAATGAAGTTACCACAAGCCAAGGGGCCACCAGAAGCTAGGATAAAGTCTTAGAACATATCCTTCCCAGCACCTGCAGCAGGATCATGGCCCAGCTGATACCCTGATGTCAGCCTTCTAGACTCCAGAAATGACAGATAATGTATTTTTTTTAACCCATCCACTTTGTGGTACTTTGTGATGGCAACTCTACGACATGAATACAAGGGGAAAGAATCTGGTGCCACAAGAGCCACCTCTTAACAATCCTCTATTAGAATGTGAGGTCATTCAGCTCTGAATCCTTCGCTGACAGAGAGCTTGCTCCACGCAACAATTTTTGTTGAAGGGAATAAAATGGGAAGAGTATAATGGGAGGTTTCCCTCTGCCAATTCTATGTTGCAGAAGCAGGTCACACGTTGTTTTTGCAGATAATCTTTGGAACAAAAGATGTAATGCTTACACAAAGGAGGAGAGGAAAGGGTGGAGGACCCTAGCAAAGTGGAGAACGAATAATGTGACTGAGGAAACTCTCTTTCACAGTGTCTGGTTTGATGTCACAACTCCGAGTACCTGGAGGAAAATTAAAGTCAAGAAGATTATCATCAACCTTGGTATGTTTTGTTTTTTTTTTTTTCTTTTTCCTTGAGACTCAGGGTAGCAACATGTTTGGAGGGTTGCAGGCACAAATCCAGTTCACTCTGTCATTGAATGCTGTCAGATGAAGTTACCCCACTCATTTGAAAACATTATCTTAGTGTGTTAAGCTCATTTCTAGGGACCATCCTATTTTCATGAAGTATTTTCAGATAAATATCATATTTCAGCAGTATGTTCAAGAACCATAGCTAATAAAAAATGTAAGATTTGCATTGTAGTGGAGCTTAATTCTCACAGAGGAAGGCTCTTTGCTTCAGATATAAGGAAGTGAGCTAATATGTGATGATCTTACAGCTTTCTGATACCAGATGGACCAGTCTCATGAGCAGCTTTCAGATATGCTCCCAGGGGTTACTCATGCATGTCCTCCTCAAAGGGAATTCATTCTGGTGGCTTCCAGGGACAATGGAGAATCAGAGCATGTGACTAAAGTGTGTCTCATGCAAGTTTTCTTGAATATAAAAGTAATTATTATTGTTATTATTAGCATTTCCTTCCTATTTTCTCTGTGCTATGCACTGCAGTGAGTGCTTTTCTCACAGTACCTTATTAAGTCATCATGAAGAGCTATCTAATACCATACTTCTGGAGAGAAGAATTATTATGATTGCTATTTTATGGATAAAGAAAATGGGACCTCAAAAAGGTCCAGTGACTTGTCCATATTTGTTCAGCTATTAAGTCCAGGGCCAATATTGGAACCTACATTCTCTGACTTCCAAGTATTCTATGTGTGACACCTCCACCTAATTTATAATCTTTCATTTCCCATTATGCAGTTTTCAACCTTCTTTACCATGACATAGTTGTTTGGGATATAAAGGTTAAACAGGAAGCCATCATGTCTAGTTCTGGGAATTATTTTTTCTCTATTTATTTTGCATATTTGTGTAGAGAGAGCACCATAAACTAGTATTACTATCATTAAAAAAGACCAAGAAAAATAAATAAATATAATCTTTGCTAAATAAATTTATCTATAGCCACCATACATCCCAGATTTTGACAGGAAAGTCCTAGTTTTAAATATTTAGCCCATCTATTTCTCTTTGCAGTGTAGAAAATGCAATGCCCTCAAAGACAGATGGAATCAAGGAGGGTATTAGGTCAACTAGAGCCCCCAGAGTTCCACTCTCTGAAAAAAAAAAAAAAAAATTAAAAAGCTTGTGCAGAAGAATCAACACATCTTACAAATAAACAAAAAGCCCCTTTTAATTTACCATAAACATAATGATAGAAATTAGAAACCAAAACAAGAGAAAAGCCAAGGACAAAAAAGGCTTCCTAGAAAGTGAACTCCAAAATCCATTCCAACAGTTGCTAAAGGAAAAGTAACCACTGCTAACTGAGCATCTTCTATGCACCAGTATGTTATATAAACTCTCAATGAGTCATTGTTCTCATTTTTTTCAGATGAAAAAATTAATATCCAAGGAAGTGATATAAATTGCCTAACAGGCTCACAAGCAGCCAAGCCAATGGATGTAGTTTTGGATGTAGTTTTGACACTGAAAGCTGTTGTCGTTCCACTGAATTGGTTTCTAAATAGCACACATCTTAATTCCAATTCAGTTTTTATATCCAGACCACATGTGGGTCACAAAGCAAAGTTTTTGCAACAAAGCACCAAGCCGTTGTCAGCAGATACCAGCGTCAGAGAGGAAAGGGGACAGAAGATAGACTTCAGCCTTGAAGATGGAGAGGTTCCTTCCATTAGTTACAGCTAATGTTGTTCAAGTACTTGAAGGTTGTGAGATCATTTCTTAATTTGATGCAATAGCCCTCTAAGAGTAACAGATTAGTCCATTAGAATGGTAGCATTTGTATCTGCAGATTTTAATTCTTCAGAAAGAATGGAAAGATTCAAACAGCAAGATCTTTCCCTCAAAACTGGTTAGTTTGGAGAAACATAAAATTTGCTAAGACTTCTATCTTTATTCTGAATTCTAAGACTCTCTCTGAAGTATTGAGACACTTACATTTAAAAATTATCAGACGGGTGTGGTACTAAACATCATACATTTAATTCTTCACCACAAACCAAACACAGGGTCTTTCAGTACCTACTGTCTTCTCTTTCATCCTCTTCAAATTGAAAAAATCAAAATAGAAAAAGGAGGCAAGTTACAGCACAAATGCTCCTGGTTCTGGCTCCATCTTATTCTTTCCACTGGACTCAAAATGTTTAAGTTCAGGAATGTAAAAGACCCAGACTGTTTAGAGGATGAAGCGACTGACACTTTTACTTTCCTGACACATTTCGATACGTATGTATTATGGTGGTTACACTGAAGCGATTAATTCTTAACATGACAGAGGCAGCATGCAAACAGACTTACAGCTTATTTTTAATAAGTGCTAATACATTTATGCCTTTCTTGCCAGACTTCCCTTCTACAAACATTTGGCTTCCCAGATTATATCCACGAAAATTAATGATCTGTCACTAGGCTTGCCTATGTCTTAATGAAGTAGTTACTCAGAGTGATTGAAGTCAGGTGTAAGCAGCTTGCTTCTCCTGTGGATGATAAAGCCCTTCCTTCATTCTTTGCACAAATTTAATTAGGTGAAAGCCAAAAAAAATTAATTACTGCTGCACAATGATTCTGCATTTTTCAACAAGTGAAAGGGGTCTGTTCGTGTTTGAAAGCTTTTCCACACAGTAAAGACAATAAAAAGAAGACATATCAAAAATTCAAATGAATTTGTAAATGCTTTGTGAAAAGCAAAATGCACGATTCATAAAAATGTATATTTTTACTGAGCAACTCGTAATTCACAAAGCTGAGGGCTTGGGGAAAAAATGTAAATAAAAAGAGTGGGGGATTGATAAAGAGCACCTGAGAGTGGGAAGAGGTCAGGGAGGGTGGGGCAATGCTAAGTGGAGTCACCTCCTCCAAGAAGATGACATTCATGTTAAACCTACAGGTCATCAAGAGTCAGCCAGGAGGAGGTAAGAAGGAAGGGTGGTTTAGACAGAGGAAATGTTCAGCGCAGAAAATGTGGGGCAGGAACAAACGTGTCATCTTAGGCAGAGTTTCTTAATCTTGACATTGGTAACATTTGGGGCTGAAGAATTCTTTGTTATTGGGTGCTGCTCTGTGCACTGGAGGATGGTTAGCAGCATCCCTGACCTCTACCCCTAGATGCCAGTGGTACCCCACTCTCCTGCAACTATGACACCAAAATGTGTTTAGACATTGCATCAAGTCCCCTGGGGAGTAAAATCTCCTCTGGTTGAGAATCACGGTGTTGGAGGAAAATATGTAGGCCATGTGGCCAGCGCAAGGGCAAGACTTAAATCTGCAGCAAGAACATAAAATTAAACCAGAGCTAAGTCACCCTTGTTAGCACCACTTCAGGCCTTGGGGCCTCAGAGGTCCTTGCTCGCTAGTATACCACAGGGCTCCGTGTCACATTCACGCTGGCTCTGTTTCAGTGTGACAAAACCAGACTTCATCTATCTCAAGGAACTACGGGACACGAGAAGTATTCTGTCCCCCACTGCCCATGTCCATCTCGAGCACACTTACCTCCCCTTGTATCACCTCCTCTGCCCCAAGCCATGTCACTGTGTTCCCCACAGCCTGCCTCCAAGGGCTTGGCTTTCCTGCCTGTCCAGTCAACTGATGCCTTAGTTGCTCTAAAGAAGACAGAAACCTTACTCAGAAACCAAGAGAGGTGAATATTTCAAGATTTTAGAGCAAATGGCTTCATGAGGATGTTGATCACAGAAGGTACCCTTCTAAGTGTTAAGAAAGAAGTAATGAGCGAATAAGGAATTTGGAATGCATGTTTTTATACATATTTTCTCCTCCGTTTTGTCTCCTTATCTATGAAACAGGACCATTTTTAGTAAGTACCTATTTCGTCACCAGATAGGTTGGGGGGAAAAACAGGTTTTAACAGCCTGCCCCTAAATAAGCCATTACAAATCGAAAGCAAATGGGTGAAAGAAAGACAGAGGAGCAAAGGTGGTGAAGCAGCACTGAGGTATCCCAGGAAAGTGAACTTCTCGAGAATCAATTACTAATACAGAATTACACAATATGGTGACTAGCAACAGGAGCTTTGTCTTTCCTCTGAGCCCCAAGACTAGGTGATGCTCCATGAAGCCTGCGATAGCAAAGAGACCATTCCAGTCCTTTCTTTGAGAGAGCATGAATTAACAAATCCATCTTCCATTTAAAGAAAGTCTATATAAAGGGGTGCCTGCATGCCTCAGTCAGTTGAACATCTGACTCTTGATTTCAGCTCAAGTCATGATCTCATGGTTTGTGAGATGGAGCCCCACCTCAGGCCCTGCTCTGACAGCACAGAGCCTGCTTGGGATTCTCTCTCTTTCCCTCCCCCACTCTCACATGCATTCTCATTCTCTCTCTCTCTCTCTCTTTCTCTCTCTCAAAATAAAATAAAATAAAATAAAATAAAATAAAATAAAATAAAATAAAATAAAATAAAATAAAATAAAATAAGAATAAGAATAAATAGTGCTGTTTGGGCATATTTACTTAGTTTCTCCTATGTCATATGTCCCCAAAAGCCAAAATGTTTTAAGAGATTTTTCTGAAAAAGGGTGAGTGCAACTGTAATTACTTTATCTTCTGGGCAAGCACCTGGATTCTACAATTTCAGGTTTGCGAGGCACCAAACAACAAAATGCCTGGTTCCATCACTGACATAAACCCACTTCCTAACAAAATGAAGCATGATAGGCTTCCTATAGGCCATGTGGACACAGATATTAAAGTCAAGAACCTTATTTGGATAGAATTTGATTTTATCTAAAATAAAAGACACAATTGAAAGAAGGCAGAGTTGTATGCATGCATTTCTTTTGTCAGGTGTTGGCATCAATCAGCAGTTTTCTTAAGTTCCCTAATCATCAACCCTTTTGAATACTCATGGATTGTAACAGTATGGAAATCTTTGGGTTTTTTTTTCCCCACTATCTAGCTGGACCAATCATTATGCAGTTGCTAGAAATATATAAATACATAATTCTTTGATAATGCATTCAGGCTTTGGCTGGAAAAGGAATGGCTAGAGTTTGTAAGGGTATAGATCTATTTCTGGCCGTAATAAAGGATAACTGGCAGGCAGACAGTTGAACAACAATGTTATGATCCATGCATAATCTGAGATGGACCAGGCTGGACTCTAAATCCCAAAATGGGCCCCAGACAAACCCCATTTTCTGACCGACAAACCTTTATTGAACTGCTGCTTCATTCTAACTGTACTACATGTTGCAGTGTATCACTGATTCCTCCCAATGATCAGCTTAAATAAACACCACTAACTAGCCTTTTTTTTTTTTTTTTTAAGATTAGGAACCAAGTCCCAGAGACACTAAATATCTTGCCCAGGCTACCAGCCTCATCAAAGGCACATTTGAGATCCACCTACAGATCTGACTGTGTCTCAAGTAGGAATAATGCAGTAAATGCAGGAGTAAGAGCTTTGGATGTTGATCACAATGTTTCTGTCTCAGTGTTAAGTACGGCACATAGCTCTCAATAAAGACTGCTGATTCAGTGAGCCAAGGAAGTCAATTAAACCGCAAGTGATTCATATTAGTCACATGACTGAGTAATGGTAGACCTGTGGAATGAAGAGAGAAATCCTGGCATTTAGAAACCAGCCATTTATGAGTTAGTGAGCTAGGCAAAGTGACTCTGCAGCTGTCAACCTAACACATGCCTTCTTCTGCCTGAAACTCTGTTCCTTCCCCTCTTCATATGGGTAATTTAGGTTTATCTTAAAATCTCAGGCAGACCTCACTTCCTCAATGTATTGCCCTCACTGATTAGACCAAATTTCCCTGCTATATACTCTTAAAGCATTCCTATTCTCTCCTATACAGAACTCACCACAGTTAAGGTTTATATTTTTTTAAGTTCATTTATTTATTTGTGGGGGGGGGGGGGTGGGGAAGAAAGAGAGCAAGCACAAGTGGGGGAAGGGCAGAGAGAGAGGGAAAGAGAATCCCAGGCAAACTCAGTGCTGTCAGCGCAAAGCCCAACGTAGGGCTCAAGTCCAAGAACTGTGAAATAGTGACCCAAGATGAAATCAAGAGTCAGATGCTCAAGCAACTGAACCACTGAGGTGCCCCAAGGTTTGTATTTTATTGTGTGACTATGTGACTGATATTTCTGCCTGCATGAGACTGCACATGCTTCCCCTGGTGTCAGGGACCAGTTGGGTTTGGAACACACGTGTCCCTATTGCTTAGACAGGTAAAGCAAGCACCCAATAAATATTGAATAGGAGAACAAAAAGTTCAGTTCCCATAACGGCTAACAACAAGCAGAAAGCTGACACCCAGCAGCCATTTCCAGCCCTCTGATGTTCTTTTTATACTTGGCCATGCAGACTTTAACGCTAATGAGGTTTCCTTGTGTTATGGACACAGAAATTTCAAGTCAGCATTGCATACCACGTTTATCTCATTTCTCCTTTGACTTTGCACCTAATTTCTTAGATGAGCAAATATTACCCCGGCATAAAAAGTTAGGCTGTCCACGGGATGCTGAAATACATCATAATAAATGCAATGAAAGCATTTACTTCCAAATGTTTACCTCCCATTGATGGGGAGCAATTTCCAGAAGCACAGAGGACAATGCAGAGACCCTGCAGCAGACATCGACCACATGTGCTCTCACCAGCACATACTGGGCAGGTGCACTTCAAAATGAGCCTCTTCCCAGCAGGAAGTAAAATGGATCTGATCAAGGTATTGGGATGAAATGTGTTTCTGTAGTAAAGTGGCTCACAACAGCCCTGAATGGAAGAAATTGTTTTACTGTCGATTCTATCACCAGCTCGCTACTATTAAACAAAGCTGGTGAAGCTCCCAGTGACCACTTTCAATTTCTATTTTAACACAAGAGCCTCTGTTTTCCCCCAAAACATGGTATTAAAGCTCTGAGGGTCATTTATTCTTTCTTCACACTAGGTGTGCTTGTATCTTGGGCTCCCTCTTCAGCCAAAGATCAAGGACCATGTAAAAGCAGAAACAGGCAGCAGGGAAAGCTTCCTGCTACTATAACAGTTGTCATACCACCTTATCTTTCTCTGAGCATCTCATTTCCATCTTTGACTAAATTTCCTCAACATATTCTGCCCCTTCCCAAGACCAACTTAGGAACGGTTTCTCAGATCCTAAGACCTTACTGCATCTCTCACACACCTCAACAACTGCCACACTGATACCCAGACAGCTGTTGACTTGATCATCTCTCACCAGTCTCAGCTGTTGGAAGGCACACGGGGTTTTACACATTTCCAGGGCCTGCGTGGTTTTTGCCTGTAGAGAGCTGGGAAAGGCTTTGAATCTCAAGATCTGAATGGTGGCTATGCCACTTAATTCAGGTATATACAGGCTTTCTCTGCAAAGAGATAGATACTACATACCTTCAGCTTTGCAGGCCATCAGGGCAGTGTTGCAATGCCCTGACTCCGCTTTTGTAGCACAGAAGCAGCCAAAGACTCTACAGCAATGAGTATGTGTGGCTGTATTCCAACAAAACTTTATCTCAGGAAATTCACATTTCATAGAATTTCCTCATGTCATGAAATGTTCGTTTTCTTTGGAATTTTTCCCCAACCAATTTTAAAAAGTTAAAAGTGAAAAAACCATTCTTAGTTCTCAAGCCACACAAAAGCAGTGAAGGGTCAGAATTGGCCCAGTGAACTACAGTTTCATGATACTCCCACTTAATGTGTGTGACCTTGGACATAAAATTATACCTCTGTATGACTCAGCTTTAGCATCTATGAAGTGATTGCATCTCTCCCATGGATTTTTGCAAAGATTATATTTGTCTATTTATTACGAGTACTTAGAACATTACCTGGCATGTAATATGCACTCAGTGTTGTTTTTGTTGGTGTTATATTATATGCCTAATAAATGATTTTTTTTAAATATATTTGAGTTTTATAGCTTATTATCTCCCCCTTATTCAGTCAGTCAAGTACCGAATGGTTGATTATCTCTCAAACATCCGGTTCCCTTTCCTGGCTCCCCTTACTAAGGTCTTAGCTTAGGATCTTTTCCTCACTCTCCAGGATTACCACAGAAGCCTTTGTATTGATCCTCTGCCTTCATCTTCCCCTTCTAATCCAATTGTCCACATTGGTTGTTAAAATGATCATTCTAAAAGCCAGGTGTAATCATGTCATTTGTCTATGATAATCTCCCTTTTCTGTTTCCCTAAAATGAGTTCTGTGGATCATTAATTCTAAGAGGTATAAAAATGCGTTTGTTCACAAAAGAGCTATGTGTTTAAATAAGAGTAGACAAAACTGAATAAAACAAAATTAAACAGATGATTGTCTTTACTGCAGTATTTATGAGAACTTTTAATATGCTAATGTGCATTGTAAATCTCCAGGAAATTGACAAAGTGAGGTAATTTCCCATTTTTCAGTGATCAGTGTTTATCTCCCAGGACTATCTTAAGGTACATACTTTGCAAAATGCTGGTATATCCAAACCTTTAGGCTGGTATATATGATCCTCCATGGGTTCAGTTCCCAATCAGTTTAATTCGCTACAACTGTTCATGTGGCTGTTGCTCTTTTGGTATCTTGCTGCACCCTTGTGCTTACTGAATCTTCGGTATGAAATGCTTGTCCCTCCCTGATCTGTCTGCCTCGTTATTCTTTAAAAAGTACTCCCTACTCACGTGGGGAAAGGTTAAGGGATTGTCCTTCATGTTCTCATAGGGACTTGTTCATTCCTTTTTAGAGCATTTATCACATGGCTGTGAATATGTATATACACTTTTTTTTTTAACCACAAAACAATGACTGTGAGACAATGGAGAATGTGAGAGATTCTGCTTGTTCATTAAAAAAAAAAAAAGCCTTAAAACAAAGTCTTGTGTTTCTAAATCTGATTTCACATCTCATACCCTATGATGAAAACACCAAAGAGAGCATTATGCTGATCTGTTGTCTGGATGGGAACAATGAGACTTGGCAAATTCAGTAAGTTATCCTCAAGTCAAAAACTGAGTGTCAGAAACCCAACATAACATTTTTCAACCCCCAGCCCGTGGTCCTGTCCATTATACCACAGAGCCTCCCCTTACAAAGCACAGACCCCTAGTCCAGCAGTCGTAACTCCTCCCTGATGAGTACCCTTGACATCTGCTATTTTTCTTTCCCTAGTGCCTTTACCCCTTTTCTGGTCATAGCACCTCAACTTTCCTTTGGGAAAGGACCTCCCTCTCAGCCCCTATAGTCCAGCTGATCCTCTACCCCAGCACCACAAGTGAGGCTGAGATGTGACCTAGTCCGTCAGCCTGTTCTATCACACTGGCCACAGTCATGGGAAGAGGCTATAACTCAAACTGCCCCCCAAAAAACCTAATTCAAAGACTTGGCTAAAAGTCTTTGCTGTTAACCTGTGAAAATGTGAATATGGGGTTTCCAGAAGCTATTTTTCCATTTTATGGACAAGACTTGCCTAAAACAGCAGACAGCTCAGATGAATGCAGAGCAGAATCATGGAGACAAGAAGAGAGAAGGAGAGGGCAGATGCGGAGAAGGGGAAGCCTGGGGGAAAAAGGAGAGGGACAGAGAGAAACAAAAAAGACAGAGACAGATTCCAAGGCCCAAAGAAATTGCTTGAGCCCCTAAACCTCCAGATGAGTACAGATGTTGTATAACTACAAGGATCACAATGAGAGAAGGTTGTGCCATTAACTCTAATAAGCACTCTCGAGAACTGTGTAAGACTTGGCCAAAGCTTTGAGATAGGCTTACAACAACACACTGCTGAGGATGCCACAGGCTCTTGGTCTAACAGAAGACAGATGATAAGGTCTCCTGTCTGACAGCCAGCCCAGGAGGGCTCGGTGTTCTCTTAACCTATTCCAGGACCTCAAAGGGTTTGACTAACAAATAACATGGCAATGATTCTAGAGTTTCCGTGAGTTCTCCTAGACCCTGTCCCTTTCACATCATCTGGCTCCCTTTATTCCTAAAGATGGAGCATAGACTCCTTTTATCAGCCTATACTCTCTCTAGAACACACAACACTCCTTTCCTTAACATAAAATAAGACTTGAAAATTGGCATAAACTATCATCAGGATGAGAGACCCCTTGCCTTGGGAACACTCTTTTCAGCTTAGCAAGGCGCTAGTCATCTCAATATAGACAATACTTCCCCCAGATATGTGGCTATCTTTGAGCATGCAGTAGCATCCTCCCAGCTCTGACAAGGGGTCAGATTTCAAACTCAGAGGAGGCCAGCACTATTCATATCTTGCATGTAACAAGAAATCACCTCCATCCGAACACTGGTAGCTAATGAGGCATGGTTTTCTAAATGTATTTCCTAAAAAAATTGGTCCATGGGACTAATAGGTAAAAATTCTCCACAGTCAGAAAAGTGTTCACAGTTTTCAGGTAAACAGGTAGATACAGGACTTCTTGAGGTCTCTAGTACAGTATAGTCACATGCAAGGTGAACTTAAAGAGGGAAGACATCATATACAATATTTTTCAATCGACTTCAACCATGGGTTTTTGTTTGCTTGTTTGTTTGGGGTGCTTAAAACATGATGAAGTATTACACAAAAGTCCCTGTAAGAAATGTAAGGAATCATTTTCCAGCTATCCAAGGAGGGAAGCCACTGAGTAGACAAAAATGGAGAAATGCCATGCCTGTGGTTTTCGTATAACAGTGGTTCTATTTTAATGTCACCAAGACTAACCCAGCCAGCCTAAGCCTTCTCTCCTTCAACCCTTAGATGAATTCCCAAGGAGGCAACCATCAGTGTTGATTGTGAAAGTGACAGCTGATATCTGGCCAGGAAACAGCTGTCATAGGCCAAGTCCCAAATGACCAAAGCAGTCTGGGTGGCCTGATCCTCTACTTAGGGGGAATCACGAAATCTGATCCTTCACAGTCATGGCACCACCTCGAATGCGCACAATCAAGCTCCCTAAGCAACAGCAAAACAGATGGAAGCATCTCTCCTTCCAGGTTGAGTTTTATTGCTATTATAGTACAATTTGGTCCCATTCCACATCATTATATTTGATAACTGTCATAAACCTGAAATCACTGCTATTTGAAGTCAGCACTAAGTCATTCCTGGAACTGAACCATGCCAGGCTCAATCAACAAATCCTTGTCAGCTTCCCCTTCCGCATCCATGTAAATAACCAGCATGGTCATTCTCATCAAAAAACTTCAGGTGAAGGAATCAGGCAGGTGTTCAGCAGGTCTCATGTCCTAAGACCTAAGACTCTATCTGGTAGCTCTTGTTTTAAGAGAAGACCACAACAGGATAAGATTTTCTTTATCCTACATTTAAAACTCATGTTCTGAAGTTCAAAAGTAGAAAATTAAAAATATGTATAGAATGCCTGATCAGGATCTTAGGAAGAACTTGCTTTGATCCTTAAAATCTTTTTTTCATTTTCAAAACCAGTGAAAAGCTCAGTTGGTTTGGGTCCAATGTTATAAAAGTTGCAGTCTGGGGTTTAATTCCCCCACGGCCTTGTTAACCAACTCCCAGAGAAAAGCTCTACTTCTCAGGGCAGATTATACCGCTCCCCCTTCCTGCCCCCACTGAAGAATAATTTATGAGATGGGGGGGAGGGGGCATTGTATTTTTGTATCGTTAGAATTAATGTGTGTTGTTTCACAGTATAATGTATATGAAGGTATCAGACACTTATAAAATGTCGAATAAATGTTAATCTCCATCTTGAATATTTTTACTTCTTACAGAAATCACTTAAGTTGAGAACTGTGTAACATAAAGATATTCCTCCAAGGCCTCAACCTTCCTGGTAAACAACTTCATTTTGCCTTACAAGAACTTGAAAATCTTGCCATGAGGCCTTGCTGGCCCTATTATCAAAGCATAAAAACCAGAACATTGCAAATATCAGCTAAAAATAGTGACAGTGAAGTAAGAAGTATCTGGATTTAAAACCTGGTCCAACCACTCTTTAGCTGTCAATTGGCAAAGGTTATAAAGCTCCTAGGAATCTCTCCCCTAATCCTTAAAACGGGGATAAATATTTGAAGCTACCTCAAAGGACTCTGGGAGCAAAAAGCAGGTAAGTCAAGCAAAATGCTTAGTGCCTGACACAGTTAGTACAAAATAATTAAAGGGATAGAGATTTTTTTTCCCCAAAATATTAAGAACATATACCCTTCAGTCAGATTCTCTGAGTCCAAATTCTGGCCCTCCCAATCCCTGCCTGTATCATTTTGGGGCAAATTCCTTTAATAAGTGTACCTCAGCTTTCTCAAATATAAAAATGAGGACAGATCTGTCACATAATGTTGTGGGGGAGTAAATGAATTAACTCATGCAGAGGACTTACAACATTGCCTGGAAATTAGTAAATGCTAAGTGTTACCTATTACACACTAAACCCACATATCCAACCCAGTCAGCCTTGACTGCGTTTTTGGACAGGGAATCATAAGTCAGTTTTCCAGAACACCTGTTTCCTCGATTATTTAAGAACATATCAGGCATCTTACATATTGAATGGATAAAATGTGACTTTGAGCTACTCAGAGTGAAAAGGCCATGGGTAGAAGAGTCTGGAAACCTTGGTTCCAGTCTATTCAAGTGTTATTAGCTGCATGGCAGTCTGTTTCCTCTGGAAAAGGACAATTATCAGCAGCGGATTCAGTGGGGATCACCAAAATCTCTGCAGGCTCATGTTCCCCATCTCCCAGCTTCTGGAAATGTTGGTTGCTGACAGCTCACAGCTGCAGTCCTCACCACAAATTGCCCCTAGTGAGGGTAACATGCCACGCCTCACCCAGAGTCATGTCCCCTCCCCCTCAGGGGTGATCTTTCCTTTAGGTTCAAAAGCCCCATTCTTTGCCTTAGTTTGTAACAGCTCTGAATAGACATCCCAACCCCAGTGTTTCCCTTAAGGTAGGTGGAGGGCCTTAGTGGCAATTCCACTGTGGAATAGCCATTTCTATTGCCCAATCCTGGCTTCTCACTTCCTGCCAATTCCATCTTCTGAGAATACTCCTTAATAAGCTCTCTCTGTGCAACTCCCCACCTCAGAGTCTGTCTTCAGGGAACCCAATGTAAGACACTATGCTAAGTGCTATTCTAACAACCAGAGATAACACCAAACAACTATTTTTGTTGAGCACCAACACATACAAGGAAAGCTATCAGCTCTGGGGAAACACAAAAAGAAGATAAATACAGAAACTGTCTTCAAAGAACTAGAGCCTAGTAGAGAACACAGAGGTGAAATAATCTGTTACATAATTCGTGTATTTAATGAATATAAGTAGAAACAAGCATGTTATAAATGTACAGAATGGAGACATGAAATAGTGGGGGATAAGGAGAGAGAGGGGGGTGGTGACTGGATGGAACTTACTTGGGGTAGTAATTCTTTTTAATTGACCACTATTTACATGGACCAGGAATCTCCTCCAAAAAATCAAAGTTCATTGGTTTCTGACCAATAAAATCATGGGCCCAAAATGGCACACACAATTAGAATTTTGTTACTTGCCTAAAAGTATCTAATTATCATGTAAACTATTTACTCTTCTCTGAGGTCAGAATATATTTGCCTTCCATAATTAATTCACTTAACATTAAAAACCTAGAATCACCTGATTTATAACTATATAATCCTAGTTGGGTTTTAAACACTTAAATCCATGTTGACTTATGATACTGTGTTTCAGGCTAAGTGGTGATTTGAAAATGTACAAATACCATCAGACAGAATTTTGCCTAACTTAATTATTAGCGGTGTAGCAGCCGAGGGCAGCTGGCCTCAAAATGTGTCGCTTGAGCATATTGATTATTTTGAATGTACAGGTTTTTTGTAATTTTTAATTTTTATTTATTTTGAGAGAGAGTGCACATGCATGAGCTGGGGAGGGGCAGAGAAGTGGTGGGGGGCAGGGAGGGTAGAGAGAGAATCCCAAACAAGCTCCTCCCTATCAGTACAGAGCCTGTGTTGGGCTTGAACTCACGAACCATGAGATCATGACTCAAGCCGAAATCAGGAGTCAGATACTTAATGTGTGGGACCCAAGGAATTTAACAAAAATCCCCTACCCCTGGACAAGCAGAGCAAGACTAACTCCATTTTGTGCTACACCCACCATCTCATGTATAACCCCCACATGACCTACATATTGCTTAAGACACTCCCCCACCCTAGTCAAGTGGCTGAGCACACCCTTACTGGAAACCGGTTCATATAGGAATGCAGAACCCCTGACCGCCAAAGAATGTAAACGCCGACTTTTGCCCGTCAAACTTGCGCACCAATTCCGACCAGAGTGATAGGCTAGTTCAAACAGTTACTATAGGGTAAATTGTAGTTCAGTTGGCCACCTGCATGTGGACTGACATGACTATGTAAACTTTGTGTGTTACAATCTCATTGGCCACTGACCCCTATAAAACTGCTACACCTCTTAACCTAAGGGTCCAAGTCCCTGCTCCTCTGTGTTGGGTATACTTGGGCCCAAGCCCAAGCTTGCAAATAAACCCTCGTGCGTTTGCATCGGTATCAGCTCCTTGGTGGTCTCTCGGATTTGAAATCGGGGGCATTACAAATGGACTGAACCACCAAGGCAACCCTGAATTAACAGTTTTTAACAAACAGCCAGTGAAAGAGGAACACTCTGACGACTCCTTTGTCTTCAGAAAGCAGGAAATAAATCCCCTATGTAAAAGGAAACCTCCCTGTACCAGGAGGTAAAGAGACATTCTTATCACCAGACACAGGGAACATAAAGACAAAAAAGCTATATAAAAAAACCTTTGTTACTCTGTACTGATTTACTGCCATGGCCCAAATTCTATTTAAAGTTCTTTAAGAATTTAAATTCTTAAACATAAATCTTCTTTGACCTGTCAACTCATCACAGATTTATTGTCTCTTCATCTAAAATATATAATAACTGCCTGTGTTGGTCATTTCTCTCAGTTTCCGTTTCATTAATAGGCCTTCATGCATGCCTAATTAAACTTTGTTTTTATCTCCTGTTCATCTCTCTCATGTCAATTTAATTCTTACACTACGTAAAGAACTCTGAAGGAAAGAGAAAATTTTCCTCCCTAACACTGGGAAATTGCCCCCCTACCTAAATTTCCTCCCACGTGAAGGTCAAAAGACCATGGTGTTCCCTGTCTCTTTCCAGCCCTCCTGGATAAGGAAAGTAAAAATGCCTTTCTTGGAGGTAAGGTTGCCAAATTCTGGGGATGAATATTACAAAGTCCACTTACAGGTATTTGGCATATTATCCACTACCTGATCTTATAAATATAGTAAAGTTATATTTTGGGTTCTATCTAATTTCTTTGTCTCATATCTTCACTTGGGTACTTAAACCCCAACAGTTTTAACATTAAAATCCTGGTTACACTGTGAAATGAGAATTCTGACAAGGTTAGGACACCAGAATTCAATCTAGGCTGTCATATTGCATTTCTAATAAGGTTATAACATGACAATACAAGGCTTGACAAATCTCTGGAGGTTCAGTTGTGTTAAAAGAAAACAAAACACAAGCCCAAAATGGAGTCATCTGTCCTCCGCAACAGCAAACCAAGATCTAATTACAGTTTCAACCTATCCCAGGAATGTGACCTTTAAAAAGTCAATCTGGAAATTTCCTTATCAGCACTAGTGAGATAATCTGCATGATTAAAAAACAAAAAAACAACAATAATAGCAAAACCTGCCATCCTTCCTCCCCTCCCCCCACACACACCCAAACAAAGATGTCCTGGCCTGAAACAATCCTTCCTTTTCTTTTGCTAATAATTTTCTTGCCCCACCCTCTCCCTATGAAAACCTTCCATTTTGTACTACCCAAAGCAATCTACATTTTCATTTTGTAAAACTCCTTAGAGCATCTCCCTACCTAGGATGCAACTCAATTCATAAATTGCTTATAAAGCCAATTAGATCTTCAAATATATCCCATGGAATGTTGTTGTTTAACAGTTGTTATAAATATGGAGATGGGGTGCCTGGGTGGCTCAGTTAAGCATCCAACTTCAGCTCAGGTCACAAACTTGTGGTTCATGATTTGAAGTCCTACATTGGGCTCTGTGTGGACAGTTCAGAGCCTGAATCCTGCCTCAGATCCTGTGTCTCCCTCTCTCTGCTCCTCCCCTACTTGTGCTCTCTTTCTCAAAACTAAACATTAAAAAAAAATATGGAGACAGAACCCAATTTAGTCTTACTTCCTCTGTTTGATTCTCCTTTGAAGAACCAATACCTAATGTTTCTTTGTTTGCTTTTTTTTTTTTTTAATGTTAAAGGGAAAGGTATGAGAAGCAATTGTGGGGAAAAAAAAAAACAAACAAACATTGAAACTACTCTTTAGTTAAGTTAGACTTACTTCAAATCCTGAAGGACTCAAGGTGACAGGCAGGCTCGTGGTTACATGGGCTTTTTTTTTTTTTTTAGAATTATTTCCCCTTCCACACAAATACAAATCTCTGTAGTCCTCACTTATATGTCTACTATACTCATAACCAAAAGCATTTCTCTCTGTTCTGGTCAGATCATATATAATGCAAATCCCCAAACACAAATCTAACTCCTATATGCCCTCTGGGAGGATTTTGTCACTAACAAAAAAGAGGGATTCAGCTAGCAAAAAGTACTTTTCAAGGTCTCAAAAAGTTTGTAAAAACAATCCAAGTAACCTGGGAACAAAAAGGTCTCTGTAAATCTCAGCACCTTTGGAAATCAGATTTAGTAGCCTAAGAATATGGGGAAGATGAAGCGGAATATTTCCTGAGATTTTTACTTCCTCATTACCCCATCTTGACTAAGAGTTGATGAATATGTTGTATTTTCTCAGATGGTTTTGTGCCTCAATTTCAACATATCACAGCTTGGGTTCTTAAAAAATATGTGATTCCCACTGATATTCAATCATACCTCCATTCCTATGGCCAGCCTATCAACATCTCACTCCTGGCCTCAAGCAACGACCTGCTAACTGGTCTGACATCTTCTCTTGTACCCTTGCATCTCAGATTCCACACACCAATTAGAGAGGTCACATTAACTGAACCCAATATCACGGAAGACAGAAAAGCATCCCCAGATGGTTAGGAGCTGGCTTGGCACTATCACTACATACTGGACTTGACAGGAGCCAGTGTAGCTTGAACAATTGGGCCTGTGTGGTTTCCTGTTGACTATACATAATTTCACAGAACATCAACATCAGGCAACATCTGATGGATCAAGATAAAAACAGGACCTTTTTATATAATCATGCCTAAAGAGACAAAACAAACATTGTCCAAACCACCAAAACAGCCAGATATTCCTGCTCCCTGCCCTTCCCAGATAATGATGACTGCTGCTTCTTTACTAGTTCAGCTCTATCCTCACTCCTTTCCTCTCATAAGAAACCCAATCATACAATGATCCCATTCTAAGATAGCACACAACCCAGAACAAACCTTTGCTTCCTTGAAGACTCTTCAAATTGCCACATAGAGTTCCAATCCTAAGAGCCCTTTCTAACCCCATATTACAGAGACAAATCATTCTCCATGAGTAGTCTCTCCTGTGAGAATTAAGAGAAACCTCATTAAAATGGAGTCAGGAGGCCACCAGGGGGAGATCTCATGCCCTACGACATGTAGTTAACTATGCGCCTAACAGAAAGAGACATACTTTTCTGGTCATACTACTTCAGCTACTTTGCTATCCCA